>NC_088268.1:5517352-6130391 GCF_036013445.1 Caloenas nicobarica | reverse complement strand
TGTGTGTGCAGACAGAGTGGTGTCTTTGCACGTTTGCACGTGTGTGTGTGTATGCATGTGTGTATGTGTATGCACACGTGTGTGTTGGGACCAGCTCCTTGGGGGTGTTAGCCGGGTGTGGGGGCAGCACGGAGGTCTCTGATCCCCCCTGGCCCCCCAGGCGCACGAGCGGCTGGAGGAGACGAAGCTGGAGGCAGTTGGGGACAACAACGTGGAGCTGGTGCAGGAGATCCTGCGTGACATCGGGCACCTGGCGCGGCAGGACAGCGCGGCCGCCGAGCTGGCGCGCATCCTGCGTGAGCCACACTTCCAGGTGGGCGTGCAAGGGCGTGCGAGGGGTGTGCGAGGGGTTGTGCAGGGCGGGGGTGACGGCCCCCCCACTCATTGCAGTCCTTGCTGGAGACCCATGACTCGGTGGCCTCCAAGAGCTACGAGACACCCCCCCCCAGCCCCATCCTGGACCCCACGTTCAGCAGCCAGCCCGTGCCCCCCGACGCCGTGCGCATGGTCGGCATCCGCAAGGTGGCCGGGGAGAACCTGGTGAGCATGGCAGGCTGGGGGCATTGCAGGGGGCTGGTGGCATTGCAGGGGACTGGGTACATCACAGGGTGCTGGGGGTGCTGGGGACATTGTGGGGTGCTGGGGAGTTGCTAGAGACATCATGCGGTGCTGGGGGTGTTGGGGATGTTGCAGGGAGCCAGGGAGTTGCTGGGGTGATGGGTGGGTGCCGGGTGGGTGGCGTGGGACGCAGGGACACTGAGGGGGCTGTGCCCGCAGGGGGTGACGTTCCGGGTGGAGCGGGGGGAGCTGGTCATCGCCCGCATCCTGCACGGGGGGATGGTGGCGCAGCAGGGGCTGCTGCACGTGGGGGACGTCATCCGCGAGGTGAACGGGCGGGAGGTGGGCAGCGACCCGCGGGTGCTGCAGGACAGCCTGCGCCACGCCAGCGGCAGCGTCGTGCTCAAGATCCTGCCCAGCTACCAGGAGCCGCACCCGCCCCGCCAGGTACCGCCCCGCCCTGACCCCACCCCGCGCCACGCCCTGACCACACCCTGTGCCACACCCTGCGCTCCACCCGGCATCCTGCCCTGCCCCTGCCCAGCCCCCTGCCCACAGGTCCCCTGTGCCTGTGTCCTCCCATCCCAGTGTCCCCGTGTCCATGTTGTCCCTCGGCCACCCCGCCAATGTCCCAGTGCTCCTGTGTCCCATGGGTCCCTGTCCCCTGGCCTCACCTCCTCCTGTGTCCCCTGAGCCCCATGACCCCCTGTCCCTCTGCTCATGGCCCCTGCACACTGGGAGGGATTCGTCCCATGCCCATGTGCCCCGTGGCTAGCGGGACCCTGGTGTCCCTGCAAGGGCACCCAGCTGAGGTGGCACCTGCCCTGTCCCTGTCCCCATCCCCACGGCAGGACCTGGGTGGCAAAGGGTGCTCGGTCCCCCCTCCCTCCCCATGCAGGCGCAGGCGCTGCCGTCACCCTGACTCCCTGGGGACAAAGCCACCCTGTCATTGCCTGCCCTGGCACTGCCTGTCCCTGCGCTGTCCCTGTGGCACCCTGGTGCTGCCAGCGCCGGGCAGGGGACCCGTGTGCAAGCACGGGCGTGTGCACCGCAGGGTGTGCGTGTGCAACACGCTCCTGCACGCATGTCTGGCATCGTGTGCGTGGTGGTGGCGGCGCTGGGCGCGTGCGTGTGCGTGGGGCTGTGCGTGGGGCTGTGCGTGGGAGTGCTGTGGGGCGCGGCGGCGGCCGCCGGTGCTGCCGGCGTGTGTGCAGGGGCTGTGCGGGCCTGGCTGTGCCGGGTGGGGGGCGGCTGGGGCGGGGGGGGTTCCTAGTGGGTGCACACGCGTGTGTGTGGTGCAGCACCTCCCTTTCTCACCGGCACCAGCGAAACTGAGGCACAGGCCAGCAGCATCTGGGTGATGCGGACTAGGGAACCCAGGCACTCGGTGGCCACCGCTGCCCCCTCCGCTAACCCTTCCGGTCCCCAGGTCTTTGTTAAGTGCCACTTCGACTACGACCCGGCCACCGACAGCCTCATCCCCTGCAAGGAGGCCGGGCTCAAGTTCTGCACTGGGGACCTGCTGCAGATCGTCAACCAGGATGACCCCAACTGGTGGCAGGTCAGGGGGTCCTGGGGGGGTCCTGGCCCTTTTCCCCCCTCCTGGGGAACCCCGGCAGCTGAGGTCCATGGAGGGCCGGGGTGTTCTGGGGGGTCCCTGTGGGGCGAGGGCTCCCAGGGAGCAGGGGGGTCCCGTGGGCCAGGGTCCCCACGCGGTGCTGTGCCCAGGCGTGCCACGTGGAGGGCGGCAGCGCGGGACTGGTGCCCAGCCAGCTGCTGGAGGAGAAGCGCAAAGCCTTTGTCCGGCGGGACGCCGAGGTGGCCGCTGCATCGGGTACGTACGTGGCCCCCACATCGGGTACGTGGGCCCCACCCCGGTTCTTGGTGGGGAGGTGGCCCTGGGGGCCGGGGGACACGTGGCCACCTCCCGAGGGGGAGGACAGCGGGTCCCCTGCACCCCGCGATGATGTTCCCATTGCCATGGCACTGCCCTCGTGGCAGGTTCAGCTCCTGTGGCGCTGTCCCCGTGCCATGGCACTGTCCCTGTCCCCGTCCCCAGCTCAGCCAGCGCCTGTGCCCTCGGCAGGGGCCCTGTGTGGCAGCCTCAGCGGGAAGAGGAAGAAGAGGATGATGTACCTGACGACGAAGAATGCCGGTGAGGATCCCCTGAGGGCGTCCCCCCAGGGCAGGGGGGACAGTCCCCAGGTCATGCCCGTGGCAGGCTCGTGGTGGCACCTCATGGGATGGAGTGTCCCAGGGTCCCTATGGCACCTGGCTGGGGGTGACAGCCCTGTCCCTCGCACAGAGTTCGACTGCCACGAGCTGCTGATCTATGAGGAGGTGGCGCGGATGCCACCGTTCCGCCGGAAAACACTGGTGCTGATCGGGGCGCAGGGCGTGGGGCGCCGCAGCCTCAAGAACAAGCTCATCATGTCGGACCAGGCACGCTACGGCACCACCATCCCCTGTGAGTGTCCCCGTGTCCCCCAGCATCCCTGTCCCCTGCCAGCGTCACCATGCCCAGCACGGCTGGTGCAACCTGGCAGCCCCGCGTCCGTCCCCGTGGGCTGTCGGTGCCCCCAGGGCGGGACCCCCGGGGTGGGGGGTTCCACTGATGGGCCACCCCTGGGCAGACACGTCGCGGAAGCCGAAGGAGAGTGAGAAGGACGGGCACGGGTACCGGTTCGTGTCGCGGGGGGAGATGGAGGCGGACATCAGGGCTGGGCGGTACCTGGAGCACGGCGAGTACGAGGGGAACCTCTACGGCACCAAGATCGACTCCATCCGTGCCGTGGTGGAGGCCGGCAAGATGTGCATCCTGGACGTCAACCCCCAGGTAGGGGACACAGGGGACACACCACGGGGGTGGTCGGGGCTGCCCCCCACGCAGAGCTCAGCGCCGTCCCCTCCTGCGCAGGCAGTGAAGGTGCTGAGAACGGCTGAATTCGTGCCATACGTGGTCTTCATCGAAGCCCCGTGCCCCGAGACGCTGCGGGCCATGAACCGCGCGGCGCTGGAGAGCGGCGTGGCCACCAAGCAGCTGACGGTGGGTCCCCTCCCCGGGGGGACGTGACGGGGGGCCCGGGGCAGGGGAAGCTGAGGCAGGGTGTGTGCTGGGCAGGAGGCTGATGCCCGGCGCACGGTGGAGGAGAGCGGGCGCATCCAGCGCGGCTACGGCCACTACTTCGACCTCAGCCTGACCAACGACGACCTGGAGCGCACGTTCGGGCGGCTGCGCGAGGCCATGGAGCGCCTGCGCGCCCAGCCCCAGTGGGTGCCCGTCAGCTGGGTCTACTAGAGCCCCCGGGGACTCGCGGCCCCCCACCCGGACAGGGGAGCTGGGGGGCTTGTGCCCCCACCATCACACCCACTGATGTGGTGAGCGTGCCGTGCTCAGCCCCGTGGGGGCAGCGGTCTGGCTCTCTGCAGGGCCCCCCCCACTCGTGTGCAGCCCCCCCCTCTCTCCTACACAGCCCCAGGTTTATGGGGGGGCAGAAGCAGACAGTGAGGTCCTGGGGCGTGGACAGATGCCCCCTCGCTGTGCCCAGCACCCACAGCTTTTCACTGCCAAAACCTGACCCATCCCCGTATCATTCTGGGGGACTGTGCCCCCCTAGCTGCTGGGGGCACGGGGAGGATGAGGTTCCGGCCCCTTGGGTCCCCAAGCTGCAACCCCCCCGGGGTCCCCCTTTCACCCTTACCAGGGGGTCCCTCAGTGTCCCTTGTGCCCCCATCACCCCTTCCCAGGTAGCAATAATCCCTCTAACACCTCCCTGCCCGTGTGGGTTCAGCTCTGTAATTAACCCTTAATTAACCCTCTAATTAACCCCCGGGGAGGGGGCTGGTGCTGGCGGTGGCCTGAGGGATGGGGACACGGGGAGCACAGGGCACACACGTGCAGGTGTGTGTGCACATGCGTGCGTCCCCGTCCCAGGCCACCCCTGTCCCAGGGACCCCCGTCACGGCCACCCCAGTCCCCAGGTTTCTCCTTTTTGGTATTTTGCTGTGACTTTTATTAAAGATAAAGAAGATAAAAGCGGCAGGTTTGTCCCTTACGGCGGAATCCAGCTGAGGTGGGGCACCCCTGTGGGGAGGTCACAGTGTCACCGGTGTCACCCCTGCCCTTCTCCCACCTGCTGCTGATGGGTTTTCTCTGCAATTCTGTGTTTTGCCCAGTTTGGTGCCGGAGGGTGTTTGTGGAGCGGGTGGGGGGTGCGTGTGTGTGCACGTGGGTGTGTTTGGGGTTTGTGGGTGCTGGGGGGTGGGTTCGGGTGCTGGGGGGGGGTGTGTTGGGTGTGGGTGACGTTGCCAGGGCCGTGCTCGCTGCTGCCGGGAGGGGTCAGCAGAGCTGCACCGCAGCGGGGGGGCTGCGGGGGGACAAGGGTGTGTGTGCGTGTTTGCACAGGGCTGCGGGTGTGCACGCGTGTGCACAGGAGTGTGTGTGCATGTTAGCACGTGTGTGCAGTTTGCATGGGTGTGGAGGGTGTGTGTACTTCATTGCACAAGTGTGGGCATGCAGGCATTTGCACGCTGCGCGTGTGCATGCACACACGTGTGTGCAGCACCCTGCCTGCCAGCGCACACCAGCACCACCGCCGGTCTGCCCCTTGCACACGCGTGTGCACGCCCCCGCCACCCCGGGGCCTGCCCTGTGTCACCCGTGTCCCAGCACTGTCACCAAGGAGTTAAGGGAGGGCCATGCCCACCCCCTGACCACGTGGTTCCTGGGGTGCAGAAGGGCATGTGGGGCTGTGACCATAGGGTGCCATGGCCATAGGGTGCTGTGCTATAGGGTGCTGTGGCCATAGGGCGCTGTGCTATAGGGTGCTGTGGCTTTAAGCTGCCCTGGCTATAAGTGGCTGCCGCGGTTATAAGGTAGCATGTCCATAATCCCATCTGTCCGTAAGCTGCTGGGACTATAAGGCACCGGGGCCGTGCAGCGCAGTGTCTATATGGTGCTGTGCGCTGGCAGCTATGTGGCTCATGCTGCTGCTGCTGGTGGCCCTGGGCACGCTGGCACTGGGGCTGGTGGCCCACTGGCTGCTGTCCCCGGCCAGCAACCCCTTCACCTGGCCACCCCCGGGACCCCCCCGGCCGCTGGTGACAGACCCGCACGCCCGTGACAAGGTCCTGAAGCGCGGTGAGTGCTGGCGCACGCCGTCCATCCCATTGCTCTCTGGCGCGCTGTCCGTCCGCACACCCCGTGCGGCACAGGGGGCTCATGCACACGCATGTGCAGGGTTCAGCACCCACCGGGTGCCACCGCAGCTGGACGCCGTGGTCATCGGCAGCGGTGTTGGGGGGCTGGTGGCAGCGGGGACCCTGGCCCGGGTGGGCAAGCGGGTGCTGGTGCTGGAACAGCACAACCAGGCCGGCGGGTGCACCCACACGTTCCAGGAACGGGACACCGAGTTTGACGTGGGTAAGGACCCCCTGCACCCCCAAACCCTGCTGCCCCCACCGCAGCACCCAGCTGCCTGGGCAGCTGCCCGTGTCTGTGTCTGCAGGCGTGTGCAGGCAGCACCTGCAGTGGTTTTGCAGTGAGCGTGATTTGCACACCATGACTGCGGTGTGCTGTGTGTGTGTGCACGCAGTTTGCAGTGCACACGCTGTTTGCGTGTGTGTGTGCGCAGTGGGTGCAGGCCATGCGTGTGGTGTTTGTGTGTGTGTGTGTGCAGTGAGAGCGCTGTGCTCCCAGCCCACACCACCTCTTGCGGTGACCCGCAGCAGACGAAGGTCAAACACGTAATTCCCCACCTGCCACCCTGGGGGGGCTCCCGCTGTGTGTCCCTGGGTGGGGACAGCCCTGTCCCCCCGCTGACCCCGACCCCGCAGGCATCCACTACGTGGGGCAGATGCATGAGGGCAGCATGCTGCGCGTGGTGCTGGACCAGCTGACGGAGGGACAGCTGCAGTGGCAGCGCCTGCCTGACCCCTATGATGAGGTGATGCTGGGCCCGCGGCGCTTCCACCTCCGTGCCGGCAAAACCGCCTTCGCCGCCGCGCTGGAGGAGCAGTTCCCGGCCGAGCAGGCGGCCATCAGGGAGTTCATGCGCATCTCCAAGGTGGGACCTCGGGGACACCTTCCCGTGGTGGTGGCACGTCCCCAGGCTGTGGTGCTGGGTCCCTTCTGGCTTGGGACGCAGGTGTGGGGATGGTGGTGGTGGTGGCACTGGTGGGTCTGGGTGGGGCTGTGGGTGATGGGTGGATGTGGGTGACAGTCGTGGTGGGGAGGGGGCAGTGGGAATGTTGGGAACAAGGGTCGTGGGCATAGAGGGGACACAGGCGATGGGTGTGTTAGGGACAAGTGTGATGGGCATGGTGGGGACAAGTCATGGGCATGGTGGGGACCTTGGTGGTGGTGGGGAGGTGTGTGGGGACACGGGCGGTGCCAGGGTGGTGGCGGTGGGGAGGACGCGGTGGCCGGGGTGACCAGGCTGTCCCCGCAGATGGCCTCGCGGCACGTGGCGCTGCTGGCGGTGCTGAAGCTGGTGCCGCGCTGGGTGGCCACGCTGCTGGTCCGCACCGGCCTCATCTACCGGATCTCGCCCGTGTTCCGCGTGGCGGCCACCAGCCACACCGACGCAGTGGCCCGGCTGACAGCTGACCCCGACCTGCGCGCTCTGCTCAGCTACTTCTTCTATGGTCAGGGGTGTCACGATAGGGTGGGGGCTGTCGCGATAGGGAGGGCATCGTGGTGATGGGGGAGACCAGTGTCCCAATCGGGGAGGTTGCGTCGTGATAGGGGATGGCATCATCGCAACAGAGGAGGGCTATGTTGCAGTGGGGCAGACTGTGTCACGATACAGGAGGGCTGTGTTGCGATAGGGGAGAGCTGTGTCCTGATAGCAGAAGGGGGCGTTGCGGTGGGGAGGGCAGCATCGCAACAGGGGGGGCTGTGTCATGATGGGGAGGGATATATTGTGACAGCAAGAGCCATGTCGCGATAGGGGAGGCCATGTAGGGCAGGGGCTGGCTGTGCCCGTCCCCGTTGTCCCCATTGTCCCCATGTCCCCAGGCACGGCCCCGCGGGACTCCAGCTTCCTGGTGAACCTGCTGATGGTGCATCACTACCAGCGCGGGGCCTGGTACCCGCGGGGGGGGGCCAGCGAGATCGCCTTCCACGCCATCCCCACCATTGAGCGCGCGGGGGGGGCCGTGCTGGTGCGCGCCCCCGTCACCCGCATCCTCGTGTCCTCCACCGGCACCGCCCAGGGTGAGCGCTGACCCCCATTCCCACTGGGGGACACGCTGGGGGCAGGGCACTGTCCCCTCACCCCCCGTGCCCCCCAGGGGTGGTGGTGCAGAAGGGCCCCAGCGAGGAGGAGGTGGAGATCTTGGCACCCCTCGTCATCTCCGATGCCGGCATCTTCAACACCTTCGGCAAGCTGCTGCCCCCCCCGCTGCGCAGCCACCCGGGTACCGTGTCCCCATGTCCTTGTGTCCCCAGCACCCCTGGCGTCCTCTCCGCAGGGACGTCACGTCCCGTGTCCCCGCAGGCGTCCGCGCCCGCCTGGCCATGGTGCGGCCCAGCATGGGCTCCTTCCTGGTGTTCGTGGGGCTGCGGGGGGGCGCGGCCGAGCTGGGGCTGCCCCCCACTAACTTCTGGATCTACCCCCACAACAACCTGGATGACATGTAAGGGTCCCCCCACATGCCGTGGGTGCACGGTGGCTTTGGGGGTGCACGGTGGTTTGGGGTGCATGGTGCTGCCCGCAGGATGACCCGCTACGCCTCCCTGAGCCGTGACGAGGTCCCCGACAACCTGGCCATGATGTTCATCACCTTCCCCGCCGCCAAGGACCCCACCTATGAGCAGCGGCACCCAGGTACCAGATGGGGGGGCCCCGCGGCCCCCCTGGCTCTGCAGCCCTGACCCACACAGCTTCGTAAGCTCGGAGGCTCCTTGGTCCCCCAGCAGGATGACGGGGACACTGCCACCGCTGGCGCAGCCGCCAGTGTCCCCCGCCATGGGACAGGGTGTCACCGGCTGTCCCCCCCAGGCCGGTCGTGCATGACGATCCTGACCATGGCGCGGTACGAGTGGTTCCAGGACTGGGCCGGCACCCGCGCCAAGCACCGCGGCTCCGACTACCAGCGCTACAAACTGGACATCGCCCAGCGGCTGCTGGAGCGGGCACTGCTGCGCTTCCCCCACCTGCGCGACAAGGTGGGGGCCCGCAGTGTCCCCTGCCCCCCGCCATGTCCCCCGCCACCCAGGGTGTGCAGTGGGGTTTGGGTGTCCTGTGGGGGTGGGGTGCCCCAGTGCCCCCACGGGGTTGCGGACAGGGTGCCCTGCAAAGCCATGGGGCGGTGCAGCCCCCAGGACCTCTGCACGCGGGGGCACCCACGGGGACCTGCTGTCTGGTGGGACAGGTCTGCCCGTGCCCCCCATGCACCCCAACGTGCCCCAGCCCCCTGTGCCCCCCGCAGGTGGAGTTCGTGGAGGCGGCGTCACCGCTCACCAACCAGCACTACCTGGGGGCTCCGCGGGGGGAGATGTACGGCGCCGAGCACGACGTCGCCCGCTTCACCCCGGCCGTGGTGGCTGCCATGAGAGCCAAGACGCCCGTCAAGAACCTCTACCTGACAGGTAAGGGCCCCGTGTCCCCCATTCCTGTCCCCATGCCCATCTGCAGGTGGTGGGCCGTGTCCCCGCAGTGTGGGGGATGTCCCCATTGCGGGTGGCGGTGTCCCCAGGGTGGCCCAGTCCCACGCGGCTGTTCCCAGGGCAGGACGTGTTCAGCTGTGGGCTGGCGGGGGCCCTGCACGGGGGGCTGCTCTGCGCCTCCACCATCCTGGGCCGCCTGCTCTACCTGGACCTGCTGCTCCTCAAGAAGAAGATCAAGCGGCGCCTGCGTCAGCGAGCGGCGTGTGCGGCTGGGGACAGCGGCTCTGGGGACACCAGCCGCGGGGACGCGGGTTGTGGGGACAGCCCTGTGGCAGAGAACGAGCTCCCGAGCCAATAAACCCTGACATCCAGCTGGGATGGGGATGGGATGGGGTCAGGGCTGGGGATGGGATGGGGTCAGGGATGGGAAGGGGATGGGGATGGGATAGGATAGTGACAGGAATTGGGATGGAGATGCAATGGAGACAGGAATAGGATGGGATGGAGATGGTGACAGGGACAGGAATGGGGACAAGGATGGGAATGGGGATGGAAATGGAGCTGGGGACAGGGTCCCCGTAGGACGGGGGGGGCGCGTGGTCCTGGCAGAACTTGTGGCAGACGTGGCAGATCATGACGAGGAAGGTGACAGCTATTAAGATGACGATGAAGAACATGATCCTGGGGACACCGAGAGGTGTGTGCTGGGGGCTGCAGACCCCCCCTCCCTGCCGCCCCAGGGTTCCTGCCCCCCTAGTCCTGTTCCCACACCCGCTGGGTCACGGCTCTGCCAGGTCCCCAACCTCTCCCCCCACTCCTAGGGACCCTGCCCGGGCACAACACCCCCTGTGGGGTGACCCCAGCCTCCATTCCCTCCCCCTGCCAACGAACCCAGGTGTCCGGGCACCCCCTGGCACCGCGTCACCCTCCTCGTCACCCTCCTTGCCAGAGATGGACTCTGGACCCGGGTGCTGGGGGACACCCCACTCCCTGCACCCCCCGCCCTCTGCACCCTCCTGCTCCCCGCACACTTTGTCCTGGGTGGGGGCATCTGGGGTCAGTTCGGCCACTCTGGGGACTTAGTTTGGTCCCACCCCCCAAAAGGAGGGTGCTGATGACCTGCTGTGGGGTGCTGCCCCCCTAACTGGGGGGGGCTGAGGTTATCCTGGGGGTCACCGAGGTGCCTGGGGGGGCTCAGGGGCCCAGGGGTGTCACAGGGGCTCCCCGGCCGTGCACCCCCCGCATGGCCCGGAGCAGGGGAGGGTGAGGAGGGCAGCGAGGCTGCGGCGCGGGATGGTCCCCAGGTGTGAAGAGCCGCCGAGCCCCAGTAATCTCCCAAAGCCGATCAGCGCGGGGGCTGTGCCGGGGGGTCCTCACGCCAGGGGGTCCCACGCCGCGGGGCTGGGGGTGGTGAGCGGGTGAGTCACCCAAGGGGAGGTGGTGGCAGAGGGGACACTGGGTGGGGGACAAGAGGACAGCGTGGGGCTGACCCACGGCACTGGGGGAGAAGGGGATGGTGCGCAGGGAGCCGGGGGTGCGGGGGGCCCGAGGCGCTGCCCTAAGCAGGATCATCCCTGTAAGGGGTTTATGGCCACCCAGGCCCGGGGGCTTTGCCGCGCAGGCCATGCTGCGGCTCCAGGCGCCTAATTGGCTCAAGAGTTTAACGAGGGATTTGCTGCCCTGTGTCCTCCCATGTCCCCGGTGGGTCCCACACTGGAGACCCCCAAAATCAGCCTTCGGCTGAGGTAGAGTCACCCACCCCTGGGGATGAGGGGGTGCCTGGGCTGGGTTTGGGCTCCCAATTACCCACCAGCCACAGGCGGGTGCGATTAAACCCGAGCTGGAGGCAGAAACAGCTGTGAGGCCGAGGGTGCCGGCGGCTGCACCCGGCTGGACACACATCCCCACGTGTGCGCAGACATCCCCGGCACATGGAGCCCCCCCAGCCCCATCGATGTGTCCCGTGCCCACAGGGACGGGGGTCCCAGCCCTGTCCCCGCTGCCGGGGCTGCCACGGTGCTGCTGGGGCTGCCATGGTGCCACCAGCTCTGGAGGGCACAGCCCTGCCCTGCCAGCGGGGACAAGCGCCGTCCCCAGCCGCTGTCCCCAGCTGACCCCATCTCACCACCGCCTGTTTCCCAGCCCAGGACTGGGAGGGGACAGGGCAGCCGCTCACCGTGCCACCCCGGCACAGCCACACCAGGGTGGGGCACGCCGATGTCCCACCAAGCCCCCGCGGTGGCACAGGGCGGGAGGAGCGCGGTGACTCTGCGGGTGACCCCCTGGGCTCCCCGCCCCCCCGCGCTCCCCCCGCCGCTCTTGGTTGAGTTGGCGGCGCTGCCGGCACTCGCAGACACGCGGTTGCGTAAGTGACTCCACCAAGGGACCCCGAAAATGTGAGAACCGGCTCCAGGAACCTCCCGTGGGGCCCCCCAGGGCCCCCTCGCTGCGGCGGGCACAGCCGGCGTGCCTCAGTTTCCCCTGGGGGTGCTGAGGGGCTGAGACACCACTGGGCACATGGCCTGAGATCCCCAAAATGGACCCAGCCGCTGCTCCTCGGGGACGGGGACACTGCAGATGGGACCGTGTGTGTGTCCGTCCCTGTCCCTGCACCCTGTCCAGGCCACTGTCACCCTGACCCCCTCCGTGCCCCCTGCCTGGCCCTGCACCCCCTCCCCGCCGCGGCCCCTCTCCCCTCCCTGGCCTGGCCCTCCCAGCTCTGCTCTTTGCAGCGTTTTTTTCCACAGCTGCTGCCAAGAGCCGCTAATGAGAAACAAACGGGCTTGTCTGATTCTGCTGCTCCCGGCCCACGCGCCTCCCTGCGGAGCCGGGTCCGTGTGCCACGGGCACCGCAGTGCTGCCGTGTGCCACCATCCCTGGGCACCGCGGTGCTGCCGTGTGCCACCCCCCAGGACATCTCTGTCCTGCCCATGTGCCACCATCCCTGGGCATCCCCAACCCACCGCGGAGACGGACCGAGGGAGGGTCCCATCGTCCCCGCGGCAGCTCCTCCGCTGTGTGCGTCCCCGCGGGGACGTGGCCGGGCCGGGCGCGGGGGTGACGCGGAAGGCACGAGGGAGTCCCGAGCTGTCCCTCCCCGGGTCTCCCGGCCCCCCCGGCCACCACGGGCTCCACAGGGGCTGCAGCCAAGCCCACGCTGTTCAGTTGGCCCCAGCCCGGCCCCGAGTTATCTGCAGCTCCGCGGCCGCTCACATTTTCCACTGAGCTGTGTTTGTGTTCAAAAGGCAGCGGGAGGAGGGGAGGGGGTGCAGGAGAGGGGCAGAGACCCCCCTGGATTGGCACGGCGGGGAGGGGATGGGGTAGGGGGAAGGTCCGTTTCTGGAAGCAGAGATGGGAACAGGATTTGCGCCCAGGGAGGGAGCGTTGCCCAGGGACGGGAGCAGCGAGATGGGAGCGGTACAGGGGATGGGAGACAGGAGTGGTACCCGGGGGCAGGCACGCCGCCCGGGGACGGGAGCGTGACCCAGGGGTGGGAGGAGGATTGGGTGTGGGAGCACTGATGGGAGCGGTACCCAGTGATGGAGCATCACCCAGAGCCGGCACAGGCGTCGTGTGAGCCGAACCCTCTGCTCCCCTTCATCACGGCCCTGAGGCTGCCAGGGTGGTGACGGCCGCCCAGCCCCATGGCGAGTGGCTGCCCCCAAAGCCCCCTTGGCATCCTCAGGCTCTGCAGGACCGCGGGGAGGCAAATGCTCCCATTTGGGGCTTGCCCTGGGGCCGGGGCCGTGGGGCCGGGATGGTTCCTCGAGCGAGCGGGCAGCGGCCAGGCGCTGGCGCGTGCCGTGCGCACCGGAGGGGACGTCACCGGGGCCGGATCCTCGCCCTGCTTCCTCGAAGGAGCCGCCGCTGCCTGCCAGGGTGACGCTGGCGGCGCAGGGCTGACCTGGTTTTTCTCCTCCAGCCCTTTCTTGCTCCGACATCGCTCTGGCCCAGCCTGGCCCCGGCACAGCCGACGGCTTCCTGTGGGGGTGGAGGAATTTGGCACCCAGCCGGCGGGGCTGGGAGCCGACACCGCGCACCACCCGGCACTGCGGCCCCCCAGCACCACCAGCCTCAAACATGGGGGCTCTGACACTGCCACCGAGTACGGGCCCTGGGGTCGAGTCCCCCCGTGGCGATGGGGACGTTGCAGGGGGGATGGAGGTGGCAAGGGGTGGCCCATGTGTGACCCACCGTGTGTGCACACGCGTGACACAGGCATGTGGATCCGGCTGGTGCTGCCTGGCACACACATGTGCATGAGGTGGGACAGCGGGTGGGGGGCTGGGAGCTGGGGGTGGCGGGGGCTCAACCCCCTGTGACACACCAGAGAATCCCCACCGCCTCCCGGAGCAGCTGCATGGCGGGGCCTGCCTGTCCCTGTCTCTGTCCCTGTCCCTGTCTCTGTCCCTGTCCCTGCCGTGTGGCCAGCAGCTCCCTGGGGACGGGTGCCAGGGGCTGCTCCAGCTGGAAGCACCTCTGGGTGACAGGGACCCCAGGGGACACACGGGTGGGGTCTCGGAGTGGCCAGAGGAGAACGAGGGATGGAGGCACCGATGGAGGAGCGGGGACGGATGGAGCAGAGAGAGGAAGGGAGGGTGTGTGGGCATGGGGAAGGGGGACGGGAGGGATGAATAAAGGAATGCAGAGCAGTGGGGTGGACGGAGGGATGGAGGGGAAAAGGGACAGACAGGAGAAGGGACGGATGGTGGACAGACAGGTGGCTGGAGCAAGGGACGGCCAAGGGGGACATTTAACAGCGTGACATCAACAGACCCTGAAAGCAAAACTCTGCCTTCCCCAGGAGGTGCAGCCCCAATGCTGCCCATGGTGTGTCCCCAGTGCTGCCCATGGTGTGTCCCCAGCCCTGCCCGTGGTGTGTCCCCAGCCCTGCCCGTGGTGTGTCCCCAGTGCTGCCCGTGGTGTGTCCCCAGCGCTGCCCATGCTGTGTCCCCAGCCCTGCCCGTGGTGTGTCCCCAGTGCTGCCTGTGGTCTGTCCCCAGCCCTGCCCGTGGTGTGTCCCCAGCGCTGCCCATGCTGTGTCCCCAGCGCTGCCCGTGGTGTGTCCCCAGCCCTGCCCGTGGTGTGTCCCCAGCGCTGCCCGTGGTGTGTCCCCAGCCCTGCCCGTGGTGTGTCTTCAGCGCTGCCCGTGGTGTGTCCCCAGTGCTGCCCGTGGTGTGTCCCCAGCGCTGCCCATGCTGTGTCCCCAGCCCTGCCCGTGGTGTGTCCCCAGTGCTGCCCGTGGTGTGTCCCCAGCCCTGCCCGTGGTGTGTCCCCAGTGCTGCCCGTGGTCTGTCCCCAGCCCTGCCCGTGGTGTGTCCCCAGCGCTGCCCATGCTGTGTCCCCAGCGCTGCCCGTGGTGTGTCCCCAGCCCTGCCCGTGGTGTGTCCCCAGCGCTGCCCGTGGTGTGTCCCCAGCCCTGCCCGTGGTGTGTCCCCAGCGCTGCCCGTGGTGTGTCCCCAGCCCTGCCTGTGGTGTGTCCCCAGCCCTGCCCGTGGTGTGTCCCCAGCGCTGCCCATGGCACCGTGTGGCACATCCAGGCCCCTGCAGTTACGCCCGGGCAGGTGGCCGTGGGCTGCAGCCCCCCGCGGGGGTGGGCAGGGTGGGGACCAGCCCAGCGTGGGACGGGGGGCCCTCCCCAGCCCCCCCGCTGCCGGCACAGCCCCCGGGCCACCCCCGCCTGCCGACGTGGAGGCTGCGCTGGAGACGTGTCAGCGGTGGGGGGGCCGAGGGCATCGCCTGTGCCTGCCCCCAGGTTTGGGGCGGCTGGTGGCAGCTGCCCCGCCAAGGGAGGTGGCACTGGCTGGGGGGCCAGAGGAATGTGGGGGACACCGCAGCCACTCACCCGGTCCCTGCCAACCGCGGCCATTGTCCCTGTCCCTGTGTGGGGACGTGTCTGCTTCCAATTAGGGCTCGTGGTCCAGGGCCATGCTGGGTGGGCTGGGGGGGCTGGAGTGGGGGGATCACCCCTGCACCCCACTGCTGCCTCCCTTGGGGCTCTGCTGTGCGCCGGGGGCGATCCCGATGCCAGGCACGGCCCGTGACACCGTGGGCTCCACCACAGCCCTTCTGGCCCCGCCGTGCCTCAGTTTCCCCTCCCGAGCGGGTGCACACGTGTGCATGGGCAGAGACAGACGAAGCCGGCGGCAGGGTTTCGGGGGGGGGAGGAAAGGACTTTTTTACTTTTTTTGGCTTTGCTCCAATTTCATTCCTTTGAAATCCTTTTGTTGAATGGCCCCGCCCCGCCCTGCACAGGCCACGCCCACGCGGGCTGGCCACGCCCCTGCCCCATTTCACACCCGCCGGTTTCCACGATGGCCGGATCCGGTGCCAGAGGGCAGCGCTGGGGACGGGACGTGGCGGGAGGGAGGGGCTGGGGACGCCGTGGGGATGGGACAGCGTGGGGATGGGACAGCGTGGGGATGGGACAGCGTGGGGATGGGACAACGTGAGGATGGGACAGCGTGGGGATGGGACAGCGTGGGGATGGGTCAGCGTGGGGATGGGACACTGTGGGGATGGGGACACCGTGGGGATGGGGGCACCGTGGGGATGGGGGCACCGTGGGGATGGGACAGCGTGGGGATGGGTCAGCGTGGGGATGGGACACTGTGGGGATGGGGACACCGTGGGGATGGGGGCACCGTGGGGATGGGGGCACTGTGGGGATGGGACAGCGTGGGGATGGGTCAGCGTGGGGATGGGACACTGTGGGGATGGGGACACCGTGGGGATGGGGACACCGTGGGGATGGGACAGCGTGGGGATGGGTCAGCGTGGGGATGGGACACTGTGGGGATGGGGACACCGTGGGGATGGGGACACCGTGGGGATGGGACAGCGTGGGGATGGGTCAGCGTGGGGATGGGACACTGTGGGGATGGGGACACCGTGGGGATGGGGACAGCGTGGGGATGGGACACCGTGGGGATGGGACAGCGTGGGGATGGGTCAGCGTGGGGATGGGACACTGTGGGGATGGGGACACCGTGGGGATGGGGACACCGTGGGGAGCAGCTGGCTGCGAGGGAAGAGTTAACCCCTCCTCATCTGTGCTGGTCCCCCGGGCAGGGAACTGGGATGAACTGGGGGAGCGGGGGGTAGTGCTGGAAGGAAGGTGCTGACGTGGGGCTGGAAGAGGCCGGGGAGGAGGAGGAGGAAGAGCTGGGCTGGGCTGCAGCATCGCTGCTGCTTGGGCCCCGCTCCAGCTGGAGGGACCCTTGTCGGGGGCGGTGGAGCTGGGGGGGCCGGGCTTGGGGGGCGGAGGGTTGGGGACCCGCCTGGGCTGCCGGAGCTCAGAGCATGGGTGTCCTCGCACCTCCCGGGGACACCCCCACATCCACACCCTGCCTGGCCTCCGTCTGTCCGTCTGTCCATCCACCCGCCCGCTCCACGTCCCACCTGTGCGGCTGGAGGACCCCGGCCCCTGAATCCAAATCGAGATAAACCACCAAACCGCACCCCGAACAGCCCCACCAGCCCAGCTCCCTGGAAACACCAACCCCAACCCACCGACCCCAACCCAAGACCCCCAACCAGCTCCGTGCTGGGAACAAGTTCCCCCAAACGGGCAGAGGGGGGGATTGGTGCTGAATGTGTCCCATGTTCTTCGGGAACCAGGGACCTGCCACCCCTTGTGCTGTCACCCCACAGCTCTGCACCCTGAAAGCCACAGAATCTTTAGCCCTGTGAGTGCTGGGGCTCCCCCATCCCTCCTGGGGAGCTCCTGGGGTTTACCACCCCCTCCCAAAAGATCTTGGGGTACAGCAGCTCCCAGGGTGCCCCCGCACACCGGAGTCCCGCTGGTGACGGAGGGTGCGAGGTGGCTGCCGGCAGCCCCACGCCCCGGCCACGTGGCACCGGAGCCACCGGCCCGGCCGGGCCCCGGGCCAGCGCGGGGATGAGGTCACCGGAGGGACCCCGGCCAGGCTGCGGTGCCGGCAGCGGCGCGGGAGCCCTGGTGTCCCCGTCCCCGTGGACTCAGCAGCCTTGCAGCTGCTTTTCCTTGGGTGCAGGGATGGGAGGGGACCCCTGTCCAAAGGGACCTGGGGGGCTGTGGGGGCGGCAGGTGGGGTGCTGAGGGTCCCCCCACATCCCTCCCAGTCCATGGTCCAGCTGGGACAGGGCTGGGGAGCATCACCCCAGGGGGTGTGGGGGGGGCCACAGGCGGGACCAGCAAATTCTTCAGTGAAACTGAAAAGGAGAAAAAGGGGGGAAAAAAGAAGAAAAGAAAATAAAAGGGAAAAAGAGCAAGCAGGGAAGCAAACTGGCAATGGAAAATGTTCGGCGTGGAGCTCGGCCCTCAGAATTTCCATCCCGGCTCTGCGAGCCCAGACGGTGGGGGCCCAGGCTGGGCTGCTGCTCCCTGCCCGGGAAACGCCCCCCCCAAGCCCCCTTGCCCCCCAAATCCCCAATGACCCAGGGGATGCCCCCTGCATCCCCCAGCCCCGCTTTGGACCCCAGTCCCATGATACGGGGGTGCAGATGAGCCACCCCCCAAGGAGGGATCCAAGCCTGGGAGAAGGCAAAGTCAAATCCCCCTCCTCTTGTACCCCCCAGGGACCACCAGCACACAGGGCGAGGCTGTCAACTGCATGTCCCCCCCTCAAACTGGGGGTCCCTATACCACTCCCTTGGGGACATGAGCATCCTGGTTTGGGACCCCCCCGGCAGGCAGTGCCCCGGCAGCAGCGTGGCACTGGCAGCCCAAAGGCCAATTTAGCTGTTCCTGCCTGCGCCGGCGGCTGGAAATAGCCGGAGTCGCTGCCGTGATTACCGGGTGTTGCCACAATTGAGGCGCCGCGGGCCCACGGCCACCAGGAATAGCCGGGGCGGTGCCGCTGCGGGCTGCGGCCACGGGGAAACTGAGGCAGCCGGTGTCCACCACGTCCCCGCCAGGGATGGAAAAGGGGGAGCGAGGTGTTCTGGGTTTGGGGAGCAGGAGGGTTCCTGCAGCAAGGACCTCGCTGGGGTCAGACCCCATTATGGGGGTCAAACACCTGCGTGTCACCAGCTCACGGGACACCAGCTGCCACTGGCCCCATCCTCACCAGGACCCCATCCCGGGCGAAGCTGCCGAGCCGGGGGGACCCCGGTGTCCCAGGGGTGACCGATGAGAGCAGGGCTGGGTTTGGGATGGGGAGCAGGGCCGTGCGGGGAGCTGGTGCGGGGCTGTGAGTGGGGAATGGGGGGGAATGGGAGTTAATGGGCTCCATGTGTCGGCGCTGCCGGGAGGGGGGGAGTTTAACTCGCTCCAGATGCGGCGGCTGCTGCAGCTCCTCCCGGCACAAACAGCCCCCCCGGCCCCAGCTCTGCTTTTCGGTAGGTCCTACCCAAAGGGGACTGAGGCAGCTGCTGCCCCCACCCCCCTGTGGGACGCCCCCCACTATGGGGGCGCTGACTGACCTTCTGGGGCACCCACCAATTTTCTGGGGTGAGCACTGAGTTTTTGGGACAGACGCCTCTGTTCCCGCACCACCAGCTGCAGGTCCAGTTGGCACCAGTGAAACCAGTCCAGGGTGTGCAAGAACAGGTCTTGGAGCCCCCCAAAGGATGTGGCTGCGGGTGACAGCCCCCCGTCCCAATGTCCCAGAGGAGCAGGAGGGTCCCCTCGAGTCCCAGCACCCCAGGCGTCCCCATCCCGCACCCGCAGGAGCCGGCCCAGGCCTACGCTCGGCTTCTCCCGTTTCACTTCTGAGGATCCTAATGGATTTTCCAGGCTTTTTTCTTTTTAAAAAAATCTTATTATTTATTATTTTTTTTAAAGTCGGACTTCTTCCCGTTCCCCTCCCAGCCCCCAGCCCCTGCACCAAACCCTCCTGCATTCCTGGGGCGGGCGGCCGGGGGCTGATGAGGTGGCATCGTCCTGTTCTCCCCCCCCTTTTTTTCCTCCCTCTCCATGCATATAAAAAAAAAAAATAAAAAAACACACGATGACATTCTTTTCTTTTCTGTCATGCTGCAAAAATTAAAGACACATCTTCAGGCTGGAGCCCGGCCAGGGGTTTGCGAGTCGCTGGGGCTGGATTGGAGGAGCCTTCGCCTGCAACGTGTCTCGGGTGCACAGATACAGGCTGAGCGACGGCCAGTGGTGCCTGCGCACGCGCGGCCGGCTGCATGCGTGTGCATGTGTGCATGTTCATCTGTGTGTGTTCATCTACATGTGCATCTGTGTGCGTGTGTTCGTCTGTGTGTGCATCTGTGTGTGTGTGCATGTTCGGCTGTGTGTGCACGTGTGCATCTGTGTGCATGTGCGTGTTCATCTGCATGTGCATGCATGTGTGTATCTGCATGTGCATCTGTGTGCATACATGTATGCCTGTGTGTGCACGCACACATCTGTGTGTGTGCGCATACGTGCATGCATGTTTGTGTCTGCAGCCCACACAGATCACTCCTGGAATGGGTTTTTTCTTTGCATTTGATTGCAGGCTGGAAAAGAAGACCTGGAGAGGTCACCACTGCGAGGGTGTTGGGTTTTATTTTTTTCTCTATCGACGTGTCCCTCCCCACCCCAGCCCCGTTATTTCATTGTTAAATTGCATTGATTTATTTTTTCCTGAAAAAAAAAAAAAAAGAATAATAAAGAAGAAACTTGGTGGGAGCTCCCGCTTGGACGTGGTTTCCCTCTGCAGTCAGCCCAGTGTTCCCAGTGCTCCCAGTGTTCCCAGTGTCCCCAGTAGCCTGCAAGCCCTCAGCATGGCGGAGAGGGGAAATGGAGGCACAAGGGTGGGACTCAGCCCTTTCCTCCCCCTTCCCTAAAAAAAAAAAAAAAAAATCACCCCTTAAGAGAGGGGGTGCCTCCCCCAAGTGCCACATTCCCCTTGCAGTGCTCCGTCCCCCCTCCATCCCTGAGCTCCAGGCGGCCACCCCGGCCCTGGTAAATACGTATATTTTTTTGGCATGTAATTACACCCTCCCCAAATTGCACAGTAGATTGTGGATTATTGTCAACGAGCTTTTGCTTTTTCCAACCAACGTGGCTCCTTCAAATGTGGAAACGGCGGTGGAGGCGTGCCAGGGGGGCAGAGAGGGGAGCGGGATGGCGAGAGGGAGAGGATCGAGGAAAAGAAAGGAAAAAGATGGAAAAAAAGGGGAAAAAAAAAAAAGAAGCAAGTGGTTCCTGGTGGTGTTTTGGGGTGTCTGTGGGTCGGGGTCCCACGGGGGGATCCTCACCCAGGGGATGCTCTGGGTGCTCATGCCCTTGGTCTTTGCCCCGTGTGGGGGTTTGGTTCTCGGGGGACAGGGGGTGTTGAGGCCCCTGGTGTGGGGGTGGGTGCCATGGTGGGGGGGGGTCGCTGGAGGGACCAGGTGTTTGCAGCCCCCCAACCCCCCGGCGTGGCACCTGGCGTCGTGTGGCACCAGGGTCCCCAAGGTGCCACGTGCCACATCTTCACCCGCCCAGCCACATCCAGAACCCAAACATCTCGGGATGTGAAAAACCTCCCCAAAGCCCCCACAACCTGCCCCCAGAGCCCCCACAAACCTCCCAAACCCCCATCCCACCCACCCCGGCATCCCCTTCCCATCCGCCCCACCACCGCCGCTCCCAGCCCCACTGTGGGACGACACGCGTGTGCACGTCTGTGTATGCGTGTGCATAGACGGACGGGGGGGTGCGAGGGGTGCCCCCCGACTTGCTGGGTGCTGCTGATTGGCCGAGGGGCTGTCCAAAATTCCCCGGTCGCGGCGGGTCCCACCTCTCCCCGCCGCTGCACCGTATATAAGGGCGGAGAGGGACGGGCAAGGGCAGTAGGAAGTTTCTGCTGGGGTCTGGGTTTGGAGCTCCAGAGTCGATCGGCCCCGTATGACCCCGACCTAAGAACAAAAGAGACCCAAAGAGTCTACATGTCTAATATTTAGACATGTTCAGCTTTGTGGATTCTCGGTTACTGCTGTTGATAGCAGCGACTGTGCTACTCACCCGTGGGCAAGGAGAAGAAGACAGTGAGTAGCCGGCGGCGTGCTGGCCTCGCCGCGGCTGGGACGCGGTGGCGGGTGGGATGTGGGGCAGCGGGTGGGATGTGGGGCAGCGGGTGGGATGTGGGGTGCGGGTGGGTGCAGGATAGAGGGTGGGTGCAGGACGGTGGGTGGGATGTGGGGTCCGGTGGCATCTTCGACGCTCGGTCCAGCTGCCATGGCGCTGGGGAAGGATCAAGGGGTGGGTGGCATCTGGAGAAAAAAAAAAAAAAAAAAAGTTGGTGAAATTAGGAGGAAAAAAAAAGGGGCGGGGGGGAAAAGGTGGAAAAAGTGAGTTGAGGGATTTGGGGCCGGGGGCGAAGGGGTTCGAGGGGTCTGTGCTGGCACAGAGTCGGGGCGTCCTGCCAGCAGCGGGAGGGAGGGACGGGCAGAGGGGCCGGGGGAGCCGGGAGGAGGGAGGGAAAGGGGGGAAAGAGCGCGGGAGAGCGGCCAGGGGGGAGCGGAGGGGAGGGGGGGCCCGGCCCCGGGATCTGCAGAAGCCATCAGGAAAGAATTAGAAAAGTCTCGGATGATTCATCAGGGAAACGGCGGCGGCCGGGAGCGGCGGGGCTGGCAGGGGACGGGACGGGACGGGACGGGGGACAGGGGACAGGAGACAGGGGACAGGGATTCGCCCCGTGGCCCCCGAAGGGCTGCAGCGGGGCCGGGGGCTCGGGGGCCGGGGCACGGCAGGGGTCACAGGCCCCCCCGGGTCCCCCCGGGTCCCCCCTGCGCTGCTCCGCTGCCACCTGCCGGCCTGGGGACACGGGGGACCCTGGGACGGAGCCAGGCCTGGGGTGTCCTTCACGTTTTGCCCAATTTTGTCGTTTGGGGGAGATATTTTTTGTGCCTTTTTTTTTTTTTTTCATTTTGCGTTCTGCATTTTGCCTTTTGACAAAATCCATTCTACATTTTGCATTTTACATTCTACATTTTGCATTTTACGTTTTGCATTTGATGTTTTGCATTTGATGTTCTGCATTTTGCCTTTTACATTCTGCATTTTGCCTTTTTCTGCCCTTGCCACACAAGGGGCCATGGGCCGGGACAGCCCCGTGCCCCCCGGGGACCTTTCCCCACGGCGGGGCAGCCCCAGCCCTGGCGCGCTGCCCCCCGCCCCCCCAACCCCTCGGCCCCCCCGGCCCCGGCCTCATTCCCCATCTGGTCCGAGCCAGCCCCGGCCGCAGCCGCCTGGATCTAATTTCAGCCCAGACATGGGGCCAACCCACCCAGCAGCTCTGCGATCCCCCCACCCCATCCCATCCTGTCCCATCCCGTCCCGTCCCATCCCATCCCATCCTGTCCCATCCCGTCCCCATCCCCTGCAGACAGGGGCACCCCTGTGCCAGCCCCCTGCCCGCCGCGGGGGTATTTGCCTTGGCCCTGTCTGCCGGGGGACGTAGCAATTGGCTGGAGGTTTTTGTTTAAATTCCAGTGAATGTGGGAAGTTTATTGTGGTGCTTTTCCTGTGTCACCGCGATGGGTTGATGAGAAACAGATGAAGGGAGAAACGCTGCAGGAGCGAGGGGGGATGAAGGGGGAAGAGCAGGAGAAGGGCTGTGCGGGGGGCCGCTGCCATGTACCCCACCCTCACGCTCCCCCTGCCCTGTCCTGTCTCTCCCAGTCCAAACTGGAAGCTGCGTGCAGGATGGACTAACATACAACGACAAGGATGTGTGGAAACCAGAACCCTGCCAGATCTGTGTCTGTGACAGTGGCAACATCCTCTGCGACGAGGTGATCTGCGAGGACACCTCGGACTGTCCCAATGCCGAGATCCCCTTCGGAGAGTGCTGTCCCATCTGTCCCGACACCGACGGTACCGTGGCTGCCCCGTCCCCATCCCGGCGCAGGCGGGTGGTCCTGGGGTGTAGCGGGGCCGGACCCTGCCCCAGCTCAACATCCTCCCCCGGGTGTTGGGGTGCAGGATGGGTGGGGGGCTGGGGGGTTGCTGGGTCACACTGGGCTCCTCTCAGTGCTCGTTCTTCCTTCCACAGCCTCCCCTGTCTACCCAGAGAGCGCTGGAGTAGAGGTAAGGGCTCCCTTGCCACCCAAACCCCACGACACACCCCACCTGTTTTTCTTGAAACCCTTTTCTAACCGCCCGTCTTGTCTCTCCCCGACAGGGCCCTAAGGGAGACACTGGCCCCAAAGGAGACAGGGTGGGTATGGCGCCCACAGAGGCCCCCGCTCCGCTGGGACCCCCGTCCCGCTGGGGCTCACCCTCCTCTTCCCTCCCGCAGGGACTGCCCGGCCCCCCTGGCAGAGATGGCATCCCTGGACAGCCTGGCCTCCCGGGACCCCCAGGCCCTCCAGGACCCCCAGGCCTTGGCGGAGTGAGTATGGGGGGGTCCCCGGCGGTGCAGACCCCCATGGAGGTATCTGCACCCCCTCACTCCCTGTTCTCCTTCGTGCCTGCAGAACTTCGCTCCTCAAATGTCTTATGGCTACGACGAGAAAGCTGGTGGCATGGCCGTGCCCGGCCCCATGGTGAGTGCTGGGGGGGACACGGGACCCACGGGGGGACACAGCGGGGATGTGGGGGTGTGAACCAGGCGAGGGGCCGGCAGCGCTTCCCGTGCCGGCGGTGCTGAGGTGGGAGGAATGGGGAGGGATCGGTCCTGGAGGTGATGGGGACAGGGATGGGGTGGCGATGGGAACAGGGATGGGGTGGCGATGGGGACAGGATGGGGTAGTGATGGGGTGGCAATGGTGTAGCAGTGTGGACAAAGATGGGATGACAACAGGGACAGGGAATGAGTGGTAATGGGAACAGGGATGGGGTGGCAATGGGGACAGGGACAGGGTGACGTGGCAGCCGCTCATCACCACTCTCCGTTCTCCTTCCAGGGCCCAGCTGGTCCCCGTGGTCTCCCCGGCCCTCCTGGTGCCCCGGTGAGTGTCCCCCCCTTCTGGGGACATGCAGCCCCACGGGTGGGATGGGATGGACCGAAGACGGGACAGGACATCCCACCCCTCCCAATGGCTGTGGAAACATGTGGGGACACATGTCCTTGCACTGCCACCAGGGTCTTCAGGCCCAATCTTCTCAATTTCTAACCCATTTTTTCCTTTATTTGTTTCTTTTTTCCCACCAACCTGCAGGGTCCTCAAGGTTTCCAAGGTCCCCCTGGTGAACCCGGAGAACCTGGTGCTTCTGTGAGTCCTGTCACCTCCGCTCCAGCCTGACACCCTGCGGGGATGGGGACAAGGCCACCTGTTGCCAGCGCTGGCCATGACCACACTGTCCCTGTGCTGGGAGCCATGGGACAGGGCTGCCGGGGCCTGGCACTGCCCAGCCCGGGGACAGGGGACGGGGTGACAGGGGACAGTTGCCACTCACAGCACCCTCATCCCCACCCTGCATCTCTCCTAGGGTCCCATGGGTCCCCGTGGTCCCGCCGGCCCCCCTGGCAAGAATGGAGACGATGTAAGTGGCCTCAGGATAGGGGTTCCCCCACTGAGTTTGGGGCTTGGTGGCCCTGGCAGCCCCCGAGGTGAGCAGGAGCCACCTGGCCTGGGGACGTGCCACCAACGCAGTGTCCCTCTCCTTAGGGTGAAGCTGGAAAGCCCGGCCGTCCCGGGGAGCGCGGCCCCCCCGGCCCCCAGGTGAGATGCTCCTGCTGGGGTCCCCTCCCCAGGGAGGCACAGGAGGGGACACCCCTGCCGTGCCCTGCCTGGTGGCAAAGCAAGGACATGACATGAGCCGTCTGCCCCCCCCGGGGACAGGGGTGTGGGGACAGACCCCCAGGTGTCTCCATCACTCCCACTTCTCTCCTAGGGTGCGCGGGGTCTCCCTGGAACTGCTGGTCTGCCAGGCATGAAGGGTCACAGGGTGAGTCCCCCCCGGCTCGTGAGACTGGGGGGAACGGGGAGCCCAACCTCTACGGCAGGTCCCCTCCTGAACCCCCTTTCTCCTCTTTTCCGCAGGGTTTCAGTGGTCTGGACGGTGCCAAGGGTGAGCCAGGTCCCGCTGGCCCCAAGGTGAGGAGCAGCAGTGTCACCCTGTCCCTGTAACGCCATCGCTGCCCCCCCGCAGCGGCACCCCCAACCTTGTCCTTTCTCCTAGGGCGAGCCCGGCAGCCCCGGCGAGAACGGAGCCCCTGGGCAGATGGTGAGTGACTGGGGTCTGGCCTTGGCCAGCAAACGGGGATGTGGGACGAGATTTGATGGATAAACAGCTTGTCCTTGGGGGCGTTCCCCAGGGATGGGGCCAGGGCGGTTCCACCTATTGGAAATGTCACTGCAGGATGGACTGGGGGGCTGGGGGCACATGGGTGGGAGGAGGCCCCAAAAAGGTAAACTGTCTCCCTTGGTGACAAAAACGTGTCCTCTTCCCTCCCCAGGGTCCTCGCGGTCTTCCCGGCGAGAGAGGCCGCCCCGGTCCCTCCGGCCCTGCTGTGAGTACCTGGTTTGGGCAGGGACGAGCCCCCTGCCTGGCGGGGCTGGGGGCACCTCTGCTGCCACGGGCATCACTAACGGGTGCCTCCCCTCCCGCAGGGCGCTCGCGGTAACGACGGTGCTCCCGGTGCTGCTGGTCCCCCTGTAAGTAACCCCCAGACCCACCCCCGGTGACACTCGGCACCAGCTCCGGTTTCTCCTGTTGACATCCCGTTGAGCTCCACCAGGGCCGGAAAGCCCCCCGGCACCACCTGTGAGGTGGGATCGCCCCCAACACGTGTCCTCTCTCCCATCCAGGGTCCCACCGGCCCCGCTGGCCCCCCCGGCTTCCCCGGCGCTGCTGGTGCCAAGGTAGGACCTGCCTGACTGTCCCGTCCCGAGTGGCATCTCTTGGGCTGGGAGAAACTGGTGGAAATTGGGAGCGTGGAGTGGTGGGAAGGAAGGACCGAGTCTCAAATGGGTTCCCCACGTGGCCCAAAAATGAGAAACTCGACGCGCCACAGGCTCGGCGTTGGCAGGGACAGCAGGGACGTTCCCAGCCAGGCCCATGTCTGGTCCGTCTCTCCTGGCTCTGCCTCTGGGCGGCGGGATCAGCCCCTCAGGGGTTCAGGGCGGCCTCACACTCACAGCTCTTCCTCCCTCTTCTTCCTCCCCAGGGTGAGACTGGTCCCCAGGGTGCTCGTGGCAGCGAAGGTCCCCAAGGTGTTCGCGGTGAGCCTGGTCCCCCCGGCCCTGCTGGCGCTGCTGGTCCTGCTGTAAGTGGCATCCGACAGCTCCTCGCCCTTTGGCCTCATGTGCTGCTGGCTCCACGTAACCACCCTCCTCCTCCTCTCTCCATAGGGCAACCCCGGTGCTGATGGTCAACCTGGTGCCAAGGGCGCAACTGTGAGTGTCCCTGACCCCCCGGCTCTGGGATGAAGGTCCGTATGGCTCCCTCACCGCCTTCTCTGCCTCTTCTAGGGTGCTCCTGGCATCGCTGGCGCTCCCGGCTTCCCCGGTGCCCGTGGCCCCTCTGGCCCCCAGGGTCCCAGCGGTGCCCCCGGCCCCAAGGGTAACGCTGTGAGTATCCCCGGACCCTCCACCCACCTCCTCCCGGGGCTGAATCTGTTCTGCTCCCGCGAGCTGCTGTCCCAGAGATGTCCCCTCTGGTGTCCCTCCCGCAGGCACGGGATGGTGCTGGGGGCTGAGGGATGCTGAATGTCCCCCGCTGCGGTGGGATGCGGTGGGAGCTCCCTGTGCCCATCGATCCGGTGGTAAATGACTTTTTACTCTTCTCCTTCCCGTCCAGGGTGAGCCCGGTGCTCCCGGCAACAAAGGCGACACTGGTGCCAAAGGCGAACCCGTAAGTGACGCCCCTCTGCCTCCTCGGGGGCTCGGCCCCTCCTGGCTCCCGTGCCCCACTGGGTGCTCATCCCTCCCGTCGCCCCCAGGGCCCCGCTGGTGTCCAAGGTCCCCCCGGCCCGGCTGGCGAGGAAGGAAAGAGAGGAGCTCGCGGTGAGCCCGGCCCTGCGGGGCTGCCCGGCCCCGCCGGTGAACGGGTGAGTCCCCTCCCTGCCATGTCCCTGTCCCATCCCTGTCCTCCTCCCAGTGTCCAGTGGCTGAGACTCATGGGTGCTCAAGAAAGGGCACCTGCTGTGGTGACATCCCCAGTGGAGCATCTCAGCAGGGACACCAGGCTGCTCCCACCAGTGGCCGGGTCCCACAGTGGCACATCCCACCCCAGCACTCCCGAGGTCACCCGTGTCCCCACACTGACCCCTTTCCTGTCCCCCACAGGGTGCTCCCGGCAGCCGTGGTTTCCCCGGTGCTGATGGCATCGCCGGTCCCAAGGTAGGTGCCCACGTCTCCCTCCTGTTTGGGTGAGAAACGGGAAAGCCGTGTCCTCAGCAGCGCTGTAGGGACACCGTGCGTTTGTCACCCGTGCCCGTGCGGTGGTGGGGCTGGCTCTGTGCTGCCGCCACCTCTGGCAATACGGCTGCGGTCCCCACCGTGCAGAACGTCCTGCAGCTGGGGTAACCTCTGTCCTCTCCCACCCCCAGGGTCCCCCTGGCGAGCGTGGCTCCCCCGGCCCCGTCGGCCCCAAAGGATCCCCTGGTGAAGCCGGACGCCCCGGAGAACCCGGCCTCCCCGGTGCCAAGGTGAGCGCGGGGACACGGGGACACACTGGCTGGGGTGGCAGCGAGGAGTCGTGAGACGTTGGCATGGCCACCGCGCCGGTGGCCCCGCTGCGGGGACAGACACCGGCTGCTGCGCACTCTGTGCCAGGGGAGGAACCGCTTTCAGGGATGCTGGAGCATCTCTGGGAGCGCTGAGCTCCCGAACCCCCCTAAACCTCCCCTGCTCCCTTGCAGGGTCTGACTGGAAGCCCCGGCAGCCCTGGTCCCGACGGCAAGACTGGTCCCCCGGTAAGTGGCCCCGCCGATGCCCCGTTCCCCCCCGCTTGCCATGGGCGCTGCTAACGGGGTGCTCACTCACCTGTGACAGGGTCCCGCTGGTCAAGATGGTCGCCCCGGCCCTCCCGGCCCCCCCGGAGCCAGAGGCCAGGCTGGTGTGATGGGTTTCCCCGGTCCCAAAGGTGCTGCGGTGAGTGTCGGGGAAGCTGCCTGCGGGGGAGTGGGGATGGTCCCCCTGCCAGCCGCTGCCACCACCCGGGAAAGTGGCTGCGAGTGGGATGTGGCTCCCGCGGCGCAGGGACCCGAGCGGGGTGGCGCAGAGACGTGTCCCCCGGGGATAGCGATGCTGGTGCATCCCCCGAACCATCCAAGCCTGCGGGCTCCTGCCTGTCGGTGTCACTGGCCCGTCAGTGTCACCGTCCCATCTGAGTCACGGTCCCATCAATGTCATGGTCCCGTTCTGGTCTCACCCTCTCTGCTGTTTCCAGGGCGAGCCCGGCAAACCCGGTGAGAGAGGAGCCCCCGGCCCCCCCGGCGCTGTGGTGAGTACCCGCCCGGCAGGATGCCCCCACGCGGGGCTAGGACGGGCTGTGGGTGCTGGGGATGGCTCCGAGGACGGGGAAGGCGGCGGGCTGAGGTGGCACGGTGACAGCAGGGAGGTGACAGGGCCACGGTGTCTCTGTCCCTCGGAAGATGCTGTGGCCCCGCTCGGGGGGCAGTGCTGGGTGCGGGTGGGGGCTGGCGCTGAGTCCCCCTCCTTGTCCCTCTCCTGCAGGGTCCTGCTGGCAAAGACGGTGAAGCTGGAGCCCAAGGTCCCCCTGGCCCAACCGTGAGTATCAGCGAGTCCGCGGCCACCCACGGCCACGCGTGGCCACCGGAGAGTGGGCTCAGGAGTCCCCTGTGCCCCCTCACACTCGTCCCCTCTCCCCCAGGGTCCCGCTGGAGAAAGAGGTGAACAAGGTCCCGCTGGTGCTCCCGGCTTCCAGGTGAGGGACATCCCTTCCCTTGCGAGGGGACAAACCCTCCCAGGTGGGGGTGACATCGCCCCTGTCCTCATCCCCTTTGGTCACCTGCCTCCGTTGTGCCTCATCGCCCCTCTTCTTCCTCCCAGGGTCTGCCGGGCCCCGCTGGCCCCCCCGGCGAGGCTGGCAAGCCCGGTGAGCAGGTGAGTGCGGGGGGCGGCATGACCACGGTGCGGGACTGTCGCTGTCCCCTTCCCATCGCCCGCTTCCCAGCCGGGCTGGGGGCTGTTGCGGTGACCCCTGCACACCCCGAGGCGATGGGGACCCCCTCCCTCCCAGGGGACTCCTCTGCCCTCCCTGCGTTGACTCTGCACCCCTCTCCTGCAGGGTGTCCCTGGAGACGCTGGTGCCCCCGGTCCCGCTGGTGCCAGGGTAAGTCGACCCCCAGTCAATCCCCAGCCGGCTCTGGCCCCCCATAGCCCCCACCCCCCTGACGGCCTCTGCCTGTCTCTGCCCCCTCCAGGGTGAGAGAGGTTTCCCCGGTGAACGCGGTGTCCAAGGCCCCCCCGGTCCCCAAGGTCCTCGTGGTGCTAATGGTGCTCCCGGTAACGATGGTGCTAAGGTGGGTGTTTGGGCTCCGCTGCACTGGGGACACCCAGGTGATGGGGACTGTACCCAGACAGGGGCTCTTGAGGGGTGGATGTAAACAGGGGGGGTGGGTTTGGCTTCACCCCCTTTACTGGGGCATGTCCCATGGGATCGGCTCCTGGCGGTGAAGTGGGGGGGATGTTTCTGTGACAGGGACGTTCCTGTAATGGGGATGTTGCTGTGATGGGGACATCGCTGCGCTGGGGACAAAGGGCTTCGCTAACACCCGTTTTCTGTCTCTCCTGCCCAGGGCGATGCTGGTGCTCCCGGTGCCCCCGGGGGTCAGGGCCCTCCCGGTCTGCAGGGAATGCCCGGAGAACGCGGTGCTGCCGGCCTGCCAGGCGCCAAGGGTGACAGAGTGCGTGTCCCCAAAATCCTGACACCCCCCTGCTCCTCTGCTCCCAGCCACCCCTGTCTCCCCACATCGTCCCCTCGGAGCTGGATGTGTAAGCCAAGGCGGGGCAGCAGCCCCCCTGGGAAGGGATGCCCAGTGCCACCTCTTTCCCCAGCAGTGTGGCCCTTGGGGACAGTCCCTCACCACGAGCTGAGCCCAGCTCTGCCCCCGGAGCCCAGGAGAAGGAGGATGGTCCCAGCCCCTCTTGGGGGGGTGAAGAACCAGGGGTGCCTCGGGGGTTGAATCCCTGGCAGGGACCTCCCCAGGTAACCCACCATCATCTTCCTCACCCAGGGCGACCCCGGTCCCAAAGGTGCTGACGGTGCTCCTGGCAAAGACGGTCTCCGTGGTCTGACTGGCCCCATAGGCCCCCCCGGCCCCGCTGGTGCTCCTGGTGACAAGGTAGGACCATCTCCTGCCCGGAAAGATGTGTCCAGGCACCCACCGCCACCTCCTCACCACAGCCTTCACCTTTTCTTTTGCTTTTCCTCCCCTTTTCCAGGGTGAAGCTGGTCCCCCCGGTCCTGCTGGTCCCACTGGTGCCCGTGGTGCTCCTGTAAGTGTCCCCCCACCCCGGCCGATGGCCTTGCCATGGGTGACCATCCCTTGCTTGACGTCCCCTGCCTGGGTGACACTGTTTTCTCTGTCCCTCCCAGGGTGACCGCGGTGAGCCCGGCCCTCCCGGTCCTGCTGGATTTGCTGGCCCCCCCGTAAGTGCAACGGCCTCGCTCCTCCCTACCGCAGGAGCCTGATCCTGCCCCGTGGGGCGATGCTGAGCCCCCCCGGTGATGCTGATCCCCGCCCCCCCCCCAGGGTGCCGACGGCCAGCCTGGTGCTAAAGGTGAACCTGGTGATGCTGGAGCCAAAGGCGATGCCGGCCCCCCTGGCCCTGCTGGCCCTACTGGCGCTCCTGGCCCTGCTGTAAGTTGCCCCCCCGCCTCATGCCCCAACGGGGTCCAGCCCCACGGCGCAGCTCACCCCTCTCCTCCTCCTCTTCCTCTTTCTCCTCAGGGTGCTGTTGGTGCTCCTGGTCCCAAAGGTGCTCGCGGCAGCGCTGGACCTCCTGTAAGTACCACGTCATGGTGGGGAGGGGGGTTTGGGATCCCCCCAGACACAACACCCCCAAGGTGGCCTAAGTCCCCGCTATGTTTTGCTCCATCCCTCCAACACTGTGGGACAGAGGGAGCCACAGCACCCCCAGCCCTGCCCCTCCCAACCTGGGGTGGATGGAGCTGAGCAGAGGAGGGGGAGTTTGCCTTTATCCCCCCACACCAGCCCCATCTCCCCCCGGATGGACACTTTCCCCCGGCTACCGGCTCTGGGGCTCCCCACGGTGGCTCCAAGCCAGGGGACTGTCCCCTGGCCCTGTTCTGTGGTGGGGGCATCACCTGGACCCAGCCCTAGTGACTCCAGTTTCTCTCCCTTCCAGGGTGCTACTGGTTTCCCTGGTGCTGCTGGAAGAGTTGGTCCCCCCGGCCCCTCCGTGAGTACCCGCGGGGCAGGTGGGGGGGGTGGGAGGGGGGCAGGAGGGTGACAGGGGACACAGGACAGGAGGTGCTGGGCACCATCCATTTGGCTCCACGTGTCCGCTCTGTCCCAGTTGGCACTGGGACACCCTGGCCACCCTTCAGCTGGCAGCTGGGGGCTCCCAGGCTGCGGCCTGACGGCATCGCCTCCCTCCCCTCCAGGGAAACATCGGCCTCCCCGGCCCCCCCGGCCCCAGCGGGAAGGAAGGTGGCAAAGGACCCCGCGGTGAAACCGGCCCCGCTGGCCGCCCTGGTGAGCCCGGCCCTGCTGGTCCCCCCGGCCCCCCCGGCGAGAAGGGCGCTCCCGGCGCTGACGGCCCCATCGTAAGTCACCCCCCCGTCGGACGCCCTCCACGGAGCCAGAGATGCCGGGCAGCATCGTGCTCCCCCAGCCTGGCGTCCCTCGGCCGTCCCCTCCATCGAGGGTGACCCCGTCGCTGCCACCGCCCTGAGGTGCCACGTGTCCCCCCCGCAGGGCGCTCCCGGCACCCCCGGACCCCAGGGTATCGCCGGCCAGCGCGGCGTTGTCGGCCTCCCTGGCCAGAGAGGAGAGAGAGGCTTCCCCGGGCTGCCCGGCCCCTCTGTGAGTACCGGGGGGCTGCAGGGTCAGATGGTGCTGGGACTCCCGCATGGTCCAACTCACCCGTGTGATCCCCACAGCCGTGGCCCTGGGGGGGATGCTCAGTCTGACACCCCCCGGCCTCTCTCCTCCGCAGGGTGAACCTGGCAAGCAAGGTCCCTCCGGCTCCCCTGGCGAGCGCGGTCCCCCCGGCCCCATGGGCCCCCCTGGCCTGGCTGGACCTCCTGGTGAAGCTGGACGTGAGGTGAGTGTTGGGGGGCACAGACCCCCCCCACGTCAGCCTGGGCTTTGCTGCGCTGAGGACTCACCAACTCGCAGCACTGATGGACGCTGCAGTCGATGCTCAGCAGGGCCTGCACTGGGCTGAGCAGGATGGTGCCCCCCAGGCCCTCGTCACCCCCCACCTGCCCTAACAAGGGGTCTCTGCTCCTCCCTAGGGTGCTCCCGGTGCTGAAGGTGCCCCCGGTCGTGACGGTGCTGCTGGTCCCAAGGTGAGTGGGCTGGGGAGGGGGCTGGGAGGGTACACAGGGATGTCCTTGTCCACACTGACGTCTCTTCTTCGTCCTTTTCCTCCTCACAGGGTGACCGTGGTGAGACTGGACCCGCCGGCCCCCCTGGTGCTCCTGGTGCCCCTGGTGCCCCTGGCCCTATCGGTCCTGCTGGCAAGAGCGGAGATCGTGGTGAGACCGTAAGTGACACTGTGCCCAGTGCCCCCCTGGGGTCCCCCCGTTATGGGGCATGGGCCCACCCCCCACCCTGGCACAGCGCCCATGGCTGGAGGAGCTGCCCTGGGACACCAGATGTCACCCGCTCTGTCGGGATAACGCTGCCCTGGGCTGGGGCAGCAGAAGGTGGAGGATGCTCTGACCTGTCCCCTTCTCTCCTGTCCCAGGGTCCCCAAGGTCCTGCTGGCCCCCCTGGTCCTGCTGGAGCTCGTGGTCCTGCTGTGAGTTGACGTTCTCCATCCTCCTTGGTGCTTCTGCATCCCCGTGGGCACGGGGACAGTGGCTGGCCTGGACCCTGCTCAACATCTTCCTCCTCCTCTTCCTCCAGGGTCCACAAGGTCCCCGTGGTGACAAAGGTGAAACTGGTGAACAGGGTGACAGAGGCATGAAGGGTCACAGAGGCTTCTCTGGTCTCCAGGGCCCACCTGGTCCTCCTGTAAGTCCTGGGGGTGACGGTGGCTGCGGGATGTGTCCCAGGTCCTGGTGCAGCGCGACGCGCTGACAGGTGTCCCTTGCCTTGCACAGGGCTCTCCTGGTGAACAAGGTCCTTCTGGTGCTTCTGGTCCTGCTGGTCCACGGGTGAGTCCCTGAGCCACCACCCTTGGTCAGGCTGGAGCATCGTGGGGGGATCCCCGCAGCAGAGCAGTGTCCTGCTGTCGTCGGGTTCCTCTGCCCAGGGTGGCCGTGGTCACCCCCTCTCCTCTCCCACAGGGTCCTCCCGGCTCCGCTGGTGCTGCTGGCAAAGACGGGCTCAATGGGCTGCCCGGCCCCATCGGCCCCCCCGGCCCCCGCGGTCGCACTGGTGACGTCGGCCCCGTCGTACGTATCGGCCCCTCTGCTGCCGCCTACCAGAGCCACCCATCTTCATCTCCTGCTCACCATCCTCCTCCTCCCGCAGGGTCCCCCCGGCCCGCCCGGCCCCCCTGGTCCTCCTGGCCCCCCCAGCGGCGGCTTCGACTTCAGCTTCCTGCCCCAGCCGCCCCAGGAGAAGGCCCACGATGGTGGCCGCTACTACCGAGCTGACGACGCCAATGTGATGCGCGACCGGGACCTGGAGGTGGACACCACCCTCAAGAGCCTGAGCCAACAGATTGAGAACATCCGCAGCCCTGAGGGCACCCGCAAGAACCCCGCCCGCACCTGCCGCGACCTGAAGATGTGCCACGGCGACTGGAAGAGCGGTCGGTGTCCCCACATCCTGCCGGGATGCTCTGAGCTCCATCCCTCTGTCCCCTCCACCTGCTCCTCACCTCCAGCCTTCCTCCATCCCCGTGGCTGCTCCTCACCTCCATCTTCATCCTCCCTCTCACGGCTGCTCTTCACCTCCACCCACCATCCTGTCATCCTCATCTCTCCCAGCTCGCCCTCACCCATCCCTGCACCCCCTTCCCTCCCACCTGCTCCTCCCCTCCATCCTCCATCCACCCATTGCCCCCGTCCCCCTTCCTGACCCACTCCCTCTGCCCCACAGGTGAATACTGGATCGACCCCAACCAAGGCTGCAACCTGGATGCCATCAAGGTCTACTGCAACATGGAGACGGGCGAGACGTGCGTCTACCCCACCCAGGCCACCATTGCTCGGAAGAACTGGTACCTCAGCAAGAACCCCAAGGAGAAGAAGCACGTCTGGTTCGGCGAGACAATGAGCGATGGCTTCCAGGTGAGCAGGGGACGACAAGGGGGGTGACAGGGGTGACAACCAGCTCTGCGGTGCCTGACACCTCTTCTCCGGCAGTTCGAGTACGGTGGTGAGGGCTCCGACCCCGCCGACGTCGCCATCCAGCTGACCTTCCTGCGCCTGATGTCCACCGAGGCGTCCCAGAACATCACCTACCACTGCAAGAACAGCGTCGCCTACATGGACCAGGACAGCGGGAACCTGAAGAAAGCGCTGCTGCTGCAAGGAGCCAATGAGATCGAGATCCGGGCTGAGGGCAACAGTCGCTTCACCTACGGTGTCACCGAGGACGGCTGCACGGTGAGGGGACGGGGCGGTCACCAGGGGTGGGCACCGCGGGAGTTGGGGGGACGCGTTCTGGGACGGGGCTGATCCTGCCCTCCTCCCGCAGAGTCACACTGGCACTTGGGGCAAGACAGTCATTGAGTACAAGACAACAAAGACCTCCCGCCTGCCCATCATCGATTTGGCTCCCATGGACGTTGGCGCTCCAGACCAGGAATTCGGCATCGACATCAGCCCCGTCTGCTTCTTGTAAACTGGACGCCCCACGCGTAACAGGAGAGAGTAATAATAATAATAATAATAATAATAAAAAAAATCAAAAAACAGCCAAAAAAAAGGAGAAAATTTCACATGGACTTGAATTTGTGTCGGTTTCTATCCAGCGTCTCTAAGACCATTTGCATTTCCGTAAAAGAAAAACATAAAAAACCCCTCAAAAAAAGCATTAAACGAAAAAAAAAAAAAAATAAATGACTTTTCAAACAAAATCACCAGGAAGTGGGTTCGCTTGCTTGCCCTCCTCTCCTCCGCTCACCGAATCACCGCGCCCCCCGGTGCGACCCCCAGCCCGGAGCGCCGGGACCGGCCGGACCCCCCAGCCGACCCCCCCCGGCCTCTCTGCTTCTCGCATCTCATTAGTACATTAATTTTTTGCTGCAAGGAAGATGTTTAATTCTTGGTTATGATCTGCTTCTTGTTGTTGTTTTCCCTCTCTCCCCCCATCCCTCGTTTTGGTTGATTTTTTATTCTGTTTTATTCAGGCAGCACCGCCCCCCTGCACCGGGAGCAGCCCCGCTCTGGAAGGCTACCTCACCACTCTGCTTCGGGGCTCTAGGTTGTTTTTTAAATTTTGGGGTTGTTTTTGTTTCATTTTCAAGTAGTTTTAGCTTCGTTTGGAGTTTTTCAGCCGTGCCGGGACTTTCCTGCCAGGTTCAGAGCAAAGGTGCTAATGTTCCTCTAAATGCCTCTTAATGCTCCCCCCCGCCCCCTCTGGTTTGTTGCTCTGTTGATCTTTTACTTTTTTTGTTTCCTCCGTTCAAGGTCTCTCAGGAGTCGCTGAGGTTTCTTACCCCCAGGATTTTTATCCTTTTTTTAATTTTATTTTGTTTAATTATCTTTTATTTTGGTCCCGCAACACCCGAGCCGGGATCGCTTGGTGCTACAGCCTCCAAAGATGCGACTCAGCTTGATTTATTTTAATTTCCCTCTGTTTCCCCCCCGCCATTCTTTGCTGCCCAGCTCAACTTGTGAATTTTCTAAAGGTGCTATTTACCCCCCCACACCCATCCTGCAAGCAAAGCCCGGAGCAAATGCAAGGTAGAACCAAAAAAACTCAAACCTCGAAAGGGAAAAAGGACAAACCGCTTTCCAGGTGGATCTTCAGCTCCGCTCTCATCTTCCAGCAGCTTTTTCTTCATCACCCTCCATCCATCCATCCCTCCCTCCCTCCCTGCACCCCCATCCCTGCACCCCGGGCACGGAGGGCGCGAACCCCGCCTTGCCGGCCCAGCCCATCGCCGGCGGATGCTCCGGGCGCTCCGGAGTCTGTACCTAGTTTGTATATGTATTATAAGAATTTGAAATTGTTTTTTTATTATTTTTTTCTGACTGCTGAAATAAAGCATGTGAAATGATCCAACAAACCTGGGGTGCTCTTGGCCGGCGGCTCTCGGGGTTCTGGGGGGTTCCTGTGGTTTCCCGGGGGTGCGGGACCCTCATCGCGGTCCCGGTTGTTCCCGCTCCGCTCCCGCCGCGCGTCTGCGCTCCCGTCCGTCCGTCTGTCCGCCCCCCCAGCCCTTCTCCTCCTCCTCGCTCAGCCCCCCGCTGCCCTGGGGGGAGAGGAAGGAAGGGGGGACCCACCTCCCGGCAAGGAGGGCTGGGCTGGGTTTGGGGGGGCAGAGCTGCTGCGAACCCGTGGTGAAGGGGACTTTGTTGTGTGTGCCCTCCCCAAGCGGGGGGAGAAGCGGGAACGTGGGGGGACAGCGAGGGGAGGAATGGGGGCTGAGGACACTCAGGCCACGCCAGGCGGGGGCACACAGCCTAGGGTCCCCCTCCAAAAGAAGAGCTGGGGGACACACAGACATTGCAGCTGGGTGAAGGGGGGCACAGGGAGACGCCCCGAAATTTGGGGCCGGGGGGGTCGTGCTCGCCCTGGGCTGCAACAGGCGTGACACGGGGGGGTGTGTGCCCCCCCAGCACAGCCCGTGCCCACTCGCGCTGTGGAGGAGCTGCCGCGTGTGCCCGGGGGGGCTGTGCCCCCGTGTGCTGCGCTGCCCCTCCCACCGCATCTGGGGGGGCACGAACGGGACCCGGCAGCTCGGGGTGGGGGGGGCAGCGGCCCCTCAATGCCACCGTTCTCCCCTCCCGTCAATGCGGCCCCTTGTTCCTCCCGGCCCCCGTGTTTTCCTAGCCGCCCCCCCCGGCGCCTGCCCCTGTCGAGGGGGGGCTGCTGTGACAGAGGCTCTTTCTTTGGCTGTGAGGGGCCGGGGCTGGGCCGGGGGACCCCGGGGAGGGGCCCTGGGGGGGCTGCGCGGTTGAACAGCAGCCGGGGCCGCGGGTCAGATCTGCCAGACACGGGCACCCAGGTGAGCCGGGGATTTGGGGTGCTGGGGAGTACCATCGCGGGTCCCTGGGGCTGCACACCCCCCACGTCCCTGTCCTTATCCCCAGCCTGCTCCCCACAAGCCCCTTCCCCCACCGTGGGGGAACAGAGAACTGGCAAACTCCATGCACTGCTTGCAGGCAGGAGCCCAGCAGCAGGCTGCACCCCAAAACCTCCTCCAGCCCCCCCCAGACAACCACAGCCATCGGGGCCAGGCTGGGTTGCTTGCAGTGGTCCAAAAACACGGCAGAAAAGCCACTTCTCATTGCTAAACAGCTACTTTATCAGCCAACCCCCCCCATAACCCCTTTCCCACAGTGGGGACCTCAGTGGGGTCACCCCTGGGGAGGTGACAGCAACAGGGCCACCAGCATTACCTGGAAAAAGAGCAGAAAACAGTTTATTCCCCCCTAGGAAAGAGATGGGATGTTCACCCCCACTCTTATTTAAGGGTGTTCTCAGGCCAGGTGGGACAGATGGGGTGGGAGGGGAAGGGAACAGGACGTAGGTGTTCTGCATTGCCCCACTGATGCCTATAGATGCTGATGACCCCCCCAGGTGTTGGTAGCCCCCCCCAAAAAATGCCCCAGGCAATAGCCCGGCAGCGGCAGTGCCCAGGAGACAGGCAGCCACCCATCTGGCTGAGCACTGTCCCCTGCAAAGCCCCCCCACAAGCACCATGGCACCCCTTCTCCATCCCCATCCCTGGTATTGTCCCCCTGGCATCACCCACTGTCACCTGGCTACTCACCGCCCCGGCTCACTGCGGGAGGAGGGGGACGCGGGCACTGTCGGGGGGGCTGGGCATGGGGTTGATGCGCTGACCCGTGCGGACGTTGAACATGGGGAGGGTAGAAAGGGGCCGCGGGACGTCCCGGCTGGTGGCCATGTGCCTCAGCTCCTCCGTGTCACCATGGATGGTGCTGTGGTGGACCAGCTGGATGCTGAGGGGGAAGGAAGGACAACTGGGTGCTGCATCCCAAGTTCCCACCCCTCCTTTCTCTGCAGAGGGGCTTGGGGGGTTGGTCCTCCCAACACTGGGGTCTGTCCGAACCCCATCACTGGGGTCTATGCCCAATCATTAGGGTCCTCCTTGCCGGTGTTGAGTCCAACCGAGGCTGTTGCAGAAGTAAACCAGCTCTTGTGCTCCAGCCTGTGTCTGTAGTGGTCCCTGGGGGGCACCGAGGTGGGGGGAGAGGAGGAGGAGGGCTGGGGGGGCCCTTGGTGATGGGGAGACTCAGGCTCCATCACCTCCATAACATCCCCAAGAGACTGCTCCCTGTCCCCTTCTGCTCCCCGTCCCCGTCCCTGCTGGCTGTCCCTGTGCTTGGCCATGACCCCGGCCTCCCCGCAAAGGCAGCCCCCCAGCACCCACATGGCCCAGCCAGGGGACTTACTCAGACGTCTCCAAGTCCCGTTTTTGCCTACAAAAAAGGGGAAAAAACACAATGGTGGAGAGAAGGGCTCTCACCACCCCCAGGCTGTCCCAGGGCCACAATGTCCTGCTGGGGTGGGGGACCCCCACCCTGAGCGTGCCCCCCAACTCACAGTCCCTCCCGGCGGCAGCACATGAGGTGGCCCAGGAGCAGGCACAGCAGCGCGGCCACCGCCAGCGGCACCAGCAGCGTCACCAGGTACCCAGGCAGCAGGTCCCGGGGGGGCACCTCGGTGGGGGCCTGGAAATCCCCCCCCTCCTCCAGCACCCCTGGACCCCACACTGGCCCTGGCGCCGTGGGGCTGGAACGGACCTGCAGCTGCAATGAGGGGTGGTCAGGGGGGTGTGGGGTCCCCGCGGGGGGTGCGTGGCAGGGGGCTCACCAGGGTGAGGTTGCACCAGCGGACGGCAAAGCGGGGGGCGAAGGTGTCGTAGCAGGAGGCGAGGGGCTGCTGGCCCCGGCTGCAGCGCAGGCGGCTCTGCGGGGATGTGGCCGCCACCAGGCACGGCGAGAAGGGCCCGGGGGACCCCACTGTCACATACACCCTGTGGGGGAGCACGGGCTGCAGGTGGCCCCCAAAGCCCCACGTGTGGAGGCTGGGGGGTCTACCCGGGAGCAACCCCAGCCCCCCCGGTCTGCCGTACCCCTCTTTGCGCCCCTCGATGGGCAGCGGGACGCGGCCACCCCGGTCCAGGGCAGAGGTGACGTTGGTGACACTGAGGTCGTCCCGCTCCCAGACGCCGGCCGCGGCCTGGAGGAACATCTCCCGCGCGGCTGCCGGCAGCAGCTCCTCCACGTTCCTGTTGCCCACCAGGAACTCACCCTGGTACGGGGGGTGCCCGCCTGCGGGGGACATGTGGCACCCATGGGGACATCCTGTGCCCATCCTGGGGGGTTCCGGGGCAGCATTTTGGGGGTGCATAGCCCCTACCTGGTGCAGGGATGACAGTGATGATGAGGCGCTGTGCCACCGTCTCATAGGTGTGCCGGTTGTACGCCAGCACCTGCAAGTGGAGGAGAGACCACCGGAGATGCCACCCTGCCCCCGTGTCACCCCTGGCGCGGGTCCGTGCGCGTGGCACCTACCTCGATGACCTGGGTGCCCACCTCGGTGGCCGTGGGGCAGCCGTAGAGGTAGCCGGGCTGGTGGGGGTCACGCTGGACGTACCGCAGCCACCGTGGCAGGTCGGGGTGGTCCCCCAGGTGGGCTTGGAACGTGATGGGGGCGGCTGCTGGGCACCGGGACACATGGACAGGTTGGGGATGGACACAGACATGGGGACACACGTGCCACCAGGCTGTGCCACAGGCAGACCCCTGCCAGCCCTTCCCATCCAACTGGTCCCAGCAAGGAAGCATGACTGGTCCCTGCGCTGTGCCCCGGGGGGCGCAGACATCAGCCAGTGTCCCCATCAGCTCCCCCAGAGCCCCCACCCCGGCACCGCAGGACGCCCCCTGTCCCCTCCCCTCATCCCGGCCCTCCTCACCGCCGTCATCCTCGCGCCCGGAGAGGAAGGCCTCCTGGAACCGCTCCCGCTCCAGCGCCTGCACGAAGATGGCTCCGGTCTCGGTGGAGACGTGGTGCTCAGGGAGGACGCGGTGGTTGGGGAGGGTGGCCCAGGACCCCCCCAGGAACACGGCTGTGACCAGGCACAGGGCTAGAGCCGGGGACCACGGCTCGCACTGCCTCAGTTTCCCCATTCCCCAGGAAAGACCCACAGGCACCCACTGACCCCCCGGGACACGCAGCGCCAGCAGAAAAGTTTCCGCGGTGACAGGTGTCCAGGACAAGGCTGTATTCAGGAGGGGATGGGGTCAGGGACGGGGACAGCAGCTCCCCTTGCCCTGAACCCACCATGGAGGGGTCCCGCTCGGTCCCCCCTGTCCCAACCCAGCTGGCGCCAGGGACAGGGTAACTTTATTTAGCTCTATGTCGCAGCCCCGTCCCCCACCCTGCTCTCCTCCTGCCAGCACCCCCCGTCCCCACCCAGCTTGGGGGTCTCCCTGTCCCTCCCTGCTGGGGGTGCCCCCGGCCCGTCCGTGTCCCCCGCGGTGACGGGGCTGCCACTCGCCTGCCAGCACCCAGGCCCGGAGCAGTGTGGGCGCCTCCATCTTCGCCAGCGCCGGGCGCGGGGCCAGGCCTGACTGACGGCGGCAGCGGGGCCGGGGGGCCGCCCGGGGGGGGACACAGTGGGGGACACCGCCACCTCCTGCCACCAATGGCCTGTGGCGCCAAACCCCTCCAGCATGCGGGGGCATTGGGGCTGCCCAGGGTCCCGCATCCCCTGGGGGATCCACTGGGGTGTCCCCTGGTGGGGTCCCATGTCCTCTGCGGGGTCTGGTGGGGTGTCCCTGGGTCAGCTCGTCCTGGCGTCCCCACTCACGGGCACTGGGGGGGCACAGTGGGGCGCAGTGGGGTGGGGGACACCTGGGGACAGCCGCCCCCGCAGCGTGGCAGGCAGCCTGCCAGCCCCGCGCACGCGTGTGCCGTTTTGTGGCACTGGGACGAGAGCACGTGTGTCACACGCGTGTGCGGGGGGGCAGTGTCCCTCGGCGGGACGAGGCGGGGACACGGGGACGCTGGGGGCGGCAGTGGGGGCCAGGCCCTGCTCCGGGAGCCCGGGGGATGGCGGAAGGGGAAGGGGCCGGCTGTGGGGGGGACATGGCACACGTCACGTCACGTCACGCCGCGTCACGCACAAAGGTCTGGGAGGCCGTGTCTGCAGGGTCCTGGCGCCCGCACGCTCCCCAGCTGGGGGGAGCAGGGGGCCCCCCACCCTGTCCCCCCACCCCCTGGGGGTATCCTCCAGCAGCAGGGACCCCCAGCATGGCCCCAGGCTGTCGGCTCTGGCCCTCCCACAGTGCCCGGTGGGAAGACAGCAGACCCCCAGATAACTCCCCAAAATATCACCCAGCAGGTTCAGGGAGGGGGAGAGCAGCACCCCGGACCCCCATACCATGGTCCCCTGCCTCGGTTTCCCCTCCTGCCACCCCCAAGTGAAGCTGTCACTGGGGACACGTGCTGTGCCCCAAGGATGGATTTGTGGGGACAGACAGTAAAAAGGGGCCCTGAGGGGACACCACGGGACACCTCGAGATGCGGGTTTGGGGATGGGTGTGGGGGGTCTCAAGGGATGGGAGCAGAGGGACACGTGGACGAAACTGGGGAGGGACAGGGAAAGGGGCAGGGGGACACGGGGACAGACCTGAGAGTGGCACAGGGATAGGATTAGGGGACGTGGGTACAAACTCGGGGGCACATGGGGATAAGATGAGGGGATGTGAGTACAAATTTGGGGGGATATAGGGACAGGATGGGGGACATGGGCACAAACTCGAGGGAATGTGGGGATGGGGTAGGGGGACATGGGTACAAAATTACAGGGATATGGGGACAGAACTGGGGGGACGTGGGGCAGATCCAGAGGATGTGGGTACAAAACCGGTGGGTACAGGGTGGGACTGAGGGGACATGGGGACCAGCCTGGGGGCCACGGGGACAAAACAGGGGGGACAGGAGTAGAAGCAGATAGGTGTGGTGGGGGGCAGAGCCGGGGGGGACGTGGGGACAGTGCCAGGGGGGGACATGGGGACAGAGCTGGGGGGTGGCAACAGCGGACACGCCGGGGGGGACACGCGGCACAGCAGGGATGCTGCGGGGGGAGGGGACCCCGTGTGGGTGTGGGGAGGGGGCTGTGGGGCAGCTCGGTGGGGCTGTGGGTCCCAGGCCTCCCTGCGGCGGTGGCGGCGGTGAGGCCGAAGCGCAGCGAGGAAGAGGAAGAGCCGCCGCTAAGACCCAGAGGGCTCTGCGGGCAGCGGGGCGGGCAGAGCGGCGGCTCCATCGCAGAGAAAGGGAAGAGGAGGAGGAGGAGGGAGGAAGGAAGGAGGGCCGGGGCGCAGGGCCCCCACGATGGACATGGCCTGACGGGGCCGCAGCCCCCGGCCGGTGCGGCGGTGCCCCCCGGCAGCCCCCTCCCCATGCCGCTGTAGCGGCGGGGCCGCGGCGGGACCGGGGAGCGGCGGCGGGCGATGCAGCGCGGCGGCCGGTGACAGCGGCTGGTGACGGTGACGGCATGCTGAGGACGGAGGCAGGCGGCGGGGCGGCCGCCGGCGGGGGGGCCCCCTCCGGCGGGGTGACGGGCGGTGGGGGTCTCCGGAGCGCGTCCCCCCACCGTAATGCCTATGAAGCCACCATCCAGGCCCTGGCGCCCACAAAGGAGGCTGACGGGGAAGACAGCAAGAAGAGCCGGGGTAAGAAGTATGGCTCCAACGTCCACCGCATCAAGAACATGTTCCTGCAGATGGGGACGGCACCCGGTCCCGAGGGCGCCTGCGACCTGGCCAAGGCCAAGGAGAAGCCCGTCCGTCTGTCCTTGCCCCGGGCCAGCAGCCTCGGTGACAGTGTGGACCAGGGCAGCCTCCTCAAGCTGGGCACCAGTGTCTCGGAGAGGGTCAGTCGCTTTGACTCCAAGCCCGACAAACCCTTCTCCAAGCTGCAGGAGACCCGCAAGATCTTCGAGAGGAGCCCGCAGGAGAAGGCCACCACCACCAAGCTGCTGCTGCGCAAGGAACGAGCCGGTTTCCAGGACCGTAAGCTGGACGTGGTGGTGAGGTTCAACGGCAGCACCGAGTCCTTGGACAAGCTGGACACTGAAGCCGTCTCGCCCACCGTCAGCCAGCTCAGCGCTGTCTTCGAGAAGGCCGACCTCCGCAACAACCTGCACAAGGCGCCAGGGCGCGCAGGGGCACCGCTCAGCGCCAAGGTGGTGGGCAAGCGGCCGCGGGTCTTCCTGCCCAGCGCCGAGGTCGGGCGGTCGGGCGATGGCCACGCTGCGCCGGCGCGGGCCAGGCTGCCGGAGGAGGAGAAGGCGGCGGGGAAGGGCGGCCGGCCGGCGGAGAAGGAGGCGGTCGCCCCCCGGGTGCAGGAGGTCTGCAAGATCAAGCCAGTGGAGGTGGAGGAGAGCGGCGAGGCTGAGGAGGAGGAGGAGGAGGCGACGGCGGCAGGTGAACCAGTGCCCATAACCCAACCGGCCAAGGGGGCCGAGGGGCCGGTGCCCACCACCCCCCAGCTGGACGGGGGCCCAGCGGCGGCCACGGGCGAGGATGTCAAGGGCGAGCGGGCCGAGGAAGGCGATGGCTACGAGGAGGCCAAGAAGGAGGACTTCTCCGAGGCGGACCTGGTGGACATAAGTGCCTACAGTGGGCTCGGGGAGGACTCGGGGGGCAGCGGGCTGGAGGAGGAGGACGAGGCCGAAGGGTTGTACGAGCCCGAGTCGGGCTGTGTGGAGATCCCCGGGCTGTCCGAGGAAGAGGAGCCCGTCCCCAACCGCAAGATCCAGTTCAGCACGGCCCCCATCCAGGTGAGTCCACCCGGGAAGGGGGTACCCCAAATTGTGGGGCACCCCAGGGTGGAGGCACCCCAGGGGGAGGTGTGTGACCCCCCCAAACCACCCCCTTTTCTGGGGCTGGCGGTGGGGATGGGGAGGTGGGGGGGCCTGTGCCTCCTGCCACGGGCCATGGCATCTCTTGGCCATGCCCTTGCATGGGGATGGCCGCCTGGGCCTGGCTAACTAGCCGGCTAACGAAGAACCCTGCCCCGGCATGGCCCGGGCCCCCCAGGACTGGTGTGACAGGGAGGGTGGCACTGGGATCTGCAGCTGTGCCCGGGACAGGCAGGGACCCACCCCAAATTTTGGGTGGGGATGCCCGAAATCCCCGGCCATGGGGTGCTGGATGCGATGGATGCGCAGCCACCCGCTGCCCCTGGTCCCTGGGGTCCCTCAGTACCGGGGCTCCCCCAGCCGAGGGTCCCTGGGGACGAGGCGGAGGGGCGGGGGGTGTTTGCCCCCCATGGGCCTGGCTGGGTGCCCAGGACCGTTTCGGGAAGTGCGTGAAGGGGAAGTGCTGCGGCGGCATGGCCGGGGGGGGACAGCACCGCCCGCGTCCCCCCATTCCCCGCCTGGGTTTGAGGTCCCCATCTCGATGTGATGGGGGGGGAAGGGGCTGTGCAGCTATTTCGGGGTGTTCTCGCCTGCTCGAATCCCCCCGACCAGAGCAGCAGCGATTGCTTTGTGCTGGAGCTGGTTATTTTTAGAGCCCCGGCCTATATTCTGGCTCTGAGTCAGAGTGGGTGGGTGGCCCCACCTGGGCCGGGGGCCGGGGACAGCCGTGGCCCGGGCAGGGGACAGCGGTGACAGTGTGCCGGGTGGCTGCGCGCTGGGGTGGCCGTGGTCCCGTGGGAAGCGGCCAGCCCAGCCCTGGAAGGGTGTCCCCCCATGGATGGGCAGCTGGGATTTTGCGGGTGTTCTGCTCCCCCCAGCCCTGAGCCCCTCGCTTTGACCCACATTTCAGCCGAGGTGACGTTGGGGGACCCCATGCGCTGGCGGGAGGGGACCTGGGCGCCCGAGCACCTCGGTTCCGCCCCCAGGTGCATGGGTGATGCTGAGCCCCCCCAACCCTGCTGCACGGGTGGGGGCCAGGAGCGCTGGGGACCCCCACCCAGGCACCACTCCGTGCGCAGGGGTGGGGGCACATTGTCACCAACCCCTTCCCCTGACATCTGCTGCTCCAGCTGCTTCTCCCCTGGAACCCGCTCCAGGTCCCCAGCATATCCCCGCCCCCCTGGAGCTGGGGACAGGGTGGGGGGCACAGCGAGGGGAGTTCTGGTGCCCACAGCCCCCCAGGACCGCAGATGGAGGCACATCCCCTGCCCCGCTCACCCCAGGAGCCACCGCTGGGTCCTGCCTGTCTGGGTGTCACCAGGCTTTGTGCTATGGCCCCTGACACTCATCCCTAATACCCTCCTCGCGAGGTTTAGTGTCATCCCTAATCTCCTTGTGCCCCTCGGGGACATCTGCCTGGCTCAGCACCCAGTACAGGGGGTGCTGGCACCTCCGGGGCTGTGGGGACACAGCACCCTGCTCCCACCGGCTCCGCGTCGGAGACATCATCCTGGTGGCACATCCGACCTTGGCCAGGAGCAGCTCGATGCCATCCTTCCATCCATCCCTCCGTCCATCCATCCATCTGTCTGTCCGTACATCCATCCCCCCTACTTTCATTCATCCATCCATCCAGCCAGCCATCCCTCCTTCCACCCCTGCATCCCTCCGTCTCTCTGTCCATGCCCCACTTGGGGTGCAGGTCACGGCACCATCTCTGCTCCCAGGACCCCCCCAAACCCTCTGTGCTTCCTCAACCCACCCTCACCCCATGATGTGACTTGGGGGGATTCTCCAGTGTCTCGTAGGCTCAGTGACACCCCCACATCCCTGGGCTGCAGGTGCTGCAGGTGCTGGGGCAGTGGGTGGCTGTGGTGCCCCCCCACTTCGCTGAGCCCCCCCATCCTGCAGGTCTTCAGCACCTACTCCAACGAGGACTACGACCGCCGCAATGAGGATGTCGACCCCATGGCCGCCTCGGCCGAGTACGAGCTGGAGAAGCGGGTGGAGCGGCTCGACCTCTTCCCGGTGGAACTGGAGAAAGGTGGGTCCCCCCCGTCCTGCGGCCCCGGCAGCACCTGGGGACAGGCTGGAGGTGACGCCGTCGGTGCTGGGTGGCTGCTGCCACCCCCCAGGACACGGCGCTGTGTCTCTGCAGACTCCGAAGGGCTGGGGATCAGCATCATCGGCATGGGTGCGGGTGCGGACATGGGCCTGGAGAAGTTGGGCATCTTCGTCAAGACGGTGACGGAGGGTGGGGCTGCCCACCGGGATGGCAGGTAAGGGTTGCCTGGCCAGAACAGCCCCCCAGTCCCTGCGGCCGCGCGCCCTGGGCTGGAAGGTGGCAGAGGAGCTGGGGGGGAGGCAGCAGATGTGCCAGATGTTCCCCAGGGTGGGAGACGCTGGGGAGGTGGGCGGGGGTGGCCCTGCTGTGACCGTCCCCTTGTCCCCAGGATCCAGGTGAACGACCTCATCGTGGAGGTGGACGGCACCAGCCTGGTGGGGGTCACGCAGAGCTTCGCCGCCTCCGTTCTCAGGAACACCAAGGGCCGCGTCCGGTAGGGCCTGGGCTGGGGGTTTGGGGGGCTGGGAGACCCCCCCAGCCTGTGCTGGGCCCCTGCAGAGGCCCCTGCCCCATAGCCTGTCCCCAGAGCCCCCCGGCTGCCAGGCTGGGCTGTCCCCCTGCCCCGCTGTCTCCATGCCCGCTGCCTGCCCCGTGCCACCCTAGTGGCCCCTGCTCCCAAAAATGTCCCCACAGCATGGCAGGATCTCCCCAGCCCCACAGCTCATCCACAGGCCCTATAACATCCCTTCAAATTCTCCACCCCCGGGAGCACTGCCTGTCCCCGCAGGGATGTCCCCTGGCTGTGCCACCCGGGTGTCCCCTGCCCCCGTGCCCTGCTGAGCCCGCCCCGTCCCGCAGGTTCCTGATCGGGCGGGAGAAGCCAGGGGAGCAGAGCGAGGTGGCGCAGCTGATCCAGCAGACGCTGGAGCAGGAGCGGTGGCAGCGGGAGATGATCGAGCAGCGCTACACTCAGTACACGGAGGATGATGAGGAGGTGAGGGGACAGCACCAGCTGGGAGGGGACAGACGCGGCCCCCACACCTGAGATGGGGCCGGTGAGCCGGTTTCCCCAGGTGGGAGGGGTGGGGGTGCTGGGCTGGGGACCAGTGTGTGCCAACACCGCTCCGCGCCCTGCGCAGACGGGCGAGTACGCCACAGACGAAGAGGAGGAGATGAGCCCCATGTTCCCCAGTGGCGAGATGGCCATCGAGGTGTTCGAGCTGGCCGAGAATGAGGACACACTGTCCCCCGTGGAGATGGACCCCGAGAAGCTGGTGCACAAGTTCAAGGAGGTGAGGGGGAGCTGGGGAGTGTCTGCACGTGGCAGCGAGTGTCCCCGGCATGGAGGGACACGGGGATGCCCGTGCCAACCCCAGCTCCTCCTGCAGCTCCAGATCAAACACGCTGTCACCGAGGCCGAGATCCAGCAGCTGAAGAGGAAGGTGAGTGGGTGGGAGGGGAGGGAGCCCCCATCTCCTCAGGACCCCCCCATCTCCCCAGGCCCCATGGATCTCCATCTCCCCCATGCCCTCCTGGCTTCCCACATCTCCCCCAGACCCCTCACCATGCCATGCTGTGCCATGCTGTGCCGTGTTGTGCCATGCTGTGCTGTGCCGTGCCATGCCTTGCCGTGCCATGCCGTGTCATGCTGTGCCATGTTGTGCCATGCCGTGCTGTGCCGTGCCATGTTGTGCCATGCCATGCCGTGCCATGCCGCGCTGTGCTGTCCCTGACCCGCTGTCTCCAGCTGCAGTGCCTGGAGCAGGAGAAGGCGCGCTGGAGGGCTGAGAAGGCACAGCTGGAGCAGAGCGTGGAGGAGAACAAGGAGCGGATGGAGAAGCTGGAGGGGTACTGGATGGAGGCGCAGAACCTCTGCCAGGCCGTGGACGAGCACCTCAAGGAGACACAGGCCCAGTACCAGACCCTGGAGCGCAAGTACAGCAAGGCCAAGAGGCTCATCAAGGAGTACCAGCAAAAGTGAGGGCGCCATCCTGCCCTCGGCACCCACGCCCTGGGCACCTGTCCCTGCGTAGGGAACGTCCCCTGGCAGATCCTGGGGCACCAGCACCCGCTGAGCACGGTCCCTCCCTGACACCCGAGTCCCAGGGTCCCCCTCCCCTGCGCCACCTCCCTGGGGTCCCCGCGGTCTGGCGGGGGGTGACGTGTCCCCGTGCTGGTCCCCGCAGGGAGATCGAGTTCCTGAAGAAGGAGACGGCGCAGCGGCGGGTGCTGGAGGAGTCGGAGCTGGCGCACAAGGAGGAGATGGAGAAGCTGCAGGAGAAGGTGGGCACCGGGCGCGGGGACGCGGGCTGCCCCTGAGCCCCGCCCGGCCCCGCCGGCCCCGCCACACCGCCGCAGCCCAGGGCTGCCCGTCACCGCTGGATCCCAGGACAGGTCGCAGCGGATCTGCCGGGCGCGGCTGTGCCAGCGCTGGATCCCACGCCGGGTGCAGCGGAGCTGAGCGGGGCCCGGCTGCCCCCGACCGAGCGCGGCCCTGACCCACGCCGGGGCGCGGTGGATCTGCTCCAGCCCCGGATCCCGCCAGACTGCGCTGCCGGCACCGCGCCCTGCGCCGGATCGCAGAGGATCTGCCTGGGTGCTGGCACACACCCGGTCCTCCTCCTGGCACCGGATCCCACACTGGATTGCAGTGGATCTGCCAAGGGTTTGGCTGGATCCTGTGTCAGGGTCTGACATCCCATAATGGATCATGAGAGATCTTCCTGGGCACCGGATCCCAGCTGCTTGTGCGGGATCCTGCACTGGGTCCTGGTGGATCTGCGCAAGCTCACACTTGATCCTCTGCTTGGGAGCAGGATCCCATGCTGGTCATGCTGGATCCCACACCAGATCACACTGGATTCCACATGAGATGCACTGGATCCCCCCCAACGGGTGGGGCCAGAGCTGTGCCGGGTCACAGCAGATCCCCCGTGGGGTCACCAGATCCCCCGCAGGGTCACCGATCCCCCAGGATCCTGCAGCACCCGGGGGCTGCCGTGGGCCGCGGCGGGGGGGCAGCACCCACCCGGCCGGGGGGCACCAGGGCACAGGCGGGCAGCGGGGGGTCCCCTGGCACCCAGCAGAGCCCCCCACACCCCCTTGCGCCTCCTCCGTCACCCCCAAAACGTCCCCTGACCCCCAGACTCACTCCACCTGCCTGCAGCCCCCCCGCCCCACGCTGGCCTCCAGCGCCCCGTCCTGCCCGCTGTTCCTCCTGCCCTGTGTCACCCCCAGAACCCCCATGTCCTGCCCCCTTGTCCTGTCCCCCCCCGTCCAGTGCCCTCATCCCCATGTCCCCATCACTCTATTATTCTGTCCTCCCTGTATCATTCTGTCCCACCACCACATTTGCTCCCATGTCTCTGTGTCCCCGTGTCCCCCCCCTGCTGAGACCTGTTCCCTTTGCTGTTTTTCAGATCTCCGAACTGGAGGCCAAGCTGCAGACTTTGAAAAATTCCAACCCGACCTAAACTACCCTCAAACCACAGCGATTCCGGGGGCCCCTCTCCCCCAGCCCCGTCCCCCCGCCAAGGCCTCCTGGTGCCCCCCACTGCCCCAGGGGCACAGACAGCGGGGGGGGGACAGGGTGCGTGTTGGGGGGGTTTTGGGGGGTGGACACCCCGCATTCATGTCTGTGTCCAGTGTGAGTCTCGTGGTGACGTGATGGACTGATCGGGGGGGGGACAAGGCCCCCCTCAGGCCTCCCCCCTCCCCAAGCACACCCTCCCCTCGATGTGACCCCCCCAGACACAGAGCTGGCACCCTGGCTGGACGCTGGGGGGGGCAGGCAGAAATGCCCGCCCCAAATGTGAGCCATACTGGGGAGCAGAGGGGGTATGCTGGGAGCTCCTCCTCTTGGGACTCTCCTGGAGCACCAGCCGGGGGGGGGCAGTTGCCTTTGGGCCACCCCCGGCACACTGCAGACCTTTGCTGTGGAGGGGGGACCCCAAGTGCCCCCCCTGCGCCCCCAGTGCCACCACCGCCAGGCAGGAGGGACCCCTCAGCCTTTGCCAACCCCCCAGGATGTGGGGGCTGCCTGGCCCCCCGCTGTGGGGACATGGCTGGGGGGTGTCCCCGATGCCCCCCAGCACCCACCACTGCCCCCCCGAGCCCGGGGCCTTTGCCTTCCCTGGGCAAGGGGGGACACACAGGGGTCCCCTCCAGGGTGGGGGCGATGCTCCCACCCAACCCCAACTGTAAATAGTCCCCAATAAATCACAGTATTTCTCTGGGGCTGGGACACCCCCAGCACTGGCCACCCCCAGCCGGGCCGGGGCGGGCCCAGCCCCTCTGCCCAGGGGGAACCCCATTAGTTTTTGTTTCTATTCTGCACCCCCCCACCCCCCCGAAGTACCGAGTCTCCGACAGTAACTGGATGTGGGGGCAAGTGGGAGCCAGAGCTGGTTGTACTGGGAGAGGGAGGTGGGGGGCACGCGGGGGGACGGGGAGGGGGGGTCCGACTGGATTGGAGCCACTTGGGGGGGGTAGTATTTAAGGGAGGGCGGGGAGCGAGAGCCCCGGGGGGGTGCTGGGGTTATTTAATCTCACACGTGTACCTGTGGGTGTATATACGATATATATATGTACCTATGTATGTGCTGGGCCTGGTCTGTGCCGCAGCGCCCGCGCCTCGTCCCGCCCGGGGGCACTGGGAACACTGGGGACACTGGGAGGGGCGGGAAGGATGGCGGACACTGGGAGGACTGGGAAGGATTGGAGGGCACTGGGAGGACTGGGCAGGATTTGGGACACTGGGAGGAGTGGGCAGATGCGGGGCACTGGAGGCACTGGGAGCACTGGGAGCACTGGAGGCACTGGGAGCACTGGAGGCACTGGAGGCGCTGGGAGCACTGGAGGCACTGGAGGCGCTGGGAGCACTGGAGGCACTGGGAGCACTGGGAGCACTGGAGGCACTGGGAGCACTGGAGGCACTGGAGGCGCTGGGAGCACTGGAGGCACTGGGAGCACTGGGAGCACTGGAGGCACTGGGAGCACTGGGAGCACTAGGAGCACTGGGAGGGCCCGTCCCCGCAGGCGCTGTCCGTTCAGCACCGCGGCCGCGCACCGGGACCGGCTGAGTCGAGTCCGGGTTAAACCGAGCCCGGGCTGAGCCGGGTCTGGGCTGAGCCGGGCCTGGGCCGGGCCGGGCGGGGCGGCGCTGCTGATCCCGCCCCCCCGTCTCCCGGCCGCTTCCGGGTTCCTGTCCCCCCCCCGCGGCCCCCGGCCCGGCGGGCGGCCCCGCTCCGCCCCCCCGCTCCGCCCGGCCCGGCTCCCGGCGCTTCCCCGCGCCCCGGCCCCCCCGGCGGGACGCGCCCAGGATGCCCGAGGAGCGCGGGTGAGTGCGGGGGGGGACCAGGGCGTCACCCCCGGGCGGACCATCCTCCGTTCAGCGGCCCCGGTACAGCCCCGTCCCCCGGCTCGGCATCCCCGGTCCAACCCCCCCAACAGCATCCCCGGTACAGCCCCGTGTCCCCTCCCGCGTTCCCGTCCCCTCCCGGTCCCGGCGCTGCCTCTCCCCGGCCCCCCCGGACCGCACCGGCCCCGGCTCCCCGGGGGGAGCCGCGCTCAGACCTGCCCCCCCCGTACCCCACCAGCCCCCCCGATGCTGCCGAGACATCGGGATCCCCCCGCGAGAGATTCCCAAACACCGGGGGGGGTGTGGGGGGATTTAACCCCTTCCTGGCTGCCCTGCAGTGTCCCCAGTACCCCTGCCCCACGAGTGGGAACATCTGTGGTGTGTCCTGCTCCCCCCAGTCCCTGTGCCCCCTCCAGGGCTGAGGGCGCGAGGACACTGGGGACACTGGGATCACAGGGAGGGTCTGGGTTCGGTTCCCTTCCCCGCTCCCCCTCCCTCCCCCAGCACAGGGTCCCCCTCCCTGACTGTCCCCTCTGTCCCCAGCTCTGTCCCACAATGTCGGTCTCCAAACTGCAGGACACAGATGAGGTTTTCGGTGAGTCCGTGGGGGCCCGTGGGGTGCAGGGCCACCCATGGGTGCTGCCCCCGCACGTCCCCACCCACCCTCAGTGTCCTCGGGGCTGCCAGTGGTGAGGGGGGGGGACCCCAGAGCTGGGCTTGGGGACGACATGTGCTTGGGGACACAGGAATGGGCATGGGCCATGCAGCCACCTGCAGAGGGACAGGGTGGCATGGGGACATGCATGGGGCACAGATACAGGGGTGTGGGGACAGGGACACGTGTGGGGCAGGGGGACAGGTAAAGGGCACACAGAGCATGACATGGGGACACGGCAGGCGAGACTCCACGGGCCGGGCTTGGGGACATGAGGGTGATCCTGGTCAGACCCTGCGGGTGACAGGGACGCTCTGTCCTCAGGGACACCCCACTGCTCCTCTCCCTGTGCTGGGGCATCTCTTTGAACACTTCTCTCTGTCCCCTGTCCCACCCCACCGGGGTGTCCCGTCCATCCACGTCCCCAACGCTCCCTCTCCCTGTCCCCTCTGCCGTCCCCATGGGGATCCCCTGCCCTGTCCCCGTGCCCTGCTGTCCCTCTGTCCCCTGTCTCCTGACTGCCTGCCCACCTGTCCCTCCAATGCTGTCCCATCCCCTCTCCTTGTCCCTCCCTGGCTGTCTGTCCATCCACCCTCTCTGCTTTTCCCTGTCTGTCCATCCATCCACATCTCCCTGTCCCTACCTGGCCATCTGTCTCTCCCTCCCTTGCATCTCCTTGTCTCTACTTCTCCATTTGTCCATCCGTCTTCTTCCTGTCCCTCCCTATCTGTCTGTCCCTCTGTCCTCTCTTACCTGTCCATCCATCCATCCCCATCTTCCCTCCCTCGCTGTCCCTCCATCCCTCCCTCGTACCTCCTTGTCCCCACCTCTCCACTTGTCCATCTGTCTCCTTCTCCCTCTCCATCCATCCATCCATCCTTTGATCCCTCCCCACCCGCTCGCCCCCTGTCCGTCTGTCCGTCTCTCTCTCTCTCTCTGCCCCGGTCTCTCTTTCACCCCCAGATTTTACCGCTGTGGTTCCAGAGACCCCGCGCCTGGACACCAGCCTGCAGAAGGCCCGAGCCCGGCTGCTGGCCAAGGGCCGCCGGCACCGGCCGTCGCGCTCCCGCCTGCGAGACAGCGCCAGCTCCACCGAGGGGGACGAGGGGCCCGAGGCTGCGGTGAGCGGGGGGGCACGTGAAGCAAGGGAAGGGTTGGGGGGGACCCATGGCCGGGGGTGGGAAAGGGTTGGGGTCACCCCAGGGGGGTACCGGGGTCTGACACCCCCACGCCGTGTGTCCCCAGGGAGCCGAGGGTGACAGTGGCCCCCCGGCCCCCTCGCCCTTCTCCCGCGGCGCCGAGTTCTCCTTCGAGGTGGGGGGGGCACGGCGGGTGCTGGGGGAGCCCCCCGGCCCCTCGCCCCCCCTCAGCCGCTACCGGCCCCTGACGGACGCCTGGTGCCAGGAGGGGCTGGCGGGCCCCCCCTCGCCCAAGTCCTGCCCCAGCTCCGACAGCTCGCCCGGCTTCACCCGGCCCCAGCGGCACAGCGAAGGTGAGACCCCCCCCGAGACCCCGCAGGGACCATGGCTGCCCCTGCATCCAGGTGGGGGGCAGGGGGTGACCCCCCAATCCTGGCCCTGCAGATGACAGCCGGGACATGAGCCCCCCGGAGCCGGCCAGCCCCACCGTGGGGCTGGACAAGAAAACCCGGAGGAAGTTCCTGGATTTGGGGTGAGACCTGGCAGGGGGGGAGTGCAGAGGGATGGGGGGGGATGAACAGATGGAGGGGGACGGAGAGGGGGCGGGGGGAATGAACAGAGGGGGGGATGCCATGGGAAGATGGAGGGAGAGATGGAGAGAGGCCTGGAGGGATGGAGAGGTGGCAGGATGCAGGGATGGAGGAGGATGGTGCTGAGCGGTCTCTGAGGGTGGCTGGCAGGGGGCTGGGAGCCGCGGGGGGGGCACGGCTATCAGGACCCCCTGCTCCTCACCGACCCACCCCCAGGGTGACCCTGCGCCGGGCGTCCTCCAGCAAGAGCCGGCGGGAGAAGAGCAGCAACCGCCTGTCCATGGGCAGCAGGTGAGGGAGCCCCGGGCAGGGGCCTCCTGGGGGGTCCCGGGCCCTGACCCCGCTCTGTCCCCAGGGAGGTGGCAGAGGGTCCCGGCCGCCCCTCGGGGTCCCCGTTCCTGCCCTTCTCCTGGTTCTCGGACGGCGCGAGGGGCTTGGGCTCCCCCAGCTCCGCGTCCCCTGCCGGCTCGCCCCGCCACGAGGGGCTCAGCCCCCCCAAATCCGCCTCCCAGGTCAGTGCTCGGGGGGGCTATAGGGGAGGGTGGGGGAGCCTTATAGGTGCTCCTATGAGTCAGTCAGCTATAGGGACCAAAGTGCTATGGAGTCAGGAGAGCTACAAGGGGGTTGAGAGCCCCATAGGGCCAGGGAACTATAGGAAGAGAGACCAAAGCCCCATAGGATCGAGATGGCTTTGGGGGTGGGGTCAAAGCCCCACAGGGAGCCCTATAGGGAGGCAGAGCCCCATGGGGAGGGCGGCTATAGGGGGTGCTGGGGGTCGGGCCGTTTGGGGGGCCAGCCCTGCCCTGGCCCCTGCGCTGCCCCAGGACTCGACGCTGAGCGAGGACTCGCCGCCACCCAGCGCCAGCCCCCACCTGCCCGGCCCCCCCAGCACCAAGTGCTCCTACCCCTACCACACCCTGTCACAATCCTCGGACGAGGTGAGCGCGGGGGTGCGGGGTCGGGGTCCCTGCGGTGCCGGGGGGACCGCGGTGACCCCCGTCCCTGCGGCAGTTCCCGGAGGAGCCGCCCGGCGCGGCCGCGGGCTGGACGTGCCGGCAGGTGGGGCAGTGGCTGGAGGGGCTGGGCCTGGGGCACCACGGCGAGCGGTTCTCGGCCCACGGCGTGGATGGGACGCGGCTGCTGCGCCTCGACGGGGCCAAGCTCAAGGTATGGGGCTGGGGGGGCTCCTGCTGCCTGCAGGGGTTCCAGGTACCCCAATGGGCTCAGGGGTAGGGCAAGAGGTTCTGGGTACCCCAACGGGGTGCTCCTCGGGGCAGATACAGGTGGGTTCTAGGTAACCCAATGGGGTGCTCCGTAGGGCAAATACGGGTAGGTTCTAGGTACCCCAACGGGCTCATCGCAGGGCACCTAGAACCCCTTGTCCTAACAGGTGGTTCCATGGGGCAGGAGGTGGGGGCGGTTCCGGGTACCCCGAGGGGCAGGTGACGGGGGTGCAGGTACCTCAGCGGGACGGTCCCGAGCGGGGTCCGGTGCGGGGTCCGGTGCCCCTCGCCGCGGTGACGCGGTGCCGCAGGCGCTGGGCGTGGGCAGCGCGCAGGACCGGGCGCTGCTGAAGCGGCGGCTGAAGGAGCTGAGCGCGGCCGCGCAGCGCGAGCGCAAGGCCCAGGAGAAGGCGGAGAAGCAGCGGGAGAAGCAGAAGCGGGAGCAGGAGCAGCGGCGGAGCTGAGGCGGGGCCGGGACCCCGGCGCCCCCTCCCCGCCCGCAGCCCCCGGGACGCCCCGCGGGGACGCGGTCCCGGCGCAGGACACGACGCCGTGGCCGAGGGACGGCGCTGCCAGGCTGGGACGGGCACAGAGTGGCACGTGCCCCCCGCTCCAGCCGCCCCCTCCCCACCTGCACCCTCGCACCCTCAGGCACAGTCCAGGCCCCCCACGGGCCCCTTTTCCAGATGCAAGTGGCACGTTGGACCCCCCCACCCCATCCCATCACCCCCACCCGAGGGGGGCACTGTCGCCCCCCCTCCCCAGCACGGTGTGGCACCGGCCGAGGACAGTGCATGGCCTGACCCCCCCAGACACACAGCGAACGCTGCTCCCCCCAGCCCCGAGTACAGTGACGCGGGGGACACCCCAGGAAATAAAAGGGTATCAAGGGCCAGTGCAAACCAGTGCGGCCAGTGTGAGCCTGACTGGGAGGAGCTGGGGGACAACGTAGGGTGGGGGGATCTCTGTGCCAGGCTGGGGGGAAACGGGAGGTGGGGGGACAGTGTGGCCCCCACCCCAGGACCCAGCTCTCCATCCCTGAGCCACCTGTGTCCCCAAGTGCCACATTAGTGTGACATAGCAGCCGCCTCCCAAGGCCGGGTGACCCCAGGGTGGGTAAACTGAGGCACAGGGTGGGGGGGTGTGCAACGGAGGGGGGGAATTCCCAGGACCCCAAAATACCACAGCAAGGGCTCCATCAACATCCAATTTACTGACAGCAGGGGGAGGGTCTGGGGGAGCAGGGGGGTTCCCGAGGGGGTTGGAGTGTGTGGGGAACCCACCCCTGGTGCGGGGGGCGTGGGGGGCACACGGGTGGGAACAGCTCAGTAGTGCAATACCAGGGACAGTGCAGGGAGCTGGGGGGGGTCGGGCCCAGTGCCCCCCCTGCGTCAGGGCTGGAGTGGCAGGGAAGCTACTGGTCACACTGGGCAAGGACCAGTCCCTCGCTGCCCTGGGGTGCACCCCCCTGGAGTGGGTGCCAAGGCGGGGGGGGGCAACAGAGGCTCTCCCCCTCCATGCTGCTCCAACCCCCCCAGCTCCATACCTAAGTGCAACCACGGTGGGGGGCGCTGGGCCCCCCACCTCTCACACGTTTCCCAGCCACCCCAACAGCGATGAGAGGCAGAGCTGGGGTGCTGGGACACCCCCCGGGGACACCCGGGGGTGTGAGGGCTGTCGGCAGGGGGGGCCTATGGGACACGGTAGGTGGAGGCGTTCTTGGGCTCGGTGCTGGGGACACACCAGTCCCCCCCGTCCTGGCTGGCCTGGTAGTGCCGCCACGCAGACTTGTTGTACACGGGCAGCCGCTCGACCGAGTCCGTGGACAGGGCCTGGGGAGACACGGCGGGTGGGGAGGGCCCTGCGCCCCCCGGCGCCGCGGCCCCCCCAGGCAGAGACCCACCTTCAGGTAGATGAGTGCGTCAGTACCGAACCCCTCCATGGAGAAGAGCTGCAGGTCCCCCTGGAAGTACCGGGCGTAGAGGCGGGAGATGGGCAGCCCATAGCCAAAACCGGCCTGGGGGGGCCACAGGGGCTGGGGTCAGCACCCCCGGCACCCTGAGCCTCCCCAGCTGTGCCACGTGCCCCCACCAGCATCCCGGCGACACTTCCAGTGGTCACCATGTCACTCTCAAACATCCCCTGGCACCCACAAATGTCACCATGCCACCCCCGTGTCCCCATGGCACCCCCAAGTGTCTCCATGCCACCTGCAGGCACCCCAAAATGTCCCCAAGCTACCTTGAAATGTCCCCAAAAGTCCCCATGTCAAGCCCAAACCTCCCCCTGCCGCTCCAGCCACCCCCAAACGTCCCCAGGCCACCCTCAACCGCAGACTTGTCCCCCAGGGCCCCGCGGAGCCCCCGTAGCACCTACCGGGGGGCACCTACCAGGGGGGCCCCCCCGTCACCCAGCGGGGGGGTGGGCGCGGTGGAGTACATGTAGCTGAACAGATGGTCGATCTTCCGCAGGGGGACGCCCAGGCCCCGGTCACTCATCTACAAGAGGTGGTGGGGGGTGACAACCCCACTCCTGGACCCCCCCCCAGGCTCCGGGCCCCCCCGGGCCGGTGTCCCCACACACCTTGATGGCCAAGTCCTCCTGGCCCAGGGCCACCATGACGCGGACGGGCGGCAGGCGGGGGCTGCTCTCGTGGCTCTCCACGGTGGCTCGCATGGCGTTCTGTGGGCACGGGGGGGCTGTGGGTGAGGGCAGCCCCCCCAGCTCCCCTCCCATCCCTGCTGCCCCGCCCGGGGCCGGGGGTACCTTGAAGAGCTCGAAGAGCATGTGGTAGAGATGTGAGGGGACGTAGACGATGCGGATGGGCTGCTGGGGGCTGGTGGCTGCGGGAGGAGCGGCCGTCACCATTGTCACCCCCCAGCCCCAGCTGAGCCCCCCCGCAGCCCCCCCAGCCTCACCATTCACCTCCTGGATCTCCAGGTCGGGCGAGCACATGTAGTACTTGTCACACAGGAGCTTGGACATGTTGTAGGCGTCTGGGGAGCAGAGAGGACAGCACCCCCAGTGCAAAGGTGGGAGGAGGATTTGGGGCACCCTTTCCCCACTCCCCCTAATATTTTGCATTCCTGGCAAGTTTTTGGGGTGCTCCGGAGTGACCCCAAAGCCCAGGGGACTGTGGCCACTTCGGCTGAGGCCAGCCCAAACTCGTGACACGAGTGGCTCCCAAACGGGCAGATCCCAGAGTGGGAGGAAGATCTGGGGGGACCTTCAGCCACCACCCCCCGCCCCGGTTCACGTCCCCATGGGGGTGGGACCCCCGCCCCACGCACCTCTCACCACGTCGGCCACGCTGCAGTGGGGGTCGATGCTCCCGATGTGCTTGGGGTGCGCGGGGTTGGTGCTGCCATTGAAGAGCAGTGCTGGGTGGGACAAGGGGGGACAGTGAGCAATGGGGACCCCACCCTGCCCCAGAGACACCCCCATGGCCCCCCCCCCAGGCTGTGCCCAAGGTTGGGCTCCCCAGGGGTGAGGGAGAAGGGAACATACGGGTCTGGCTGGGGACATGTGGGGACAGGGACGTGGGCAGGACTGGGGGGGCAGCTGAGGGCGGGGAGGTGCCTGGGGGCACGCTTGGGGCAGGATCCCTGGGGCTGGGGGGGACGCTCTGGGATGATGGGGATACCCGGGGTGGGGGGTGCCCAGGGGACCCCATGGCCCCCCCGCTCACTGTGCTGGTTGAGCAGCATGCGGATGGAGATGCGGCTCAGGTAGAAGCGGTCCAGAAAGTACTGGATGTTCTGGTTGGACACAGGGTCGTCCCCGTACGCCTCCTTGTACTCCAGCACGCCCTGCGCCATGGTGGGCACCACGTCGTTGTGCCGGTTGCGGATGGTGACCAGGGCGGCCGTGAACCTCGGGAGGGGACAGGACGGAGCTGGGGGACACCCGGTCCAGGCAGAGCCGCGATCCAGGCCGGGGTTCCCCAAGAGCTGGTGGCACTGGGGAAAACCCGGAGGAGACTCTGGTGGCACCGGGACACTCAGGGCACAGTGGGGTGGGGACAGCTTGGGGACGATATAGGGTGCAGGGTGCCAGGGCCCCTCAGTGACACCATCTCTCACCAGTGTGAGCCTAGGAGGAGGGGACATGCCGGGATAGGGGACAAGGGGTATCCCAGACACGCTGTCACCCCCCAACTTACTGTCCCAGGGTGGCCTGGTCCTCAGGGTCCCTGTCCAGGAACTCCATGATGTCTAGCAGGCTCTGGACATACCTGGGGAAAGAGATGGTTACCCCCCCCCGAAAGGGGACACCCCGGGGAACCCCCTCTGGGGGCACAGGGTGCCATGGGGCTCTGCCCCATGCAGGGAGAGGGGCTGAGCACCCCCAACCAGGACCTCTCCATGGAACCACCCTGTGCCTGGTGGGGGCCCAGGCCTGTCCACCCCCCGCTGACACGGTGGCCCTTGGGGACACTTGGGGACACAGCCCCTGGGATGGGGTGGGGGCCATGAGGGTCATGGTGACCCGGGCCCCCCCAGGGCTGTGGGAACGTGGGCAGGCCGGACCTGCTGCCTGCGGCGCGGGCAGGGACAGGCAGGGACAGGGGACCTGCACAAACAACCCGTCACGTGGTGGCACTAGGACAGCTTCAGCTGCCAGAGCTGGCAAGGGACACGGAGCTGGCAGGGGACACGGTGCTTAAAGGGACACCCAGACCCCCTGAGGACACGGAACCCCAATCCACAGGGGTGGGTCAGGGTGCAGGAGGCCGGGGCAGGATGTGGCGGTGGCACTGGTGACCCCCCGATGGTTGGGGACAGCCCACTGGCATAGACAGGGGTGTCCCCAAAAGGCCTGCAGCCCTTGTCACTCAAGGGCATGGCGCGGGACCAGCTGGGTGCTGCCCTGCCAGCCACCTGTCCCTGTGCCCACCCCCAGCAGCTCGCTCCGGACCCGCGGCAGGGGACAGCTGGTGACAGCGGTGAGACCTGCAGCAGCAGTGGGACCTGCGGTGACAGCAGGGACACGCTGGGCGATGGCAGGAGCTGTGGTGGCAATGGGAGCCGTGCAGCTGACAGCGGCGGGACCCAGAATGGCACCCAGGTGGGTGACAGCGGTGGGACCTGCAGCAGCAGCACCCGCGGTGGCAGCCGGACCAGCACAGGTGGCGGCAGCGGCGCCTCCGCACCCAGCGCAGCGTGGGAGCGGGAGCGGGGGCTCCTGGCGGCAGCAGGACCCCGCGGGGGGTGACCCCCGGCGCAGCGACCCAGCGTCATCCCCCTGTCTCACCAGCTCTGCACCAGCTGCACCGAGGGCGTGCGCAGGACGCGGTCCGGCAGCAGGTTGATCTCCTTCATGATGTTGGCCAGGCGCACCGGCAGCTCCTGCCGCAGGAACGTGAACGACGTCTTCTCACAGGCATTGCTGGAGCCTGGGGGGCACAGGGGGGTCACGGGGGACACGGGCTGAGCACCCGCTCCACACCCCAGCCCCAGCGCCGGCTTTGCTCCCGCTGCCCTGCCAGGGGGACTGGGGGGAACTGGGACAGGGGAGCAAGAGAAGGTCCCTGCCCTGGGCTGAGGGGACCCGGGGGCTGGGGGGGGCACAGCTCAGCCCGCTGGGGAGGGCAGGATGGGGGCCCAGTGCAGCCCAGACTGGGGCTGGCAGCCCCCCAGGGGCCGTTTGCTGGGGACAATGACCGGGGCCACCAGCAGAGCCAGGGACACCCAAAGCGGACCCCAGTCCGGTGGCACCGGGGTGCAGAGGAGCCTCTGCCAGGGGGACACAGCGAACCGGCCCCGAGACGCGGCTGTTCCCAGCCGGGAGCGGCGCCCGGCGGGGCCGGAGCGGGGTCCGGGGGGGCGCGGAGGTCCCTCCCGGAGCACCGCCCCCAGGCCAGCTGCTCCCCGCGCCGGGGGTGTTTACCCGGCCCGGGCTGCTCCGGGAGAACGCGGGGGAGTGTCCCCTCCCGGGGCCGCAGCCGGGGCTCCCGGGGGGGTGGCGGTATTTACCGAAGTCCAGGAACTGCTTCATGGAGAGCGGCGAAGGCGAGAACTTGCTGAAGTGCTCGATGTAGGTGGGGACACCGGCCAGCGCCGCCCGCTTGCCCAGGCACCGCAGCAGCCGCATGGCCACCCCGGCCCCGCCGGCCCCCCAGGCCCCGGCCCCCCAGAGCCCCAGAGCCCCAGACCCCGGCGCCGCCGCCGCCGCCGCCACCGCCCCCCGGCCCGGCCCCGCCCCGCCGTGCCGCGCGCAAACAACCCGCCCGCCGCCAATCAGCGGCCGCGCTGCAGCCGGCCCCGCCCCGTGCCCGCCCCTCCGGGCGTGCCGCGCCCCTCGCCGGTGGCCACGCCCCTCGCCGGTGGCCACGCCCCCCGCTGTAACCCCTTCGGTCCCGGCGCGGAACCGCCCGCTGAACGCGCCGCTCCCCCGGGGGTGGGATTAGCCCCCAATATCCCTGCACACCTGCGACGGTTCCCTCCAATACCCCGCCTACCGTATTATCCCCCCAACAACAGGGTATGCCACCCCCCGCAAAAACAAACCAAAACCAAACCAGCAGCTTTCCCCAGCAGCCCACCCGCCCCACGCTGTGTGCCAGGACACGGAGCAGACACGGCGTTACAAATCCCGGAGCGAGGCTTTATTGGGCCCCAGCGCGGGCTGGGGGGAAACAGGGATGGGGGCATGGCATCCCCCAAGCCCCCAGTACCGACCACACTCCAGGGCTCAACACCAAAACACGGACAAGGGACACGGAATAACTTAACCTCCGGCAGCGTCTGTGGGGGGGACACCCCACGGGGGATGAGGCTCTGCACCCCCCAAGCCAAAGCTGTGTTCAATGTAGGGGCGGGGGGGCAACATGCAGGATCAGGCCTCTGCGCTGCTTTGGGGAGGAGGCGGCAGAGGAAGAACGAGCCCCCAGCACGGAGCCCTGGTGACACAGCCCAGGGGAGGGGGATGCAGCGGGGTGAGCGTGTCCCAGCGTGCAAGGACGTGTGCGGGACACGGCGGGAGGAGTGTCTGTGCGGGGGGGAAGGAGAAGGCACTTTGAGACCAGCAGCGGTCACGTCAGGGGACACGGAGGCAGATGTGGGGCTGGTCCCCGTGAGCGTGCAAGGCACGAGCGTGCAAGAGCCGGGCTGCCCGGGGCAAGCCCGGGAAGGGGACGGGAGAGCGCAGAAGCCAAGGCCGGGATGCGGCCACGTCCGGGGGGGATGCAGATTGGGGTAGGGAGATGCACTTGTGCAAAGTCCAACAGGGGCCCTAGTGCTCCCCTGGCGGGGGGGTCAGTAGTACTTCTCGGGCTCCTGCCATCTGGTCACCCAGAGTTTCTTGCGGCCGCCAGGCCGGTGCCGCTGCTCCTGCCGGATCCTCACCGCTTGGTGCTTGGGCATGATCCGGTAGTAGCGGGTCCGCTGGAAGAAGTGGCACTGTGGGGAGAAGGCAGAGGGTCAGGGGGGCTGCAGGGGCAGCGCGGGGCGAAGGAGAGACCCCCAAGGCAGCGGAGAGCAGAGGGAGCAGCAGCCCGGAGGCCCCTGAGCCCCCGCACCCTACAGGGAGCCCACGGGGTCCGGTAGGAGCCGAGGCAGCAAGGAGAAGGAGAAGAGGCTGAAGAGGCGGCTGAAGAGGTGGCTGCGCTGCAGCCGGCCCCCGCGGGGCATTACCAAGCGGGGGGCACGGGCGCCCGGGGGGGCAGCAGGGCCGCCCCCCATTAGTAGTCGTCCGTCAGGCGCTTGGTCTCCGAGGGCTGGATCCGCATCTCCGCCTTCTGGCCCTTGGCCTCGTACATGGCGCGCGTGTTGGCCCGCCGGAAGAAACCGCACTGCGGGGGGGACAGGGTCAGGGGGGGACGGGGGCTCCGGGCCACCCCACGGGGCAGCGAGCTGCCCCCTGCACCCCCAGCCCCGGGGATGCAGTGAGGGGTGGCCCTGCAGACCCACATAACCCCTCCTGGCCAGAGAGGGGGGCCCAGGGACACCCCAAGGGGCCAGAGCCCCCCTGGTCCCCACAGCACAGGGGGGTGGGAGCCGTGGGGCAGGAGGTGCCATCACCCAGCCCCACTTTGGGTTTGGTTTTTTTTTTTTGCACCACCCAAATGTTTTGCACTGAGACACACGTCAGGATTTGCTCTGCTCCTCTCTTCCTCATCGCTCGGCAGCCGGGCACCTTCCCCCGCGCGGGGGGAGGACGGCAGCCACCAGGGACACGAGCGCTCTCCGCGTGGCCCCTCACCTTCCAGAGCAGGAGGATGATGAGCCCCAGCAGCAGCAGCCCGGCCACCACGGCCACCAGCACCAGCCACAGCGCGATCTCGGGCGGCTGCTCCTCCGTCAGCTCCGAGTCCACGTCCACCGAGAACTGGAGGGGCCAGGAAGAGCTGTGTCGGGAAGAGCTCCCAGTGCCCCAGTCCCTCCCAGTAAGGGGCTCCAGCATCGCTCACCCGCACTGTGTGGTTCCTCATGCTGATGGTGGGGATGTGGCTCCGGAGGAAAAGCGTGGCCGTGCCATCCACCTTCACCCGGTCAAAGTCCCGGTAGTCCTGGGGGGCACAGATGATGGAAGGGGGGGACAGGGAGGGCTGTCAGGTGTTGGGCTGAGACCTGGCAGACTCGGTGCCCTGTTCCAGCACTGTCCCCAAGGGAGCAGCCCTGACCCCCCATCACCCTGGCTGTGCCACCAGGCTGCACTGACCCCCTCAGCACCTCCTGGTCACATTGACCTCGATGAAGGCGCTGCCCCCGGTGACCCTCCCGCTGACACTGACCTCGATGAAGGTGCTGTTCCAGACGCGGGCGCGCACGCTGAGGCTGGCAGGGTGCTGGCTGTGCAGGAGGGGACACTCGAACCAGACGCAGCGAGCGGTGCCCTTGGAGCAGCTCTGGGAGACGGGGGGTCAGGGGGGAACCAGAGTCCCCAGCACACCAGTGTCCCGGTGGGGGTCACGCGTGCCAGACCCCCCCACTCACCAGCACCACCTCCGACTTGGCTTTCTTGGCGATGGCCAGGGTGACGGGGGGCTCTGCCGGCGGGGGGGCCTCCAGCTCCCGGCGCTGCCGGGACGGAGCCTGGTCCTGCAGCAGCTGCAGGGGGACAAGCCCCATCAGTGCCCTGCAGCTCTGCCCCCGCACAGTAGTGGGACAGGGACACATCTCCACACAGCAGCGGGGACGAGGTGACTCACGGTGAGGTTGAGGGGGTTGATGACCCCCCCAGAGGGCTGGCAGGTCTCGTTGCCGTTGACGAGGATCTCGGTGGGGTACAGGAGCCACTTGCCATTGGGGACCTCGTAGGGCCACTCAAAGCCCAGCAGGATGGTGCCCAGGTCGCCCAGCGACTCGCCCTTGGTGGTCACCTGCGGGGCAGAGCGGGGACGGAGACCGGCGCTCCCGACCCCCCCACGGGCACCGGCCCCCCCAGCTCACCTGGAAGTCGAAGGCAAGGGGGCTGCCCACGTCCTGCTCGCGCCGCATGGCCGACTCGCCCACCACCATCCCACTGAAGTGTGACTGGGCGTGTGGGGGGGCTCTGGGGATGGGATGGAGGGATAGGCGTGGGGGGGGGCAGGGAACAGCTCTGGGGCTTCCCCGTCCCGTTTATGGGACGCAGGGGGCTGTACCCCCCCATACAGCCAAATGCAGGGGATCAGGGTGCAGGAGGACAGGGACGCGGGGGCACAGTGGGGCACAGCCCCCACACTCACACGCTCAGCGAGGACTGGATGCTGTACTCCACCAGCAGCCTGGCCAGCACGGGCTGCAGCTCCTCCTGGGTGCTTTGCCTGCCGAGGCCCTGGGTCAGTGTCCCTCCCACCCAACAGCCCCCCTGGAGCTGCAGGAGCCCCCCCCGCCTTCCAGCGCTTCCCAGCCAGCTCTGCTGCCGGACACGATCCTGACCCGCTGCCGCGTTTCCACCAGCAGAAGAGGATCCGCCACCGGCCCAGGGCCCCCCGGCCCGTTCCCACCCCCGGGACACTCACGTGGACAGGTCCAGCCACACCAGCACCTCCCGCGTGTCCAGCATGATCCCGATGGCCTCGAAGGTGATGATCAGCTCTGCCTGCGGCACAGGGACCGCGGAGCCGCTCAGCCCAATCCCACCGGCTGCCAGGCCCCCAAAAAAGGCTGGGGGGAGCTGGGAGGGGGCACTCACCCTCTGGTTCCTCTTAAAAGGGTTGCCCAGCTCACACAGCACCGTCTCTGCAAAGGTGCAGGCTCCGCTCTGGGGAGAAAGAACATGAGGGTGAGGAACGCCCTGGCAAAGGCCACCCCGGTGCTGGGGGACGCCGGGGGGACAGTGGCACGTACCGGGCGCACGGAGGAGGGCAGCAGGCTGGGGGGTACGGTGACGTTGAGCAGCGCCTCGTGCGCGTCCTCGCCGTTGGCGGGCGTGCTGGGCGCGTTGGTGATGTTGATGCTCAGGTGCAGCTTCCGCACGTCCCGGCTGTACTGCAGCACCTGTGTCCCGTTCAGCCTGCGCAGCGACCCGCCCGCTCAGCACACGGGGCCGCCCCAGCGGGACCGGGACCCCCTGGCACCGCGGGAGAGGCGGAGGGGACCGGAGGGACCCGCTGTCACCTGGGCAGTGGCTGGTTCTGTTCGGTGACGAAGCTGCTCTGGAGCTGCAGGTTGCTGTAGCACTTGTTGTCGGAGCCACATTCCTTCTGGAACTCGATCTGGAGGGACAGGGACGTGCCCGTGAGCCCTCTGCCACCCCAGGCCAGGCTTGCTGGGGGTCGGCAGCTGCATGCCCCCACCTTGGTCTCGTTCTGGTGGGACTGGTCCTGGTTGAGGACGGGGAAGGCGTCAAGTGAGTGGGGACCCAGCTGGAACTTCCTGCTCTTCTCCAGCAGCGAGTAGTTCATGGAGAGCACGATGGGGTGCAGCTTGTCACGGATGTTGTCCTGTGCGGGGGGGCAAAAACCACAGCAAAGCTCTGACCCACATCACAGCCCCCCAGCTCCAGCCACGGCCAGGCACCAGCTCCTGCTCACGGGACCCAGCAAACACTACAGGACGGGTGGAGGAGTGGACAGACAGATTTCCACCTCTGCTCCTGGCCTCGCTGTTCCCAAGACCCTCGGCACCCCCCACCATCCCTCTCCCAGGAGCTGGGACACACACACACACGTGTGCACACAGGCACTCGCACACTCACCAGCAGCAGCAGCTCCTTGGATTCACAGCGGGTCTCAGGCATGGAGAAGGTGCCGTGGTAGGTGGCAGAATGGGTCCCCAAAAACCGGACCCGAGGGGTGTGCCGGTCCCTGTCTGCCTCCAGTGTGTACTGCAAGGCTGGGGGAAGACGGGGGTGTCGCACACGCGTGTGCCTCCAACACATCCCTGGTACACACACCCCCCTTGTGCACACAACATGCACATCCCCACGTGCCAACACGTGTGTGTGTGTCCTCCCCAAACGCGTGCTCACACTCCCCCTCCGCGGACACCCCCATGCCCGCACCCCCCCGCACTCACTGATGTTCTCCTTGTAATTGGGGTCCCCAGCGCTCTGGTTGTAGGAGAAGCAGACGGTCACCGTGATGCTGCGGGGGCAAAGTGGCCGTGAGCGGAGCTGCCGGCACCGCAGCACCACGAGCGGGACCGGCTGCGCGGGGGGGGGCTCACCAGGAGTCGGGGGTGCAGCGGGCAGGGTCCACCTTGCTGGGGGTCACCGTGAAGGTCTTGTTCAGGATGTTGATCACAGGCCGAGCCCTGGGCAGAGATGGGGGTCGGCTGAGCCCCCCTGCAGCAGCACGGCCCCCCCCAGCGTGAGGAGGTGGGGGGGCTGCAGGGAGGGTGGGGGGGCTGCAGGGAGGATGGGGGGCGCAGGTCCCACCTGAGCAGGACGACCCTCTCGGCCAGGCTGCCCACCAGCAGGTCGGGGTACGAGTTCCCGTCCACGTCCAGCCCCCCGCTCAGCGCGTACCCGAAGGTCTGCAGGCCCAGCTCCGACCCGCTAATCACCTGGATTTTGGGGGGGTTGTCACCCATTGCTCCAAGCCCCATGGATTGGGGACCCACCCGCTGCAGCCCCCCCAGAGCGCGGATGCTCGGGGGGACCCGCTGCCCCGGTGAGGGGCTCCCGGGGGCCGGTACCTGCCGGGGCTGGGGCAGGAGGCCCCCCGCGCTGCTGTGGTAGATGTAGACCTTGCCGGGCCCCTCAAAGGGAGCCCCCACCGCGATGTCTGTGGGGACAGGAGGGGGTCAGCCCCTTGGCATGCTCACCCCCCCCCAGCGCCCACCCAGCCCCTCACCCTGGAAGCCGTCCTGGTTGACGTCCCCGATGCTGGCGACTGCGAAGCCGAACCCCGAGGAGCTGGGGCCAGTGAGGACCAGGCTGGGGTGCGGCTGGAACCCCCCCACCTCGTTCATGTAGACGTACACCGCACCCCCCACCTCCTGCTTGCGCTCAAAGTAGTGGGGGGCCCCCACCACCAGGTCCTGCCACCTGTGGGGCCAGGGGGCCAGTTGGGGCTGGGGGCTGCAACATGACCCCCCCCACCCCGACACACTGGGAGCAGCGGGGACCCCCCAGAGCCATAGAAATGACTTGCCCCAAAATTCCCCCATAGCTGTGCCCGGGGCTGTGACCCACAGACCCCCTGGAGCTGCGGGATGCCCCAGCAGAGCCCCCCCCGCCGCAGACATCCGGGCCCCCCCTCACCCGTCGCTGTTGAGGTCGGCCAGGGCCACGGCGCTGCCGAAGTAGGAGCCGACCTGCGGGCCGGGGAGCAGGAGGCTGCGGCGCAGCGTCTGCTGGGGGCTGCGGCTCAGCAGCAGCACGGCCCCCGTGTGCCGGTACCGCGGGGCGCCCGTCACCAGCGTCGCCGCGTCCTGCTGCAGCACCGCGTGGCCCACCTCCGCCGTGTACCCTGCCACGGCACACGTCAGGCGGGACCGCGCGGAGACTCCCACATCCCTCCAAACCCATCTCCCCTGCCATGACCCACGTCCCCCCCTCCAGAACCCATGTTCCCTCCATGACCCCACATCCCCCCCGGACACCACGGTATCACCACTGCCCCCTGCTCACACTATCCCTGTGGGGGCCTCCCGAAACCCCACACCCCTTTAACACCCATCCCCAAGGTTCCCCCTAAATCCACCCCCCAAACCACCTGCTTCCCCAAATCTCCCTGAGGGGGACCCCCTGCTCTGCCGCCCCCCACCTATGTAGGTGTTGCCGTTCTTCTCGTTGGGGTAGGAGAAGTCGTGCAGGTCCCACATCTCCCGCTGCAGCATGTAGTTGGTGCCTACAATGGGGGGGGTTAACCCCGCAGTGGCGGGCAGTCCCTCGCATGCCCACAGCACGTGTGAACACACGTGCGGCCGTATGCGTGTGCACACACACACGTGCCCGGGCACACGTACCCTGCCAGTTATAGGCGCCGGGCGCCCCGAAGTAGATGATGTTGGCAGTGAAGCCGGCGCTGGTGCCCATCTGGCACATGCCGGTCTCATCGGTGTCGGTGTTGGCGTTGCACATCTCGTGGTGGTACGTCTGCCACTCGTCGCCCAGGTCCAGCTGCAGGTCATTGCCGCGCACGAAGCACCGGCCCACCATGCGCCGCTGGTCCTCACTGCCCGACCACAGCACCCGCGTGTAGCGGTGGGCACAGGCCTGCGGGACCGGCCCTCAGCGCCTGCCGCCCCCAAAACGGGGCCGCGGACACCCCGACACCCCCCCAGCCCTGCCGTGTGTCACAGCGTCACCCTGGCTGCCGTGTCTATAGGCAAGGATGCTGTCCTGTCACCTCGGAACTCTCCAGAGCTTCAACCCATCCACACCCACCCGGAGAAGGGTCCCTGCACCCCGTCACCCCACAGCTGCCCCAGGGCCAGGGGTGACAGGAGCCCCCGCAGTGCCCCTGCCCGGTGCCACCACACTGGGGACATGTGCAAGGCCCATGTGAAAGCACAAGCAGCTGCCGGTGCCTTTGTGCAAGGTGGCAGCTTGGCACCGGCACACACAAGTGCAAGGAACCGGGGGAGCGCGTGTAGAGCATCGTGTGCACGTGCACTCACCAGCACCCTCCCCGCCGGCTGCCGCTGGCTGGCCACCGTCACCCCCAGCCACATGCCATCAATGATGGCCTTGTCCGGCTCACCTGGGCGAGGAAGAGACAGCGTGAGAGGGGGGACCCTCCACCCCCAGAGCCCCCAGGTGCCGGGGGTGTTTTGGGGTGCCCCGGCTTGCTCACGCACTCTTCAGCTCGATGTCGAGGCGCTGGCAGTCGCTGGTGGAGCCGGTGAGGGGACAGGCGTAGACGGCGCCCGTCCGCGTGCCATTCGTCAGCTCCACATCCTGGGGGGCCCCGACCAGCAGCCTGGGGGGCAGGGGAGGGGGAGGTGGGTAGGCGATGGGGGAGCAGTGAGTCCAACCACCCCAATGCCCTTCGCATCATTTTGGGGGTGCAAAGCCACTCAGGCTGCCGCAGGGAGGGGGTGGAGGGACACACCCCATGCCGGGGACAGACGGACGGACATGCTCCTTGCTGGACCTGACCCCACGCCGTGCCCACAGCTGGGTCCCCCGTCCCAGTGTGGTGGGTTGGGCTGACACCCCCAAACCTTGCACGCGGCCCCCACAGGGACGGCCAAGCCGCGAGCCGCTCGGCACAACCCGCTGCGCCAGCACAGGGCCCCCCCGCTGTGTAAACAGCCCCAGCCAACCTTTGAGCCGCAGCGAGCCAGGGCCCCCGCGGCACAGCTGTGGCGTGTCCCTGGACAGGCTCACCCCCCCGCGCCGGGGAATGCGCGTCCCGGCAGAACCGGGGGAGAGACCCCGGGAGCAGGAGCTGGGACCCGCTCCGGGAGGGGCACACGGGCATCCCCTTCCCAGCAGGTCCAGGCTTGTCTACCCCAGACAGCACTGGGGGTCCTGGGGGAGGCAGCACCTTCCAGGGTGACTCAGGCTCCTGGGGGGGGCACAGGCATCCCGGCTGAGTCATGGTGATGCCACACCGGGGGGAGGACATTGGCATCCCTGGAGGGGTGCCCGGGCTGGGGATGTGGCACCCACAGCTCCGCGTGCGCTCAGCCCCCGGGGGCTCCAAGAAGATGCCGAAGGGACCCCAGCACCCACCTGGACCCCCACCCCAAGGGGAGAGGCTGGGGACCCCCAGGCAGCAGCAGGAGCAGCCGGCATGCCCGGGGGGCTGCGGAAGGACCAGCCTTTCCGCCAGGGAGTCCTTGGGGACGGCGGGGACAATGGCGCGAGGAGGCACGGCCACGCAGCGCCAGCGGAGGAAGCGCGTCCCTCTTGGCAGCGGGACAGGGGGGACCAGCACCCAGGTAGCTGCCGCAGCCCCCAGACCCGATCGTAGGGCACCAGGGTAACGAGCTGGCCAGTTCTCAGCAGGGACAACCCTGTCCCTGGTGAGGACAGGGACAACCCCGGCTGTCCCATCCCAGCACCGTGGGGCAGGGAGCGCTGGGGAGGGCTGGGAACGCGGGGCCGCCAGCGCGGGCGCGTCCGGGCAGCGCCGGGCGGCTGACTCAAAGCCCAGGCGCAGGAGGAATGTGGGGCCCCAGGCAGCCCCCGCCCCGGCACGCCAGGGCCCCCGCGCCCGCCCGGTGACGGGCACCGCCGGCGGCACCGCTGCGGCTGAGTCAGCCAGATGCTGCAGGTGGGGGGCGGTGGCGCCGAGCCACAGAAGAGCCCCCAGAGGGGTGTCACAGGGGGTCCGCTCACCCCGCAATGCTGGGCTGGGGACACCCAGAAAGCAAATGTGCCAGTGCGAGGGTGAGGGCACAGCGAGGGGGGGACGGCTCTTCCTGATGTTGTCCAGCCTGGCACAAAGGAATCTGCCCCCCCCAAACCTGAGTGGCACACAGTGACTTATCTGAAGGGGAGGTGACTCAGTGCAGCTGCTGTGACTCAGGGCTGGAGGGAGAATTGGGGGGGGGTCCTGCCCCCACCCCGAGCCCCATTAGGACCCGCAGCCCTCGGGTGCCGCCCCCCGCCAGCTCCTGGGGACAGGGACACGCACGTGGCCCCTTGCCAGGGGCTCCCCGGCCAGGACGGGCCCCCAGGCTGCCCGGGTGGTCCTGGCTCGGCCAGACCCGGCTCCCGGCAAAGCTCTTCCCAACCGCCACGGCTGCTCAGGGGTCCCGCGGGTCCCAGGGGAAAACCGGCCCGAGCCAAGCAGCTCCGGCATCTCCTTCCTCCAGCCAAGACGCCCGGCACAGCAGCCCACCCACAGGCTATGCTCCTGGGGGGCTGCGGGATGCCGAGGGCTTCTGAGCCCCACTGGAGCGGGGGGGACATGCACAGGCGTCCCCCACCTGCGTGTGCCTCAAGGTGCCACCAGAGCCCAGCTGCCTCAGGAGGCACAGGAGCCAGGACGCTGGGGCTCCCGTCGCAGGGACGGCAGGACCAGTTTACGGCACTGGTGCTCCCTGGGAGGGGACAAGGACATGGGGCTCAGCCCAGGCCGTGAGCTCAGGCAGCGGAGGCAAAGAGCGGCGGGGGGGGCGTGAAGAGAGGCAGGAATGCAGGAGGCCTTGCAGTGCTAATCCGCCCCGGTGAACCAGGGAGGGGGCACGGCGGGGAGCACCTCATCTGTCACCGCATCCACCTCTGCATGCTCAAGGGGGGCAAGCACCAAGGCAGGAGCGGGGTCCGCACAGCCCCCATCCCGTGCCAGCCCTGCTCGCAGGCAGAGCCCAGCTCGGGTGTTTGTGTTGGCAGCGGGGGGGCCCTGACGATCGATCCCCCCCCAGCCCTGAGCAGGCAAAGCTGCTGATGCCCACACCAGGAAGGAGGCGGGAGGGGAAGAGATGGTTCCTGGGAGAAGCGAGGGATGGACGGACGGATGAATGGATGACCCCCCGGGCGCTGGCCCTGCATCCGTCCCCCCTCCGCCTGCCAAGGAGCCGCAGCCCCACAGGACCCGGCCAAGGCGGGGGGAGGTTGGCTGGGCCGGCTCTGGCAAACGGCACAAAACCAGGCGAGGGGGAGGGAAAGAGGGAGCCCAGCTGGCCCCACTGCCGGCCCCCTCCTCCCAGGCTGCACACAGGGCCCCAGCCTCCCCAGCACAAACAGCCTGTGCCTCAGTTTCCCTATGTCATTCAGGGACCCCCAAACCCATGTGGGTCAGGATTTCCCGGCACAGCCAGGTCCTGCTAGCACAGCCACAAGCCAAACCACCCCGTGTCTGAGCCACGGCAGCAGCCAGACCTGGCTCGGGCAGCCAAAGGAGTTTCTTAATCTCAGAGCAGCAGATAAGGCTTCCACCTCACCTTCACCTGGCGCGGGGAGGAGCGAGCAAACAAACCTTTGCATGGGCACAGCTCTGGGACATGAAAAACATCTCTGGAGCCGAGGGTGGGGGAGCTCGGGCATCACAGTGGCTGTGCCAGCCCGGCCGGGAAGCAGCTGCCCCCCCATGGGGCAGAGCATCCCTCCCACCCCCCAGCACAGATCACGGGACACCCCCAGCAGGATGATGGCAGCAGGAAGTGTCCCCTTCCTGTCCCCACCCGGCTGTGGTGGGGCCGCACCTGCGAGGATGTGCCTGGTGAGCAAAGGGCACAGGAGCTGCTGCCGGGGCTGGGGGGAGCGGGTTCGCCCCCCAGCTCAGCACCCCTGTCCTGTCCCCCTCCCGATGGGGACGGGCAGCGGAGGGCTCCCAGGGGAAGGGGTGCAAATCCCCCGGGCTTTCACGCTCTGAAGCCGCTCCAGCCCCCGCAGCACAGCCCCCGCTCCGCCAGCGTCACGCTTAGACACGCATGGGCCACGTGGCCCACGCCAGGGGAGCACGAGCTCCTGCCAGGCCAAAGCTCCCCAAAACCCCCGAGACAAAGCAACCACTACTGCCAGCGTCTTGGGAAGACGGATGAGCCGGTCTGTCCCTGTGCCAGCCAGGACCCCGACCTCGATGTCCCCCGCCAGCTGCTCCAACACCCCCGGGGCCGGGGGAACCCGGCTGTGGACAGGAGCCAGCGCGTCCCTGCGGGGAGCAGCGTCCCCAGGGCGCTGGGCCAGCTCCTGCACCCCCGCAGCTTCTCCGCGGGAACGGCCTCGCTCCCTCCTGGACCGAGCAACACAGGCGGGCAAGCGGCCGAGATGCATCTCTGGAATGCGGAGCAGCAGATGCCTCCGTCCAGCAGCTGCCGCCGGTCCCTCCACACAGCACAGCCGACAGGAGGGAGCCCTGGGGTCTCCGCAAGGTCCCCCGCAGCCGGAGCTCCACGGAGACCGAGACAGCACAAACCTGTGCCCCCCGGGCGAGGAAAACCCGGCCCGGCCCCTGCGCCTGCCCCCCAGCACCGACACGCACCTCGGGCCAGGGGGGCCCAGGGGTGCTGCCCGCGGGGACGGCAGGGGACACGGCGGCGGGATCGCACGGCGAATGCACCGGCTGAAAAGGGCTTTTGTTGGGGCTCCGCTCGGCTGCAGGAACCACAGTTCAACAGGCTCCCCAGGGCTGGGGACGGGACGGAGCCTCCGGGCAGCCGGGCAGGGGTGAAGGGGGGACACGAGGGGCTGCGCAACCGCCCGGGGAGGGTCCCCGCAGGCGGCGCGAGCCGTGACCCCCCCAATACCGGGGTGCAAAGCAGAGCCGCGAGCAGGGGACAAGCGCCTGGTTTACAGCACGTCCCTCGCACCCTGAACTCGAGAGACCCCCCGCTCCCCGCCCAGCACCCGCACCCCCGGCCGCCCCCGCCCCGCAGCTCCTCCCCCGGCGCACCCCGGGACCTTCGTCCTGCCCGGGGGACCCGCGCTCTCCCGGGGACCCCCCCGGCCTGAGACCCCGCTGCCACCGCAGGGCCCCCCCCACACTCACAGGCTCCGCTCCCGCTGCTCGGTCTGCCGGTGCAGCGCCACCGAGAAGCCGAAGAAGCCGCCGGGGGTCGCGCCTTCCTTGAGCACCGGGAAGGTGAGGTCCAGGTTGAAGGCGGCGGCGGCGGGGAGCAGCGCGGGGAGCAGCGGGAGCAGCCGCAGCAGCCCCGGTAGCGGGAGCAGCAGCAGCAGCAGCCGCCGCCCTCCCGCCATGTCCCGCACCGGCTCCCGGACCCGCCGGCCGCGCCCCACCGGGGCCGGTGCGCTGCGGGGCGGGGCGGGCGGGGCACGCGCCCTTCCGGGCACTCCCCTTAAAGGGGCCGCGCACCCCGCGCACCGGGCACCTGCGGGAGGGCGGGGGCCGCCCCGCGCGTGCGCACGGGGGAGGCGTGGCCACACCTGCGCGTGCACAGCGGGCGGCGGGAGCACGCGCGCTGGCTTAGGCCCCGCCCACGCGCGGGCACGAGGACGGGAGGTTACGCTCGTGGCGCGGGCGGACCCCCCCCGGATCGGACCCCCCCGGATCGGACCCCCCCGGATCGGGCCCCCCCGGATCGGGCGGGAAGGCGCCGGCCGCCGCAGCATCACCACGTCCCCCCCGGGAGGCGGCAGCGGTGGCCGCTGCGGTCCCCAACCCGGCTGAGGTCACCGGGAGCCATCGTGCCGCTCCCACCCGTGCCAGGAAACCCGTGGGTGGGCGGGGGGGAAGTGCCCCCCCCGGGCAGGGGGGTGCTGCAGGATGTCCTGTGTCCCCCACCCCGATGTCCCCGTGTCCCAGCACAGCTCCTGCGCCGCACAATGTCACTGGAAAGAGTGACACAGGAGACAGTCCCAAGGGCAGACCTGCCGCAGCCGGCACAGCGCTCTGGCACCAGGCCCTGTGCTCTGTCCGCCGTCCCGTGTCCCGTGTCCCTGTCCTTGTTCCCCAGCGTGGGCTGGCCCCGGTCCTGGCTCGGAGCACCCCGAACACGCGTGACCTCCCTGGGGACCGGCGGGTTGTCTCTGACACAGCCCTCGCCACAGGGACAAAAAGCCCTGGCCAGGTGACCAGCCCCCCCTCTCCCCCCACCTTGGGGACATTTTGGGGCACAATGGGTCCCTTTCTGTGCCCACTGGACTCTCAAGTGTTTCAGGGGTTTGCCCTGTGGCCTCGGCTGCTACCCAGGAGGGTATTAACACCAGGCAGGGGGGGCACCCCGGGGAGGGTGTTTACACCAAAGAAGGGTGTTCGCACCGGGGGGTGGCGGCACCCACGGGGGTGTCATCACCCCAAAAGGCCACTAGGTGGTGACGTCCGCCCAAGGATGCGGGGCGGGGGGCGGGGAGGGCCCGTCCTCCGGGTCCCCCCGCGGCTGTGGCAGAGATGGGGACACGCGGGGACTCCAACCGGGGCATCCGGGGGAACCCCCCCAGGCCTCGTGGGGGACAGAGGCGGCGGGGGGCGCTGCTGGCGTGTCCCTGTGCTCAGCCCTGCCAGCCCCCCGCGCGGAGACCCCCGGGTGCCCCAATACTGCCCTCCCCACTGTCCCAGTTCACCCAGACTGGACCCACCCCCCTCCGGCCAGTTCCCTCCCCCAGAAGCTCCCGGGTTTTGGTGCTTCAGCAAGCGCCAGCCTGGCCGAGGAGCCCGAGGCACCGGTGCCTCCCAGTCCCAAACTGGTTCAGGACTGCACAGACCTGCTCCTGTTTGTGCCCTGCTCCCTTCCCGGCCCGCAGCTCCTGAACCGGCTTTTCCTGCTGCAGAAACCCTCTCCCAGCAGGACCAGCCCTGGTGACAGTCCGGCTGGAGGGACAGCCGGGCTGGGGACCCGGGGATGCCCCGGCGGCTCCTCCGGGACCTTGGGAAACCTCCCCAGGGAGGACCCGCGGAGCTCCCAGCAGGACAGACGGCAGGGCCGGGCTGGTCCCAGACACTCCTGGCCCCTCTGAATTAATTCCTCTCATCTCAAATTACATTTCCCATGCGGGGAGGCAAACCCGTCACCCCCGGCTGCTGGGCCATGCTGCTGCCCTCTGGAACCCACCTCGAGTTCTATTTCTTTCTATTATTTCTGTTTCTATTTCTATTACTTCTATTTCTATTATTTCTATTTCTGTTATTTCTATTTCTATTATTTCTATTTCTGTTATTTCTATTTCTATGATTTCTATGATTTCTATTTCTATGATTTTTATTTCTATGATTTCTATTTCTAATTTCTATTTCTCCATTCCTTTTTCCATTCCGCTCACATTTTTGATTGTTTAACCACGTTATTCGTGCCCCGGCGGTGTTGTCAGGGCCGGGACTCGAACTCGGGTCCCGCGGGGCCCAGCTCCCCTCTGCGGCCGTCAGGTGGCGCCATCGCACCGCACGGCACTGCGGGGGGGCCGGGGGGACAATCCCGGGGGGGACACAGGGCGACAGGAAGGGAAAAGGCCCGGCCAGGCTCCAGGATCGGCCCCCAGCCCCCTGCCAGCCCCCTCAGCCCCTCTCGGGGTACGGACCTGCCGGCAGAGGCAGAGACCCCCCTACCAAAATAAAAGTCCCCTCCGAAAGCCACCCCCCCACCAAATGCTGGGCGCGGGGGACGGCTGGGGACAGCGCTGGGGACAGCGCTGGGGACAGCGCGGGGGGTGGCCCGGGCTGGGTGACACTGGGGGGGGCGCTCTTAGGGCAGTGGGGGGGTCAGGGCCCCGAGCGGGGGTGGGAGGGGGCACAGATCCCCCCGTGGGTGTCCCCACAATCAGCGCTTGGTGCTGCCCCGATGTCCCCGGAGGGCAGGTGGAGGATGGCAAGTTTTGGGGTACATGAGGCTGGGGGGGGCTCTGCCTTGGGGATGGTGTTGAACTGGGAGACACTGGGAACTGCTGGGGGAAGGTGGGAGCTGGGGAGGGAGGGGCGTATCTAAAACATGCCCCTGTGGCCACCCAGCCCGGCGCCTGGACCCATCCTGCTCCCCAACCTCCCTCCCGCCCAGCAAACACCCCCCGCACACCAAGTCCCCCCTCAGCACCAAGAGTCACCGATCCCCTTGCAGACAAGCCCCCCCGAATCTCGCAGTGTCCCCAGAGCCCCCCCAGCGCCCCCTCCCGCCCCTGCTCCCACAGACAGGACCTGCGACCTTTATTTATTCCTTCTCCCTCCTGCACCCACTCTTTGTTGTTTCTTGAGAGAAGGAAAAAAAAAAAACAACCCACAGCGCGAGGAGGCAGGAGCCTGTTTTGCCTCCCAGGCAATATTTCTGGAGCCAATCGGAATGCGCACCCACCCTGCCCGCTCCCTAATTAAAGGCTTTAAGCCGGCGGCCGCGCCGAGGTTTGGGCACAGTCACTCCTGCTGCTCGGGACGGTGCGGAGGAGCCGCTCTGGGGACACCGGGCTCTGGGGACACCGGGCTCTGGGGACACCAGGCCTGACGCTCGGGCAGCCGCCGGACTGGGGGGTCCTCAGCCAGGCGGGCAGCTCCCACCCCCCCCGGCTCCCGCCATGAGCGGCTCTTTCGACAAGAAGCTCTCCAGCATCCTGACCGACCTCTCAGGCTCGCTCAGCTGCCATGCCGCCTCCAAGGACTCGCCCACCCTGCCCGAGTCCTCCGTCACCGACCTGGGCTACTACACCGGCCAGCACGACTACTACTCGGGCCAGTCCTACAGCCAGCCCGTGAGCCACTACCCGTACCACCAGTTCAACCTCAACGGCATCGGCACCGCCGGCACCTACTCGCCCAAATCCGACTATTCGTACAGCCCATCCTACCGCCAGTACGGGCACTTCAGGGACCAGCAGCTCCCGGCGCAGGACGCAGGTGGGATGCTGGGGACAGCAGGGGCTCCGGGGGCGGCAGCAGGGTCTTTGTGAAGTTGCACCCATCTGAGTGTCCCCAGGTTGGGGACGGGGTGGCCGCGGGGCTGGGGAAGGCGGTGGTGTCCCCGCTGGAGGATGAGGTGGATGTTGGGGCAGGGGTCAGCCCCCATGTCCCCGCTGCTGCTGGGGTTGCAGCGTGTTGGAGCCGCGCGGGACGTGGCCGTCCGGGGGATGTCACCAAGCAGAGCGGGGCGACCCCCCCGCTGCTGGGGTATCTGCTCTGGGGCCCCTTTGCTGTCACCGGGCTCACGGCTCCGCTCTCTGTGCAGTGTCGGTGAAGGAGGAGCCGGAGCCAGAGGTGCGGATGGTCAATGGGAAACCCAAGAAGATCCGCAAGCCCCGCACCATCTACTCCAGCTACCAGCTGGCGGCTCTGCAACGCCGCTTCCAGAAAGCCCAGTACCTGGCGCTGCCCGAACGGGCCGAACTGGCCGCCCAGCTGGGGCTCACCCAGACCCAGGTAAGGGCTGAGCCCCCCGACAGCCCCCCGACACCCCAGTTCCCAGCCACAGGCAGGAGGGGCCGCGGGAGGGGGAGCCGGAGCTGCCTCCTCGCCGTGCAAAACCCAGATCCCTGGGAGCCTGGGAGAGGGGTCTGTTCACAGCGGGGTGGTGGGAGCTGGGGGGTCTGGCGGTGCCTGGAGATGGGTGCTCCCTGCTTGCTGGCGGGCGCAGGGGTCCCGGTGCCGGATTTCCCTGCGCAGAGCAGATCCGCGCTGCCGAGGGAAAGGCAGAGAGGAGGAAGGGATCAGAGGGAGCGACGGATCCCCGCCGTGCCCCGCTCCCTGTTTTTGGGGCTCATCCCCCTCCCTCCAGCCCCACCCCAGCCCTCGCTGTGCCCCAGCACCCGGTGGGGGCTGAGGCCAAATCCTGCCCCAGTGCCCAGGACGGTCCTGGGTCAGCAACGCACCAGCTCCCGGGAACGCGGGACCCAAATCCCAGGCGGGACAGGGCGCACAGGGCAGGGCGCTCGGGACGGGGTGCTCAGGACACCCCATCCCAGCAGCAGATCCTGGCCGCAGTTCCAGGCTGTCCGGGGCTCCTCCTGGGTCCCTCCTCCCGGTGCTCCAGCTCCCCCATTCCTCTTGGTCCTGTCAGAGACGGGACTTTGGGACAGGAGCCACATCCCCGCAAGGGACCTTGTGCTGGGGATGGCGGTTTAGGCTGGACTGGAAGAGCAGGGGGAGGTGCGATGGGCCTCTCCCCACGCAGCACCCAGATTTGGGGCTAAACCCTTGCTTTTGGGGTTTGCCTGGCACGGGGACAGATCTCCCCCACCGATCTGCTGGTGTGAGGCGCGTAGGTTGCCAGTGCCGTCACCGCGGCGTGCGACTCCCCCGCACCCGGTCCGTCCCGGCGCCCTTGTGCCGCCCTTGGCGCGGCGCTCCCAGCGCCCGGCCTTCCTCCTCCTCCCTTGGGCGATGAAGCAATCGGGGACACTCGACAAAGGGCTGACGGAGCGCGTCACCCACTCCCAGAGGGACATCCTGTTTGGGTGACAACCACCGCCCCCCCCGCCCCGTCCCTGGGGGCCCAGGGCGTCCAGCGCCGCCTCACCCAGCGCCAGGGACGCTCCCGACGCCCAGCGTGCCGGGCTGGCGTCCCGTGACGCGTGGCGTGGCAGGCTCCCCGTGACGCCCGTGTCCCCGGGGGGCGCCCCCCACGCACCGCGGCGCGGGGCCCCACGGCGCCCACGTCACGGTGCCTTTGCACGGCGTGTCCAGGCTCCCTGTGACGCCCCCATCCTGGGTGCCTTCCCGTGATGCGCCGTGCGTCCGAGGTCCCCGTGACACCTGTGTCCCCAGATCCTTCCCGCGCTGTCTCGTATGTCTGGCGTCCCTGTGACACCCATGTCCCTTGTCCCTTTCCTTGCTGCATCGCGTGTCTGGGACCTCCGTGACACCCATGTCCCAGGCGCCTTCCCGCTTGCCCGGCGTCCCTGTGTCACCCCCATCAGTGTCCCTGGGGTGCCCCGTCCTGCCCGTCCCCGGCGCTGACCCCCTGTGTCCCGCAGGTGAAGATCTGGTTCCAGAACCGCCGCTCCAAGTTCAAGAAGCTGTACAAGAACGGGGAGGTGCCGCTGGAGCACAGCCCCAACAACAGCGACTCCATGGCCTGCAACTCGCCCCCCTCCCCGGCCGTCTGGGACGGTTCCTCGCACGCCGGCACGCCGGGCCGGACGCCGCTGCCGCAGCCGCTGCCCTACAGCTCGTCCCCCGGCTTTCTGGAGGAGCACAACCCCTGGTACCACCCGCAGAGCCTCGGCGCGCCCCACGGACCCCACCAGCCGCCGGCCGCCGCCATGCACCACACCTCCCCGGGGCCCCCCCCCAGCACCGGCGCCGTCTATTAACAGCCCAGACCAAAACGAGGAACAGAGACAGTGCACAACAACTTTGCCTCCTTCTTGTTTTTTTCCCCGGTACTTTTTGGTTTTTCTTCTTTTTTTTTTTTTCTTTTTTAAAAAAGAAAAGGACAGCCCTGTACACGCGCCCCCAGCTACACACTCTGTACCCTCCCCTCTCCAGCTCGTCTCAGGAACTCGAGGACTGCGAAGGGCTCAGCTCACTCGCTCCCAGCCCAGGGCAGGCAAGGAAAAGGTGGCGAATTCTTCCTGTGCGTTACTCTTTTTTTCCTTTTTCCATCACCCGCTAATAAAAGAGGCCCCCGAGGAGCCGCGTCCCCCCGTGTCCCTCGCCAGAGCGTTGGGGCCACCCCAGCGAGCTGCCCTGGGGGGCTCCCCGCGCCGTGCCCCCCGCGGAGCCCCCGCACCCGCTGGGACGGAGCCGCAGCCGCGGAGAGGAGGACGCGGCGCCGCGGGGACCGGGAGCCTGTCGCCGACGCCGGGGGAGCGGGATGCGCGCCCCAAAATCCGGGAGTGTTTCGGGGCCGCGGACGCTCCACGGGAGCAAAGCGGGACCCCCAGCCTGGCCACTGCCGGGGCAGCTTCACCAGGGTCGCCTGGCACGATGCTCAGACAATAAGGTTGTTATTTAAAAATAAATAAAAAGTGTGGGGGAGAAAATATTTTAGTATTTAAACAGTTCAGGAATGGCTTAAGTTATTTTTTAAAGAGAAAAATCGTGCTAATGTCTGTTTTCTAACAGTGCCTCCATCTGTCTTAGTTAAGCTAATGGCGAAGCAAAATGCCTATTTTTTAAATAAATCGACAACACATTTTAAAGGAAAAAAAAACCCTCTTTACTATTTTTTAAGAGAATGATGCTATTTTTTTAAAAGCAGAAAATGCAGTTTTAAGAAGTGTTCATATGTGTTGTACAGTCCTGAGGATCTTATTTATGTTGCCTTATATAAATAGGGGTGTAAGGGGGTAAAAAGAGAGTGTACATAAGGTTCATTTGTATAAAGTTGATCCAAACCAAACTGGGTTCGGTCTGGTTTTTTGTTTGCCTTTTTTTTTTTTCCAAGGAAAAAAACCTGAGCTCCCTTTTCCGCTTTCCTGGGGCACAAAACTGATCTATAACTGGTAATAAAAGCACTTTGAATGTGATGGCTCCAAACACCATTTTTTGGGAGGTTTTTGGTGAGCAGGGAGGAGCTCAGGAGCTTTCCGGGTTGGGAAACGTGGAGTTAAACCCCGTGTTCCCTGCACCCCGTTTTTGGGGGGCAGCCGGGGGGTGGCCGGGGACCGGGGGGGCACCGGGCGGTGGGCACGGCCGTGGTGTCGGGGCCTTGGGACAGCGACGGGGACGGTCCTGGCGCTGAGCCGCTCGGGTCCCCCTGTCCCCGGTGTCACCGGCCGCGCTTCCCGGGGGGGAGCAGCGGGGGGGGGCTGGAGCCCCATGGCCCATCCTGGTGCTGTCCCCGGAGCCGTGCTGGGAACAAGGGACCTGCCCGGGGCTGGCGGCAGCCAGACACCCCAGAGCCGGGGGGGGACAGACGGGCTCGAGACGGGGGTGCTGGGGGCGGCAGCGGGTTGGAGAGGAGGAAACCAAGCGGTGTGACCTGGAGCGAGAAGTGGGGCATGAACTGGTGCTGCTTTATTTTATATTTTATTTTATATTTTATTTTATGTTTTGTTTTGTTTTGTTTTGTTTTGTTTTAAATTATTTTTTATTTTTTCATCTTGAGGGGGAGGGGAAAAAAAAAAAGAAGGTTACATATCCACAGATTATATAAATGCCGGGTGCATCGCTGCCTGGGACAGGCGCTGATCCTGCCCCCCACGCTCCGGGTGCCGCCAGCCCTGACGCTCACACGGCCCGTCCGTCCATCCGTCCCTCCTGTCCCAGCGCCGAGTGTGTCCCGCAGCCCACGGGGCCGCAGCACCCGCGCCCCTGGGGTCACCACCAGCGTCACCTGCTGCTCTTCCAGCGCAGAGGTGGCCAAGATCCCCAGAGCCCCAAAAAGGGACTGAGGGTCCCAGACAGCCCCCCCGGGGCCGAGCCCCCTCCTGCCGCCACTGCCCTGGCGCCCCAAAGCAGAACGGGGCCCGAGAGCTGGGGCAGGACCCCCCGGGCTGGGGGCATCACCCCCTGCTCCCCGCATCCGTTGCCCGGCCCTGGCACAGGATCTAAATTAACCGTCCTTCGTTACCCCGGTTATCCCAGTTACCCCGTGCCGGCACCAGGGATGGAGAGCGGCACCGACGGTACCGGGACGCGGCTATGGGCAGGACCGGAGTGCAGAGGTGGTTTCCAGGCCGGTGGGTCCCAGCTGTGGGACGGCAGTGCCGGGTGTCACCCCGGTGTCCCTGCACGGCTCTGGCCCCACGCGCAGCCCCCGGCTCGGCACACGAGTCCTGCCCGTTGCGACACGTCGCTGCTGGCCGCGTGCGTCACGGCATCGCGGGCACCGAGCGCGGGGGCAGCCGCCCGGCCCGGCATCCGCCACCGCGTCCCTCCCAGCGCTCGGCCAACCCGGCATGTGGCAGCCGGAGCCGACGGGCAACACCAGGCAGCCGCGGCATCGCCACCGGCCGGGGCTTTGTCGCCATCGCCGGCTCTGGAAAATGGGACAGAAATGCTCCGGAGCGGCCTTGGGGACATCTCTGCTCCCCGCCCGCCCTGGTCCATGTCCCATCACCCAGGCTGGGGTCGGGAAGGGGACACAATGTCCCCCCGCTGCCCAAACCTGCCCCGGCAGTTTGAAGGGGCCAGCTGCACTTCCAGCCTGTGTAGATGGAACGAGAATTTCTGAATGAGAAATTCTCCTTTCTGCCCATGTCCCCATCGTGGGTGACAAACACTGAGCAGGGAATAGTGGAAAATAAAAATAATGTATTTTCTAGCCAGGTTCTGGCCTCCAAAAAGCACAAAGGAAGAGGTGACCTGCTGTCAAACCTGCAGCGGAAAAATACCCCCAGCTCCCCAGACGCCCCCCGCTCCCCAAACCCCCTCGCTCCAGGGCCAGGAATTCGCGGGGCCGCGGGCAACACGGGGCAGTAACCTCGGGCTCAACGGGCTCGCGCCCCCCGCCCTCATCTCCCACCCTTGTGAAGTGAGACATCTTCGACAGCTCCAAATTGCCCGTAATTATCCCGAGGAGGCGGTGAGAAGCCCCTCACCAAGGGGCCTGGGTCCACAATTACTATAATTGCGCCTCCATTTCAGGGGAGCAATCGCCTGTCTGAAAATAGCAGTGGGTCCTGCACAGATGTGTGGGGTGACACAGCCTCAGCCCCCTGCTCCAGTGTCCCCATCTCTGTTTTCCCAGGAGCTTTTGGAGACAGAAACCCCCGAGGATCAGTCAGAACCGAAGCATCTTCTCCAAACAGGGGACAGACCGCCGCAAAAGGAAGCAGCAGGTACAGAGGAACAGTCTTTACAAGTGTACAGCCTATTTATAAAGGGGGTGGCACATACAATCATGGACGGTATTTATAAATAAAACCAGGCTGGGGGCGTCCGGGGACCCCCCAGTCCCCCAGGGTCCCCCCTGCCCCGTGTCCATGGCCGGAGGCCAAGTCCCGTCCCGCGGGACGGGCGCACGGGCGACGTGCCGGAGCCGTCTCGCTTCGGGCTGCGATGGAGCAGGTGATGTCCAGGTCCCTGCAGACCATGGCCGCCTTCCTCCTCCTCTTCCTCCTTCTCCATTTGCTGGTGTCCCCCAGGGCTCCGCTGGGCTCCCCGCTCCCTCGTGGGTGGCACAGACTGTCCCCCCTCGCGTCCCTCCTGAGCTGGCGGGCGCTGGAGCTGCAGCCGTGTCACATCATGGGGGCCCGGGGGACGCTGTCCTGCGGGTGCGGCTGGTACCAGGCGCTGAAGCTGTTGATGTAGCTGCTGGGGGCCAGGGGGGGCCCTTTGCCCGGCATGGGGATGTCCCAGAGCGGGGGGACGCTGGGCGAGCAGGGGGAGAGGGCGGTGGGGTGCAGGGGGTCCCCGTCAGGCGTGCCCGAGCTCTGCTTCATGATCTTCTTGTACTTGGAGCGCTTGTTCTGGAACCAGATCTTGACCTGGGAGAGAGAGGGGCGAGTGGGGAGGATGGGGTCGATAATTACATTGATAGTTACACCAATAATTACAGACCCCCTGGTGTCCCCGTCTCCCCCATCTACACCTCCCCTCTCCCAGGGGTACAGCCGACTTGGTGTGGGGGTCTGGGAGATAAGCCGGGGTCTGGGAGATAAGCCAGGCTCTGAGCCCAACCCCTTACAAGCCACCAGGGACTCCACTAAGGGCAGGTGAAGGAGAGCGTGGGGAGAGGCACAGGGAGCCCAGGGAAACGGGCTATAAATGCAGCCCAAGCCAGGAGTCCCCAGCCGTGCACGTCCCCTTGTGTCCCCATGACCCCCCCCCGCCACGGGCTGTGGCCCCCCCAGCCCAGCGGGTGCCGGGGCTGGGCCGGGCGCGGCGCGGTGGGGCCCTGGGGTGGTGGCCCCGCTCATTCCTCCCCGCGGTCCCCCCCGCGCTGCCGGCAGGTTCCCACTTGTCTCCTCTTCCCCGGCTTTATGAGTTCGCTTCGCCCCTGGCTCTGGGCTGCACCGCTGCCGCCTGCCTGTCTCTCCCCATCGCCTTCAAAAACCCACTCGCCCCGTCCCGCGGCCCAGGGCCGCCCAGCGCCGGGCACGGCTGGGCCGGTAGCCAGGCTCCGGGGCTGGGAAAGTCCCGCTGCCGCTGGGAGGTGCAAGCAGGGGCGCCCCGAATCCGAGCCCTGGGGGCCCACCGGCGCCAGCTCCCCCGCCGCAGCACGGCATGGCTCGGCACGGTTCCAGGTGCACCCCGGCATCGTGACGCAGTCTTAATCCAGAGTCACTCCCGGAGCCGCGATGGGCACGAGACCCCGTGCGGCGCGTCCCCGGGGCCGTGACCGTCCCCTCGCCCTGGCAGGGGCTGTACCTGGGTCTGGGTGAGCCCCAGCTGGGCCGCCAGCTCCGCGCGCTCCGGCAGCGCCAGGTACTGGGTCTGCTGGAAGCGCTGGTTGAGAGCTTGCAGCTGCAAACTGGAATAGATGGTGCGCGGCTTGCGCAGCTTCTTGCCCTTGCCGTTGATGCGCAGCTCCCCGTTGGCGACGGTTGGGGGCTTGTCGTGCTCTTGGGGTGGGAGAGGAGCACAGTTAAACCAACATGCTGAGAGGTTAATAAAGCCCAGACAACCTCAAACCATCCTCCCGGCCCTGGGGCTGCAGTGGGTTTTGCTTTTTGGAGGGAAGCGGGAATAAGCGGGGGGGGGAGATTTGCTTTTGCTGTGCTGGTTTGTTTAAGCCTCAGGTGAAGCAAAGGGGAAACAGGAGCAGGGAGGGATAGGATTATTCACCCAATATCACTGAGCAAGCCCAAGAGTGGGCAGGCTGCAGGGCCGGCGGCCGTGCACCCCATGGGAGGGCCAGGCGGGACCCCACGGGGCAACAGAGGGGGCGGCAGGACAGACCCCCGCCGCGGGCAGCCCCCCACCCTGAGGTGGGCGCCCCCACCCCGCACCATCTCCTCCCCACTCCGTCCCTTCGAGCATCCCCGGACCCACCTGGGGCCACGTGGCTCCTGCGGGGCAGAAACGCACCGAGGGCTCGGGGGGCAGCGGGGACACGGGGTCTCGGGGGCAGGATGGGGCAGCCAGGGCTCTGACGTCCCGTGTCCCCGGGGTTTCTCGCAGCCACGCAGCCGCCCGTCCCCCCGGGGCTCCGGGAGCGGGGGGACATCGCCCCGGCCCCGCGGGTCCCATCGCGCTTCCGACGGCTCCGTCCCGGCGCTTCCCGGGGGGGTCCCCGGCGCTCCCCGCGGTGGGCGCCCGGGGCGGGGGGGCGCAGCGCCGAGCACCCCGCGCCCCCTTACCTGCGTCCTGCAGCCTGGGGCCGTGGGCCAGCCCGGCCGGGGCGGGGGGGGGGCCGGGGGGCGGGTAGGGCAGGAAGGGGCCGCCGTGGGGCGGCGGGGGCGCAGCGGGGTAGGGGTAGGGCCCGGGCCGGCCGTAGGAGGCGAAGGGTGGCGGGTCGTGCTGGGGGAGCCCGTGCAGCGGGTAGTGCGGCGGCGAGGGCCGGCCGAGCTCCAGGAACGCAGCCTTGGCGGGGTCGGGCCCCAGGCGGCTCTCGGCCACGGAGCTCATGGTCATGTTGGGCCGGGCCGGGCCGGGACCCGCCGCCCCCCGACGGGCTCCGCGCTGCGCGGCCCCGCGCCGGGGATCCCCCGCCCGCCCCGCCCCGCCCCGCCCCGCCCGTGTGACGTCACGCCGCGGGGCACCCCCTGGTTGTGCCCCCCCCCCCCGGCAGCCCCCCTCCGTCCCATCCCCCCGGGTTCCCCCCGCCCGTGCCCCGGCCCGGAGCAACGTGCCCGCTCCCCAGAGGGGACACCCGGGCGGGGAGGCCCCCCCGGCCCCCCGTGTCCTGGCTGAGCCTCCCCGGGGGGCGCCTGACCCGCGAGTTCCTGCCCGTGCGGGGGTAACCCCTTCCCAGAGACCCCCTCCATCGAGGGCACGGGGGGTGGGTGGTCACTCCCCCACACACGGCCCCGGGGGGACGTGTCCCCTTGAGGGGGCACAGGGGACAGAGCCCAGGCAAGGAGGAGCTCAGGCCGTTCGCGCTCAGCTCACCAGTGCGGGGACAGGGGATAAGGATGGACACGGGACGGACAGACACCAGATCGAGGGACAGACACCAGACTGAGGGACGGACACAGAGGGCGTCGCAGTCCGGGAGGAGCGAGGGGGTGACACGGCCGGGGATGCTGGCAGTGAGGGTCCCCGCGCCACCCTCCTGTTAAACCATCTCAGAGCGTGTTTCCATCTGGCCGTGGTGCCGGGTCTGAGTCACTCTGAGCAGGGCCAGGAGCCCCGATATAAATAACTGAGCCCCTGGGTGACCTGGGGACACACTGGGGCTGTGTCCTGCCCCAGCTCCCCTGCAACCACCTTCCTCCGACCCTCCGCACCTGATGGCTTCTGCCCTCTCCCCATCCCACCCACCCTAAACCTTCGCTCCCAACCCCATAGGGATCACTGCCAGCCCAGACCCACAGACTGGCCCCTCAGTGCTGGGACAGGCTCGGGTGTCCCCATGTCCCTCCATCCCCACACGGAGCTGGACAAAGCACCAGTGTCCCTGGGACTGTCCATGGGCTCAAAATCCAACGTGAGCCCAACGTGGGCACAGGGAGAAGTTTTCCTGCCAGCCCTGCCCAGGCCACCAGACTCCAGGGGCCGGAGTGGAAAATCCCCCACCCCCAGCCAGGCAAAAGCGAGGGCCAAGCTGCAAATAAAAAGAGGCACAAGGAGAAATGCAGATGTTCTCGAGGCGTCCCCAGGGAGCCCAGCTTGGCCAGCGCCGACGGCGAAGCACCAGAGCAAACCTCCCGCTGCTGCCGTCCCGGCCCCTCGCTCTCCTGCCGGTGACTCAGCTCTCACCGGGGACGGGTGCCGGCTTGCCGGGATCGGCTACCAGCGCTTCCGCTCCCTCCGGGACTGAGGGTGGGGGGACGCTGAGCCTCGGGGCTGCGGCCCCCGTCCCGTGGGGGCTGCCTGAGGTGGTGGGGGGGCTCTCGGGGCTGGACCCTGAGCCCCTTCCCAGCCCCTGTGCTCCCCATCCCTCTGCTACGTGGTGGGCAAAATAAATACCCGTCATTAAATATAAGTATACATACGAGTACCCCAAAATGTCCACCACGTAGCAGAGGAGCCAGGGTCCCTGTGCTGGGTGCTGATGGGAGGACAGTGTCTCCAGGGGTCTTTTGGGGCAATATTTGACTTATGGCAAGAGGAAGAGGACCCTCACAGTCAAATCCTCTCCTGGGACAAGCTGTTGCGGCTCTGTTTCCTTGGTGATGCCAAGGAGGGATCCCCCCCCATGCCCGGGGGCTGGAGAGCAAGTGGATCCCTCCACTTGGGGATCTCCAAGCAGGTCGCACGGCGAGGATGAGCACCGAGGCCGTGGTGACACCAGAGAGGCAGCGGTGACACCAGAGAGGCAGCGGTGACACCAGAGGAGGGGTAGCCCATCCCACCCCACCCCATCCCATCCCATCCCACCCCACCCCACCCCACCCCATCCCATCCCACCCCACCCCACCCCATCCCATCATCTCCTCCTCCCACCTCCACAGCAGCCTGGCTCAGATGGGGTGTTGGGCTGGGGGTTGAAGGGTTGGTCTCAGCACCCCCAGCCCCATCCTGTGCCGAGGGGACGCCCCATCTTGGAGGCCACCGGGGCGGGCGCAGGGACAGCGTCACCCGCTCCGCATTCCCTCAGGAGACGGGGTGAGAAACTGGCACCAAACCTCGGGGCTGTGCAAAACTCCGGGCTGGTTCCCAGCGGCTCCGGGGCAGGAGCTGGTGCCACCGCGGCACCTGCCCGGGGACGAGCACGGGGTCAGGTCCAGCCCTCCTGTGTGTGTCGGTGCGGGCTGGCAGGGACAGAACATGCTGTTTGAGCAGCGTTTGGGGTTTGAGGGATAACCCGCTGCCAAAACAAATACATCAAGTCAACTCGTGTTAAATTAAGAAAATAAATCAAGGCCACGCTGGGAGCCAACTCAACGTCTCGGTCTGAGGCTGGCAGGTGCTGACAGCCGCGCGGTGGCGGGGAACGCGCCGGCGCTGCAGTCCCCTGCCCGGCGATGCTCCCACCGCGGCGGCGGGCGCTCGGGATGCGGCTTTGCTGGTGCAAAGCCGCGGCGATGGAGGCTCCAGGTTGTTACCTGCCGAGGCTGATGCAAGCAGGAAGGATTAAAGGGGTGCAAGGAAGCGGGGGGGAGCAGAAATGCATGTGCCAGGTAACAAACCTACAAGATCCTCCAAGATAAAGGGAGATCCCAACAGCTGTAATTACGCGCTGGAGATAGAGCGGCGCGGGGAAAGCCTGAAGCCAAGTGCAGGAATTCTGGGTTAATGGCAGCCCAAGGAGAAGTTAATAACAAGCCGAACAAAGTGGGAGCAGACAGGCTGGCGTCGGCCCTCCCACACGCCACCGCCGCCGCTAACGAACCGCCGCGCTATCGCCAGCCCGCGGGGATCCCGGGGGAGCCGGGGGCCGGTGCCGGTGCCAGCCGGGTGCTGCGCACACAGATGCCGCCCCGGCTCTCCCCGGGGTGTCTCGGCTGTTGGCTGGAGCTGAAGCCGTCCTGGGGGGACGGGAGGATGAGGGGCTGCTTGGGAGCAGAGAATCAGGGAACAGTTTGGGCTGGATGCTCCTCTAAAGGGAGCAGGTGACAGTGCGGGGACAGGCTTTGCCCCACAACACCCGCCTGTCCCACGGCCCGATCCTGCCCCCCGGGGAGCAGCAGCACGAGTGGGAGCAGGATCCGTCCCCGGGACGAGGCCAGACACCCAGGACCTGTTCCCCTGTGAGGAACCATGGCAGGAGCGAGACGGGAGCTGCTGCTGCGAGGTGGCCTGGAGGCGCAGAGGTGGCCCGGGGGACACACACGCCCGGGAGGTGACAGTGACTGTGGCCGTCACAGGAGGGTCTGGGACTCAGCTTCGACGGGGAAGTTCCAGAGGATGAAAGAGAAGAGAAGGTTCCCATTGATATTTTTCCCCCTTTCCATTTGCAGCGCTCAAGCACCTTCAGGAGGGATTTGAAAGGTTTTTTCTGCAAAAAGTTGCTCAAAACCAGCTTGTCCCCGAGGCTGCAGCCTCAGCAGCGCCTGGGCTGGGGCTCTGCAGCGGCTGCGGGTCAGACGGGGCCACCACGGCCACCGGCCAGGCTTGCACCAGCGTGTCCCCAGAGCACCGCCGGGACTCGTGCCCTGCTTTGTCACCGCTTGGAGTTGGGATGAAATCATATATAGGTTAAAAATCCTTAAAACAAGTGATCATTCCCCCCTCCTCCTTCCCGCTTTGTCCCCCCTCAATAAAGCAAATATTTCGGTTTAGAACTTTGGAGAGAAGCAAAACCAGCTCCAGCTTTGCTGCCCGTCAGTGCAGCGGCTGGACATTCACCCGGCACCGGCAGCTGCTCCCAACCGGTCTCTCCCCATCCCTGCTGTTCTTCGGGGAGTTTATCAAGTGCCTGGGACTAATTGCAGGAGCAATTTTCTTTTCTGCTGTCTAAATACCCCATGTCACTGTTCCTCCCCTTGTGCCCTGGCATGTGAAGCCAGTTTGGGGGATAATTATGCCCCATCTGGAAACCTTTGGGGAAGGTGTGAAGCTGCTAGGCAGAAATATGACATATTTAATCAATTATTCCATTCATTAGCCCCGTCCTCGGCACCTTGCCGTGCTAATTTGACAAGAGCAGCAGTTAAAGAGGCTTTTTAACCCTCATTCGCCTCCCGTCACCCTTGATGCAGAGCTGGGGAGGGGATGGGCTGCGGGGGTCAGACACGTGGGGGTGCACGGGGGTGCTCAGCTCCTCTTCCGTCACCGCCAAACCCCGTCCTGCTGGGGTTCATACAAAAGTATTAAAAACACGGATAAATTTATTTTATTTCCAGTTAAAAATGGGCAATATTGGTTCGGATTTCTTTTTTCTAGATAACTTGAATTTACTGTGCATTGAACTAACGAACAATATTGGTTTGGATTGTTTGTTTTGAGATAACTGTGGGGAGGCTGGTTTTCCCCTCAGGGTGAGCCTCACAACAAGCCCCATTAAGATCTGTCCCAGGCTTTCTACAGGATTTCCAGGGGACTCTTCCTTGCACGACGGCACGATATCGAGCTGGGGAAAGGCCGAGGTGCCGGGGGGGACCCGCTGACCCCTGCGGACACAGACCCTGCGGGACCCCCATCCCGGGGGGCAGGGACCCACGTCCCAGTCCCACAGCAAACGTCCACGAGCAGCTGAACGGAAGGGGAGGGAGTCACTGACACGTTACTGATGGAACAGAAGCTTTCCAACAAATACTTAGAGAGAAAAATATATATTCTGTTGACATTTCCCATATTTGGCAAAATCACAAGCCTTCCACCAAAGCCCCAAACACAGGCACAAAGTCCCTCGGTGCTTAATGAAAAGCAGCATCCCAAAAACGTGCTTTTCTTTAGGTGGCTAAGACTCTGAAAAAAAAATTTCAGTAATTTTTAAGAGGGAAAGGAGCAATAAGTCAGAAAAGCTTCAACATCTCTGTAGAAATGGGAGTTTTCTACCCCATCCCTGGCATGGGAAGGTGCCCAGGCCGGTGGCTGCAGGTGACCTCGGGAGAACGGGGTGTCGCTCCTCTTATATTGCTGTTCCTGGTTTCTTGGTTTTCTGGTTTGCTTGTTTGTTTGTTTGGTTTGGTTTGTGGTTTTTTTTTTTTCCCTGCGTGTACCATGTAGAAAGAATTATTTAAGCCTCTGGGGCCAAAATTCCCAGGCTTGACTTAAGCAAAATTCTCCGCGTGAGTTTTTGCCGGAACAAAGGAGTCGGGGTCTTGCACGGAGGGAGCACGGGGACAATCCTGCACCCTGGTCCCCTCCTGGGACAGCCAGAGCCACCGTCCTTCTGCAGAGCTGGAGGCAAAGCCGCCGGCCCCGGGGCGCAGGACACCCCGCGCAGCCAGTCGGGCCGTGTCACCTCACATGTCCCCGCAGCAGCTCGCGGGGGGTCATTAGTGGGGCTGACAATCCCCGCAGCACGCGCCGGGTATTTACATCTCTGGAGAAGCTGAGCTCAAGAAGGAGAAAAAAATTGTGTCGGTAAATGTATAATTAAAGTCCTATTAGGAGGCGCCGAGGAGTCTCCCGGGGAGCAGGGTGTACGAGATCGCTGCCTCTCCGACGGCTCTCGGGTACAAAAGTGTCCCCAGGCACGGCCTGGAGGGCCCAGGGGACCTGCCCTGGGGGATGTGGCACCGTCAGGGTCACTGTGGCGCTGGGACGTCCCTCCCAAAGGCAGGCTGTGCTGTGGGAGGACCGTCCCGTCCCGTCCCGTCCCGTCCCGTCCCCTGCAGCCGTGTTCCGACTCCAGAAGGACGAGCCGAGAGCTCCTGGGCTCGGGGGGACACCCGGCTGGAGCCCCCGGCTCAGCAGAGTTGGTGCAGGGGACAATCATGGACTCGGGGTTCACCATCTCCTCCCGCTCCATCCCTCAGCCCTTCGGGTGTCCTCACCCTCGCTGGAAGGTCCTTGTCACCCTCAGAGACCTGCCCACATCCCACCACATGCTGACACGGTTCATGGCTCCAACCCAGCCCAGCGACCCACCTGCCCGGGCGGTTATTGTTCCTCTCCCTGGAACCGTCCCCCTCGCAGAGGGGACACGTGAGCCTCCCCTGCCACTGTCACCCAGGGCTCTTCCTGGCTGTCCCTATTCAAAGGAAAAAAAAAAAGCAGGTTGTGGCCAGGTTTGACGGTAAATCACACGATTTCCGCACCGCCCGGCTCCCATCACCCTCCCCACAGGTGCGTTTCCCACCCAACACCTCCCACCCCGCCGGCCCGTGCTCCCGCATTAGTCGTGGTTCACTGGGTGCTGAATGGGGCTGGAATTCCTTAATCCACCTGCGGAGCTTTCCCAGCCCAGCCCGTAACCCAAGCCCTCGCACAAAGCCGGGCGGCACCGCCGTTCACCAGCACCCCCACAGGGACCGGCCGGCGAGGGGCTCGGCCAGGCTTTTGTCTCGCCATCGGGTTGGAAAACTCCACCTGGTCGCGGTTGGGCTTTCCAGGGATCCCATTTCATCCAGTTCACAGCCCAAAATGTGCCTGTGGGTTTGGGTCCAGCTGCCACCTCACCCTGAGCAGCAAAGGTGACTGGGGCGGTTGGAAGTGTTTTGGCTTTTTTTTTTTAAACAGGAAAATGTCGATTCATTGGAAATAACAATTTTTGCCAGGAACACAGCTGCTCACTTTGATCTGGGCAGAACTTCTCATCAAAATATTGCAGAGGTGTATGTGTCCATCCCACAATAAGCAGCAGCTTGGGCATTCACGTGGGGCGAGGGACCCCCCGGCTCCCCCCACCAGCTGGGTTTGCCCCCACTCTGAGACCTGGAAGCACGAGGGTCCCCGTCCCGCACCCCTCGCAGTCGCAGCCGTGTCCAAGCCGCAGAGGCGCTGGGACCCCGGGGTACGCGCTGACACCCGGGGTACCCACACCCGGGGCACGGGGGCAACAAGAGCTCGTCACAGGGTGCGACGGGCGAGCTTCGGCCTCACAGCCCAGGCAGCCGCATCCCATCCTCCTCCTCAGCAGCTCAGCCTGTGCAGCAGCTCCTGCCCCAGCCAGGACGCGGCAGCGGGTCAGCGTCTGCACAGCCAGGCCCCCGCTCGGGGGGTCGGTGGCAGTTCCTCCAGCCTGTGACAATGCCTGAAAGCGGCCGAGACCCCCGAATTCGCCCAGCAGAGGAGCAGAGAGTCCTGAGCCTTTGCACAGCACAGAAAGGAGCTGCCCCCAGCCCGAGGGCAGAAGGTGGAGTTTTGTCTTAAACATGGCAACACCTCAGCTCCCCGAGCTGTCAGGGCTTGGTGACGGCGGTGACATCGCAGCCGCCTCTGGATGGTACCTGATGGGCAAGATTCCTGCCAGAGCATCTCCCTGACAGAGCTGAAGATCAAAGGTGACGGGGCCGAGCGTGTGTGCAGCTCGTCCGTGCACCGCACTGCAGCTGGACCAGAACGGCCCCGCTCCCCAGCCAGGAGCTGAGCAGGGGACACACAGACCGGGGAGACTCACCTAACACGGGACAGGACCAGCTGCTCACTTCTGACAAACCCGGGAAAGGTTTCCTGGCCTCCTCAGCTCTACCTGGAGGCCGGAGAAACAGGCAGACAGATCCTTGCCCTGTGCAGGAGACCAAATCCAATGTTACCACAGAAAAATCTCACACCGGAGAACAACTCCAGCCTGAGACCTGAGACTCCTCCAGTTCCTCCCTGGGAATCCCAAGGGAAGTGGTTTGGGGATCACCTGGCCCCAGAATAAGCTCCCGCCTGCCCCTTTGTCTTCTGTGCTGCCATTTATGTGTTCGAGCGTGAAGATTTTATCTCCACCAAACTCCTTTATCTTTTTATAACTTACTATTTTAAAACTCTTGCTGTCTCAATACCTCTCTAAGAGCTTTATTAGCCCAGCAGAGCCGTTGGTAGCAATAGTGTCACGTGGCAATGAGGTCCGCACATCAACCGCACGCCGCTTCATGTTATTTCCCCCTGGACGGGGATGCTGAGACCGACCCCTCCTCTCGCCGCGCGGGAGCTGCTGTCACGGCTGCGCTGGCCACAGCGTTTCGCGGCCACCCCTCCGGCTCCTCTGCGCACCCCACGCGCCAGCAGAGCCTGTGCTGCATTCCTCACATTAGTCACCTTGTTTGCCTGGTCTCTGTCCCTCTCGGTTTCTCTCCTGCTCTGGCAAACACACCCACAGGAAGGCGGCCGCCTCCTCTGCCCCCGTCACCTCCCGCTCCCCGTGGCACACGGGAGAGGCAGCGCGATGCCTGCTGCGATTGGGACGAGGACGCAATGGCAGGGTGTTCACCTGCGCGCTAGGATCCTTATCTTGCCGAGGGAGAGAGGAAGTGCAGAGGATGGAAATTGGGAGCTGGGAATTGGTTAGGGAGCAGGATCACCCCGCACAGCCCTCCAGAGGCCACGGGTATTGGATGCTGTGGCTGATCCCTATGAGCATTCCTGCACATGCCAATCTGCAGGAAAATCCCGAACAAACTGCACGCTCTGGGTGAAGTTTGGCTTCCTCCACCCTGTAGCATCGCTGCTATCGCAGGTGGCGATGGAAAAGGCCACTCAGCACAGGAGGAAGGTGGAGCAACCCCAGCAAACTGGGGCAGCCTCCCTGGGTCCCTCCCAGCACTCAGCTCAGCTCGGCTCAGCTCAGCTCAGCTCAGCTCGGCTCAGGTCAGCTCAGCTCAGCTCGGCTCAGCTCAGCTCAGCTCGGCTCGGCTCGGCTCGGCTCGGCAGCTGGAGCAGATGGAGGATCCTCACTGCATCCTGCCGCCGTTCTGCCTCCCGAGGCTCGTCCTCCGAGGGTACAGACACAGCCCATCGAGGCCCTGGCAGCACGGGGCTGTCACCAGCACAGACACGAGTCCCAGGTGCCGTCCCTGGGTGCCAGCCCCTGCCAGGCTCTGCCCTTCTCCAAATCCTGTGTGAGACCTTCCACAGTGCAGGCAGCCCCCGAGCTGACAGCCCCTGTTCTGGGGGATGAGACTGACACCCACCAACCCATCACGCACCCATCGTTATTGCCTCATGGTCTCCTTAGGCTCTCCAGGAGGTATCCGCTCATTTTTTCTCATTTTTCTATCAGGCTGCAGAGCTCTAGGAGCAGAAATCACTTGTTGTTGTTGTGCTGCACCTCTCCTGCCAGGACAGGGGTTTGCACCAGGGACTCCCGGCTGCTACAGCACCTCCAATAAATCAAGGATATTCATTAACTACAGGCAAGCGCATCTCCCCTTGTGCTCATGTGGCACCTACGGCCAAACTTGCTCATGGCTGATAACCAAAGAAATGAAACTGGAAATGGCACATCCATAAAGGCCAACAGCCGAGTTAGTTTTGCCATGTGATAACCAGAAAAGCACCTGTCCGAGACAAACAAGGGTGACACGGTCACGCTTTCCACGCAGGCTGGGCTGTGATTAATCCCTGAAGCTGCCAGGGAAGCGCAGCCAAGCACAGGCAGCCTTTGATGTGCGGCTTGGGGATTGCTGAAACCAGAGCACGTTCTGTGCCGCGTAGCTCTGGGGTGGCCGGAGGAGAGGAGGGAGGAAAAGCGGGCAGATAGTCAACCTGTCTGTGCAGCGTGTTATACAACTCACCCCGGTGGACTCAGAGCAATGCCTAAGGTATATAACAACAATAAAAAAAGATGCTACAGAAATTTAATTTAATTTAATTAAAAAAGAAAAAAAAAAAGGCTGATGAGAAGAAAGGATTGTCCCAGGAAACTTCCCCTTGCAAGGCTCTGGCTTTTCTAAACACGGCTCCTCAAGGGGGAAGGCGAGATGGGGAAACCCAACACAAACCTGGACGTTTCCCATCTCGCTGCGGGGGCAGGACAGCTCAGCCCCTGCTCCCACCCGAACCTCCGGCTCCAGTCTCGCTGCGGAGCCCAAGCGCTGGCTTTCTGGCTTTAGCAGAGCGCAGGCACAGGATCAGAACAGAGCACAGAGGACGGATGACCCGACCAGGGGATTTCCTTCGACTTAAGCTCATAGAAGGAATTGCAGCAACTCTGTGATTAAGGTTTAGCAGAGAGAAACCAGGGAAAGTAAACTGTACCTGTGCTTGATAGGGAGATGTTAAATCCCAGCCTGGCTCTGATTTTCATCCTTCTCTCGATGTGTCCCAACATTCTTTAGCTATCTGAACTTCTCTGGTGGGATGCTCTTTAATCTGGAAAAAAAGGAAAAAAAAAAAGAAAGTATTAGATTGTGAGGATGCAAATCCCAAACAAAACACAGCCAAACCTGGTACTGGCTCCTTCGCAAGCCCCAGACTCCAGCCAGAGGTGCAGCGTGCGCTTGATGGAATAGGAAGGATGTGGCTGGACGTGGCTCGTCCATCCCGCGATGTTCCCGCAGAGAGCACGGCAGGACCAGGACTCGGTTCTCCATGAGATGACCTTGACTCTTCTCTTTTGGGGGCAGGGGAGACACTTACTAGCCAGGATGGTGCAAACGGCTTCAAGAAAATAAAGTCACCCCTACCCAACACTCAGAGCCTGCACCCGTTTCCAAAACAGAGCCTTTGCGGTTCTACAAAGACTAGATGTCCTCTTAATTTCAAACGTTCTTCCAGTTTTCTTCCAGGACCAACAGGAAATGTGCTGAAACACCGTGAGAAAGCTTGTTCTGTGGTTACGTCTGGCCTTAACCAGAAACAGAAGCGCCAGGAGGTGGGATGAGAGTGCTTGAAATCCCTCCAATTTCCCGTTACAAACGCTGAAGGTCTGCACGCTTCAGATGAACCTTTGGATGCTCCCATCCGGCTTTTGATGTCTGCCCTTCCCTCCTCGCACGGCGCTGAGAACAGCAAAGCATCAGCGAGCGGCCGAGGCCGGAGCAGCGGTCCCGGGGAGGTGCTGCAGAGCCCGTCGGTGCCCAGACGCGGCTGTTTCAGCTCCCGCTGCTCCGACGGCCGCAGCGCAGCTCCCTGCGCACTGGCCAAGAGCCGAGCTGCTGGGGGGGCTCCTGGGCGGCTGCTCCGCGTCCCAGCCTGAGCGCTCGCAGCAGCTCGCGCGGCTGAGGGACCCTCATCTCGCCCAGCGGGATGACACCCAAACCAGCACCCATCCTTCCACTGCTGGGGTCTGGGTCATCTCCTCTTCCTGCGCCAAAGGGCTCCAAGAGGTTCAGTCAAGAGTTCACCTCTTGATTGGGCAAGGGAGGAAACGCAAACAGAGGAGGGGACCCCGGAGAGGACAGTCTGAACACACGTGGAATGGTGCCTCTTTAATGCCTGCAGTCGCCCTCTGCACCAGCACCATGAGACATGGCCAGGAGAGCCCAAAGGCCCCGTGCGTGGCTCTGGAAGCCCAAGCCGTGAGGGATTTTGGCACTGGCTCTTGTGTAAGCACCAAGGCCAGGTGATTCCAAGCACCACCAGCTCCCTCTGCGGGCTGGGGACAGCAGAGAGGTGACCTCCCCCCAGGAGGGTGGCTCAGAGCCCAAGCGACGTGACTCATGTTCTGGAACGGCTGCTCTCCCCACCTGCTCAAGAGGAAGGCTCTGGTGACCATCCCCTTCCTTTGGCACCTCCAACACCCCATGCTGGTGGGATGAGCTCTGGCCCCGAATCCTGTAGGGCTGCTGAGAACGAAGGAGGTCAGCGCTTTTGTGGATTTAACCCCAAAAACCTCAAGTAATGACACTGTCCCTAAAGCAGAAAGTATATCAATGCTCTTGGAATTTCTCGTTCAAAACAATGCGTCACTGGTGGAGCAGGAGAAGGACCAGCTCTGGGTGACTCGTCACCTGCCCGGCACCCCGGGCACAGGTGGGGTGGCCGTCCGTGGTCCGTCCCTCGGCTTCCTGTTTGCTCTGCCCACAGCGCCGTCCCGGGGCAGCCAGAACGGCCCTTTCCTGCACACCCAGGAGTCCTGTTTGATTAGGAACAGGTTACCTGGATACGGCGCCTCATCAAAGGGAATCCTGTGCTGGTGGCATCCCGTAGATGTTTGGGTAATTGCAGGTTCCTGCTGCTTGGAGCCAGTTCAACCTCTGGCCTCGGCTCTGCTGGAAGTTTTTGTGCTGAGAGGAGCGCTGCCCGCAAAACGCAGGGGGAAGAGCGGCGACCTTCCCCGAGCTTCACGGGAGAGATGCCAGCACAAAAATATCACAAATAGGTGGCCCCAAGAGCCAGTCTTTAAGGCCAGCAGCTGCTGGCCCAGGGAAGAAGAGGCGGTGCTGCCCAAGTGCGGGAGCTGCTGGAGCCAAGTCCCGGCTCTCCTGGCCTCACGTCACCCCCGTCAGGCCCACCGGTGTCCCCACGGCTGGCGGGTCCCCGGTGTGTACCGCGCCTGGCGGGACGGGGCTGCCGAGAGTCACCGCGACGCACCGGCTGTTCAAGCTCATCAGCTCCAATTCACCAGCCACAGGCTTTCCTGGGCGACCCTTCCTCCTCCTCCTCCTCCTCCTGAATGTTACCGGTCCTGCTACAAGAAAAGAAAGTGAAATTAATCTGACTTCACAATTTGGAACAGCTCATACTGCCTTGTCTAATTTTACTCTTTCCCAGGCCAAACCTACCCAGCCAAAGTACTTATTTAATTACTGTATTTTCTATAATCATCTGCTAGCAGCCCATAAACGCAAGTAAGACACCAGGCTCCAGTTAGCAGTCACCAGCGAATTATGATGCACTTGAAATAAAGAATCACTTAAGACCAGCATGGCTGGCACCCTTGAGACATCAGCTATTATCTAATTTTCACCTATTTGGTAATAACCTCAACCTTTTCTACGAATGCAGAGAAAGCCCTAATGCTCGAGGTCTGAGACACTAATAGCTCGATCCGGCTCTTATTTACACCGCTATAAACGAGAACCAACGGCCTGGAGTCCACGCAGGTGAATAACGGGGGCCAGGGGCAGCTGTAGCTGCGATGCTGCGGGGGACGGCACCTTTAAGTGGCCAAGGGAATGGGATGCTCTCTTTGGCAGGGCCGGGTTTAGCGGCGGGATTGAGCCCGGCTTAGGGAGAAGCCGCTGGAGTGGCCCTTTCCAGCACCTGGGGATCAGCGCGATCCCAAATGTCACACCCTGCGTATAACTCATCGGGAGGGCGGAGGTGGGAACAGAAAGCCTTGAGCAATAACCAGCTGTTCCATTTTGGGAAGAGTTTCAGGATTTTGAAATTTCTGACTCTTTCAGAAAGGAAAGAAAACAGAAAACGAGGTTCACATTTCCCCAAATGCAAAGCTGAATAAACGGCAAAGAGCAAATCTCCGTCCCAGCCCCGTGCAGAACCCGCTGCTCCAGGGCTGGCAGAGTCGTGGCTTCAGCACAGTCTGGCCAAATGTGATGCCTGTTTCACTCTACACCATAACATTTGCTTTTCTGGAATGATTTCTTCTCAAAGGTCAGATGGTTTTGAAAAATATTTTCTTTCTGGTTCCTCAGCACTTTTTTTTTTTTCATCAAGAGGTTCTTAAAGACAGACCTAGAGTTGGCTGAATCCTGTTGATTTTCCACGGATTGTTGGGTAACTCTTGAGATAAGACTTTCCAGGTGGAGATAAGTTGTCCAGGCATAAAGCTGGGGGCCGAAGAAGACTGAGCATTTCAGATGGGACAGAATTGCCTTCAGCAGAAACACCCCTGTGCATTATCCAGCCCCGGGATGACCATGAACTGCCCACGTTGAACAGCGGCACGCGTGGGGTAATGTCACCCCAGGGTCCCCAGGCTCCATGTTTCCAGTAAGAATCGAGGAATATTCCCTCAAATGGCTTTGGAGGATCTCATCTGGAACACAGTGGCTTATTTTAATCACCCTTGATTGAGAAACCAGGAGTGGAGGAGAACTAGGGGGGCAATGAAGGAGCAGAGAGCCCTTCTGGCAAGGAAGGTGCTGGGAGACCTTGGCTTTCACAGAGAGAACAGGGAACGGTCTCGTTCTGCTCAAGACAGACACAGCCCGAGCAGCCAGGGCTGGAAAGCAACATCGAGTTGAAGGACAATGTTGCTATAAGGCCAGGTTTGTATAAATTGGACATTAATAAGTTTAGGCTAGAATCTAGCAGGTTCCTTATCAGGCTCTGAGCCTTTAATGTATGTGAGAAACACGCAGGGTGGTGGTTGTTTCACCTTCAGAAGTTCAGAGGAGGGATGTCTGCATCCCAGAGCACAGCACCTGGGGCTCTGTCTGCACAGGGAACGGGCTCTGGCAATTCCCCCGGCCGAGCGCCGGCATTCGCGCAGGGACAGGGGCCCTGGAAACGCCGGTCTCTGCGGGGCGGGCGCCGGCAGCGGCGGCAGCGGGGAGCTGCGTCCCAGCCGGCATCGCGCGGGTCTCCGGGCAAGGCCACGTCCGCACACGGCGCCGCTGGGAAACAGCGCAGGCTCTGCCGTGTCTGAGCGCGTCGCCGAGTGTCCCTGGGGACACCCCGGCCTGCGACAAGCAACGCGTGGAGATGAAAGGCAGCGGGATGGCCCAGGGCAGAACACAGCCCGGCGGCGTGGAGCAGAAACAGCAAGGGCTCCATCCGCTTTTTAAGGAGAAAAGGGAAGGGCTGGGAGCTGCAGGGACGAGGAACCCTCGTGCACGTGAGCTGGTGTCAGCTCAGACCCATCTCATCTTCCCAGCTGGAGAACTGTCACAATCGCAGACACCTGAGAGACGGGGAAACGTTCTTCCGACCCCTTGCAGGGGCTATGGGACATCGGCCCACGCTGCTCGCTGCCGGGGCCATGAACAAACCGCCGCCTCTCTCCCCAAGCCGTGGTGACCAGCCGCCCCAGAGCAGTGCCGCGTTGCACACAAGCAGGTGTCACGAAGCCGCTCCATCCTGTGCAGAACGAGTTTACGGGCCTGATGCAATCCCCAGCGGGCGGCGGGTCGGTGACAGCATTCCTGGGCACGCAGTCACGGCTGCTCGCGCGAGGCCGTTGGAACAGGACGCCCGGCGCGGGCCAGCGCAGCCCCGCGGGTGCGGGGGCAGCGGCCGCCCCAGCATCGCGCACCCACGGCGGGGCCACGACGCCCTCCCGCTGCGGAGGAAGGGACCGCGGGGACAGGCTGGCCTGGGGAACGGGCGTCCGGCCCAGCTCTGCCCCGGAATCCTCGGGTGAGCCCAGATGGGTTGTTTGTGTTGCCCGAGATGTGCAGCTCGCCTGGGGAGCGGGACGGGGACACGGACCAGCTCGCGTGCTTCGCCAAAGCCCTTTCTGCAGTCAAGTGCAGGAAATCAGAAAACTCCCATTTCGTTAATTTAACAGAAGCCAGAAGGATTTTGAAGGAGTGGGAGGCCTTTGTTTGGTCCTCATTTCAGAGCATCACCATGTGCATAATAATCTGAATTTGATCCCTACTTCACCCCCGTTCAGGCATAATTCCCACAGATGGTATCGAAGCTGCACCCCCAGATACCACCAAAGAGCTGAATCCAATCTATCAACCGTTTTCTTCAGTATAACTTAATCTAATCAGTTTTTTTAACAACAGTGCACTTGGTCCATCTGCAGAGGGATCACAGAGCCACCAGCAGGTCGGTTGGTGAGAGACGGAGCAACACACAAAACACCCGACCGGAGGAATCACCACCGGCTCGTGAAGCCATCGCGGGAATTTCACCTCCACGCGCTGGCAACCACTTCATTCTGCATGACCACGGGGTCCCAGCACTTTTAGGGAGTTTGGCTCCCACCAAGGTTTCAAAGAAGTGGCTGCAATTCATCAGGTGCATTTTCAAAAACATGATGGGAGTTGCCAGGACCCAAGCCCTTTGGAAAACCTGGTCCCACCTTGAAAAACCAGCTCCCATCTCTTGAAAATCTGGTCCGCACAAAGCACAGATCCCTTCTCCCCTTGCACGGCGCTCCACGGCGAAGCGGACTGTCTGCCCCCCGCGCCTCCCTGCCAGAATTAAACCTTCAAAGCTGATCCAAAAAAGTAAGTTCTAGGCTGACAGATAAGGAGTGTGAAATGCCACAGGGAGCGATTGGCACAGGCTCGGCGGAGGCACCGGGAGCACTAATGACAGGCTGGCTGGTGGCAGCACCTGCCGGTGACTCACCCCGCGCATCCCGCGGGTTTCTCCCCTTCCCTCTCCCCTCGCACCTCTCTCCCTGGGCTCTTTCATCAGCTGCTCACTGGCTTCCTTACGAGCCTGCAGGCACTGAGTCACCTGTCACCGGGCAGGAACCTGCAGAAAGCAGCTCCTGGTCCACCTGACACCCCTGTCATGCAGCCACCCGGCTCTGCCAGTGGAAAAGTCCCGGCTGGGGGACAGCCGAGGAAACAGAGACTCATGGAGGGGGGAAAAAAATAAGAGAGGAAGGAGCATGCAGTATTTAAAAAGCAATTAGAGGAGTTTCTAGCCTGAAATAATTCAATGCATGGATTACAAGGGGGCAGAACATCCCTGGGATGGATGGGAACCTGCAAGAAGCAACCTCACATCACCAGTTCGTGGCATCCCTGTGTAACAAACCACTGAGGGTTTGATGCTTGTGCAAGATTCTGCAGAGTCTCTAATCTTAGCGCTGCCTTCACTGCTCCAGGGGTGGTTTTTGCTCAAGCCCTTCTGGTTACAGCTCCTGGCCATGGCAGTCCAACCAGGAGGGAGAGAAGGTCCTGTCAACCACAGGGAAACGGAAGCAATATTCGGTTTGCAACTCTTATTTCAGAAGGAAGAAAATCCACTGATGGAGGAAAACACTAGTCTACATGGGAAGAATAAGCTAAAACTGCATAGGAAATGGAAACTGGTTTGTGTGACGCTTTACATCCCTTGCTATGGAAAAAACCCGCTGTGCAAGCCCATGCACTGGAAAACCATTGGGTTCCTGCAGTGTATTAAACGCTGAATAATCTCCTTCCTACTCGAGCTGACAGCAAAACATCTACTGACTGCAGTAGTTGAGCCAAGACCAGAGCATCGGATCTGAACTGAGATTAATTAACGTCTGTCCAGCAGGTGCCTCGTCCAGGGCGAGAGGGACCGTGTGGAGCCACGGGCAGGACGAGCTCCCGACAGCCCCTGAGAGGCAGAACCACAGAGAATGAGAACAAACTTTGGTGCCGTTTACCATCCCAGCCCTGCAAGGCGGGTGCTTTACGGGCAATATTCACACTTTCCAAGGCTTCAGGCTTCCACGCCATCTCCTGCCTGTCCCTTCAGAAGCTGCATAAATGATTAAACCAGGTTGCTGAGATGGTGAGTCAGGCTCGCAGGCTGCAGGTGAACGTTGTGGGGAAGCACCATCAGTTTTCATCCTTTTGTGCCTCCTCCACATTGTGCTGCCGATGGAGAGCACGACCGTCGGCAGCAGACGCCGGCAGCGGCAGCCGGCGATGGGTCAGCGCTCTGGCATCTCCTCACAGATTGTGTGCAGGAATGTTTTAAGCCAACACAGTGACACAGATCTCCAAGTACCTGACCTATTTCCCCTTCGGTCCTTTGTCAGAATCGCCCTAAGGACCAACAAAGATGTTTAACCTGAATAGCTTCAGCAATACCCACAGAACACCTGATCTAAGTGGGTCGTACCATGGAACGGGTCTGTATCAGGACCTTCAACCCACTTGTCCTGATGCCAATGCAAAATGGGACTCCAGCTCCCAACATTTGCCATCGCAATAAATAAATCTGACCTGAGAAACCAGGAGACAGCCAGAGAAGTGACCTAACGCCCAGCAAAGCACCGTCCTGCGCGGGTCCAGCGGCAGCTGCATCCGCCGCTTGCCTGTGCTCCCAGGAGACTCAGCTCTAACCTCCTGCATTGAGACGGGAAGGCGAGACAAAGAGAGGGAAAGCAGGTGAGCGAGAAGTCAAAAATGCAGCATTCTGTGTTTTGCAGCGCTCATCTTCTGCTGCTGGGAACAAGGACGCAATGCCGAGCCGAGGGACCAAGAGGAAGGCTGGCTGCGAGCTGAGCAGAGGCTCTTTGCCACCAACAATCACCGAGTCCTATTGACACAGACATTCAGGGGTCTCAAGGGAATCCTTTGATGTGAGCCAGTGACCCTTGGAGATCTGCTCGCTTCAGCATGATCTTTAATAAAGAACAAGGAACCCCTTAGACAAGCCTCGGACTTGTAAACCAGGAGCAGCGATGGAGTAACTGGCTCTGGTGCTGCGTGCCAGAGCGGACAGACAGCAGGTGCCGCTTGCAGAGGAACAGCCATTGTCCGCGGTGGGACCGGCGCCCGGCACGCGGTGCCACAGGCAGCAGCCTGGCCTGGCCGCACAGGGCATCACTAGATCTGAGCAAAACTCCCCCCTGCAGAACCACAAGCGATGCCAAGAGCTCCCGTTGAGCAAACTCAGCTGTCCTGGCTCCATCCTCCAGCCAAACCTGGACTAAGCACTCGATGAAGCTTCCAGGTCGCCAGGATAACGCAGAAACCCGGCCCACGGCAGCGCCAGTCAGCAGGCAGCTCCCAAACCGGTGTGTCAGCACCAGGCAGCTCCGCGGTGCTGCCGGCGCGAACGCGGCTCTGCGGCCCCGGTAGCCCTGGCAGGGCCGCGCTGCCGGTGCTGCCGGCGACGGGCAGAGCTTGGCGCGGCGTGCCCAGCGCATCGCGCTGCCCGCGTGACGTGCGGCTGTGTCAGCAGGAGCGTGTTGTGGCGTGAGGCGACATTGCGATGTCCTCCATGACATCAGCCCGCGACGAGGGCTTGCGGCGCACGGAGCAGGTCGTGCCGTAAGTCACAGGGATTACAACACACCCACCAGAACTGGCCTGCGCGCCCCGCGCCGGGGTCACCCCGACGTGCCAGCGACAGGACAGCTCTGCTCAGACCCCATCAGCAGAGCCAGCATCCTCCACGCTGCACATAATCACCCACAGACCCAAAACGCACCTCGCTGGTTCGCTCCCAGTTAACCCTTCCCACCCACGCTCAGCAGCTTTGGTTCCTCCCTAAAAATCAAGAGGGGCTCTCAGGCCACGGGTGCTCAGCAAGGGCAGCGCTGGAAAGCCAAGGCGGAAGGAGGAAAATTCCCTCCAGCAACCGAGAGAGGCCTGTGAGGTTTATCCTCCCACATCCTCACGCACACAGAACCTACACAACAGGTAAAAAACAACCAACGGGACATGGACACCAGTAGAGGCTCTGGGCCCCAGCTGAGGACTTGTAGTGGTGTGATGCTGGGTAGAACTTCACATCTAAGGACACACAAAAGCCAGCTCTGCAGAGGCAGAGCAGAGGCTTAGGGACAGGAGCAACACGCAGGGTCACCACAGGCTCCAGACGCCGGCAGCGAGGTGGGTCCATCCCGGTGGCCGGAGCTCCAGTCCCAGCCCTGCCCAGGGGATGCTGCCAGCACTGGCGCTTGGCTGACTGAGCTGGGGAAACACCGACTTGGTGAGGGTTTCCGAAACTCCTGGGCTGGGACTCGCATCAAGGATAAGGTACCCATGGGGTTTGCCTGTTTTATGGGCAATTATCGCCATTAGAGTGCAGTACTCCCAGGTGAACCACCTTGGTTTGGACTCCAGGCCTTCCAAGGAGACCTCAGCAACATCAAACCCAAACCCCAGGTGTTAAAGCAAAAACCAGAACAGACGAATGCTTTAGCACACTGCGGTTTTCCAGCCTTCCAGGACAAAACCAGCACAAGGACCCTTCCCCTGAACAGAGAACTCCAGCTGGGAAACGTCCTCTAGACCCCGCAGACAGCGGAGGGACGGCTGGATCCTGCTCAGCAGTGAAGACGCTCCCAGAGCGGCCACCCCCAGCACAGACACGAGGTCCCAGCAGCGCCTGGACGCCGCCACAGCCGGGCAGAGGGAGCCGGAGCCAGGGAAGGGTTAAGAGCCAGATGGGTGCCCGTCATCCCCGCCCTGGCTGCGCCCCAAGTCCCGGCTGGGACCTGGGCGCCTGCCGGGTCTGCGGGTGGAGCCCTCTAACCACAGGGCAGCCTCGCCTGCATTCCTGCTGGAGCCCCAGCCTTGGCAGCAGAAAAGCTGCCTCCTGCAGGGCCCGGCCGGGCTGGCCCGGGAAATCTCCTTACGGAGGAGAAACGGGCTGAGGAGCCAGGAGCCAAGGGCTTGGCACCGGCGGGTGTTTTGCTGAAGATGTTTAGGAGCGCATTGAAATTGCCAGCTTGCATCTCCTTAGATGTCTGAGCAATATCCTAGCACAGAATTAGGCAGGTAATAAGGGCTTGAAAGCAGGAACAACCACAGTTGGATTAAGATACAGGCACTCTGGGCCTTTGCTCAGCTCCCTGGCTCACGGAGACTCGGGATGACATCAGTCTTCGCTTTCGCTTAGTACAAGCGTTTCTGGCACTGTTTGCAAAGAGAAGCTGGAAGGAGAGCGGTGCAAGCGCCGCTGCCGCAGTGACACTTTGCCCAAGTTCAAGGGCAGGGTCCAGCAGAGGGACGAGCAGCAGCTGGCATTGCTATGGCCAGGAGAAAGCCCCACGGCCCCGTGTTACGGTGGTGACTTGGCTGGGACGGCATCGGCAGAGCTGCGGACACACCACGCCGGGGGGTGGCTCTGGGACAAGCCCAGGAGGTCTCGGGGGTGCCTGGTGGTTTCCATCAGCCCCAGGAATGACCAGAGGGTTCAGGGCTGGACGTCCCACCGCTGGCACTCATCAGCCCCTGCCCTCACCTTTCATCTGCTCGTTCGCCAGAACCACAAGGCCGGCTCTGAACCTTCTGCCCTGGCAGAGCCTGGAGGGTCCAGCCCCACAGCAGCCAGGGACAGTGCCACAAGTGCCACAAGTGCCACAAGTGCCACAGCACCGCGGGCGAGGACGAGGGGCCCCGCGGCACCCGGCGGCAGCGGAGGGCGCGGACACGTGCGGCACTCAGCTGGGGAAGTTCAAGATGCACAGACACCCTCAGCTCTGGTGCTCCCCTGCGCTGATCAAGGTGGGGATTGTGGCACACACGCTGGGTTTTGGGGCTGGAACATCTCACCTGCGTGCGCTGGAAGAAGAGGCGGTTTCCTTGGGTGTCCGCTTCGGTCAGATGGGGCCAAACGCTGGCTCTGGGAAGGTCCAGAGGAGGAGGGGGCTCAGCAGGCCAGGCCTGCGGGTCCCAGCTGCCTCCAGGTCCCTGTGGAAGAACAGCAGGTGAAGGCTGGTTATAACTGACCCCAATTCCTCAAACAGCCCCAGTTGCGGAGGAGATGGCTAAATAGCCACCTCTGAATCTGCTCCAAACAGACCCAGGTGTCCTGGTCCCCGTGGCTGGGACACAAACCCCGAGCAGCCGCGTCCCCCCAGGCCTCGCTGCAGTGTCAGTCCGAGGGGTTCAACAGCTCCGGATCAAGTTCCTAATTCCCCTGGACGGACACAATAGCGGCTGGCAGCACAAAGCCGCTCAGCCCTGCCGCTGTCAAGCGACCCGAGTGCTAAAATACCGCTCGGTTTGCAGGGAGAGCTGGCTGCTGCTGGGGGAGAGAACCGGTCTGGTTTTTCCCTTCATAAAAAGGTTAAAAACAGGTCAAACTTCATAAGTGCCATTTCGAGGACGATCTAGGCACCTGCAGAAGGCAATGAGATTTGTCTTGTTTATGAGTAATTGTAAATTTGCATCAATCACAGGGTTTCATGGCAATTCTAGGGGATTACTTTCATCAGAACAATAATGTAAAGAATGAAAATATTTTATTTATGATATCAAGGTCTTCGAAGTTTCTTTCCATCTCAGATCATGTGCCATTAAAAGATTAATTTTGATTGCATGTAGAAAGCAGATACTCCACAAAATCTTTGTTTTAAAAATAAAAGTTTCAGTTGGCACCTTTTTTTTTTTTTTTTTTTTACTTTCAGTCCCACAGAAAATTCACTTTGGGTTAACACAACACAAAGGGAAAAAATCCTTGAACAGCCAGAGAGTGAAAATCTCCAACGCTCGCCAAGCTCTAAGGATGGGCAGTTTCTCCAGGCTGGCTCATCCTTCTTCGCATCACATGTCCCCGGTCTGTAAAACCGAACCCGTGAAATGCACTCAAATTTAACCTGGAACAGGATTTGTTTCTCAGCCCGTTGACAGTTCTGAGCTGTGACACCTGTGTAGTTAAAGGGGAGGAATTTTTTACCTCTGGAGTCATGTACATACAATCACCGGTCTGGTTATCCTTACCGCTGTGAACACACCTCAGCCAGCGCGGCCCGTTCGCGTTCCCCGACCAGAACCACTGCGGGTCACAAAGTGTCTCGGGCCACCAGAAATGTGCCACAGCCACCGAGTTCCACTCGTGACAGCAAAACACCTTTCTGTCCTGCTCTTGGCTGCTCTGCTGTTCTTTCCGCGTTTCTGCTGGAGCTGCGGGAAGTGCGGAGGAGCACGTTGGTGGACGCCCAGCAGGACGTCCCCTGGCCCGCACGAACCACGAGCCCCCGCGTTGCTGTCTGTCCAAGCCCCGCGTTGCTGTCTGTCCAAGGCTCCACGTGCACCGGGGCACACACGCGCGAGGGGAGCGGCCTGTCCCGTGTCCCCAGCCACACCGATGGCACGGCACGGCCACGGTCCCCAGCAGCAGGGAAGGTCTCCCGTCCACCCCGCGGTTCCGCCGGTCCCACCGCGCAGCCCCATGTGGCGATTCCTCCTCCCGGCTCATCCATCCGCTGGTGTTGGACCCGACGTGGTCCCAGTCTTGCCCTGGTCCCCCGAGATGGTGTCAGGGAGAGGTTGTCCCGCTGGCAGCCAAAGATCTGTCACCGGCCCTGCCAGAACTAACAACAAAGACAAATGGGCCCATCACAGTAAATGGCCCTTAATGGGCTGCAGGAGGGAACTGGTGTCCGTGCTGGCCAGGCACCATATGTGAATTCTTCAGTAATCACCCCAAATTGGCCCAATTTGTTCAAGAGCTGTGCAGGGACTTGTGCACCAGCAGCCGTGGAGTTTTAACATGAGCAGAACCCTGCATGGAAATAATTTTGCACTTGCGTGGATGCTTCCTGGGGCTCCAGCAAAAACGGGGGAAAAAAAGAAGCAGCAAAGAGGAAGACGGAGCTTTCCACTGTGCAACTGGGGCTTTTCATCATTCTTCACTTAATGCTGCTTGTCTTGAGGAGGAAAAAAAGACAAGGATCTAAAGAGACTGGATGTGAATGAATGAGACAGTGAGGTTCCAGGTGATGGCTGGCGGTAGCCTTGATCTGGCACTGGAAATAGGCTGAGCTTTACTGCCCGCAGAATGAGACCTGACCCATGGGAGCTCCCGTGGAGCCTGAGAGGGAGTCGTGAAAAAGGAACATTGGGGAAAATGAGCCCTGAGGAAGAATTTTCATGGGCACAAGGATGTCTGTGAGGAACGGACACTGGGACAGCGATGCACAGGGCAGATCACTGCTGCATCTTGAAATTGCATTGAGTCCCACATCGTCTCTGAAAGCACCAGCTCTGGGAGATACTTGTTGAGAGAATTGACCTTTCTGGCATCTCCAAAGGTTGCATACTGAAAACACACCCCAAAGATGTGGACTTTAAAAAGATTTTGTCATTTTGGGGAGAGAGAAAGGGTTTATAAGTTTTTGAATGCCTAATACTGAAATTTGAGTAATTTGGGTTGAAATTCCCACCTGTATCAGGGCAATGGAGGGAGCCTGGGCCAGGCAGGGAGGCCCCTTCTGTGTCAGCTTCTCCATCTGTAAAACTCAGCAACCAAAGTCTCCCAGGTTGGCCAAGGGGACAGCGAGGTGCTGGTGGGGACGGCGAGGTCCTGGAGGGGACAGCGAGGTGCTTCTGGGGACAGCGAGGTCCTCCTGGGACAGGGAGGTCCCTCCCAGGTTCCCTGCAGACCTGGGGAGGGTGGCTGGTCCCCAGAGCACCCGCCGCCCGCCCAGAGATTAAGTGACACCTGCAGCCTGAATGGCACTGGGAGGATAACAACCAGCTTCCTGCACCCTTTATTCAAAAATAAGCTCCTTAACCCCCTTTTAAAGCCTCCCACCCTCCCAGCACCCCCATCCCAGCGTCACACCCGCTACTGAAGGCAGCTTTGTTCTGCCCCCACCTTGCCCTCACCTCTCTCCTGTGATCAGAGTTATGGCTCTAATTATCCTGCTCCCTGCCTTCTGGACTATCAGGACATTCAATCAAAGGTCACCTGGGTCATCTTTCATTGGGAAGAAGAGATGTCACCAGGAAGGTAAAGTTTCGGAGCATCCTTTGATGCTGAGCGAGCAGGAATTACAGTCCAGCTCTCCTGGGATATTCCCTCGTGGCTGCTGGAAGACACTGAAAGGTTTCTCTCTTAATTTTTTTTTTAACTTTCTTGTTAACTATCAAACCATTGAAGACTCTGCAAGTCCTGCTAGGACCAAGAGTGGTGTAACAGCATGGACGGCACTGGGCCTCCTGCAGAACAAGCTGGCACCTCCTGGCTGAAGCACCGGTGAGATCCCAGCCCTGGCAACGCCTCGTGTCCTCCTGGCCCTTCAGAGCGAGGTGCTGAGGTTTCTACTGAGTTCTAACCCTTGGCTTTCAAACTCCAGCCATGGCCAGCTCGGGTCTTTTCATCATGACAGGAGGACCTGCTGCACCCCAGGGTGTCCTGGGAGGAGATCACCCTTCCTGTGCTCTCCAGAGATGTTTGAACTCTAAAATCTCACTGTACCTGCCTCTGGGCACTCCACTGCAAGAGATGACATAAGCGAATCTGAAAAGACAAACAATAAAGACGATTAAGAAAACACAATATACGAGGAAAGATTTTGTGTGTCCTCACGCCAGAAACTGCCATTCAGCCTTGGGCAAAGAGGCTGAAAAGTGCTATTGTTGCAGAGGTGCAAGAAAGTGAAGACTCATGTCCACTCTGTGAAACGAACGGACTGACACGGCCCCGCCGCACCGAGATGGGCCAGAAGTGGGGGGACAGAAACAGAAACGGCCCTGCGAGAGCTGCAGTCCCCAAGGGGACCAAGGTCTGGGTTCCGCATCCCAGTTCCGCAGCTGAGGATGCTCCTGCATCCCAGTTCCGCAGCTGAGGATGCTCCACACGCCCCAGGCACCCTCATCCCCGGAGGGTTGTGCTGCAGATCTTTGCTGACAAGAGGGGACGCTCACTTGTGCCCCTTTGCTCACGCAGAGGATACCGGAAAATGTCCCAGAGAAGAGAGAGGTACTAAAAAAAGAACAAAATCTTCACATTAATAAGCCTGGAAAGGGAGAAGAGACAGACTTAATCTGATTGTGTGGGAGAGCGTAATCACAAGGGACTTGGCGCCGGGGAATCGATACCAACTGTGGCTGCAGGGGCCAGGGTTTTAGTGCAGGCTGGAAAAGTTGTTAATTTGTTTAGTTCCTGATGGGTTTTGGGGATGGGGGAGCAAAGGGAGGGCGGGATGGGATCCAGTCAGTGGCGATGGGGGAAGGAAAGGCCGCCTGTGCCTTTAATTTCTGCAGCCCAGGTTTTAGAAATGCAGCTTTGCTTGGAATGCTGCTGAGTGTGTAGCCCTGGGACAACTGCGATGCCTTTGATTTGGCAGACTGGAGCCTCGGCAGGTTGCTTTGTGGGTGTATTTCATAAGAAAACAGAGGAGGCAGCAGTCCTGCCCTGTAACAGCCTCCAGACATTCTGGCCGGGTGCTGCCAAAGCAGCAGCCAAGAAAGGCACCGCCTGGAAGAGTGGAGTTTCAAGAAAGCCTTCTCTGGTCGGGAGGTTTGCCCAGCTTGCAGAAACCTTGGCTGCGTCCTGGTTTCTCCATTCAGCGCAGAGGCAGAAAGGTTCCTGCAGGTAATTACATAAATTCTGCCTCCCTGCCCCCTCTCTTCCACCTCCCTTTGCTGCTCAGCGCTGCTGAGATGGAGCAGGAACACGCACGTTATGGGAACTGCAGCTGCAGTTCAGCTCCCCAGGACGGAACCTCAGCTCCACCACGAGGAGCGATGCCGATGGTTGGGAACGCGCAGCACTCGAGGCCTGAGCCCCGATGTCCATCTCCAAAAGTGTTTTGACACAAACGCCTGGGAGAACCTTAAATTGAGGCCCTGAGGTGGGCAAATACAGAAACCGTGGGATTTTCTTATTGCACCAGGGCTGCAGAGCAGGATCTCATGGGCTTGTCTGAGGATGCACAGAGCCCAGCCTAAGACCAGAGCGGGGTTCTCAGGGGCTTTTGCTTCTCCTCTGCTCTGGGCCAGGGATCGGGCAGGAACGCACAATCCGCAGCACAACCCTTGCCGTGCCGTCACACAGGATGTCGGCTCCTGCGTTGTGGAGCAGCACCAGGGCAGTTCCCCAGGCAGCAGCGTGTCCCCGGGGTGACTCGGCCTCTCCGGCAAGCCCTTCGTCACTGTTCACAGCACCGCTCGGCCGGGGCGCGTCCCCTGTGCCCACAGAGACCAGTCTGTGCCCAAGCGTGTCCCAACACGCCTGCGATTCCCCCTGTTGCTGGCAAATGCTCAGTGCCGGACGCAGCAGAACGGGCCGGCGCCGGGAGACGCGGCGGATGCGGTTTGTGTCGCCGAGCTCAGCACGGTGCAAACGCGGGTGTCTGTCTGCGGTGAACTGTCATCCAAGCGGATCAGGCTGGAAGTGGAGCTGAAACAAAACACCATCCGCAAACACCCGAAAAAGCTGGAAAAGGTTGAGGCTAGCCGCAGAACCAAAGGCTTCGCCCAAAATATGTCAATGTTCATGGAAAGACTTCCATGGAGTGCCCTGGTTTTTCCATCAGGTGCGCAAAGCTCAGGCCTAGCTCTGCATCGCTCCAGCTCTTGCTCGTTCAGGCTTTGAAAAGGGGCAAGAAAAGATTGGGTTGGAAGGTGACGAGGACAAAGAGCCGCCAGCCAGGCGAGGTCGCAGGAGCTGTGGGCTGTCCCTGCTCCGCTGGCATGTGAAGGGCTCTGCAGAGCCAGCGGTGCCGATGTTCCGTCCCGGGCTCACCGAACCGCGCGGTGCCCCAGACCCTCCCTGGGTGTTCTCAGGGCCCTTCCCGCACTGCCCGCTGGAATTCCTGACGAGATCTCTCTCCCTGCCCACACGCGGACCCTGGCAGAGCAAGGGACCGAGTGTGGGATGAGGAGCGGGACCGGGGACGGTGGGTGAAGGGAGGAGCCGGGATGTGTTGTACAAGACGAGTTACACAACACACACCTGGCGCTGAGGCTTCTGGCTCCCCAGCGGGTCCCTGAGATTTTAATGAGGAGGGTGCCCCTGTGAATCTTGCCTTTCCTGGCTAAATGATCTCTGAATTAGATCCGAGGGGAAGACGTTAAGCCAGAGGCAGAGGTTGGTGTCCCGTGAGACCCACCTGCGGGGTGGGAGGGGACACCAGCTGCCCACCAGGGACATGCACGGGGACCTTCTGGGCCACCACGTGCAGCAAGTAGATGTAGCCGGGTCATCCTTGTCCTGAGCGCCACCGCGGGGTTTCGCCCCCCGATACAGACTGGGACGCAGCTCCAGACCTCGGCGCTGGGAGGGTCGGTCACCTCACGGTTTGCTGCCGGCCAGCTCCAATCCTGGACTGGAAAAGCTCAGGAAAAGGGAAACGACGGGGAGATCCCAGTGCACACCGTGTCCCGCACACCGCCGGCACGCCGGTCCCTCCGTAAGGAAACCCTCCTGGCACGGCGGGGGACGGCTCTGCCCGGGCAGCTGGAGGAGCCGCCGCGGCTCTGGTACAACCAGTTTTCCCCGTGGTGAGCCTTCCCGCGCGCCCCGTTCTGCTGGTGACGGCGGCAGTTTTGGTCATATGAGCCCTCCGCTTCTGTTTCTGTGTCCCCAAAACCACGAATCAGCCCCTGGAAGGCCGTGTGTCCGGGAGCAGGGACTGCGCTGCCGCAAACTGAGGGCTCGGGGTTTTGTGTTGGTCACCCAGCAGCTGGCGACGTGTCCCGAGGAGCTGCGGGTCCCTGTCCCGCGCAGGGGACGGAGCTGGAGCGCAGCAGGGATGCTGCCACGTTACCCGGCTGCCTGTCCTCACCCGCTGCCTGTCGCCTCCTGCTTCGGCTCGAGGCTTTTTGGGATATCTGCAGCGGATTGGTGAGAGCAACGTGACCCCGGTCCGCGACCGAGGCTTCCTGGTGCTGCCACAACACAAATCATAAATAATAATTAAGCTGGGCTCGGAGCAGCTGACGTAGGAGTGGCTTGGCTGGAGTCAGCGTCCCCCCGGCCCGGCGCAGGCCGGGCTTATCCCTGCACGGGAGGAGGAGGACGAGGAAACCCACTGCAAACATCCACCTCTTCCTCCTGTGTGGGAGGGAGCGTGCGGAGAGAGTCGACGCACCAGCTCGTTTTTCTTCTGATACATTGCCAATTGCTGCACTGGAGCTGCTCCTGGGATGAATCTGGCCCGGTGTTTACATGAATTATTATTATTCATTAAGATTATCTTGTGGTTAAAACACAGGAGCGGGAAGTGAGCGATATGTTCCTGGCTCTGCCACCGACTCTGAGCATGGCCCTGGGCAACTCACTTTCCCCCATTACTTTCCGGAAATATATTTTCAGGCGAACAAATACTAGCATTGAAATGAGGGAAAATGACACAGATTATGAACATCTGCATAAATACCTGATCAACATCCAAATCCTACTGAGAAACAACAAAACAATCATCTCAAAGTTCACCGGGAACTGCTTTTGTTTCTTTTATTTGCTAATATATTTGTGAATAGGGCTTGGTTTAAACGTTACAGCAATTGCTGGGGGCCTAACTTTTCAACTCATTCATATTCTGTCGGGGAGGCTGTGGAAAAGGAACGGGCACGGCTACTCACAGGCTAGATATTTTCCAACTGAAAAGCCAGAGAAATAGGGCTAAAAATACCAAACGGGTGAAGGAGAAAAAGCGTTGCAGCGAGAAGAGATGACGAAAAGCTGTGGTTCTTGCTGTGGTCTGGTCGTTCCACACCACGTGTGTGGCCCCCGAGCTCCGGCTGGACAGGCCCCCGTTTGGGGACGTGTCCCGCGCTGGGGACGGCAGAGGGACCCGGACACGGGGGTGGAAGGAGCTGCCTTCTGCCCTTCCAAACCTGACAGCTTTCGCACCAAATAAAGGGCACCGGTTGCCTTTCAAAGAAGAAACAAAAAAATCAAACCCAACTGTTTTAATTGACTCTCCCTCAGGGGAGGGAGGAGAAATGATGCAATTGGAGCAGGGAGGTGGGCGAGGGGCAGGATCCGAAGGGCTGCGGAGGTCCCCAGAGCTCCCACTGCGCCGCCGAGCCCGGGGGGAGCCCTCCGGACGCTCCTGCCCCCGGGGTCCACGGGGATCCCCCCCAAGCCCTGGGCCGCTTTCGGCATGTTTTCTTGCTCAGCTGGGGCATCCTTTAATTATCCTGTTTGTAAATTTGCAATTAATTAATTAGCCTGTGTCTGAAAGGGCTTAGAAAATGTAAGTGTGGCTGAGTATTGTTACTGTCAAGTTCAATTATTATCATTAAATATTTATCTAGCATTGTAAGTAGTGGCTGGCGTTTTAGAGAGATTAAGACAGATACTGTTCCTGCCTGGAAGGGCTTGTCATCCAAATTAGACACCGGGGGAACGTGGAGATTGACAGAAGAGAAGGACGGAGATGGGAAGGATTGAGACACCGTAAATAAAGATCGTTGTGAGTCACAGCGTGAGCAAACACCTGGGAGCAGAGCGACAGGAGGAGCAGAGCGGGGGCGCCAGGACCGGCCCTGTTGAAGCTGCTCCCCCTGCAATGGGGCCGCGGTGGCCGGGGTCCGAGGTCCGAGCCGGCACGGCCGTCGCGGGACATTTCACACCGGGACGCGCTCGGGGCAGCGCGTCCTGCCCAGAGCTGCCTCCGGGGGAAGCAGCAGCACGAACCCTGCGGAGCCCCCGTCAGACCTGGGCAGCAGCACCGTCCCAGCCCGTTCCGGGCCACGGGGACACCGGGCTCTGCCGTGGGAGCGCGTGCGGTGCAGAACTTTGGCGAGGGAACGGCCCTGCCCACCCTGCTCGGGAGGATGCTCTGTGCCTGCATCCCGCTGGGACACTCCCTGCGACACCTGCCTCGGGACGGCCCTGCCCAACCTGCTGCGGTGAACGAAAACCAAACAGGAATCTCGTGCTCCTTATTGCATGTTACCGAGTGACATGGTTAGAAAAACACAGGAGAGCAAATTTGCCAAGAAGGGAACGGGAGTGAGCAAAACAGGAGTTGGTTTCCTCCACGTGTTCACTCTTTGGCCTTATGCAAATCTGGGTAATACCCATTTCTCTTTCTTTAAAATCAGCAAATGGCAGCGCTGCTCCCCTGGGCACTGACTGCTGCTCAGTCCAGGCCTGGCTTCAGCTCTCAGAGCCGCTGCAGGACTCACACGGGTCTGTTCTGCTCACGGACCCTGTGACCAGCGCTCAGACCTGACCCGAGCCCGGCCCTGCTGACCTGCCCCCAGGAGCAGGGGGTTTTCCCGGTCTAAGTTTTCCTGTCTTGGGAGTTTCTATCCATTTGGGACAAAGAGAGCTGGGTGGAAAATAATCTTCGATTCTCTGGTCTTTGCTCCAGATGTCAGTATTAAACTACCTGGAGTGCTCAGAAATTGTACTAAGTGATAAGTAACGTTAAAGTAAATCAGGTTATAATAATCCTTAATGATTATCTGGCGCTTCCTAATCCCAAAGTACTAAGCAAACATTAATTAATTCATATAATGGCCATCTAAACGCTATCTCCTCTCTGGAGATGGGGAAACCGGTGCGGGTCAGTGCCAGAGCCCGTCACACCGTGTCCCCGTTGGGTCCCTGCCCGTGTCCCCCGCGCCGTGACCCACATTTCCCAGCACCGGGGCTGGCGGGACGGGCTGCTCGACAGCTTGGGGAGCTGGTTATGGGCGCAGCCTCCACGCAGATGCCACACGGGCACATGTGGCAGCTGCTCGGCCGTGACGCCTGCTCCGCGCGGCCATGGGATGGCAGGAGTGCAGGAGGCAGCGGGGCCGGCGGCGGCACCAGGGCGCGATGACTCCTCCGGATTTAGACAAAAGGGAGAAAAACCTCAAAATGGGCAAAACAGGCTCACAAAATCTGCCGCCAGTGAGTTCCTGCAGGGCTCCTCCTGCCCCCGCGCTGCCCACACGAGGATCAGAGGACGGCGTTTCCCTAAATACCGTCTGCGTTCTGGGGCAGCTCCAAACCGCGGCAAACCAGCAGCCTGGCGAGGCTCCGCGGGCTGGCGGCGGCTCAGAGCCGGCCCGGGGGACGGGGCGCGGGCTGCCTGCTGCCCCCGAGAGCCCCGGCCCCTGGCCCCCGGCCCCCGCGCCCGCCCGGCTCCATCCCTCACAAATGCGATCACACAGAACCCGTCTGGGTCTCTGCGGTTTTCTCTCACTACCAGGCTTGTCGACATGGAGCCACTCCGGAAAATTAATTCAAATTAATTAAAAGTATGAATTTAGAGTTGATCAGTTAAAGCCCGTTAAACTCATGATTCAGATTTCAGAATTAAAATGGTTTTAATTTAATCTAGTTCAACACACTCTCAAAGTAAATTAAACTAAACCACATTAAAGCTATTTTAATTCTCAATAAACATGTTTAATGTGGTTTAATTTCTCCACTTTCAAAGTGAATGCAGATTAACCTTCCCGAATGTCCCCAGGTAGACAAACCCTGCTATCGGAAGCAAAAATGCAATTGCAGTCCACCAACAAACCCGATCAAGAGGTTTGATCTGGACCAGGACCAAGCCGTAATTTAACGCTGTCTCCCAGATAGGTCCAGGCTGCGGTTCCAGGTCCGGCGGCAGCTCCGTCCGGGGCACCGGCGCCTGTGGCCCCCCGGCCCCTCCTGTGCTTTGCTCTGACATCGAGTCCTGAGGACTCAGCTCCCGCTCCCTGGGACGATGAGGGACCAGGGGCGCCGTCCCCCCGATCTCTGCCCCGCCGGACCCGCGGGCGCCGCCGGCTCCTGCCGCCGGGAGCAGCGCGGCCGAGGGCTCGGAAAGCCAAGTCTGGGGGTTAGTCCCTGCTTATATTCAGGCTGGGCTTAGGGCCAAGGTGCTTTCTATGCACACAAGATTCACCGTGATTTTGTGCCAGTGTATACTTAACCCCACACATAAATAATAGCTCTGCATTCAGCAGCTAATGCCATTAATTGCCCTCACATTACCTTTCCCTTTCAGGCTGCACAGAAGGAATCCCAGAGGGGGAACATCAGCTCACGTCAGAGCAGAATCAGAGCAGAATCAGAGCAGCCCCCGAGCTGCACCTTTCTGACCCGAACGGGAGCTCTGGTGAAGCTGCGGCTTCGCAGACATCACCGGTGCAGGCGGTTTGCCGAGCTGGTCTGCACAGCACACGGGCTTGAACGCTGCCCGGCCGGGTCCATCCCACCGAACGCTCCCGGCAGGGGCTCAGGTCTGCCCGCCCGGGCGGGGACGGGCTGCGGACGGGGAGAAGAGGCAGCCCAGGCATCTCCTTCCCAGGGGCTTGACCAAGGCTGGATTTGTGGGCTGCTGAGTAATTAGGAGAGAAGATCTTTATCAGCTCAGATCTGGGACTGGCTGGTGGTTCCCGTTGCCGATATTGTGGCAAAGCGGTTAAGGGTGGGTGAAGAAACAAGTCTGATTCCTGCAGACACTGTCCCTGCTGGAGGCTCCTGTCACCTCACCCTGCAGGGTTTGTCACCGGGGGGGTGTCCCCTTGTGCCCCAGGGAGCACACAGCCCTGTCCCCCCGCCAGCCCGGGCTGTGCGCTGACCGGAGAGACACGCCAAGGCACGGGGGTCGCGAGGGACACAGAGATCAGGACACACGCGGGGACACGGCTCTGAGCGGCAGGAAAACCCCGCTCCCGCCTGGCGTGCACCCGCCCGGGCGAGCTGACACGCTGCTCCTCATTCCAGCGGGATGAGGAGTCCTGCAGGTCTCCATGGCCTGACCTTGCATCACCACCAGGGAGCTGCTCTGCGGCACCTCGCTGGCAGCCGTAAACCAGCCCCTGGTGCTAACCTGATTTACGCTTTATTTCATACCTTGCTATCTGCCAGGGCAGCCTGCCCAGCAAGGCGCTGCTGAGGTGGTCCCACAGACACTGCCTTTCTCTGCGCACAGACCAGCCCGGCGCGGTGCCGGAGCAGCCCGGCACGAAGGGCCGGGTTTGCATGGCACGAAGGGCCGGGTTTGCATGGCACGAAGGGCCGGGTTTGCATGGCGCTGAGCTCCCCGGGCTCCGCACGGGCTGGAAGTGCCGTGTCAGCACTCGCCGGAGCCCCAGTGAACTCCACCTCCGAGCTCCATCTCCCCAGCAATGACGCGCAGAGGGTGGCCGGGCTGCCCAAACCCCAGTGTCGGCAGCTCCCGGCCCCTGCCAGAGCTGCTCTGCCTGGGAGGGCTCGGCAGGAGCTGCCGCGGCACCGCGGGCGGCAGGAGCCAGATCAGCTGCATTCCAGGGCAGGAGATGCCCTGTGAAGTGGGAAGGCCCCGGGCCAGACCGCTCCTCAGCGCCGAAGGTGCCAGAGCCGTGTGGGTTGGGAGAACAGGTCGGGGCTGCCGCCCGCGCGGGGTGAGGGCCGGGCTGGGGGTGCGAGGCTGTCATGAGGCTGTTGGTGCGAGGCTGTTGGTGTGAGGCTGTCATGAGGCTGTTGGTGCAGGGCTGTTGGTGTGAGGCTGTTGGTGTGGGGCTGTTGGTGCGGGGCTGTTGGTGCGGGGCTGTTGGTGCGGGGCTGTTGGTGTGGGGCTGTTGGTGTGAGGCTGTTGGTGTGAGGCTGTTGGTGTGGGGCTGTTGGTGTGGGGCTGTTGGTGTGAGGCTGTTGGTGTGGGGCTGTCATGAGGCTGTTGGTGTGGGGCTGTCATGAGGCTGTTGGTGCGGGGCTGTTGGTGCAAGGCTGTTGGTGCAAGGCTGTTGGTGCGAGGCTGTTGGTGCGGGGCTGTTGGTGCAAGGCTGTTGGTGTGAGGCTGTTGGTGCAAGGCTGTTGGTGTGAGGCTGTTGGTGCGAGGCTGTTGGTGCGGGGCTGTTGGTGCGGGGCTGTTGGTGCAAGGCTGTTGGTGTGGGGCTGTTGGTGCGAGGCTGTTGGTGCGAGGCTGTCATGAGGCTGTTGGTGCGAGGCTGTTGGTGCGAGGCTGTTGGTGCGGGGCTGTTGGTGCAAGGCTGTTGGTGTGGGGCTGTTGGTGCGAGGCTGTTGGTGCGAGGCTGTCATGAGGCTGTTGGTGCGAGGCTGTTGGTGCGAGGCTGTTGGTGCGAGGCTGTCATGAGGCTGTTGGTGTGAGGCTGTTGGTGCGAGGCTGTTGGTGTGAGGCTGTTGGTGTGGGGCTGTTGGTGCGAGGCTGTTGGTGCGAGGCTGTTGGTGCGAGGCTGTTGGTGCGAGGCTGTCATGAGGCTGTTGGTGCGGGGCTGTTGGTGCGAGGCTGTTGGTGCGGGGCTGTTGGTGCGAGGCTGTTGGTGCGAGGCTGTTGGTGCAAGGCTGTTGGTGCGAGGCTGTTGGTGTGGGGCTGTGCGGAACGGCCGGCCCTGTGGCTGGGAAAGGCGAGAGGGCGTGGGGCAAGGGGAGCAGGGGGTGGAGGGGCTCATCCCGGGGATGTCACCTCGGCAGCTGCACTGTCCCCTGGCATCGCGGGGCTGGGAGGAACCGCAGGGGCTCAGAAGGAGACGGACGCGTGACACGGACGGCTCGTGCGTTTGGCAGGGGACACTCGCGCCCTGAGCCAGGCAGCCACCGGCTGGGAGGCAGGCGGTGACGCCAGCGTGGGGCTAAGCCCGGACTAGCTGGCCTGGGTGTATTTATTCCATCTCGGAACCACACTGACCCACTTCCCTGGCTTTGGGATGGAAGTGACTTTGGGATGGAGGTGACTTTGTGTCTGGCAGGCTCAGAACCTCGGGGAAAGGATCACGAAGTGGCGGAGCGGTGGGTTTCACCGGCTGGACGCGGGCAGGTTTGGTAGCAGGACTGCGCCCAGCCCCAGAGCCGAGCTGCCGCGGGGGCTCGGCGCAGATGGCCCGGGAGCCGGGCAGGACGGACGGTCCCTGCTCGAGCCGGGGAGCAGGGCTGAGCCCGGACCTCCCCGAACCGCAGAGCTCAGCCCGCACCGGCCCCCGGCGTCGCGGCCCCACGGCACCCACAGCGGCACCTCACCGCACCAGCGCGCACGCACAGTTACGGAGAAGACTCTCATTTCTCTACCAACAAACTTGAAAGCATTAAAAAAAAAATAAAACCACCAATAGAATGACACCTTCCAGCCAAGTGAGGGTGCCGGGGAGCGATGCCGCGGCTGCTCCCTCCTGGCCGAGCAGTTAGCCAATTTCTGGGGCCTTGCCAGGCTGTTTCCGTTAGAAGGGGAAACTGATTACATGAGTCAGGTGTTTCTTTGGTACAATCCTGGTTATTTACAGAGCTCCTAGGGAGGCAGCTGCCTCCTTCGGACACCCATATCTACTTTTGCAAGTGTGTTGTGCCCTCAAAATGCATCTTTCCCTTGCTCCTTCCCTTGCCTAAACAAACAATCACTCCTATGTGCTCAGCCGTGCCATGAGCCCACCAGCTTCAGCCCTGGGACATCCTATTACTCCAGCCGTTACTGCCTCAAGAGGCAGTGGATAATTTCTTCCATTATCTTTGAATACAAGATGGCCAGGAGTCCCCTCCACTTTTCCACATTGCAGCCCATGCATGGGATTCACATTTTCTGGCTGAACAAAAAGGAGAAATGTTCTGTGCTGGAGCATAACCCTCAGCTAAAGTTATTTTATTGTGTTTTTCACCTTGAAAAAAACCCAGATTAATTTGAAATCAAAACACTGCTTTGAACCCCCAAAATTTAATTTCATTTCTGATCTTTTTGAAACAAAGCAAACATTTGAACTTCCTCCAGGTCTTCCCTCCTGCCTTCTCCAAACTAAACTGCCAAATGCAATCCAAATTCATGAGTAGTTTTGGTCTCTCTTTTGATCGTCATGCCCTGAAACATCATTCCTGGTGCATTTGCTTTCACCAAAAAGGCTTTGTTCAGTTCTCAAAAAATCCCCATCTCTGCCTGTTGCAGAGATGCTGGTGTGACCACAGTATCCCCGGCACAGCGGCACCCGCGCCGTGAAAATCAGGAACATCGCACCCAGCCTCATCTTGTCCAGGGATGCAGTGCTCCTGACAAGCCCCGCGCATCGTTTCCAGTCCGGTGTTCAGCTTTATTTGCACTCTGGTGTTCAGCCTTATTTCCAGCCGTGCCTCATTATCACTGACAGGAGGCTGGTGCGGGGCCTGGCCCGGCCCGTGCAGACACAGCCCAGCGCTGCGCCCAGAGGGAACATTCCCATCCCCATCGCCCCGCTCAAGGGAAGAGCCCACGGCCGCAGGGTTTGCACCTCCAGCTTGTGCTCCGTTGCCTTGCGCTGAATTCCCAAGTGGCCGAATCTGTCGTGATTTCCTTGTGCTGAATGGATGTCACAAGCCAAAATGTCCCTTGTCTTCTGCTCCAGAGAAAAGGGGAACGGCAGGACAAGCACCCCACCCAAAGCCTGTTAAAGTCACTGAGAGCTCAGGTAGCCCTGGCTCGGGTCTCTGATAAACCCTGGGTAACCCTCATGCCCATCACTAACTATGCGTGACTCAGTTTCCCCCAGCACGAAGCTGGGCTCATGTGCAGAGCACAGCACGGGCTGTGCTGGCGCCAGCACGGGCACAGGCAGCGAGATGAGGTCACCCAGGAATGTCCTGGGAAGAGGAGGACTCCGCCGGGATGTCTTCATCCTCACCAGGAAGGAAGTGGAGGGGGTATAAATCACTACGGCTTCACCTTATCGGAAATCCGAATCTCGGCAGCCGATCCAAGCCCAGACTGCCGTGGGCATCCTGATTGCTTTTGCTGTCAGTTCCCTTGTTGTTAGAAAGGCAAGTACAGAACAGCACATGCAAACAACACAATTAGGATTGTATGTGCTAATGAGGGTTTCGGCACCACGCAGCTTTACTATGCAGCAATCAGAGTTCTCCCTGGCTCCTCTCGTCTCGGGTTCCTCGCTCGGCTGCCCGGCAGCTCTCAGCACCTCGCGCTCACTCCAGCACCTCCCTCCGCCCCAGCCGGGCCACCTAGCGAGGTTCTCCCCACCGCGGCTCCACCGCGCAGGAATGAAAACATCGCTGCAGACACAGCCGGAGCTGCATCGCACCTCGGGGCCGGGAGGTTCGTCTCCCAAAGGGGCTCCCTCCGACACGCCCCGGCTGTGCCAGCGCCTCACGTTGGTTGGCACCATCTCCGGCAAGATGCGAAGTGGCAGCAGCCAAGTGGCACAGCGGGATCGCGCACCGGCCACGCTCTGTGACAACCTCAGCACGTGTGGGTCCACGTTTCCTTACCACTCTACGTGTGGAGGCCAGAGTGGCTGCCAGGTGGGGACACCGAGACCCCGAGCAGGGACAAACGTTGTGAGCTGCCCAGAGGTCACGGCACAGCACTCCATGCAGGCTTCAGCCTCGCCACTGACACTGGTGGTGTCCCCGAGCGTGTCACCTCACCCTTTGCAATGCTTTGGCTTCTCAGCATCGCTTTGAAGGCTGCTGCTGAGCAACGCTGTGTTAGAGCTGGGATGGACGTGCGGGACCTTGTCCTGGTCACATCCCGTCCCCACACCTTGGCTCCAGCCAAGCTCTTTGACGCTCAGATCACAAACGGGCACATCAGCAAGATGGACTTGGTCCTTGTGGTGGCTGGGAGCGGATCAGCCAGGTCAAAGTCATTCTCCCCGTCTCCAGGCATCACTCATTCCCCAGAGCGAGGTGGCTCTGGGCCATGGAAGGCAGAGCTGGACACCACAGTCTCCAGACTTCCTACAAGGATCTCTAAGGAGGCAGAAGGGAAGGGGATGGAAGCCATTGGACTCCAGAACAGAGAACTTCACAGTCATTTCTGACCAGTTTGGAACCCGGAGCAATTGCCACCAGGGAATTGCTGCTACCACTGAGACAGAATTAGGGACAGGCCACGCGGTGACATGTGCCCGCCCCGGGACAGCCCCAGAGGGTGACAGCACCATGTCCTGTCCGCCCTGGCGGGGCGGCTGGACAGGCCGGTGGCTGCTCTGCCGTGGCTCGGGGATCTCTGGCCTCGCAGCTCCGCTCAGCGAGAAGCAGGACGATGCTCCACAGAAGCTCTTTGGATGCACACAGTCCTATCAGGCTCCTCACTCACAGCAGAGGTGGCACACGCAGAACCCACCGCCTGCCTCCTGCCACATAACGTGATGCTCCCCGTTCCCCCAGGGACCTCATTGCCCCCCAGCCTGCCACCCGCCCAGCCGCGCTGAGGCAGAGCCGGCGCAGTGGCACAGCCCGTGGCTCCGTGCCCGTGGCTCCGTGCCCATGGCTCCGTGCCCTGTGGCTCCGTCCCGCGCACGCTGACCCAGCCAGGCGCTCTCTGGGGGGACGGTCTGAGCGCCCCAAGCAGCGCCGACAAAACCAACACGCCGGGTGCTGCTTCGGGGCTGTTCCCTCGCCAGGGCACCCCTGAAAGCAAAACAGGGGACCAAAAACTTCCACCCTCCTGGGTTTTAATCTTGTTCCTGGGAGAGGTTTGTGTCCAGGAACAGCCTTTGCTGAACCCTGCCCTGGTTCTCGCTGGTGGGACCACATCACTGCAGCTGGTGGGTTCACTGAGGCTCCTGCAGCTGTTGAACCTCAGCCCTGGGGTAGGGACAGGGGCTTGGGGACCTCAAAGCTCCTGCGGGATGAGCACCACGTTATTCCTCACTACGGACCTGCTGAGGGATGATCTGAGCCCAGGCAGGAGCTCTCGAAGTCTCTCAGACGTGGGGGGATGCAAAGTGTCCAGAGTGTGCGACCCCCCAGCAAAGCCGCTTGCCCAAGGGCTTCAGGAAAGTCTTTCTGGAGGAGCTTTGGGGGGCTCCGAGGAGGGGGCGGCCACCAAGGGGCTCAGCCCCGCACATGAGAGGGGACACCAGTGAGACCGAGTGAGAGATCTCGGGGGAGTCGCTGAGATTTTCTACCCAAATTCCCTGTGAGCCAAACAAGATCTCCCTCACCTGGCTGAGGCTCCCCCATCGCCCTGCGGAGCGCTGGGCTCTGCCTTGGGCAGCCGAACAGAGACATCTTGCGGTAACGACGGCGGGGAAGGAAAGTCATCCCTGGGGCCCAGAGCCGAACCGAGCGCTGCGGGAGGAAACCCCGCAGGGCTGCGCCGGAGACGGTGCCAGGGATGCTCGTGGGATAAGTACTGACGATCGGGAGCAGCTTCTGTCATCTGCGTTTGTGTTACCTGCAGACCTGCCAGCGCTGACGGGATCGCCTGCGAGGCGAGGAAGAACCAGTATCGTAACTCACGGGTGGTGGGAAGGGACGGGAGAGCTGTGTCACGTCACCAGGGCCAGCGAAACCAGCGCCGAGCCAGCGCTGCGCCGGGGGTCAGCGCCTCCCGGAGCCGCCTCTTCCCGCACTGACTCACTCCCTGTCAAATTCCGCTCGCGTGCCCCACACTGACAAGCGGTGGCTGCCGCGGGACGCTCTGCGGCACAGAACGGCGGTGCTGTCTGACACGGCTGCGCTGGGACACACGTCTCAGCCCTGGCGAAGGGGGTGACGGCTCCAAGGAACAGGCTCAGCACCCAAAATCCCTGAGGATGCACCGAGACTCCCCCTTCTCCACGCAGACAAGCTCTCTCCATCCTGCTGGGCTGCCAGCAACACCCAGCAAAATGCTCGCAATTAATCGTAAGAAATCCTGAGACACTAGAACATAACCAGATCATTTCCCAGCAGCTGGCATTAGAGCAGCTCTAATAGTTTTTGCAGCACAGTGGTGAAACGTTGGGCTTTTTTTTGCACCTAGTCTTGGTGGCATCTCAGTGGCCTGGGCAGCAGCAAACGCGCTGGGAGCCTTCAGGTGGAGCAAAGTGTCTCAGTAAGAGCCCGTTGCAGCTTTCTGAACTGAAAATTAAAGATCTCTTAATATTACAGACTCTGAAACTAATAACAACAGAAGGCATTCCAAATATTTTCCTACAAGCTCCTCTTTTTCTTCCCTATCATCTCATATTACTTAAAGTATTATTGCAGTGACCAAAACCCCTTATCAGAATATAGATCCCATTGTTCTAACTGCTGTGTAAACACAGATGGAAAGATAAATTATGCTCCTGGGCCTGAGGGTATCTTTAAAGCATCACAATTATTATTATTTAAAAACATGAGAGCGGAACTTCAGCTGCTAATAACCAACAACAGTTGAATTCATCATAGCGCAGTCATGTGCATTTCCATCTGCTGAGAAGTTGAAGAAAAAACCTCAAAATCTGCTTTTCAGTTCAGAATATAGCATTGGAGGTGGGAACACAAATTATGAAATAATACCAATAGATTCTAGTTAAAGCTTGTGTTGTTGCGGAAAAAGTATTTGCAAAAAGGGACTATTTGATACTTCATAATTAATCAGGAATTCCTTCAAAGCCAGATCTACCTTATTTTCAGTGTTTTCCTTTTGCTCAGATCATCCATTTTTAAGATTTCCCAAAGCACTTGAGCAGACACACGTCTGTGACAGCTGGAACTGCTACCCAGTGCTGACACCTGCCTGTCGTGACCCAGTTGGTGGCATTTCTCTGGTCACTTTGAAGGTTTGAAGGCTTTTCCCATCCAGCTCTGGTCCTTCGCCTCTCAGGAAGCCGGAGAGACGGGACATTTGGAAGCGCTGGGGACGCTCGGGGAGGGGACGGCACAGCTGGCTGAGCCGCCATCCACCCGTCCCGCAGCTGAGGGGCTGTCCTGCCCCGCTCTTTCTTCGGAGATTCATTTTGTCCATGAAAAAAGCAGGTTTTTTCAGACCTGTCTGTCTCGTTGCACAGGAGCCAGGCTGATGGGTGAGCATCCTTGGGCAGGCTCAGCCGTTCCCTGCAGTCCCTCCTCTCTGTCCAGCTCCCGGGAGCCCGTGTCACCGCTCGGTGACAGCGCAGCCCCCGCCGTCCCCTCCGCCGCCCCTGGTTTGGCAAGAGGGGCACAACGCGCAGCAGGGGCTGTGAGGGGCTGCGATGGGGCGAGCGGGAGGAACCCCCCGAGCAGGCAGCTTGGCAGGCGTCTGCTGCCCATAGGAACAGCTTTGAACCGGGGAGGAAAGGATTTCTTTACAAACCTCAGCCCAAATTACTGCTCCCCAGGCCTAATCAAACTCCGTTCCCAAGAGTATTGGCTGGCTGGGGGCTAAGTTTAGGAAGGTGTTTCCTTCCCCGCCTCCGCGTTCAAACTAACCAGGAGGAGGAGTTCAAAGCCCTCAGTTGTTTGTGGAACACTTTGAACACAGAAAGGGCCCTGGGCAGGGAGAGGGATGTGGCTGAAGCACAGGCCCAGCAGGCAAAGGCCTTGTCTGCGCTCCCCACGCAGCCGCAGGATCAGCATATGACCCCGCAGTGCTGCGCTGTGCCTCGGTTTCCCCGCTGAAGACATCAGGCGCGGGATCGGGCTGGTCGGAGCATCTCGAGGGCTCAGCGCGTCCTTTGGATGGGGAACGCAGCCCGTCCTGTTCAAAGGCTCGTTCCCTGCGCCCCACGCCAGGCTCGGGCCCAGAGCTCCCGCCCCACGGAGACAAGAACGGGGTCCTGGGGGGGAGACGGTTCCCTGGTGGGAACGCACCAGAGGAATGACTTGGCTCCAGCAGGCCAAGAAAAACGCCCATACGAGATGCACAAACATTATAAACGCGTACGATTGCTTCACTGTACACGGTCCCGCTCTGGCTGAGGTCTCTGTTCATCTGGGCGCGATAAGGGCAGAGAATTTACCTCCTCCCCGTCTACTCACGCTGTTTCCTTTCCATCTATTCAATGAACAATCCCTTTGAGCAAAGTCTTTATCGGAGTTTTACTGGCAGCTCACAGCATTCCTGCCAGGAACGGCGGCACAGAAAACCTGCCCGAGGCTCCGGGGTTTTAGGAATCCCATCTCTGCTGCCGTACGGGTGCCAGCAGGCCCTGCCCAGCACGGTGCTGGGGCTGGGAAAAACGCACGTGTACAAACTGCGAACCTGAATCTGCCTCCAAGAAGGTACCAGTTGTAGATCAGACACATCCCACAGGCTCAGCGCTCTCCACAGCAGAACTTACGGGTTCCATGTTACCCTCAAGGTCAAAATGGGTCATGAACTTTTCCCAGAGGTGACTCAGAGTCCTGTGCTCCTGCGGGAAAGGCTGGAGCCATTTTTCAGCTCAGTTGACGCTTGCAGTGAGCGACCCCGGCTGCAGCTGCCTGCTGCCAGCGGCACCAGCAAACCTGCCCGTGCCGGCCGTCGGCGGGTGATCCACGGTGTCACACAGCCCGGAGAAACAGCGTGACAGGGCTGGCGGGAGCTGTGCCGTGGGCAAGAGTAACGAAGGGAGAAGGAAAACCGCTCACAATTAAATAAGAGGCCATGCATCACTCTAACTTGGAACAGAAAAGAAAGACTAAGCTCTAGAAAGGGTTAATTCCATCCAGGTAAGTTCTTTCAAAGCCGAACATTATGAGGCACATCCCATCCTAACCGCAGACATCTTGCAGCCCTTGACGGAAAGCTCTCAGTGCAAAGTCAGACTTGTTGCGAGGGACCTGCCTGCTGGAGCCGTGTCACCTGTCAGTCCCGCAGCCGCCCCCGGGGACACGGAGGCTCCAGTTACCGAGAGGAACGTTCTGCTGGAGCTGGCGACAGCTCCCGGCGCAGGAGGCATCACGAATTCCTCCCCGAGCTAAAAAAAAGACAGTTGGACTTTGATCTCCCGGCTCCGTCTGCACCACAGGGAGACAATGCAGAAGGCCCTGGGGAGGAGGGGGAGGTGGACTCCACACGACATTCCCAGACCAGCCTCTGTCAGGCCCCAGAATCAAAGGGGACGAGGGGGCGGGCACGGCACCCCGGATGAAAGCGGAGCCGGAGCCTGGCAAAGGGCAGATCCCGCCAGGAGCCGGGCTCCAGAGCAAGAGCCCTGGTGTGCGCGAGCCCGGGCGCGCCGGCCGCGGCCTGGGGGCTGCACGGCCAGAGGGGCAGGGGCCGGGGGGCAGCACCGGGGGAGCGCAGAGCGGGACCCGCTGCGGGGACAGTGACGGAAAAGGTACCAAAGCACGGGAGAGCCAGGGACACACTTTGGGGAACGGCTGCCGGGAAATCTGCCTTCGGCATCCGTGGGGACCCCAAGAGACTGGGACGAAAAGGGGGAGATGGGGATTATCAAAGCTTTTCAGAGTTGCCCAGCTAACGACTGCCTCTGCCCAGCTGTCAGTGCCTGTCTGGAGGAGGCGACCCCAGCCCTTGTGGCACTGCACAGGCAAACCCCACTAACGCCTCTGCATCTCCCAGACGTCCCGGACGAGGCTGAACCTCAGCTCCTGCCTCCTTTGTGCCCCAGCGTCATGGAAATACAGGAGCTAGGACGGGCAGAAAAAAATATTCTTCTCCATGCAGAAAAATTGCAAAGAAAACTTAACCAAAAAATAACAAATTTCAGAAAATGTCATTCCTCCCTCGCCTCCACCAGAGTTTCCAGCTACAGAAAGTTTCATTAGGATGGCCGCATCGGGAGCCTGAAGCTTCCACAGTCCATTCCCCCAGGCCTTTAACCTTTTCTCACTGTTCTGTGGATTCTAAGGGATGCAACGTGTAAACAGAAGTTTGGGAAACTGAGGCAGGGAAAAGCTCCACAACTTGCCTAAAGCTGCACTGAGAACGGTGGAAGGAGAGCAGGTTTTCCGAAATCTGGGCCAACACTTTAACCGCAGAGCCATCCCTCCTCTGCGAAGCACTGAACCTCCATTCAACCTCCCCAGTGGCTCCGATCTGTTGGTATCAACGTGTCTGTGCACGCCGGGGGCCGGAGGGCGGTGGAACGGGCTGGGGGCGCCTGTGCCCCCCGGCTCCGCCACTGCCGCCCTGCGCGGCCTTGGGCAAACCCCTTCGCCTCCGTCGTGCTGTGTTTGTGGCTCAGCAGCGTTCCCACCGCTCGGGCCGTCCTGCTTCTCTGTTCAGCCTTCCCAGGCTTGGGACCGTCCCCCTGGTCTCCAGAACTTTGCCCGGGAGGGTCCAGCTCTCTTTTCTAATATCAGAAATCTTCATTTTCACAAAGCTCCTCATTTGGGCAGCAATATGTTGTGCAGAATCCAATGCCAAAGCCACTACAGCCTTTGGGGACTGAGCTGTGGAGCGTCTGTGATGAACCGCAGCTGTTTGGGTCACAATGCCCCATCCCCGGGGTTCATCGGCCCCTGGTTCGCGGGGAGCTCTGGGCTCCAAGGTGTTCATTCCACCACTGCGCTCTCCCTCTCTCCCGAGCCTGCAGCTACCTGCAAATGCAACTCAGCTAAATTGTAATTGGCAAACGAAAGTGAGCCAGCCCCCATATTTCTTTTAATGTTTCCACAGGAACCTGGGTGATGTCTTTCACATCGTACGTCGTGGGTGGCAGAGACCTAAATAACCCCCTTCAGCACTAGAACATGTTCAGGAGGTGCCAGTGCGCTCTCTCTGACTCAAATTCATCTGCAAGATTTACAGCTTCAGACCTGTCAAGCTACAGCTCTACCAGCTGCTCCATGGAATCCCTGTCCTGGGAAGCGTCTCCCATCACCTCCCCATGGAGACGTTCTGCTTTTTGCTGCACAGGCTTCATCGTCTCTGCCCTTGCTCAACAAATATCACTTTCTGGAAGGGGCTTATGCCTCACAAACGAATGCCTTTAGAGTCTCCAAGCAAACCTTTAAATGCTGGCATTCCCCCATGTCTGTGGTGCTGACGTGGGATGGGACACCCAGATTCCAAGGAATCGCGTCCCTGATTATGTACCTCATTTTGGAGACCCAAATTTGAAAATTGGGGCCAGAAAGTACCATTTTCAAATCAGAGTGCCTAATATTAAACAATGAAATCCGGCACTCCCATCTTAGGATGGTACAGAACAAAAGCCACGAACACGTGTCCTCTAGCAGGGCCAGAACACGGAGCATCCCCACAAAATCAGCCCTTCGGGAATGTGTGTTTAGATCATATTGAGACCCTCAACCCATTTTCTCTCCCGAGGGCTGAGTAACAGTGTCCTTCGGGGACAGGTCACACCTCGCTCCAGATAGCTTTCCTCACGCAATCTAAAAACCTTCCACATCTCTCAAATTTCCCATGGAAATTTCCTTCACTTTCTGATGGAAAATGTTGTTGACTTCCAAAAGTTCTGGAGTTCCAATGTGTGGATTAGAGAGGAAACATTTCCACACTGCAAGCGCACTTTAAACCAGCTTTCCCATGGAAAGCTAATTCAGGTGGTGTTTTCAGACGCGTCTTGGGTACAGAATCACAGAATCGCGGAATCACAGAATCACACAGTGATTCTGTGATTCTGTGCAGGCGGGAATGGCGGCAGCAAGGGGTGTTTGTCACTAAATTTAACAGAGGCAGGGTTTTGCTATGGGTTTCTCAGCCTTCCCTGGAATCCTAGAAAGCTCCGGCCTCTCTGGGTTTACAGCCCCAGCCGCAGCCTCCTCGGAGCAGGCAGGGTGCTCGTTAGCTGCAGGGAATATCGCAACGGGAGGACTAAATTGTAGCCTTCCCAGAGACAGCAAGCCATCATTTCACCCCCCCCGGCACCAGGGAGAGCTCTGCGGGGTTCAGACGCAATTTCACACACCAGATCAGCCCCCGTCGGCGCCTGCCCGTGCCCCCCGGCCAGCACGGTTCCTGCCAGGCCACAGATTACAGAATTAAAGGGAAAAAACCCCAGCCCTGCTCTGGGAGGGGCAGCGCTACGGAAATGACCAAAAAACCAGCTCGGAGTGACCGGCAGACGACCACGATGTTCTCAGCGGCTCCTCGTCCCGCGGCGGTGGGAGCGGGAAGGGAACCGGAGCGGGACGCGGGCGCTGCTCCCGCTGAGGACTCACGGCAAACGGACGGGTGGCCCAGACCTGCCCTCAGCCGTCGCCGGGTGCTCCGAGCCGGGCACGCGGGATGCCCGAGCTGCACCCCGGGCTGTCCCGCTGCCTCACAGCCAGCAAACGGCCTCTGCTCCACTCACCTCTGACGAGGGGATCACCAAAATGATGCTGTTCTGACTCACAGCTGCAGGACCACGCTTTAAATCACCGATTTTTGCAAAGTGTGTTTGCGCTCATTGGCAGAAAGGCACTAGGTAAACACAAGATGTTAAGTAAAGAACCTTTGGCAACCCAGGTCCCAACCCAAGAACAAGCCATCCGAAGCTGAGAGGTGTGTGAAGCCAAGGAGGATGCCAGGGGAGTTGTGCACAACCATGAGAGACCAAAGAATCCTTTTTTCCTCATGTCTAGTTCTGCCTTAATCATGATTTATAGCAGAGAGCAGTGGGGATTAAAGGATCGGTCAGGTACTAATAGCAGGTATACGTGCAATAAAACCGCACGGTAATGAGAAAACAAAGAGCTCTAAAAGAATCGTGTTCTTTCACCACGTTCCAGCACAGGAAAATGTTTTCCTGCTTCATCACTGATGGATTCCTCTGCCTGCCCTGCTCACACCCTCTTCCCCTTGAAGTATTCGCTTCATGATCCGGCTGCTGAAAAATCTCAACATCTGAACGTCCAGCCAAGATGAACTTTCTCAGTTCTCCAAGTCCATGTACGGAAACTGCAAATTAAATTTCAACTGGTGCAGTTCCTGCCCCTGAGCCCCAAGAGGGCCTGGCCCTGTCCGAAAGGCAGAGCCAATGGATTCGGTCCTGCCCCGAGCCAAGGCTCGCCCGGGGAGCAGGGACCAGCCCGGCTCTCACCGCGGGAGCGGCGACAGACAGTGCTGGGTGCCACCAGACCGCCAGCTTCTCTCACCCCGGGATCAGTGACAGACAGTGACTGGTGCCACCAGACCGCCACCTGCCCTGCTGGTGGCCGTGCCACCTCCCGTCCCACCCTGCGGCCGCGCCAGCCACGCCGAGCCTGCCCAGTGAGCCAAGCCGAGCCTGCCCAGTGCGCATCTGTTTGTAAAACAGCAAATCCGCACCCGGGGTGAACCCCTGGCAAATAACCCCGGAGGGGCTCCGTCAGCTCACGCAGAGTGCAGCCGGCACTCAGCAGGGAACCGGAGCAGGTTATTTTACGGTTTCTTCCCCAGCCCCGGTTCCCAGCAGGTGCACCCGGCGGATTGCACCCGGCAAGGCGTCTGTGCTAACGCAGCCCGCGGAGCGGAGATCCTCGCGTAGCCAGAGGCCCTTTCACTGGTCAGGTGTGGTGTTTATTCATTGGTATTACAAATATCTGTTGAACAGCAAGGCCCTGGATCTGCAGGCAGAGGTGACAATCCCGCGGTGCTGGAGCCAAAGCAAAGCCCGTGCCTGCTCAGAGCAGCTCCTGACGCCAGGTCCCCAGGAAGGGCTCGTCCACCTCACGCCCGCAGCAGCCAAGTCCTCCAAAGAAAAGATCCAGATCTGGTCCCCAGCAAGAAAAGGCTTTCTCTGGAGACCAGGTATAGCCTGACACTTCCACTGCACCAAAGTCCAGCCCAGAGACACCCTGCACTTCCAGCCTTGCATGAGGAATTACAGTTGTTCAGACAGCTAGAAGAGCCCTCTCCTCGTCCCAACCGTGCAAGAGCTGCTGACAGGGACAGGGTTAAGCGCAGGTGCCTGGGAGCCTTCGCTGCCTGGTGAAGCCAGGGAAGGTGCGGGGAGCTGGAACTAACGCGGCGCGGCCCTGCAAGCCCCTGCCGCTGCCGGGGCTGCTCGCACTTGCTCTTTCTCACACACGCAGGGACACACAGACGGAAACGCGGAGCCCGAGCGGCACCGGTGGGGCCGGGAACAGGGCGAGGCGCATCTCCCAGCAGATTCCCCTGCAGACCTGCAGGCACCTTTCGAAAACCACAGAACGGTAACCAAATAAACAAGCGGGGCGTCTCCAGCTCACCACACCCCCACGTCCCCCCGCGGGCACCCGGCAGCCCAGGGCTGCCAAGGCGCTGACGAGGAGCCGCGGAGCGCTGGGGGGAACAGAGCCGGGGCTGGAGGGGGCAGGGGGGCCGGAGCGGGCAGGGGGGCCGGAGCGGGCAGGGGGGCCGGAGCGGGCAGCGGGGCTGGAGGGGGCAGGGGGGCCGGCAGCGGGTGGGTCGCTGCGGGTCGCTGCAGGTCGCTGCGGCTCCGGTGTCCCCGGGGGCTGAGCCGCCGTGCTCAGGCGTGTGCAGCGCAGGCTGACCCGTCAGGCGGGGGGTGCTGTGCTCCGCTCCTGCTCCCGCAGCCCCCCCAGCGCCTCCGCCGCGTCCCCAGCGCATCCCAGCCCCCCCGGAGCTGCCCCAGCGGCAGGAGATGCTGCTGCACCGGAGGCCAAGTCGGTCCCCGGACACGTCCGAGCTGCACTTTGTGGCGCCTGCTGGAGAAAACGGCTCTTTTCACCCCAAAGAAAATCACGTGAATAAGGGTCCGGTGTGACGGCGCTGTAGGCAGGCACTGGTTTGGCGTAAGGGGGTAATTAATTAATCCCGAGGTGTCACGCTCGCTGCTGCCCTCTGAGCACACATCCTTGGCGCTTCCCACTCCTTCCACATCCAGTTCGGCTTCATCTTTTCTGCTCAGCTGCTCAGAGCAGCTGCTGAGCAGTTTGCCCGCGCAGGAACCCAATTGCAGTTCCATTCACCAGTTAAGACTCTCTTCGTCTCCTGTGACCCTCCTGGAGTCCTCCTAACTTGTTGGTGTTCTGCATTTTCCTAATGAGGGCTTTACATTTTCCTAATGATTTGTGAAGGTTTATCTTTGCCTTTATCAGCACACAAAGCATGCAAGGGAAGCCAACCTGAGGCCTGGGTTTGAGGGGACGTTTCCCTGTTGATTTCTGCAAGTTTGGGATCAGGGTTTAGTTCGGACGGGGGAAACGGCGCATCTGCCTTTGCACAGAGTTACCGTGGAGCTGGGCACCCAGAAGAAGAGAGAATAATTCTGTTTCAATTACGATGATTTGAGGGCTGCCTGTCGTGACGTCAAACAACAGACAGCTTTCTCCAGGAAGGAGCATGATGCACCTGACACCATCGCAGCTTTCTCTGCAACCAGAAGGCTCCTAAAATCCCTGCGAAATGCAGAAAACAACCCTGGAAGTGGTTCTGCTGCCTCAGCGGGTCCCCACCCCCAGCTCTGATCACCTGCGATGTCCCTGCCCTTGTTTTGTCTCCCAACCCTCCTGCCTTCTCTCCTCCCTCCGTGCTGCTGACTGGACGTTCGGGTACCTCCGATGCCTGGAATCAAGAACGTCTTTCCACAGCTGTGGAAATGCCCCTTGTTTTCCAGTCTGTCCCAGCTACTGAATAATGAAGCCGCGGTTCTTGTTTTAGTACTTGTTTTCAGAGCTAATGTGGCAATAGAGCCCGGGAGCCCCCACCGCGCGTGCTGCAGCCCTGCAGAGCCTCGCGGGACACGCTGGTGGGTTTTACACAGCGCTGTCAGCCCTGGAGCAGGAACACGAGCAGGAACTTCACCCAGACTGAGCTTGCGAGAAGCCGCTCAGCCTTCTCTACAGCTCAGGAGTTTTCCTACTGACACCAAGCAGCCAAAAAGTCTATTAGTAATTAGTTTTATAGAAACACTCAGGATTGCTTTGCCTCTACAACTTACGGAATGCACACTAGATGCTGCTTTTGAGATTTTTTTCTGCTTTATGATGGTTAAAAACTTGTTTGCTTGATGTTGCTTTACAGAAGCTGCAGATTCAATAGACTGATTTCCAAAACCAAGAGTTGTAAGACAAATATCAGAACCTGCAAGACTCCAGGAACACGGCCGGGGCTGCCGGAATCACCCCCAGAGCTGCCCGTCCGGGCTGCGGGTACCTGGCTGAAGCCCAAAGCGGGATGTGAAACCTGAAACCGGGGAAGTTCAGCCCAGTTTCATGTGTTGTAACTGGCGTTGCACAGCTGGCGGATGCTCCGCCACGCGGGTTGGCCGCTGCATCCCTGGCTCCCGAGCAGGGCTCCGGCTGCTCTGTGTGCTCTAGCACATCGTGCTCCCCTCCGCAGGACAACGGCAGATGGGAGCCCTGATTCTTCAGCCCGCGATGTAAGCAGAGAAGTATAGGAAATGTTTGGCCCTAAGAAAATGAGGACCCAATGCCAGTATCACTTCATCTCTTCACTGTCAACATCCCATGGGTGAGTCACGCCAGTTGCTAAATAAAACGTGAACTGGCAAACTGAACTGGGAGTATGAGTGTGGCGGTGGGGTGAGTCAGTGACAGCCCCACAGCACCCAGGCACCAGGACCAGTCCCTGTGGGCACCCAGCGCTGCTGGGGGCAAAACCTCCTCACCAATGCTGCTCAGCTCTACATTTACGGCACAGTAAGGCGGTTTGATGAACAAATAACTACTGCAAATTGTTAACAAAGCAGACAATGACGTTAGGCCAAGCTACCAAAGGATGTGGCACATCTCTCAGATGTCTCCTGGTGCTGGAGCCGGAGCCGGCGCTGCCCAGCGGGTTCGCCGCAGTGAGCCCACTCAGGCGTTAAACACCGCGTGGGCTTAGCAAAGCCCTCGGCTGTTGTTCTGCGTTGCTAACTCTGTCCGGGAGCTGGCACCTGCGCCATCCCCGGGATGTCCACGTGCAGGTGCACACACTGCACACACGGACACTCGCACCGCCCGCCAGCAACGCGCCGCTGGTGCTCGGCCCAGCTCGTAAATCAGGGGCTGCAACGAAAGCTGAAGAACAGCGTTTCTGATAAGCAGGGCAGTGTTTACGAGCATCTGCAGCCCTGCTGCCCCTCTGACTTGGACACCGCCTCACGAACCGTCCCCCATGTCCAGGGGAGTGGGGCAGGTCCCGGGACCGGGGCTGCCCCCGCGGCAGAGCCAGAGCCACAGCCAGTGCTGGGAGAGGAGAGTCAGCAAACATCTGACTTTCTGGGGTGGTCACAGCTCTGCCCGCAGCCCGTTCCACCAGCCGCTGGCTGTGTGGCCAGGCGATGCGTTTCCGATCTGTGTTTGCTCCTCACAAACAAGGATGGCAGTAGCTCCAGTCCAACCCTTGCACATCTTCCCAGAAAAGAAGAAACTTTCTCACTGGGAAGAAAAATAAATGTTTCATTTTCTGTGTTTTTCTGGGAAAGCATCCAGACACAAGGAAGGAGAAATAAAAAAACAAGTCCCAATATTCCCTGTTTCAGATCAACTGGAAAAATAAAGTTCATTCTTGGAAAGAGAGCAAAGGAAATGGTTTAATCTCAGACTGGTTCCAGTTCCAAACTGGTTTTGCTTGTGCACACACAGCCCCTCCCAAGTGCCCTGGTAGTTTCCCAGGGGAGGAACCTCTGGAGAACCAGCAATGTAATTCAAGATGGGTCCTGCTGCCCCAGAGCTGTAATTTACCCTCAGACATCAGTGTCCTTAGAGCCTAAAAAATGCCCATGTGCTCCTGCTGGGGTAGAGCACCGTGCTGGTGGTGGTGGGAACTGCAGCTGCCAGAACGAACCAGGACAGTTTGGGGGTCCAAACACATGTGTGGCAATTAAAACAACACCAGTGATACACAGCCCTTGGGAAAGCCAAGGGAATCGTGCTGCTCAAATGCACTCGCGCTCTCACAGGGGCTGTGAACACACAGGGTCCAACTCCCCTCTCATCAATGCCAACATAAACCTGAAGTAAATCCTCTAAAATTTATACTGGAGTGAGTAAGAGGAGCTTCCAGCCAAGGACCTTTTCCCGTCCTTGGCAGCAGGTTTCTCCCTCACTGCGTCTTTCCCAGTCGTGGCCGAACGCTGGGAACTCTGGCAGCGATGTCCCGGGAGGACCCTGGCTGAGCAAACCTCCCTGGGAACGCACGGCGCTCGGGCTGGAGATCCACAGCGCAACGACGTGTCTACGCCACCCGAAACCCGAACCGTGCCGCAGCCGTCCCAGGGCTGCGTGCAGGGGCGATGGCCTCGCCACAAACACGCAGGGAGGACTCGGGGCCCCTGCAGCAGAGCTGCCTCACACTGCGTTACAGATCTTCCCTTGCCATCGGCATCTTCCCTTTGGCTGCCACCTAAATGTCGATGCCGGCGATGCCAGGACCGGTACAAAGGTGTAAGGGATGCCTGAGAAGCAGCAAACCTGCCGTCGGCTGCAGTGGACATCCCAAGGGCTCCACCACAGCCGGGCAGCTGCCTGTCCCCCCAGCACACCAGCAGATTTACACCCCAGGAGCTACCAGACTCGTGACTAGATCAGCTCAAATGTTATTTGTTGGTTAAAACTAAATGAAAATTTCCAAATGCAATTTCCATTCCGGGCAGCAGAAGCCAGAACTGTACGATCAGGGCTACGAGGCAGCTTAAATGCCAGGGTGCCAAGCGGGTACCCGAGCTGGTCCCACCCCTGCTCCGCCGGGTGCTCCTGCCAGCTCCCCTGACCGGCGGCTCCAGCGCTGGCACCGGCGGCTCCAGCGCTGGCACCGGCGGCCCCGCCGCAGAGCGCCTGTCTCTGGAGGGTCCTCCCAGGAGGAAATGTGGTTTCGCAGCGGCTGCTTGTCCGTGGGATCTATTTGGAGACACCACCCCGCCCTCCCAAGGGCTTGATGGATGACCAGCCAGGAGGATAAAAGGCTTTCCTCTTAAAGAAGCTCAGCTAAATATAAACCCTTGCTGGCTTTAATGTGTCTTCAGCACTAACCAAAACCATCTGCAATGGTAAATCTGCCGTCCCGGGCCCAGCCATTGGCCCACATGCAGCTCCGCACCCCAGAAGCTGCAGCAGCTGCAGCAGCTGCAGAAGCTCCAAAAGCTGCAGAAGCTCCAAAAGCTGCAGAAGCCCGCGACAGGCCGGGCTGCAGCGCTGGGAGTGGGACAGAGCTGCCCAGGTCGCGATGCGGCGGAGGCTCCGGGTGCCCCAGGCTCAGCTCCCACTCAGGGCACTCCCAGGGCTGGTTGAATTCCCGCTGGGAGTGAGGGGCTGGTTCATCCTGAACGGGGCTCGGGGGAACGCAGCAGCAGCTCAGCACCTCTTCCCTTTCTGCCCGGTCTCTGCAGAGGCTGTTCCCTGGGGGAGCGGGGCAGAGTCTGCCCTGGGACGGCCAGAGCTGAGCTCTCCTGACAAGACACAGCAGAGGGACCCCAGCACTGACCCCCACAGCTCAGCTCAGCACTAAAGGGTTTCCTAGAAGTCAGGGCTGACCTAGTGAGTCTGTGAGAGGAGATCTGGGGAGGAATCTGGGGCTTATCAGCATTTATTAGTCCTGAGGTGCACTACGATGAGAAATTTGGTTTAGCCAAAAGCAGTCAGGAGAAACCTGGCTCGTTGTACCAACAGCTTGTGGTGATGCTGTGGTGGGATGAGAATCCTGACTGCAGGGCCATGGGCACGAGCTGAGGACGGACAGCTGGGTCAGAGCCCTCCCGGGCTGGGACGGGGCTGGTCTGCAGCGCAAAGAGGCTCTCACGACCTCTTGCTGCTGTTTGGAAAATGAGTCAAGCCATGAAGCGTCAAGCAAGACGCACACCAGGTCACAGAAACACAAAGTCCCTTCATTGAAGGGACTGGGAAGATGCTTGGTGGCAAGGGAAGCTCCACGTTGAGCGCAGCTCTGTGGTACGAGGACCAGCTCCACCGCTGCCCCAGAGATGGGACCAGGCCCAGCACTGGTCAGGGGTCTCTGCACCTTGAGGCACCAAACTCGGTTCTGTGGTGCAACCCACCTGAGGATGAGACCCAGCGGGGCAAGCCGGAGGCGCAGCGCACGCATCCGCCTGCTCCGCAAGAGACGGGTCAGCCGCGCATCCCCGCGCCAGCCCCAGCGCCGTCCCGCGTGCGCCGGGCCGCCCGGGTCTCTGGCAGCGGGGCAGAGCTGCGGTCGGCACTGCCGGGCTCCCCGCCAGCCCTCGCCAGCGGCTCCTACGCCTCCAGCCCAGTTTAGAAGCCTCGTTTTACTGCTTCCCAAACACAGCGTGTTCGGCTCCGTGCACCTTCTCCGGTTTACTCTGCGGAGGATGCAGGCTTGAAATAGAAAAAGGAAGGGACACCTAAAAATACAACATAATTACAGAGGGAAAGGGTGTTTGGAGTTCAGAGCTCCTGGCCTGCTGGGGAGCAGTAGCTGGGGCTCCAGGCTCACTGCTCCTCTAGAGATGGGCAGATTTGAACCTCTCAGGAGAGATCCTGGGGACCAGTCACTTCCTTGAGCCCCAAAACCCCAAAATGTGCCTGCAGGGAAGCCCTCGGTTAACAGTTTGTGGGATATAAAGAGTTTCTACCAGTTTCTGGGGAACATGAGATCGAGCCCTGGGCTGGATGTGCGGCAGTGGGAGGCTGCTCAGCACCCGGCCCCACCGAGCCCGACAGGGAACCGAAGGTGATGAAAGACATCGCTCTGCTCCTACAGCTGTTCTAATTTAGATCTTCTCCTGCTGCCTAATTGTCCCTCGGAGGTGGTCCAGCCACCCAAACTCCATGCATGGCTTTCTGAGCATCTAGCCCCATCTCCTTTTTACAGGGGATGAACTCCAGGGAGGAAACAAGTGTCTTTCCCAGCGGATGGCCAAGAAAACGCAGTGCTGGGGCCTCCACTGCAAGTTAACACTCCTCCTCCCACTGAAACGAATCCACCTTTGGGATGGAGCACGGGAGCCATGCGGCAATTCCTATTATCAGTTTCGGATAAGCAGTATCCTAAGCTATCGCACCACAATTAATGACCTAAGCCATCAGGTTTGAGTCTGGTCTGGCTGAGAGCATCTCCAGCAGCATCATCTCCCCCTCCCAGCCCGCCTGGGCGTGACGCAGGGAGCTGCATCACCTGCTGAATCATCATCAGAACTTCCTGCAGCAGCCGCTCCAGGGAGAACTCCCATGCGGGAACCGACTGACCAAGCCAAACAGCGCCCGGTTCGCGGAGCTGCTGCCAGGAACGACGGGGCCTCCCGGGGTGGCTGCTCAGGGACTTGTTCATCTGGCTTACCCGACCTAACGTGGGCCCGACGGTGACTAGTGAGCCTGACAAGACCCCGTGGTACTCGGGAATGAGCTTTGTGCTCGTTGCTGCACACATCTGTCAGCGACAGATCCCCAGGGACGGCGGGAGGCGACGCGCCCGCAGTGGCACAGCCGGGCAGGCCGGGCTCGGCGAGCACCCACCGCAGCCCGCCTGTCCCAGCTGTGTCCAGCGCCGGCCGAACGCTGCCGGGCGCTCAGGGCAGCTCCCAGTGCCGCCGCAGCCCATCGTGGTTCAGCCGGGAACAAGACAGGACAGGCAGCGCTTCCCCCATCCACATCCCTCCCCGTTGCCTGAGGAGCCTTGGTTATCTCGTCTCCTCAGCCTGCTAGTCTCCGTCTGTCCGTCTGGGCAGGACAGAAGCTCTGCCTGTGGAGCGCACGCTGTCTGTGTGTCTGGCAGCCTTGGCTCTGCCCCGCTCCCGCCCGCTGGCAGCGCCGTGTCCGCCCGGCTCCCCGCTGCCCGGCCCCCGGCGATCTGGCAGCAGCGCTGGCTGCGTGGGAGGAGGTGGTGGAGCGAGGGAGAGCGCGGAGCTGAACACGGCACAGAGCGGATGCTCGGCACCCTCGCCCAGCAGAACCTGCTGGCTCCGGAGCAGGGACAGGCGCCAGCCCTGGATGGAGACCGGGGCACTCAAGCAGCTGTGACCAAACACGAACGCAGATTTGCACAACCGGGCGGGGTGAAATGCCCCGTGCCACCCTCCCTCGCCTCAGCCCCAGGTGAACCTGCACGTGGCAGAAGGGGCCAGGCAAACCCAACAGCAACTCCACTACAGAGCCCACCGGCCCCGCGGGTTGTGCCCAGGGCCAGCGACGAGACCAAACCCTGGCTTTGTGCAGTTCCGACTCTCACCGGGGCAGCCCCAATACTTGTTTTTCAAAAGCAACAGGTTAGGGTTGTTATTCTAAAGCAGACCCCGCTGTGTCCCCAGATGACAGAAATAACCCCAGGAAAGGCACAGCAAGAGGCGGCTCTTGGAGCCTTGTCCGGCTCATCTCCCTGGGTCAGCAGGGACGGTCCCCTCGGGTCTCTCCCTGGGGACCCTGGGGACGGGATTTCTCCCAGCACTACAGGAACGCTCCAAAGGCGCAGAAGGCTCGTGGGTTTTGTGACAGTCATCCTATATTTCCCCTCTCTTTCATCTCTTTAGTTTCAGTTATTTGCCTCTCCATGTCCCCTAAAAACTCTTTCCCCCTCCTTGGGCATCTTCCAAGAATGCGTATCAGCCCCTCCCCACCATCTGATTCAGCCTTTTGTCACAAACCAGTCCCTCCAGCCCCGGAGCGGTTTGCTGCTGTCCTCTGAACCCAGTGGTCATCTTCCGGCCAGAGACTGACCTTTCCACGGGGTTTACTGCCCACGGGCAGAACCAGCTTTGCAGCACAGCAGGGCGCAGGTGGCCACACCGAAAACGCCGTCTGCTCCTTCGGGAGATGAGGTGCAGGCGCTTCAGAAAACCTCTCGGCTCTCCCAACACCAACGCACAGACACCTCCGCATCTCACAGCACGTTTCACGGCTTGTTCCTACAGTGGTACAAAGGTCTGTGTCTTAATGAGGGCACCAACGTGCTAACGTAATGGAAATAAAAAGAGAAAACCATGACTTCTGGAGCTGTAACACATCCTACACTCAGTCCTTCTCCAAAAGGAAAACCCTGAGCATTGTTTTCATCCGCTTGCAGAGCTCTGGGGCAGGTCTGGTCGATTTTAGTGAAAACTGCAAAACCAGAGGAGCTTGACTTGAACCGACCAACCTCCTAGTCGCTTCTGGTGTCGGAGGCTGGCAGCCTCCTGTTGCTGCTCGCACACGTTGCAGGCAGCACATTACTCAAGTGCTCGCTCATTAAGTGCACGGCACAATATCAAAACAAACAAATAAAAATCTGCAACCTACTGGTGACACCTTTAGCCACCCACGTCCCCTGCCACGTGGTGACATAAGAACCGCGGGGCCGCAGGAGTTGCTGGCAGCCCAAGGGTTAACCCGGGTGAGTCAGGTTCCCTGGGACAGTGACAGGACAGTGACACGGGAGGCCAGTGCCATCTACGGGCCATGTCACAGTCACAGAGTCATCCAACGGTCGGGGTTGGAAGGGACCTCACAGATCATCTCGTTGCCCCCCCGGCCATGGGCAGGGACACCTCCGTAGACCAAGGGGCTCAGAGCCCCGTCCAGCCCAGCCGGGAACGCTCCTGGACTCTCACCGTGCCCTCCCTGCAAATCCGACATCCCTGAACGGGAACGGTTATTTTTACCCAGAAAATATACACAGACGAAGAGATAAAACTCAAACTGGGCTCCTCGGAGAAGCGCAGATGGGTTTCCTCACCCTTCTGGCAGAGCCTCTGCGCAGCGACCTTCCCTGCCTGGGGAAGCAGCACCCTCTGCCGCCCTGCGAGCACACAGAGCTCGCTGCAAACCCTGCGAACACACAGACCCTGCTGCAAACCCTGCGAACACAGACCCTGCTGCAAACCCTGCAAACACAGACCCTGCTGCAAACCCTGCGAACACACAGACCCTGCTGCAAACCCTGCAAACACAAACCTCGCTGCAAACCCTGCAAACACAGACCCTGCTGCAAACCCTGCAAACACAAACCTCGCTGCAAACCCTGCAAACACAAACCCTGCTGCAAACCCTGCAAACACAGACCCTGCTGCAAACCCTGCAAACACAAACCCTGCTGCAAACCCTGCGAGCACACAGACCTCGCTGCAAACCCTGCAAACATAGACCCTGCTGCAAACCCTGCAAACACAAACCCTGCTGCAAACCCTGCAAACACAGACCCTGCTGCAAACCCTGCAAACACAAACCCTGCTGCAAACCCTGCAAACACAGACCCTGCTGCAAACCCTGCAAACACAAACCCTGCTGCAAACCCTGCGAACACACAGACCCTGCTGCAAACCCTGCAAACACAGACCCAGCTGCAGACCCTGCGAGCATACAGAGCTCACTGCAAACCCTCCTGGACTTCACTGCATTTTGCTGGGGATTTCCAGGAAGTTTTGTGGTTGCTTGGATTCAAGTCATGTATGCAATGCCTCTTCTACTAGCTAAGCATGATGAATTATCAAGTTTAGTTGAGAAAAAAAATCCAGGAACTTTTAAAACCCTTTTAATGAACTGCTTGTGCTTCTAGAAAAGGGGGCAGCGTGTGCCCAGCGCGGGACACGGGGCAGCGGGAATGCGGAGCTGCCCCAGCACAGCAGGCAGCGGTGTCAGGGACTACGTGTGGTCCAGGACGTCCAAGCTTTGTCCTTGGAGAGTGCACACAGGATCAGACAAAACAACCTCAGCTTGGCCTTTTTCCTGCTCTAGGATACACACAAATACCCATCTGCGAAGCGGCCACTGCAAACCCAGCTCCAAGGAAGCAGAAAGCCAGACAGCAATTCCCTGGGCTGGCTCGGAGCCACATCGCTGCGTGTTGCTGGCAGCAAAGCGCAGCCAAGCAGAGCGACGCCGTTCTCTAAACCAGCAGCTCAGGGATGTTACAGCCAGTCAGAGGAGGAGCAGCCTTGGCCAATATTAAGCTTAGTCACCGAATTTTGTTGTTGCTCTCCATGTGATTTCTGCTTTTCTCACACAAGGACCAGTCTGTCAAAGCAAGATCGCTGACAGAGCCCTGGCTGCTGGTTTCCACAGCAGCGCTAAGAAAGAAACCGAATGGCTCAGGCAGCAAGCAATGTATCTCACTGGAAGGAGAGTTGTTAGTCCGCACGGAACCCCCGGCGGATGGAAAGCAAACAGGCATCGCGGTGCAGCGTGTTGGCTCATCAGGGACACGCCGACACTGCCAACAAGGGGTTTGCTGACACCTGGGTTCCTTCCGCTGCTCCGCAGGGTCAGACTCCCTCTCCAGAACAGAATGTGTGATCTGGCTGCAGAAGCCCATAACTTCCTACTACTAATACGGGATGTAGGAATATTGTAATTTGTGAATCTTGTGGATGTGTGTACAAAGCAGGCACAAATTCAGAAGTATTTTACTGCTGTTCAGCACGTGAGTTAATTGTGACACTGGAGAAGGGCATCAAGTCCAGTTTAACTCTCTGAATTGGAAATCTTTTACTGTAGAAAACTCACAAGAGCCTTTGAGATCCAGTAGCTTCCTGGGATGTTTTCTTTTCCTTTTGTTTTCTTCCTTTTTGCTGCCCCTCTGCTGCCATCCCAGAGGGGGTCTGGGTGTTTGTGTGGCACGTGGGCAGGGGGACAAGCAGCCCTAATTACAGGGACAGCTCTCAAAATAGAGCTGATTTCCCCTCGCCTGCGCAGTGGTGTGAGAGGTTGGTGTTCTAGTTCTTTCCATAGCTTTGGAACAACAGGAAGGCGGAGTTGCTGGCAGATGGACTGTCTTACATGGGTTTAAACTGAGTTACACAGCCATCACAATAGAAACAGCTGAAGTAACTTTACATATTTAGCTTCCTTTGCTTCCTGCTGCCCCACCGTCTCTTTTCCTCTGGCGTGCTTTATAGGAATATCAACCACCTATTCCTTCCCTGCAGATCCTCAGCGTGGCCACAATGTGACCACATCCTGCCCTAAACAATGACATCAAAAAGGAAAAGCCAACAGACCTGCCAGCGCTCAGCTAGGCAGGAGCAGCAGCGACAGACCAGCTCCTGGAAACACATACAGATCTTTTCAGCGAAGAAAAAGCAGCACCAGCTTGTCTCATTGCAGTGAAAACTCTTATTGGAATGATATTGCAGGAGTCTGGGAAAAAACCAAACTGTGAGGAGGGGCCTTGTGGTTTGCCAAATGAAATGGTCTGGGACAGAATGGGTGAAGATGGAGAGGTCTGGGTCACGTTGGAGATCTGGTCCCCGTAACGGCTGCACTGGCACAGCCAGTGTCTGACTGTGGGGAACAAGACAGAACGAGGACTTGAGTAAACAGATTTGCATGTCAACCAGCACAAGACTACCAAGGTGCTCCGTATCTCAACTAGTCGGCTCTTTCTTCCTAAGCTGAGCTTCTCCAGTCTCAGGCCATGCTCACCCTGGCCTCTCTGTGCCCTCTCAATACACCGGGCACAAAGACGGGTTCCAAATTAGTCCCTCACAACAGAAAGCAGCGGCTTCACTCAGCTGGAGATGCAGAATAGCATCTGACTGAAAAAAAATAAAAAGAAAGCACAAACTTGAGCAGAGACCATGCTTTATTGAGAAGTAGATACAAGAATAGCACATTCTACCACATCACGGGAACAGGGTTGAGCTTCTGCACAAGAATGGCCTTCTCCCCTACTCCACAGAGATCCACCTGCTGGACAGTGCCACGAGTATCTGCAGTTACTTACAACACAGGAGCAAAGGGCAGGAGACAGCAAAATTCAGTAATGCCCACAAGGTACACAACATGTACTGATGATCTTTTTTCTTTATCTTTTCTAAGGGGGCAGAAAGGCAGACAACCATCAGGAGAGCAATAGAGAACTTGTCCACAGTAGGATGGGTCAGTGGTTACAGAAGCGGCTCCTCTGACCAGAGCATGGCAAGTGCTTCGTTTCAGACACCGTTCCGCAAGGAAACACCAGACGGTTTCAATGAAATCGGCACTACGTGATGCTGCCATTGGCTACCCCAAGATTGTCCCCTCTCCATCACACTGGAGCCATATAGGAAGTTTGTGGCACAAGGACAGTGGTTATACTCAAAAGCCATTGTACAATAGTTTCTTCCAGTGGTGCTGATGGGAGAGAGGAAGTAAAAGCTCTTTTGTTTTACGAAGACAAACGAGAATGCGCTGTCAGAGAAGCAAACCATCCACACAGCTAACTGGAGCTGCCACTGATGCACAGAACGTACACTGTAGGCAATCCAACAACTGACGACATTTGTGTTGTAGAGTTTCTGTGGCTGTTTGGACAAGGCTAGCCAAAATGTGTTTGAAGTTTTGACTTCTTCAGTCTAGAGGAAAAAACAAAAAATCTTCTCCAATACAAAGAGACCTACAATTCAAGGAAGACTGCTCTGGGAAAAGTATCTCCAGTGAGATATGGTGAACTGTGTCAAGGAACCCACTAACTCCAAGAGATAAACCAGGAAAAGCCAGCAACACTCAGTCAAAGAGGTCTCTCCACCAGCCGTGGCACTGTAGTGGCTCCAGGAGCATAAACCAAGAGCAACTCTACAGACCATCCCAGACCACGATGTGCCCACGCGCTCGGCCTTGGCTCCTCCAGGGTCACACACAATCACACCACTCGGTTACAGACATAAAAGCTTCTGACTGTACAGTATGAACTATGTGAAGACCTGCTATATCATACGGCAAACACTGCTGAAAGAGGAGGCGTGTTATCTTACTAAAACTGTTTGATAAATGGAACAGAACAGTCCATCAGACAGGACGAGTTAAAAATGCTGCAGTCAGTGTAACTGCAGCCTCTCCCCAAACAAGCATTATTAGACCTTGTTCAAAAGCCACAGAAGTTACCTCCATTACTCAAAACGCAAGGAACCTGAAGGAAGAAACCACCAGATTATAGGACACAACACAACCTCATCTGAGTAGGAACGTGAGGGTAAGACCAGTGACTGGACAGGTACAGTACCAGATATCAGAACTCCTTGGGCCAGCGCTGCTGGGAGCTTCGTTTGGGTCCTATACAGATCCAATCCTTGCAACCTCATTGAGGCCGAAACATCAAGTTCCTCAGAACTAGCGTCTGTGGGTGCACCAGACCTGGGCCAGAACAGTCCCAAGGGGAGCTGATCTTTGGAGGGCACTGTACCAGCCAGTCACAACAGCAACAGATACAACACAGATCCCTGGGGCGCTTCTACTGCTGGGGGTCACTGGTGGCAGGAGCGACAGACATTAAGTTCCCTTGGGAGGGGTCCATTTCAAACAGCTGGGATCCATTATCTTATTGCTGTTGGATCTTTTTGCCTCTTTGGCTATCCATTCATCAATCAGATCCTGAGGAAAAGAGCATGAAAGGGAAGGTTAAAACAAACGATGGAGAATTATCCACGGCACAACACCACACGTCCCAGGCACAAAGCTGAAGGTGACAAGCCGACTAACTGCTTAGCGTGACAAAACATGACGTTTCCAGCAGCCTCTTCCAGTCACACTGAAATGGCTCCTTTTAGCTACACAGTGAAGTCTTGGGGAGGGGAAAACACAAGAGAGGCGCTGTCACATTTGGAGATTGATAAATCACTTGTCTTATATCTAATGAGGGTACAAACAGGAGTCATTCAGGATTCCAATAATTCAGCTCACTCCTGTGTCATCCATTTGCCCAATAAAGGGCAGGAATGATGAGGAGCATGATAGGAGTGTTGATCCATCGCTCCCCGAAAAAGCCGCTTACAACAAGCAACGTTATTCCGCACATCAGAAAAGGAAGGTCGCTACAGCACATTTCCTGACTGCTCCAGAATCAGGGTGGGTGCCCTGTTTTATTTTATCAGTTACTACATTGGAAAATTCCAGCACTCTCCCACAAGAATGAAAAGGAAACACTGGTTTCAGCAAGTTCATATGAATCTAACAGCTAAATATAAAGAAACAAAAATGCAGAAATAGCCATTGCAAATCTTACCTGTCTCTTTAGGACCAGGTGTTTTCCCTTCCAGTACTTGAGCATCTGAAGCGCCTGCAACGTGCTAACAATGTCGACAGGATTTACCGCTGTCTCCTGGCTGATTTCTGCAAACCATATCAGTTGATGTTAGAACACAAACATTTCTCTGCAATAGCCTGTAATTGTCAGTTTTCAACTACAAGTTAATAAGCTGTGATCTCTGAAAGAAGATGTAGCCGCTTCGTCAAAGCTACCTCAACGTCTCTACGAAATGCTGCATACTCCTAGGTGCCATAAACATAAAAATGCCATTAAAAGAAGTCCAAATAGTCTTAGTATTTTTCCAAAGCATTTGAAAGCCTCTCAGTGGAGACATTTTTCCTTTTAAAATTAACATTATAATCTACAGATGAATAAAGTTAATTTGCTGTATTTTTTAATGTATTTTTTAAAAGCAGCAGCCAGCATACACTTTCAAAACTCTGCAAGTCTGGCTTATCTTTCCCGGTGGCGGGACTGGAAAGGAGCCATTCCCAACTACAGGAACATTCCACCAACTGCGTGGCCACAAACACCCCTAGGGATGAGTCAAGCACGACCTGCCTCATGTTGGAGGAAAACGAGTGAATGAGACGCGTAGGTATGTTCCTGAACCAACTTGCTATGAGCTTATTTAGCTTGAAAACGCACCTTTTATAGAGATCTCTTTTCCTTGGAAATTATGCAGGTAACGAAGCAGAACTTCCTTCCAGTAACTGCGGTAGCTGATGAGACCCAAATCAGACAGAGGACGTTCTGGAGAGCCAACTTTTTCTTCTACTTTTGAAAGCAAATAGCCTGGAAAGGAAAGAAAACCTATTTATCCTTCCTGAACGACTCTCTCCTGACTGGTACCCTCTTTAGCAAATGCAGAAATCAGCTATAATGAAAATTGCTCAACCACCACCACGGATACGTGAGATTTCTTGGTGAAATTGTCATGTTGGACAGAAAGCGTTTCCAGAATTCCTCTCTTTCTACTTACTGAAGTCAATGAGCATTTTGCCGTAGCCTTGCCTCATATATTGAGGCATTGTCAGGATACAAGAAACATTGTAGTTGAGAAAAGAATTCTTCTCCTAAAAACAAGAACAGAGAGGAAAGATGAACAGGTCTCGATCTGCACAAACAATGGGTATATCATAATCCATGGGACTGAACAAGCCTGTGCAGCTGATAAATACGAGGCGAGAGGAGCAACAGCAGAAAAACCTGCCTAACAACAAGGAACATGATCGTCCTTCAGCTACAATCTGCGTGTCTTACGTTATTAGCCATTCAGCTCGGTGTTTGGTGCAGTTTTAAGCCCAGCGTGGCTGGCCCTGGAGCTGTACCTGAGAAGGAGCCAGTAACGCTCGCTACCACCTCTGTTACCAACCAGGTTTATGTGGAACAAGAAAGCAACCCAGCAGCAGCACTACAAGCACATGGTGCATATTGACACGTTCAGAGGCAGGCATGTGCACGTGTGTATTTTCAACTAACCTTGGAGAAATACCCGATCAGGTGGCAGCCAGTGTTGTCAGCTTCTGTCATGACATAGAAGAGGAAGGGCTCAACATCGTAATACAGCGTTTTGTGGTCCAAGAAAAGTTTGGCCAGCAGACACAGGTTTTGACAGTAGATCTAGAAGAAAAAAGAGAATAGAATATGGCTGTTTATTACAGCCCAGTGTCCCAAGAGGGAACTGCTGGAGCACAACAGGGCTGAGGAATAACCACAAAGAAAATACAGACAAAACTACTGCCGAATTGCCAGAAAGGGCAGATCAGACTCCAGGAAAATTTCTGCAATTAGAGGGAGAAAGGGCCATTCGCATTCTCACTCTCTACAGGACGAGACCGGCAGATTTGAAAGACAGATTCCACACTCAAGACTGGCTTAATGATCACAGTTGGTACCTTGTTCTTCTTCCCATCGACCTCAAACACCGAAATGGAGCCTTTGCGGTAGATTTCATCACCCGGTGGATGTTTCCAAACACATTTTGCCTATGATGGGAAAACAAAGTTAGTCTGACACTACTGTTTTAAGGGCAGAAAAAGTTACAACAGCTACTGGACATACCAGGAAACACACAGTCTTCTCACCTCCTAAAGCAAGGAACTGAGCTAACAACTGATGTTTTAAAACATCTACATGCTGAGGTCAGATGTCAAGCTCTGCCCCAGCCCTTACCATGTGTCTGCGCAGTATGGTCTGGCTCTTCATGTATTTGAGACAGAACTCGCACATGTAGAGACGTCCCAGACGAGCATACTCCTCCGGGTAGGGGGAATGATACCAGGTATCCAGCTCATAACGGCCAAAAGCGATCGTTTTAATCATATTGCTGCCTTCTGTGATCTGGCCCTGAAGCCGCAACTTTTCCTGTGAATGAAAAAAATGGATGATTATTTAAAAAAAAAAAAACAACACAAGTAGGTAGAGAGGAAGGGGGCCCTATTTATTTCCTTCAAGGAAATAATTTACTTCAAGTCTTCTAAATTCCTTTTTCAGTGTGAGCACATCTGATGACCGTCCCACAGCCCTGTCCCCAAGCAGGACAGTCACCAACTGGTCCTTCCACCAGGACATGTCCCATGAACCAGCACTCAGCACACGCCAACACCAGGATCCTGCTCTTTCTGTCAGGAAAGCAACGCAACTTTGTGCTTCTTCCCTAATCTGTAGGGGGAGGATCCAGCGCAATGTTCTGCTCAGACATCCCAGATACAGTTGTCACTGGTAAGCATCAAAGTGTCTTTTGGTTCATCTCTGGGGACAGAAAGCAGCTTTGGAAAGCACCCACAAAGCCTCGGCGATACCAGGTTTGAACTCTGGCCCACAGTCACCAGCTGCTGTCCCTTGCTATCACCACTCCTTGGCTGTGCTTTCAGCAGGTGAGGCTGCCCATTCTTTCATTGAAAACAAACACCCATTGAATGGGACTGTCACTAATTATTCCTCCTGCAGAGCATTCCCATTTCCAGAGACATTTGCTATGAGATATGAGTTAGAAGTCTCACCAGGTCCTCAGATGCCCGTGCTTGTGCTCTTCGGAAAAGCTCGAGGTCGTACTCACTCGTCAGGTTTTCAAGCAGAGGTTCTCTAGTATTGCCATAGGTTTGTCTGTGCTCCTACGACAATAAAATAACAGGAGGTTTTGCTGCCGTGCTGCTCCTAAGCTGGTAGATCTTGCAGCCTTTTCAGCTGAGAATGTTGCAGGATGACCAAGAAAGCCAGACTCCCACTTAGTGGTCCCATTCCAGACAGGAGGGAATGAACAAAGTTATTGCTCTTACCATGTATTTCTCTTTTTGCTCCTTGCTTAATCCAGAGTTTCTCTTCTTCCTGAGCTCAGCGACTTTCTCTTTGTATCGCAGCTGTCTCTCTGTTGGTGCCTGAAAAGAAGCAGAGGTTGAAACCTTCACCAGGCTTCATCCACTTCCAACACTCTTCTTCACCTTCCTCGCCTAAAGACCCTGTCCTGGCTTTCCTTTTATGACGTCTGTTGCCTCTGAACCAAGTCCTGTGCTAATAAGAGGGCACTGCAGGTACAACACAGGCATGTAAAATAGGAAACTTTTCTTCCTGCCACAGCCTGCCTTTGCCACTGTACCTCAGTCCCACAAGACACTCTTTGTGTGCTGCTTAATCATGGGGAAAAGCTCCAGCTGACTCATTCAGTCATCTTGACTCAAGTCCAAGGCTCGTGAACTGAAAATGTAATTCCCCTGCTTTTATTCTTTTCTGTTTAGCCAGAGTAAAATTGTAGTTTACATTTCTGCAGGAATTCTCTCGTCCTACACATCAAAGCACACAACAAAGACTGTCCTGAGCACAGCTCCAGCCTCCTTTGTACCACCAGTGGCCAGTGCCCCCTCTCTGCTCCCAGCAGCCGCTCCAGTCTCACTGGGGACACAGTGAATTGCCCTTGCTGGGACAGACTGGAGGTTTTTCCGCTTTGAAGGGAGCAGCCGCTCCATGGTGTGCGGATTGCCGACCTGGTGCCTGGTGGCGTGCCTGTTGTTGTCGTCCTGCCGATGGGCCAGCATCCTCTCCTCAATCTGCTTATCCCGGCTCTGTGCTCGCACCTGCAAGCCAAGACTCAGCTGTCAGTGCTGCAGCAAACTACCGTCAGAGCTGAGCTGAAATTCGCAGATGGTTTGACACATAACTGCTGCTGTCTCGCAGCTAAAGACATCAGCTGAAACATGTTATCTCTACTTCCTGTTCACAAATGACAGGTCACGGCATGTTATTCAAAAAACAACATAATGAAAATAAACCAGAAGCCTCATTTACCTTGCACTCATCTGCTGAGAGATTATGATACAGCGGGCATCCTGAGATGGAAAAGTGTCGCTCGTGTTTTCCAGTTAGATGTCCTGCAAAGGATCAGGAAAAAAAGCCCAATCTTTTAATGTGTGATCATAAAGAGCTTTAACAAGCATCCCAGATGGGCACATCCCTCTGATGAGTATCTCGAGGGGCACCCTTGGCTTATTACCAGTGTGACGGAAGGAGCACAAGTCATGGTGCATGGCACAAGCTTTAAGAACAAAGGAGGAAAATCTTGTTCACGCTAACTGAAAAGCTGTACTCCATGCAGCAGCCAAGGATATTATAGGTCTGCAATCATTTTTTTCTGAAAACCTGTGTCTCACTAGTACCCTACCTGCAAGACTCTGCCTTTTCCTTCCACACTCCTGACTGGTTCTCTGCCCTGTTACACCCCAAACACAGGAAGAATAAACCCACGTCTCACTAACACTTCTGATCCTAACTAAGTGCATGCTGTTACTTGGAATATCACAGCAGGAAGGCAAAACCCAACAGATTAATCCTCGAGCTGAAATTACCTAAAGAGTTACAACCAGGAGTGGGACATTTCATGTTGAAATTGTAGCTTTCATGGAAGCGGCGGCGCTTAGGACGGTGAGACAGGTCACTTCCAGAATCCTTCATGGACATGTCCTTGGCAATGCTCTCATCATGGGACACATTTGGACTGGAGATATCAATATCAGACTCTGAGGAAGGGGCATTCCCGGTGGGGGTACGAGGTGGAGACTCATCATGATCCGCTGCATTTTTAGTGTCTGAATAAAGATCAAGATGTTACAAACTTGCCTGAAAGAAAGCTTTCAAAAAAATACATAAAGCGACTCTAGACAGCTGTCTCAAACCCTCTATCCTCAGGATATTACAGGGTGCCCTCAAAGAATGGAGTCGCACGCGCTTCCCAAGAGCGTTTTGCAAACTTTCAACTCCTCCCTGCGCCCTCCGTACCTCTGTCAGAAAAGTCAACCACTTGCTCGGTCTCCGAGCCGGACGAGCGGGTCTGCCGCAGCGGGTACTTCTTGGGGGTGACGGGAGCGGGCTGCTGCTGGCTGCGCGTCACCCTGCGCGTGGAGTACACCGGCTCCTCTGCTCCGAATGACGGCGGGTTGTGAACCGGGCTGGAATCTGATCCCACAGACACACCGTCATTACACCCGCAACAACCACTGCAGGTCAGAGACGTGCTCTGAAGGCTGCAACGCAACACCTGACAGAAAGGCTGGAGCAGACGATCCCGAGTGCCCCTGAGCCCTGGGTTCTGTGACTGACTGACAGTGGGGACCACCGCCCACCATCACACAGGGACGCTCTGTGCTTCTGCACTTAAATCTGCTGATCCTTTACCAAGACTGAACAATCTGGAATTAGATCAGCTTTCTCTGGACTTAATTACTTCATTAACCAGTAATTACAAACCAGCTCCCATGTGGAAAGCTAAAGAACAGTTATAGTTTAGATAAAAACTAGACGTGTTTAGACAATCCTTGGGAACGGTAAGACTGCTCCTGGTGTGGAGCTGTGTTCGGGACCCTGCACGTGGTTTCGTGAACCCATACTTCTCATAAGACTAGAAAACAATTATTTTGCATTAAAACAATGCTTTCATAACCTGGGAGTATCTCAGGTATCCCATACACATCCTCTTGATTTTAAGACCCAATTACTAGATGATCAGGAACGTATATTTCTTACTTGTAATAAAGTTTGTTGCAGAACAGATTCTTGATCAAAGCGTACACACGGAGCAATGGAAATAAGTGATTATCTACTGTCATTGCCTCCCCTTGATGCCAGATGGGAGCTGATTAACTCGCAGCCAAGAAATGACTAACACCAAAAGTGAGGAGGTGGACACATTCAATGTTTCCTCTTGAAGTCTGGATGCCAAAGTAGAAGCACACAAAATAACTGGCAATATGTTGGTGACATTTATTGCAGAGTACGGTCAGTGTGAGCAAGGCATGAACATACATCTTCCCTTGCAGCACAGAAAACCCCAAACAAACAAAATAAAACCAACCTTCACCTCTAAACAGCCTCTCTCTAGCTTGGCTCCAGAGTCAACGGAACTATCTACATGGAATGCAAATTTTTAGAGTACTCAGGAAAATCTGGTAAAGCTAGCAGCAGAATCATGGGGCTTGATTCCCACTTCCTTTAACAAGTAGAGTCGAGTTTTGACTTCCATCACCACCGTAAACTTTAAATTATATTACCACATTTGTGCAATTTTTATGTAGGTATAAACTCCAACATCAAAGTTCTAAAGGTCAGGAATATGCAGCACAGTGGGCTCTTGTTGCTTAAGAGGCTGCTTTGCTTTTCCTGGTGCAAGAAAATAAAGCGCTTACCTTGGGAGCTCTGGCTGAGCCTGGCGGAGGAGCGGGTCACGCGGGCAGAGCGGCGGGACGTGCCGTCGCTCTCAGAGCTGTCTGTGTGCTCGGGATCCGTGGAGAAATCAGAGTCCTCTGTTCCATCCGAGCTGCTCCCCGCATTCCTCTGCAACACCACAGACATTAGCAGAGGGGCACTTAAACTTGCTTATTGTATTTATACTATGAAAAAAAATAAACTATTTGATGCTAGATAAATTCAAGCTGACGCAATGATATATACAAACTAATAAATGGCGAGTGTATTACTCTGGAGAAAATAGTTTAATAAATATGTGGCGTCGGTGCCTTCAGTAATAGTTTCTGCAAAACGATCCACTAAGAGACCCCAGTAGCACCTTATTTTACTGAAAGCCGCAGGTCAATGCAGTTTCAAGGCTGGACAGGACCCGCTCTGAGCTGCATTCTCAGTGCCCTGTCAGGGCCACAGCCCTGCTGCAGCGCCCGCCCGGCCCTGCTGCACCACTGCCCGGCCCAGCTGCATCACTTCCCGGCCCAGCTGCACCACTGCCCGGCCCAGCCCGGCCCAGCTGCACCACTGCCCGGCCCAGCTGCACCACTGCCCGGCCCAGCTGCACCACTGCCCGGCCCAGCCCGGCCCTGCTGCACCACTGCCCGGCCCAGCCCGGCCCCGCTGCACCACTGCCCGGCCCAGCCCGGCAGAGGCGCCACTGGAGCAGGTGCTGGAGGGGGCAGACGGGCTCAGCAAGGGCCGGGCCGACTCTGCCCCGCCAGCCGCTCCGGGCAGCGGCAGGCGGGCCCCGGGGCAGAGACGGGGAAGGCCCTGTGAGCGCGGCCGTATTCACCTCACGCGGCCCAGCAGCGCGGGCCCCGCACCGCGCAGCTCGCTGGGCTCTCTGAGGGGGGCGGGCCTCGGGAGCTGGCGGGCAGCCACCGGGGCTCCGGAGATCCCTGCCCTGCGGCCCCGGCTGCACAGCCAGCGTGTGGAGCGGGCACGGCAGCTGCCGGCCGGACCCGCGCAGCGCGGGCGGTTCGCCCCGAGGGAAAGGGCGGGAGCGCAGCCCCCGCGCCGCTTTGTTTTGCGCCCAGCGCAGGCTCGCCGGTCCCGGCCAATCACAACGCCCGTGGGCGGGGCCTAAAGGGAAACCCCGCCAATGACAGCTCGGAGAGCAAAAAGGCGTGGCAGCAGGGCGTGACTGACGGCGGCCGGCAGCCTATCAGGGCGAGCCTGGCTCCCACGCAAACACCGACCCGGGGGGCGCGGAGCGCCATGGGGGTGGGGAGCGGGAGAGAAACAGGGCACGCGCGCGGGGCTGACCGCTGGGGGCGCAGATGGGCAGGGGCACAAGCCAATTAGCGCCCAGTCCGGCAAGGCACTCAGACCAATACGGAAGCAGTTCGCCAACTGCCTGTCCAATCGCAAAATGCGACAGGCGGACCGCGCTGCAGGCTCGGGGGGGGGCGGTAACCGTTGGGGGCGATGAGTGACGAGCACGCTGGCCAATCAGCGCCCGGCGTGCCGAGCGGGAGCCACTCGGGAGCGGGGGGGCGGGCGCTGGGGGCTGAAGGCCGCTGATCCCCCCCCGGGTTTGTGTCCGTAAGAGGCACCAGCGGGGGGTGGGGAAGCGGGAACGCTGTCGCCCCAGTTCGCCGCTTCCCCCGCCGGGCGCTTCCCCGGCTCCCCGGCCGCACTCACCTTCCTGCGCGGCATCCTCGGCGGGGGCGGGGGCAGCGAGGGTGGCTGGTCCCCGGCGCCCCCGGCCCGCGAAGCGGCGGTGGCCGCCGTGTTGGCGCTGGCGGGCTCCGTGGTGACGGCCGTGTCCCCCGTCCCGCGGCACGTCTGCTCCGCCGCCAGCTCCCGCTCGGTCCCTCGCGCTTCCGCCGGGACACGGCCCACACCCCCGTCACGTGACCCCGAGCCAGCCTCCCGCCAGCGGGGGCTGCCATCTTGGAGTCGGACAGGGACCCCGGCGGCGCCGCTGACGCTGAAGCTGCCGGCGGCCATCTTGGGTTCGGGCCGAGGGCTCTTGGCGCGGCGGCCATCTTGGGTCCGGGTGTGAAGTCGGCGCGGGCCCGGGGAGCGGAGCGGGTGTTGTCTGCAGGGAGCCATGTTGGGTTCGGGCAGCCTCTGCCCTCCCGCCGCGGCCATTTTGGGGCCGGGCAGGGGCGGCGCGGGCGGTGAGCGGCCTGGCGGGCCGGGGCTGCGCTGCCGCGGGGCCTCCCGCGGCGCTGGTCCGTGCGCGCCGGGGGAGCAGTTCTCCCGGGGGCGCTGTGGGCCGGGCCCCGGCCCCGCGCGTTCCCGGCCGCAGCTGCCGGCGTGCGGACCGCGGTGTGTCCGGGGAGCCCGGGGTGCCGCTGTGAGCAGCGCGGTCCTGCCCTATGCAGCGACCTGGGGAAGGAGTACGGGTGTTCCGTCAGGCACGTGTTCTTTCCAACTACGGTTTTCTCTAGGGATCATGAAATTCTCAGGGCCTAGTGCGGTGACCCGTGCGGCTGCCCGTCAGGCCCGTACCGCCGTTCCTCTGGCTCCACGTCGCTCCCGGGCGAGCGCGGCGCGCTGCGCGGCGCTGGAGGCCAAGCTGGCGCAGCGGGGGCGAACGAGCCCGTGCGCTGTGCCCGGGCAGAGCCGCGGCGGGCGCGCGCTGCGTGCAGGGGGGCCGCCGCGTTGGCTGCGAGTGGGCACGCGTCTCCCCTCAAAACTGCGCGTCGAGCCCCGGAAAACACGCGTGGGTGAACCGCTCAGTAGCGAGTCTGGCTGTGTCAGTGAACGCACCCGCAGACCCACGGGCAGGCGCCTGCGGGAGGAAACGCCGCTGCACAAACGCACGGCTTCCTACCTGGGCAGAAAAAGAAAAGCCTGCCTGGAATGTAATCGCATTTCGAATTGCAGTTGAGCCGAACACCTAGTGCTGGGCCAAGGAGCGTTATGGTCTCAGGTTATTAGCCTGACTTGAAATGTTTAATTTAAGATAGATTTGGGATGACCCAAAGCATCGGCTCCAAGGGCCCCCGCTGCAGCCAGCCCGGCCGTGTCGCCCGGCCGTGTCACACGGCCTAGCACAGGGCTGGGGACTGCTCCGAATTTCAGCAGCACTAATGCAGATACAAAATAAGATGGGATACGCTTGTGCCAGTGTCCGATGAGAGGATCCCGGGGCAGACGATGAACCTTGTCCTCCCATGTGTTCCCCCGCAGGGCCGCAGCAGCGGGACGGTCGGACGGCTCCGGCAGCGGGAGCAGCGGCAGCAGGTACGAGATGCGTCATTGCGGCCGTGCTGAGTCCCGTGCCTGGTCGGAGTGATTTGTCGGTACGGGACTGACCTCTCCTTGTATTCATCTACGTGCTCTGTTACAACGTTGGCAGCGCTGGATATCGGTGATCACTTGAAGTGCCCTCTTTCTGTCTGGTGTGTTGATGATTCACACGATTAGGAGAAGCTTCTTCCCTTTCTGTGACTTGGAGCAAACGAGCTATTTCATCCTGCGCTTGTGCTCCGTTCCCAGACCTCGCACTGTTTGCACTGCCAGCATGACCAGACTGTGAAACAGCTTGGCTGCTCTGCTGGGTGATCTGTTAATAAACTGCAGTTTTATTTATGTTGCTGCTCTTCAGAGCTTTTCATCTCAAAACATTGGAGTGCAGAAACTGCCCAGCAGTGAAACGCAGCCATCTCTGGGGATCGAGTGGGAGGCAGACAGGCACGCATTCTACTGCACAGCTCAGAGCGATAGGAATTTTGTTCAAGGACAATGAGGGAAAGCTTAGCTTGTGTGCTGAGTGACCCTTTGATCTTCCACGTTCATGCTCAGCTGATCAGGACTTTAAATCTAAGCTCTGTCTCCCTCCTACCCATAGCAAACAGCCAGAAATATAATCTCGTTTAGGACTCGAGCGGTGGACCAGAACGATGGAAGTGCAGTGGCAAGTGTTCTGCCTTACGTGTGCCCTGTGTGCCTGTCACCTGCTCGGGTGACGCTGACATAAAGCCAAGAGCGGTGGGTGCTGCACTGTTCTCAGAGGTGCCGGCGGGGAGGGGAGCACCAGCCCGGTAAACACCAATATTCTTCTGCCTTGGAATGCGGAGCAACTGGCCGAGTGTTCAGGGGCCGGTCCAGAGCCGTCAGGTGCACCTGGGCGTTCTGAGGCCGTGCCGTGTTTGCTCGTCACGATGAACCGAGCGGCTCCGTGGGGCAGATGCTCCGACACCACCGGGCAGGGTGAGGAGCAGCATCCCGGACCTGCAGCCTTGGGCAGCTCTAAACGATGGTTACTTCTGCTGCTGTGCAGAACATCGTTAGGAACCTTAATTACAGGGAGGCGACTCTGCTGCGGAGGCTGGAGTGTAGCCTGCAGGAATGCAAGAACTTCAATTTTACAGCGCTTCACTCTGTGGTGTGTGCACACAGACCAGACTGGCTGATAATGCGCGACTGATGGGAGCTGGAGTGGCTGGAGCTGGTTTGATGGGTGACAGCTGGTGCTTTCTTGCCTCTTCCTACATAAGAAAGCAAAATGTGGGGTTTTAAACCTTTAGAAAAGTATTTGGTGAAAGCAAAGCTTGGACTGGAGACAGAGTGGTGCCTAGCTTAGTTACGCTGAACCACTTCATTTCTTTTTCAGTATTCCGTGCTGTATTTATAGCATGAGATACGGTGAGAACAATCAGCAGCACAGCTGTGTGACCTCCATGCTCAAACAAAACAGCACTGAGGAGTGAATATGTTTAGTTTGTTCCAGCTGTGGCTATTGTGTTCAAATGGCAGTGCCCTAAAAAGACAGCGTGGCAAAGAAACTGAAAGGTGAATTTGAATTTCTAGGTTAGAAGGACTGACCCTGTATGGTTCCTAGAAAAGCTGAGCTATCAGTCTGTCCGTGAAAAAAAATAATATGGTCAAGACTCCTTTATTTGGCATTTAAAACTATTTTTCATTGCAGTTTCATGTTCTTTTGAGCACCTGTACTGTGGTAGTTCCCTCACCATTTCTTTTTCTTACGTGTCCTGTTTCTTTGCCAATAGCTGCTGTGGACCTTGGGATGGAAACATTGTCAGGAAGTGTCTCTGACTTGCAGGAACGTCTACGTGGAGGAGCAGGAAGGTTTCCAGGATCAGCTTTACCCAGTTTCTGCAGAGGCAGCTGCGGTAGGAAGAACTGTTGGGAGAACAGACACTTGAGGACCTTTGTGTAGTTTAAAACTCAATTTTAGCTTGTAGGATTAAGTGAACAGGGAAATACTCGAAGTATCTTCTGGCAAGTGCTGTTAACTCTCAGAAATGCCCCGATCGCTGCTGCTTTTCTGGAATGTTCCCTGCCCGGGACTGTCCTCAGCAGATCATTGTGCCTCCCTGTGCCGCGGTGTCTCCGCCTTATCAGGGATCTCGCAGCGCTCGGTGCGTGAGGAGATAGGGACGATTGGTTTGGTGGGTGGCGTTCTGTGTGTTTGCTGAGATGTAATAAGCAAAGCTGTGGTTTCTGTCTCGTCCGGGCCTCCCCAAGGCGATACGTCCTGTCCCTTCGGTCGCCACGCTCCCTGCCGCCGCTCCCCCCGCGGGGTTTTCTGTCCCACGCGCTCTCTGGTTCCCCATCTGCTGCCTGATTAAATGCAAATACGAGCAGCTGGCCCTGCGAGTGGGCGATACGGGAGGCGATGGGAGCGCTGCTCCGCTGCGATAGCCACCGGGGAACAACCACGCTGCTGCTGCCCGGTTCGTCACGGCCGCTGCTGCGGGGCTGGCACCCGGCCCGGCCGCCGGGTCACCTCCCGCCGTCCCTGCTCTTATCCGCTCCGGCCACACTGCCGGCGCCGCTGGGCCGGACGGGTCAGCCGAGCAGGGCCCGGCGCACGCGGCGCCTGCGTGTGGCTTCAGCGAGAAAGGTCAAACGTTAACAAACGTGTTTGAGGACGACTCGGGCCGAAAACGTGTGTTGGGGGATAGAACAAGGAAAAAAGGCTGCGGTCGGTACGATCATAAGGTTTAAATGTGAGACACGGCCAGAAGTGATGCGTGAGGAACAAAGGTCAGCGGCCGGTGCGGGGACGGGCCCGGCCCTGGCTCAGGGCCTCTCTGCGGCCTGCGAGGGCCGGGGCCGCCAGGCCGGGGCTGCCGCCGGGCCGATGCTGCCGGTCCCGGGGCCGGGGCTGCCGCCGGGCCGATGCTGCCGCCGGGCCGGGGCTGCCGGGCCCGGGGCCGGTGCTGCCGCCGGGCCGATGCTGCCGGTCCCGGGGCCGGGGCTGCCGCCGGGCCGATGCTGCCGCCGGGCCGATGCTGCCGGGCCCGGGGCCGGTGCTGCCGCTGGGCCCCTCACAGCCGCCGCCATCGCGGCCGGAGGCGGGACGCAAACACTGCCGGGCCGCTCCGATTGACCTGTGCGCGGAAGGGGCGGGGCCTTAGGAGAGGCTTGCGATTGGTATTCCCGCAGTAGGGTGGGGTTTACACCGCTGCCTCTTGTTGCGATTGGTTGTACCACCGCTGAGGGGAGGGAGAGGGGGCGCGGCCTGAGTCTCTTTTCCCTCTTTGATTGGCTCTGGCGGGAGGGATGGTGCCTATTACGGGTGGCCGGTTTTCTTATTGGCTACCGTTGCAGCGCGTGCGGGGGCGGAGCTTGCAGAGCGTCCTCATTGGATTCGGTTAAGGAGGGCGGGTCGTTGGGCCGTGGGCAGCCAATGATCGCCGGGCTCCTCTCGCCGGCCCCGCCCCCGGAGCGCTGATAAGCGGCGCTGGCGGCGCTGGGGGTCAGTGCGGCGGGCGGTGCGGGCCGGGCATGGCGGGGGGGCTGCAGCCGCTCCGCGCAACCGTCCCCTTCCAGCTCCAGCAGCGCCGCGGAGACGGGGGCCGGGCAGGTAACGGCGGGAGGCGACGGGCACCCCCAGTGTGCGGCCTCGGGGGACCCCGCGTGTCCTCTGCACCCGGCGTTGCACCGGGGTCGGTACCGGGGCCCCGAACCGGCGCCGTGAGCCGCTCCGCCGGTTCCAGCGGCACCTCCCGGCGGAGAACCGCTCTCAGCGGGGCGAGCCCCTCTGCGCCCCGGGCCCCAGCAGCCGAGCCGGCTGTTCGGGAGGCTTCTGGCTGCTGCTGCGGGGGTGGAAGCGAAAGAGAACGAGACCGGGGCAGCGCGGGGGAGCGGGCCGGGGAGGGGAGGCCGGGCCGGGACCCGCTGCGCCCGGCAGCCGCCCGTCGTGAGGCCGTGTCGAAAACCCCGTGTCCTCTGTTCTGTGCGGCTCATCCGGCTTCATGAACAGGCGATAACTTGATTTGCGCTAATGGCAGTTTGTCCCTAACTGCATTGCTGAGACTTTTTTTTCAGGAATGCTTTTTTAAATCTAACTTTTTTGTGACCCAGTAATAGTGTTTGGCTTTTCTGGATGTACATGTTGCTTCTGGCTGCGTGTGGCGCTGCTTTTGGATGCTGGGTTCTTGCTTGACTCTTCATTATCTCCTGAAGTTTTAAAATAGCAATGAAGCGCTTTCTGGGTCAAACGTGAGACTGATCAGTTCTGGACCAGCTGGAGCCGTTTGTGTGGCCGGTCCCGAGGTGTCTGTGCGGACACTGTGCTCCGGTCCTGCAGCCGCCACCGAGCCGCTGTGCAGAGGACGAGCCCGTCCCGAGCGATAATTAACAATTAACGGCCCTTCCTGGAGTCCTGCACTCCCTGCTTGAGACTCGGGCGTTCCTGCTGCTGGCAGGACTGGCGTTGTGCAGAGGAGCTATTGAAAAGCTTTTTGCTTGATTTCCACTTGAAATAAATTAAGGAAATAGATTCTTTCGAGTGCAAGTCTCTCCTTCGCTCGGAGCTGCACTGAAACCGAGGTGGAGTTCCTAATGGGGCAGTTACCCAGTAGGTTCAGCTGTCAGAGATGAAGCAGCTGCGGAGGGGCAGCCCTGGTTGTACCCGCAGCTCGGAGCACACGAACCAGAGCTGCTGCTCCTCGTTTCTTCCTGGCTCCGCGCCTCACTCCACAGGCTGCAGGAGCCTCAGTTTTTCCTCTTGGTCACAATAATTTCCTCTGCAGTTTTGGAGGAGTTTGAATTTCCACTCTGCCTCATCCACTCCCTGTGCGTGTGGGAGCTGCAGCAGTGAACTGGCAGTTTAACCCCAAACTGGAGTGCTGGTGATTCAGGATGCAGCTCTGCTGCTCCTCCCTTGTGCGAGCTCAGCCTGGGAATCGCTGCTTTCTGCCCTCTTTGCTCAGCCGGCTCTGCTGCTGTTCCCAGCGCGCCCCGGCTGTGGATCTCTGCTCAGGAGATGTGCGGGGTGATCGGGGCCGATCCGCAGCTGCTCTGATCACAGAGGATCCCATTGAGCTGAGGAGCAGCTGCCGCAGCTCTCAAAGAGCTTCTGTGAAGAGGAAGAGCTGGGGGATGCCTGGAAGGAGGTCTGAGATATTTTTAAAGGAGCTGACTTGCTGTTTACGAATCCACAGTATCAGTAGTGATGGGGCTGATGTGTGTCACTGGGGTCGACGTTTGTGGGTTTTTAGATTCCTCATCTGTCCTGTGGTGCAGCTGAATATCTGAAGTTTTTCAGGACTTGCCGTGTTTGCTGTAGCAGTGGATATCTGATGGGGTTTTGTGTGTGAGGGATGGGTATAAAGGCTTTCGTTACCAAAATAGCGGTGTAGGTGTTTGGTGTCTGCTTTCGAGTTTTCTTTCATGCTGTTTAACACCTGTAGTTTTTCAGGGGTTGTTTAAGCAAACGAACAAGGGACACAGAGGTTCATGGTGTTTATAGCCTGTACCCATCTCAGCAGCAGGGGCAGCTTGGTTGGTACTGACACCCTAAAAGAGAAACAAAGCCCTGGGGTGAGGCTGCGGGTTCTGCATGGGAAGGTCCTGCTGCTGCGCCTGCAAACGGCTGCTGGGACGAGCTTTGCACTTCTGCACTGGGGTTCATCACCATGAAGCAATTGTGCCTTCGGGGTTTTGCTGTGGGTGAGCAGGCTGAGAGGAATAAAGGGTAAAGCACAAGTAGGGAGCTGCAATGGGCAACGATGGTCATGTGGGACTGGTGGAGCGATGGGAAGGTGGTGAGCGTGTCCCAGGGCTGCGCTGGCCAGGAAGAACCAAACCAGGCTTTGTGTTGGACCCACTGAGCACACCCGTGGCTCAGGTCTGGGTGAAGCCTCACAGGTGGATTCATTCAGCATGGAACAAGTTTTGGTGCAGGAATCAGAGCCTGTTCATGTCCTCAGCTGATATGGATCAACCTTCCATCTAAACCTGCTGCTCTGCTGGATACGGGTGTGGGAAAGGGGAAACAAAGGACACATCTCAACTAATCTTGACTTGTGTTGACATTCTGCAGGTGAAACAAGTTTTCTCCTGCTTTAAAATGCTGGAGATGACATTTAAAAGCAAATGTGCGGGGGAAGGGGTGGGACTGTGGTTTGGTCTGTCCCTCCTGTGGCAGAACCGGAGGAGCCTGGAGCTCTTGGGTCCTGCACCCAGATGGATTTTATTGCTGAATCTTTCTATCAGCTGGGGCTCATCTAACACGGCTCCAAAGTTCTCAACACCTGTTGGGTGAGTAGAGAACCGGAGGAACCCGGACACCTGTTTGTGTGGAGCGGCAGCTGCTCCGTTCCAGGTGTGCTGAACATTTGGCGTTTTCTGTCTGACTCTGTGGTGCAAAGGAAGGAAACAAGTTCTTGGCCTAACCCTGTGAGTGAAATACCGTCATGCACCAAAGTGCAACGAGTTCTGCTTGTGCAAAGCCAGGTGTCGAAATCCTGTGTGAACACGGCTCCGGCGCTGCCCCCGCGGGTCAAGGTGACGATGATGCTGAAAATCTTCAGGTTGCTTTATCATTTAAAAAACAAATTTTGAAAGAATTAAGATAAAGGTGAAGAGTTCAGCTCTTCCCTCAGCTGGGTGTTCAGCTGCAGGCCGGGAGCCGCGTTGGAGGGAGTTGCTGTTTGGCCATGTCTGCATCCAGGAAAACCAGCTCGAACTGCTCGTGTCCCTCAACGATGTCTGCAGATGCTGCGTCCTCCGGGCAGCTCTCCAGCGCCGGGTCCTGCAGGAGCTCCGCGCCCCGCTCTGCCGCGGCCCCGCGGGTTTCTGGGTGTCCGTGGGGCAGGGGGTTCCCGGGTGTCACGGCTGCATTGCGGGAGGATCGTGTTTCTGGGTGTCCGTGGGGCAGGGGGTTCCCGGGTGTCACGGCTGCATTGCGGGAGGATCGTGTTTCTGGGTGTCCGTGGGGCAGGGGGTGGAACTGCGGGTTCTGGGATTGCAGCGATTGCAGCGCTCTGGGGGTTGCGTTTCTGTGTTGGTGTTTCAAAGAGCTGCGAAATCCCATCCTGGCATGGGTGTGAGTTTCCCCTCAGTTACAAATCTTCTTTAAAGGAAGATGGATGGTGATTTTAAGAGATGTGGGATGCTTCCTTGGCAGAGGCCTGAGGACGAAGGGCCCGGTGCAGAAGCTCCTGCTGTGCCCATGGTGACTCTTATGGCAGGAGCACTGAGGGCTTGTGTATCGTTACCTTCTAATCTGCCTGTAAATTCCAGATTCGTTCTCCTCCTTGAAGCCTGTTAACATTGAAGCTGTTTTCTTTTCCCTGAAAAAGCAGACGGTGTGTCCGGCTTTCGGAGGCTGCTCGTGCTCGTCCTGCCTTGCTCGGTTGTTTTATGCTTCAGCACTTTAAGACAGACCTTTGCAGGGGCCTATTCCCAAACTGTCAGGGTCTGAACAGCAGGTCCCTACGTTTCTAAACATCCTTCTGCTATTAAAGGGTCGCTTTCCTCAGGGTGAAATCTGGAGGGGGAAGGAAGATGATTTTACAACTCTACAGAAGGTAGCAATGGGAACTTTCCTGTTGCTTGCCGTGGGTTTTTTGGTGGAGAGGCAACCGTGGGGCAATGAGCTGCAAACACTAACGAGGTTCTAAATTAAGTGGTAGGTGTCTCACTGTTAACAGGGAGCGTGTCCTGAAGTGCCAGCTGGGCCCAAGACAATGAGCCGTTAATCCCGTGTGGACCTTGTGTGGCTGTCAGGCCGGGACTAACCCTTCCCTCGCCCTCCCACGTGGCTTTTTGCTCTGCCCTTTTCTCACCTAGAACCCGAATTCCACTGTTCAAGTGATAGTTTAGCTTATAAAAAGGTGTATTTAACAGGCTGTGTCCTGGAACAGCCTCAGCACCTTTGTGCACGGAGGTGTTTGGCAAACACAACACAGAGCTCAGGTTTAGTGCTGGTTTCAGTGCTGGTTTAGCCTGCGGTGCCTGTTTTGGGGAGGAAGGAGGGAATGTCGTACCCAAAGCGCCGGAGCGGAGCTGCTCAGCCTCCCCATCTCGCCAGGCGGCTGCGGGGCCGGCTCTGCGTGCGGTGGTTTGTCTGTCTGATCACAAGGAAACACAAACTTCCCTGCTGGCTCCAACGTGCGCGGGGTCGTGATGGTGACCAGGTCACGCCTCTCCCGTTCTGGTCCCTGCTGAACGAACACGCTCCTGCCGCTCACCCCAAGCACCTGCGGTCCTGCTGGGGACGCCAAACTTCCCAGGGGTTCTCGTGGCCTCCTGGAGGTGGGAGCGAGGGACAGGACGCTTCCTGGGGGAAACTGAGGCACACGGGCTCCCTGTGGCTGTGGGGAAAAGAGCCAGGGTTCTCGGTTTTGGAAATCTCACTTTCTTTCTCTTCCCGTTGTCCAGCCAGCGTTCCATGTGCTGCCGCTGTGGAGAAGACCCGGCGAGCGCGGCAGCCCCGTGTGCACCGCACGTCCTCGCTGGACACCGTCCTGGGCTCCTACCTGCTGGGACAGTGGCCGCGGGACCCCGAGGGAGCGGCCGCCTCGTGCGTGAGCCACAAAGCCACCCAGGTACCGACCTGCAGAGCGCGGGAGCAACGAGCCGAGCAAAGCGGGGCGGAGGGGGCGGCAGAAAATCCCCACCTGCCCAGCCGCAGCTTTCTAGGAAGGCTTTTTTCCCCCTTTAGCTTCCCAGCTTTGGTGCAGAGTTAGAATTTCCTTGGCCCTGTTTGGAGGCAGATGGCCTCTGGCTTTCTTCGCCACTGCTGGCTCAATGCTACTTTTTTTTCCTGGCCTTGGGGCCAAGCCCTTATGTAAAGCTGCGGCTGCGTGCCACATGCTGCGAGCAGTCGGGTGCTCAGAGAAGGGCTCTGCTGCGGTGGAAACGCTCCAGCCCGCCAGGAACCCGTAGCAACCTGTAAATATTGCTGTGTGGCAGCGAGCGGCGCTTGCTGATCTGCAGAGGTGAAAGAATTCAGAAGGATAAGAGCATCCGTTTGCTTAACAAGCTGTTTATTTAGCACACAGTCTCTGTTCACTTGCTGTTTGATCTTTGCTATTCAACAATTTATTATGGGCTTGTTCGCAGGAAATTCTCAATTGGATTCCAACTCGCATTGTCCTTTTCCAAAGTATTCTTGCCTACTTGTGTTTGGGTTCTAGCGCCAGGAGCTGTGAGGGCAGGGAGCAGCAGGAAGGGGTTTGTCTGGCTGTTTGAGTCGGCAGCGCACAGTGCTGGGAGCACTTCACCCCGGGGTTTGGGGCTGCTCGGTTTTCCTGGCACGTGGCGGTTTGGGGAAGGGTTGGGGAGCGGCAGCTGCTCCTTCCCGGCAGGAGGTGCCGCTGGTGCCACAGCCCATCGGGAGCTGGTGGCTCCAGATGCTGTTTTACCGCGCGACACACATGGAACGAGCAGCGATCTCCGCTGCTTCACGCGTGGCGGGGCCGGGTGTCTGCTGGAGCTGTGGCTGAGTCCTGGGCTGCACAGCGCCCTGTGTATTGACAAAACGTTCCTCACCGCAACCTCCAGACTTGGCCGCTGCTCCCGTGTTCAGTTATCAGACGTGGGAGCCTCTCTACGCAGCGGTCCGTGTTTGCCCCGTGCAGCTGCGGATCAGCTCTTTGCAGAGCTCTGCAGATCTGCTGTCGCAGGGCGGCTGGTGGGCGATACGGACGCAGGTGCTGGGGAGGGTGGCGGCACGGCTGGAGCTCGGGGCGTTATCTCGCTGTGCAAAGCTTTTTTTTTCCTGTCCTTTTTCTGAGGAAGTGGTTTTGCCACAGTTAGTACAAAAGGTTCTGTAATTTCCTTCTGCCTTGACAGGCTGCCTACGAGAGCAGGGACGCAGATGTGCTCTTCATTTTCAGGCCTTCCTATTGCAAAGAGCCTCTTTGCTTCCTTTTTAGGCCCTAGTTTTCTGTGAGCAGCGGTGCAGAACCTCCTTGGGTCCCCAGCAGCCTCCTGGGCCCTGTTTGAGAGTCCGTCACGTTCTCGCAGCTGGAGTTCAGGTTCCCACAGCCCCACTCGGGCTGCACGTGGGACAGGCTGCGGGGTCCCCGAGACCTTCGCCCCTTCTCAGCCCCATGTGTGCGATCGGCTAGGATATAAAGTGACACGATGTTTTGGGATGACGGCCAAATAACGATGTTCGAGTTGTTTGGGAGACAGGGTTTGAGGTAGGAAACGAGCTCTGATGTGCCGGAGCCGCAGGGCTGGTCTGTGCCTGGGGGATGAGCAGCAGCTCGGAGCTCAGCGGGAATCGGGGCAAACCAGGCGCTGTGAATGGGCAGAGCAGCCACCATGCTGCTGATGGGCACCGCGGGACGGACACACGGACAGGCGGCTGTGGCTGCGGGGAGCTCCGCTCGCAGGGTGAGGGGGCTTCATTGGGGCTGCGAGGGCAGGAGAGGGCTGGATCTCTGCCCAGAGATCACCTGTATCCCTGAGCAGGAGGGACAGCAGGTACCTCTCCGGGTAACTCGTTCCTGTGGTTTAAGTAGATTTTCAAACCCGTTTGCGCCGGGGGAGCGCAATGCTGGAGCACGTCAAGGGCGCTGAGCTCAGCGGAAGGAAGTTCCCACCCTTCGATCAGAGCAACAGCGCGTTCCGATTCCCATCGATACCGAGAACGTCCCATTGCTGGGACAGCAGCTGTGGGAGGCGGCGCTGGGGCCGCTGTTCTGCGCAGAGTCCGCTGGGACGTGCCGGCCCCACGGGTGGGGGACGCGAGCGGCCGCTCCCCCCGCGCCCCGGCAGCCGCGCTGGGTTTGGTTCTGCCCGCAGCCGGGTGAGGCTTTTCCTCTCGGGGACGCCGCTCCGCGCAGCGGGTCCCGGCGCCGCTGTCACAGCCGCGAGTGGCACAGGGTGGTTGCGGTTGTTTCCCCGGAGCTGTGGCTTGATGCGCTTTACCTCGCCAGGTGGTTGTGGTGGTTGAACTGCGGACTCTGGACAGGTCTCTCACTGCGCAGGTCTGTGAGGTCCAGTTTCCCGATGGGCATGAATCTGGCCAAAATGGCTTTGTTTGGGCAAGCGTAAATAGGTGGCTGTCTCGTAACGCACGTTACTGGGCATTGTGTTAACGGGGGGACGCAGGAACAGGACGGAACAGGCAGCAGTCGATCGCGTATCCTTAGGACTCTCCCAGAGTCTCCAGGTGGTAAATGTTTGATTATCCTCAGCTGCGTTTCTCGTCACTTCAGACTCCGGTGTCCTGGCACGACGCAGGAGCGGGGAAAGCCAGCGCTCACCAGCGCTCTGCGTCCTGGGGAAGCGCCGATCACCACCGAGAGGTAACGCAGACCTGCAGCGCGAGCTGCTGCCGGCCGGAGGCTCCTGCGCGCCGGGGAGCGGGAGCACAGCGCCCGTTTTGGGGCGGTGGGCTCGGCTGGTTCTGTAGCTGAAGCTCTTGTTCGACAGATCGCCAGGCTGAAGCAGCAGCTCCAGCGAACGAAGCTGAATGGCAGAAGCGGCAAAGAGGAGAGGAGCTCCCCGCTGCAGGGCGACCACACCGTCCGCGCATCGCTCCGGGTGCGTTCACATCCCCCTGCTCTGCTGTCCGTGTGTGCTCGGGAGGTGGAGGGCGAGCTCCTTTGGGCAGGTGTCCTCCCGCTCTCAACTTCTGCTCTCACGCTGAGAAGGGACAATTTTTCCTCTTCTCCCAGCTCTGCCCTGTGTCCCCATGCTGGGCTCTGCGGTCAGTGAGTTCACACGACTCTGCCGGCAGCCTCTGCAAGGCTTAGGCTGAGCCTGGAGAGCTGCGGAACAGGGTGTAATGGCAGAATGCGTGCGGATATAATGAGTTATTCGTTCTGGGTTGTTGCAGGACTCTCCTTCGGGTTTCCTTTCTCCATCTCCTGTTCTGAGGCTCAGCCCCTGCCTGCACCGGAGCCTGGAGGGGCTGAACCAGGAGCTGGAGGAGGCGTTTGTGAAGGAACAGGGGGATGAAGAGCTCTTGCGGGTAAGTGAGGGTCACAACATGGTCCCAAATCCCCTGGGGGGTCCTGGAAATCTGTTCCTCTGAAGCCTGGATCTGTTTCTTGGCCATGGGGATGGTCTCTGCGTTGAGTTTTCATTTGTTCTGGGCATGTAACTGTCTAAATTGGGTCAAGTGGCCACTGAGTTCCCTCCCTAAAACTTGCTGGTGCTGTGAGAGATCAGCTGGTCGTGTTCCCGGGACAGGTGACACCTGGGTGACAGCTCTGACACTGTCCTGGGCTGTGTCCATGGGCTCCTTGTGCTGCGCAGGGCAGGCGAGGGGCCTCCCCGCAGCCCGGGGGGGGCACAGACGCTGCCGCCGGTGGGATCCAGCCCCAAACCGCTGCTGTTGAACATCGGCCTTGCTGACGGGGTTTCTTGCTCCACTCAGACTTTGCTTCCTCCCCAGATTTTGGATGTCCCAGACGGACACCGGGCGCCGGCACCTGCCCAGAGCGGCTCCGGAGCTGCGTCCCTGGCGCTGGGTCCTGGCAGCAGCCTGTCCCTGTCCCCATCCCTGTCCCCGTCCGTGCCGCTGCGCCCGGCAGCTGGAGAACCCTCCCCTGCGGCGGGCGAGGGGCTGCCAGACGCGAAGGACAAAGGTAAACGCTGCACGCGGGGGCGCGAAGGGGCCGGTGCTACAAATCCCGGGGTGCGGCGGCTGCTCCGTCCGCGCTGATGTGGCCGAGGGCTGCAGTGACACGGCTCAGCTGCGCTGGACTCGTGAAGCTGCAGTAGAGGGCAGGAGCTGGGAGCTACACGGATAAAATGCCACAGCTTTGGGGGGTCATACCTGCGGCCCCAGGGGTCCAGAAGAGCATCTCTGGGGTCCAGTTACAGAGCGCTGTTGGATTCTTTTAAAACTTTCTCAATCTGTCCTTTTTTCCCCTGCCAGATGAGGGCAGCTCTTCACCAGTCCTGGCCTTTGCTGCTTCTCCCCGGCCCAACCACAGCTATGTGTTCAAACGGGAACCTCCCGAGGGATGCGAGAGGGTTCGGGCTTTTGAAGAAGCTTCGTAAGTACAAGGCGCTGTTGGCAGCAGAGAACTCGTGTGAGGTTGGTCCTGCGTGGGGGCAGTTGAGCTGCTGTTGCCACAGGTGTCACCCCTGCCCTCAGGATCACAGAGTCCAACTGTTCCCCCCGGCACTGCCCCATGTTCTGAGAACCTCATGTCCGTCTGTCCAACCCCTCCAGGGACGGTGACTCCAGCACTGCCCTGGGCAGCCTGTTCCAATGCCCCACAGCCCTTTGGGGAAGAAATTGTTCCCCAGATCCAACCTCGACCTCCCCTGGTGCAACTTGAGGCCGTTTCCTCTGCTCCTGGCGCTTGTTCCTGGGGAGCAGAGCCCGACCCCCCTGGCTCCCAGCTCCTTTCAGGCAGGTCAGAGATCAGAAGGTCTCCCCTCAGCTCCTGTTCTCCAGCTGAACCCCCGGGTCCCTCAGCCGCTCCCATCACACTTGTGCTCCTGTAGATCAATGCTCTTTCAAAACAAACCAGCCTCTTGTGCCGCTCTGTCCCTGAGGAGCGGCCCAATCGCAGGGGCTGTCAGGGTTCGGTCGGGCTCTTGGCTGGGCACACAACTCGGGGTGCTCTCCCTGCGGTGCCCCCGGGAGTGTCCGTTCCTCACGGTGTCCCTGTGTCTCCTGCAGCTCCCCCAGCCCCGAGCAGCCGTTCCAGCCGTCCTGCCCGGACAAGAACAAAGTGCATTTCAACCCCACAGGCTCTGCCTTCTGCCCCGTCAGCCTGGTGCAGCCACTCTTCCCCAGCGTGGGGCTCCTCTTCAGGGGGCTCCCAGCAGCCCCCGGCGCGGGCGCCGTCCCGTCCTGCCCACCCCCAGACCCCAGCCCGTTCCTCGGCGCGCGGGAGGACGCCGCGGCCGACGGCTTCAGCGAGGTGTCCACGTCTTCTGCCCTGAATTACGAACCCTGGAAGCGCGGGCAGCCTGAGGAGAGCGTCTTCCACAGCTCGCTCGTGGTGTGAAGCCGCTGGGAATGCTGGTGGCAGCAGCGCCGGCTCCTCCGCGCGTCTCTGCCAGCCCGGGGAGACTTTGTGCCTCGGAGGTGGGATGTGATGGCCTAGAGGCGGCCCTGGGACTGAAACCGCAGCAGTTTCCTCTGAGGATGATGGAAACTGAAGCACAAGGTGCCGCGGGGCTCCTCGCTGCAGGACGGGCTCGTTTTTCCGAGCCTCCCCTGTTCAAAGCTCTTTCCCATGCGATTGCTCTGGTGAAGAGCAGCCGGTGAACTCGTGCTGGGTGGCTCGGGAAGGAGGTTGAGCGGGGAGGGTTCGGGGACCAGAGGGGCCGCTCGGCGCTGCCCTCGCGGGGTTGGTGGAACGCGTGGAACGCGCTGTGTCTGCGCGGCGACAGCAGCTCCCGTTCCTCGGCCGGTGCCCAAACAGGAGCCGGGGGTGTTGGGCAGGCGCAGGGCGTTGTGCTGCAGGAGCCCCCGGCGGGGGGCTCGTCCTGGCTGCGGGGCTGGGGAAGCGCGTTTGACTTTGTGCTGTTGTGGAGGCTCTGGGATGTGAAGCCCATTTTTCTTGTATATGATGTAGAAACTCTATTTTCTTCCAAAGACACTATTTTTTCAGCCTTTTGGAGTTTGTGTTTTATGTCTCACAGCTGAGCGGGAGCTCGGGAGGGGCCGTCTGTGCTCGGAGGGTTTGCGAGGAACTGAAATAAACATTTCAGGCATCCCGAGGGCTTTGGGGTTCAATGTTTTGAGTGTGGGCCGGGGGAGGGAAACGGCCCCGGGCAGACGCGGTCCCGGTCCGCATGGGGGGGTCGAGGCAGAGCCCCCGTGTCGCCGCCGTGTTTCCCGGGTGCGGAGCCGCGGCTGCCCCCGCTGGCGGGCGGCGGGGAGGAGAACGGAGCCGCTGCGGGCGGGCGGTAGGACCTGCGCGGCGCCGCCGGAGGCTGGGACGGCCCCGCCCCCTGCGCGTGCGCACAAGCCGCCCGAGTCGCTGCGGCGGGAACACCGGCGAGCTACCGCCCGTTAGCTCCGCCCCCGCTCCTGCAGCCAATCCCCGCTCTCCACATGCGGCTGCGTCACCGCAAGGTCCGCGCTCAGCGAAAGCCCCCGGCTCGGGGCTGCCCTGCACGTGCCTGCCCCGAGGGGCGCCCCGCGGCCGTGAGTGTCGCCGACCCGCGGCGCGGGCGGCCCCGGAGAGGCCGCGGAGGCTCTCGGCGCGACCCTCCCGGCCGGTCCCGCCCGCTTCCCAGCGGCGTCCGCCCGTGTCCCTCCCACGGCGGGCCCGGCAGCGCGGCGGGCGGCCCCGGCCGGGCGGGTCCTGGCGGGCGGGCGGGCGCAGGCCGCGCGTATGAAGCAGCCCGCTCCGCCGGCCGCGCTGCGCGATGCGGTGCTGGAGCTGCCGCCGGAGCCGCCGGCGCTGAGCGGCCGCGCCGCCGCCATGGGAGCGAGCGCGGGGGGGCCCGCGCTGCCCGAGCGCCTCCGCCTGCCCGTCTGCTTCCTGGGCGTGTTCGCCTGCTACTTCTACTACGGCATCCTGCAGGAGAGCATGTGAGCGGGGCCGGGGGCGGGCCTGCGGGTCCCGCCGGGTCCCGCCGGTCTCACCGCGTCCCGCTCTTGCAGCACCCGAGGCCGGTACGGGGAGGAGCGGTTCACGTTCGCGCTGACGCTCGTGTTCATCCAGTGCGTGATCAACGCCGCCTTCGCCAAGATCCGTGAGTCGGGGCCTGCGGGTCTGGCCCGCCGGGGCCGCAGCGGCCGCCGCTCGCAGCGCGCGGGTCGTCGCTGGCCTCTGGTGACGCTCCGGAGGCTCCTGGCGGCCGCTCGCAGCGACGCCGGCTCTGCTCTTTGTGTCCTCCCCAGTGATCCGCGTGTTCGACTCGGGCCGGGGCGATCGCACCCGCAGCTGGCTCTACGCCGCCTGCTCCCTCTCCTACCTGGGCGCGATGGTTTCCAGCAACTCGGCTCTGCAGTTCGTCAGCTACCCCACCCAGGTGGGACAGCAGGGGGGACGGCAGCGGGACAGCTGGGCTCGGTGCCCCAAGACGGGCGCTGCGCTGAGGGAGTTCGAGCTGGGGAAGGGGCAGCCGGTGATAATTGTCAGGAGGGGAAATCGCGCAGAGGGTTTTCACACTTTTTTTCCTGCAGATGCGTTTTTGGGGCTGTTTCGCTGTTTCAGTCAGCGCTGGGTGTGTGGGGAGGGGTCAAGGGAGCTCAGACTGCTCTGGAAAGGGAATAGCAGCCCTGAGAAATTACTGGGATTTGTTGCTGGCGTTGGCTCGAGAGGGTTTCTGAAACCTTCGCCCTGTGGTGGGGATTTTTGTCTTTTTTTCTGTAGTCCCTGGTGTGTTACAGGAGGGTGCTCTGACCCCGTACGGCACCCGCGTGTTGCTGTGACCTCTCCCGTTGCAGGCAGGCAACGGTGTGTGATAGTTAGTGCCGTTTTTCTTTTATAGGTCCTAGGAAAATCTTGCAAGCCCATCCCAGGTACGCACATTTCACATTGCTTGTCTATTTGTGTGGATTTCCCATGCCCCCCAGGACCTCGGCAGTCAGGACGGTGCCTCCGTGCTGCCCCGGGAGGTGCTGCTGGGGTTTTATCCACATGTTGTTCTGTTGAGCTGAGTTAAAATCCCCGGAGAGGCTCTTGGGAGTGGTTGGTGATGTTGCTTCTTTACAGTCATGCTCTTAGGAGTGACGCTGCTGCGGAAGAAGTATCCGCCGGCCAAGTACCTCTGCGTGCTCTTGATCGTGGCCGGCGTGGCCCTGTTCCTGTACAAGCCCCAAAAAGGGGCTGGGAGCGACAACCACGTCTTTGGCTACGGAGAACTGCTCCTGGTGAGTCCTGTGCTACGTGGGCAGCCCCGGCGGGCGGGGAGGAACCGACGGTTCCAGCGCAGATAAGGCCGTGTCCTTTGTACCCCCTCGCGCCCGAAAGCTGACGTGGAGACGCTGCTGTGGGAAGACAATGGGGCGAGGTCGGTGCCTGAGCGCACCCACGTCCCTCTTAGCGTCTGTTTTGAGGCCACATAATCGCTATTGAACGGCTGGTGGGGATGTAAAAAAAGGAGAGGAACGCTCAATATTTTTTTCCCTGCAGAGAAGACACAAAGAATGAAGGTTTTCTGTGCTTTCTCTGGTCTCTGTCTCATCTCAGCTGCTGTCCCTGACGCTGGACGGGCTGACCGGCGTGTCACAGGACCACATGAGAGCTCACTACCAGACGGGGTCCAACCACATGATGCTGAACGTTAATCTCTGGTCCACCCTGTTCCTGGGCGCTGGTAAGGGACACCCTGCGAAACCCGCGGCCACCGCGCCTGGAGTCACCCCAGGGGTAGAGACAGTGTGTCCTGCTCCACAAAAAGGGCCTAGAACACTTTTTGCAAATGGCTTTTTGTTTGGCTTGTCTGTTTGCACATAAAACGTGGGCTGTTGGGTGCAGCTCTCCTGGTGCGTTGCGGTGACGCTGCGCAGGGACAGCAGCCAGCGCGGCTCCGCGGTGTCTGCCAAACCGCACCGGTGGGGCTTTGTGCTGCGATTAAGGAGCAGCGCTGCTAATTAATTGGTAGGGACTGTTTTGTCAGAATTGGATGTGTGGTTAATGGTTGCTTCTTTTGTTAATTAACTAAGAAGGCGATCGCTTTTTCTCCTGGTTGTTCTCCACTGTGTGGAATTCAGTCTTTGGTTTTAGCAGCTCCTGTTGGGTGACAAGTACGAACGGAAATTATCGGTGGACAGCGGCTGCTGGGGCTGCCTCTGGGCGCAGAATCCATGTGTTTCATCCTGACCCTTTTCCAGGGATCCTGTTCACCGGAGAGCTCTGGGAGTTCCTGAGCTTCACGGAACGCTACCCCGGTGTCATTTCCAACATCCTGCTGTTCGGCCTGACGAGTGCGCTGGGGCAGGTAAATGTGCGACCCTCGTGCTGCAACCTTCGCTGGGTGTGTTTGCTCAGCAGGGAGACAGCAAAGCATGTGTGCAAATAGTCAGGATTTGAAATAAGATTCTTTTGGCGTCTGTGTTTTCACAGAGTTTTATTTTCATGACTGTGGTGTACTTCGGACCTCTGACTTGTTCCATCATCACCACAACCCGCAAGTTCTTCACCATTTTAGCGTCCGTCATCCTGTTTGCCAACCCCATCAGTCCAATGCAGTGGGTGGGGACGGTCCTGGTGTTCCTGGGTAAGTCTGGGAAGCAAATACTTTATTTAAAGATGACGTACAGTGAGGGGAGAGCCAATAAACTGGTCAGAAACCCCTCATGTCCGGGAACACTCTTGCAGAGCGTGGTAGTGCCTCCCCAGTGCAGGAACAGGGGAATGGGACTTCTAGCACGTTTATTAGGTCTCTGAGTGACCATTAGTAAATTGGTGCCGTTAATTCAATTTTTGGCAAAGCTCTTTGCGTTATGTTTGTGTGAAGAACGTGAGGAAGTTCTCTGTGCACAGGGACTGTTGTGTCTCTTTGCAGGCCTGGGACTCGATGCCAAATTTGGAAAGGGGGTAAAGAAGACTTCACATTGAGGAAATGGCTGATCTCTGCAGTTGGAATGAACTTTTAATTTATTGTCTTGTACCTCAAAATCTGATATGAAACTGGACTCAGGATAGGTAATCAGAAGGAGAGTGTTTGGATTTTTTTTTTTTGTTTTAGTTTTTTAATTCAAAATTGTCTTAAAAGTGTAATACTTTAGTTCTAACTGTAATTAAGCTTTTTTTTTTCTGTAGTCAAAGCTGCGTTAGTAGATCCTAGCAGCAGGATGGAATTCTTGCCTTAACAGGAAAAAAACCCTTCATATCTTTATTAAAGAAAAAGTGACACACCGAGACGCGTTACATCCTTCACCCTTCGAAAACAGAAGCAGCTCTTGGCCTGTGTAAAGGTTTACAGGAAAGCCGGTTAACCAGTGGGGGCCAAATGAATTCTCTTCATCCCCCCGCTGATGAAGGAACAGGACCCTCTGCTGCCCAGACCCTGCCAAGGTTGTGTGACAACGGGTTCCAAAGGGGGAACGGGCCCTGGTTCATCACCCGCTCCCCAGGTTCTATCCCAACGGTGCCTTCAGGGCCAGAGAGCGGAGTTCTCCACAGGGCAAACTCAGCACACGAGCGCATGTTCCCACCAGCTGTCGCTTGGTCTCCATCTGCTCGGTGGCTCTGGCCTCGCGCTCCAGGTGGGCTCTTCATCTCTTTCCTGAGCGGCTGCTCTAAGTCTCTCTCTCTCCATCTCCGGCTTCCCCCACCCCTCCGGTGTCTCTTACAACTTTTTTGGCCTCAAATTTGCCTTCAATTTAATCTGTCTTACTATTCTATAGTTCTACACAAACAACACATTTCTTGGAAATATAAACCGGAGGCTATTAAAGCGTTTATCTCTGGCACCTTTGCCTCTTTGCTAACTTACATTGTCTTAAAGGTCAAGTGATAAGTAGCAAACAAACATGTTCTCAGTAGCAGAAAACCCTGAAGTCAAAGCGGCTGTGACGTGACTCGGTGGTGCCGCCGACGGACACGGGACAGTCAGGCTGCCCTGATGACGGTGGCGCTTCCCGGGGCCTCGAAGGTAATTAATACTATTTCAGTTTTATAAAAGGGAGCAGAGAAATTGCACGACTTGTTCATGAACACTGTGGCAGAGATAAGAATTCATTATCTTTTGTGTGATTTAATCATAAAACCACCTTTCCTCTATGTTTATAGCACTTGTGCTTCTCTGTCTCATAGCGCTATCCTAAATTTAACCAGTTCTCAAACTCAGCAGCCAAAAGCAGCAAAAAGATTCTAGGTGAGCTCTCAGTTCTGTTGGTTTTGCAGACTTGTTTTCCCTTCTCTAAAATTAGTAATCTGGTGTAGGAATGTGCAAATACACTGTGCAAATACAAACACCTGACAAATGCATTAGAAATCGCCGCCTCAACATCCACTTCCTTGTGATAATCTTGGAATTTCTCTTCGAACATGTTGCCTGTTAAAGAGTATTTGAATCACTGCTGTTACAAACCGCTACTCTATTCTAGAGCGTGTGCTACAAATCAAGGGGAAATCACACTATTTGGATTCCGCAGAAGCAGAATTGCTCGTTAGCAATAATTCTATACTGACTAAAAGCTCTTGAGAAAGTCTGTGATCAGCAATGGAGGGAGTGAGACGGCAGGAGCCCGTCTGCACCGTGTTCTCAGTCTGTTAGCGGTGATCTCCTTTGCATTTACAGCATCTCAACCTAAATTGCCTCTTGTGCATACGCGCCAGGAAGGCTGCGCTGCTGGAGCTCAGAATTCTCTCCCTTTTGCTCTGAGTCGAGCTGCAGCTTTAGGAGAGACCATATCTTAAAAAAGACCTTGTTAATTCTCAACCGTTGAAAAGAAGCCAACACAGTTTGTAGGGAGCTCTTGCTCCCAGCCCCAGCTCTGTCCCTGCCCCGCTGCAGCAGCCTGGCTGACCAGCAGAAAGAACGAAGCTGGGAGCTTCCCACAGTCTGTTGTATAAGCCAAGATCTGTCTTTACCAATATCGTCAACTTGTCTGTATTCAGAGCACAGATTTAGACATCAGTCTGCCAAGAAGAAAGAAAATAAACGAGATTTTCTCTCTCCTGATTGCTGCAGGCTCCCTTGACCCACTTTAGCTCTAAAGCCTATTGCTGGTGTTGCTCCAGCTCGGTTCTTGCTGCACCTCTGATTCTTGGTCAATAAGAATTTCTCAAAACAAAGGCAGCTCTTGTACCTGCCTGAGTCAGAACGCCGTGCGTTTCCCTGGACAGCTTGCTGTCCTCTCCAGACCTCACACCCTGTGAGATCCCGGAGGAGGCTACAGAAGCAATTCAAGAAGTTGTTTCCAAATCAGCGCTGCCACAAAGCAGGTCCCCAGCTCTGAGCTGCCAGGATTGCGGTGACTCCTCTGCCACTGACAGGCTGGTTACCATACTGTCCAAGATGAAGTTTTTAAAGTGTAAAACATCACCCTGCGCAGACAAGGGGGTGGGTGCTTTGAACACGCGCTGTCACAGTTACTGCAGGGAGCGCTCGTGGTTTGCTGCGTCCTGAGCAGGCATGATGGCTCTTTGAGTGCAAGAGGAAGGGAAATCAGTTGAGCAGGAGATGAGTGGAAGAGCCTTAGACAAAGCCCAGCAAGTGCAAAACGTGACAGTCGGGCTGAGAAGTTACAAAGAGATTCCCTCTTCTCTTCTACATTTGTTGGCTCTAGAGCCCCAACCCTGAGTGTGTTTATGACTCGGACAGTCACCAGCAGGGGGAACTCTTATTTCAATCATTTTTAAGAAATAGCAGGAGAAAAACAACAAAAAAGCAGTTCCTGTTTAATTAGCAACATAACTGTACTTCCAGAGTCTTTGTGCTTGCAGTAAAAACACAAGGTGGAAATCAAGGTCTTGCACCATTTTTATTCTGCTTCTTTTTGACCGTCAGCAAAGACTCCATCGACGCTAAGTCGTTAGCAGCTTTAAGACGATCACTGTCTCCTCTGCAGAATGGCTGTGTTACAAATGACATGAGTATAAATATGTGCACACCTGCCTGTGCTCTTGTAACGCCAACAGCTGCTTCCCACGCAGCAGCAGCCACTGGCATCAGTCAGTGTTTTTAGAAACATCTCTGCCAGAATCCTCCTCGGAACCTCGTCAGTTCTTGGTGGTCCCAGCGAGGTGAGAAGAGTCACGCAGGTACTGAGAACAAATGGCAGACGCTGCTGTGGTGTTTGTGCCCTTGGCCTCCAGGAGGAACTCGCTGATGTATCAGCCTAGAAAGGTGAAGTTCGATTTCGTGGCCGAGACGTGGCATCTGCAGGGGGGAACTTGGCAGCTGCGTTGCTTTTCCTTTCATCTGCCTTGTTTTTATGTGTTCCTTCTGCAACTCCAGCAGCAAATGTTCAAAAAACCCCAAATGTTTAGAGAGCACATAGGATAAGGCGTATGGTACTGCGTGTGTATATTCCGTAGAGCTGGATATAATTGTCTAACACTGACACTTTCCTGGTCACAAGACAGTAAAGGCTCTTGCTCAAATGACAACAGTTTTCAGTGATAAGGAAGTTATTGTTGCCGCTTTGAAATAATGAGTTGCCAATCTTGAAGGTACCACTTAAAAAACCAACCCTAATGGTCATTCTTCAAGAGTGACTATGATTTATTGCTGTGCCACCCAGTGAAGCGTTGATGGTTACTCGAGCTTATGCTGCAGGATCCTGCACAGTCTTGCAAAGGAAATGGGAATTCCTGTCAGAATCCACGGACTTGAAAAGCATGAGAGAATCAAAATAGCACCTGGGGGAAAACACATGCTGGCTTGAGAGTGCCACTCTGGCATGGCATGTTAAGAGTTTATTCTGACTAGTAGCAGCAAGTTTGTAAGACCAACAGGGACTGGAACATCAAACAACTTTGTCTCCTTAGGGAATCAGGTTAAAGATAATGCGATCGTACAATTAAAGACTGCAGCACACAGATCTGTACAACAGGGCCAAAATATTGCATGGACAACCCTCCTTTTGGCTGGTGCTCATGGCTCCTGAATCTTGGCTTTGAAATTGCTGTTCTAGAAAACAATTTTCTCTGCAATAACTGAGTGCATCTTCAAATGAAATTAAACATCTGCATACTCATTACTGCTATTTTGGTTGCAGTAACTTAATGCCCTAATAGTCACTGCAGGACGTGGCTAATGAGAAGGCAGAAACAGCTGATGAGCTCCACGTTAAGCTCTGCAGTTCTGTAAGAATGTTCTGGAGTAGCAATATTTAAGTCATGATACTTGCTAGAATTTGTGCAATCAAGTACATATTGACAGCTAATACTAAACTTGATAATTGTGTTGAAAGCACAAATTTAGAGAGCTCTCCTATCTTGCACCAGCTTTCAAAACCAGGACAAGACTAAACTGTCATCTGGTTACAAATCCCAGTGCGAAGTACTTGAAAAAAATCTATTTGTGGATACCTTAAAAATCCTGCCATGTTCTTAGCTGCTGTTACTCTTTGCAAGGTCCAGACTGCAAATGCTCTGCTGTGTTTTTCCTTTACTACATCACTTCTATTCATTGTTGCCCACCTTCTTACTTGATTTTACTGCCTCTTTTTTTTTCTTCAGCTGTTTGAGCCCTTTATGCTCATTCATACTTTCACGCTCTGTTATAGAGAGTGGATCTTCTCCTTGATTTTTGAGTCGCTTGTTCTGTTATGTCTCTGTACCTGTGGAAGGGGAGAACAGCAGTGATAAAACCCTTCAGCCTCAGTTGCGGTCCGTTCCCGCTTCTCCACGGAGGAAGATGCTGCGATAGCACTGACGCTTAATTCTTGTTCATGGAGAAAAGCTGGTTTGAATCAATGGGAGGACTCTGGACACTGTTGTGAGCTCCTCTGCTCCGCAGGTGCCAGCAGAGTTAACAGCGTCTTGCAGAAAGGGAAATAATTTCACAGACCATTAGGGCTGGTGGGAAGCAGCAGGATCAGGTTTTAATGAATACAGGATCAAAAGCATCTTAAGGCAAACCAGCGCCGAAAACAAGAGCAGGCTCATCAGGGAAGACAGGAGACGCTTCTAACGAGAAACAAAGCACCAACTCAAAGACATTAGGGAGCCACTTTCTCACAATAGTGCATTTTGAAGTATAATTTCCTCTTCTAAAAAATCAGCTTTGATACTTTTCCAATACCTGTAAAAATAGCACTATGAACAGATTCCCTGCAATTAAAATCTCCAAGTCAGAGTTTTTCCAAAGGAGGTCAAGATTTTTTAAACAATGTTTGTTTTCTCACAAGTAAAAGGGGTTTTTAATCACAGCAACAATGACTAAGTTATCTTACAGTATTTTGAAGTCAGGAAAGCAAATTCTGACACGAATTAAGTTTTGTACTGAATTTAACGCTGTATGTATGGGGTGGCTGTGCTACAGCGACCTTCTCCCTCTGCCCTGCATGGGATAGAGGCGCTGCGGGATCCGCAGGCGAGGAAAGCGGAGCGGGTTGTTTGGGCGCTCGTATGCGTAATCAGAAACCGCCAACATCTAAGTGAACTTTCAGGTAAGAAAGGGCAGTACCCGAAAAATTCAGGTACCTGTAATTCTATACATCTCGTTTTCAGTCAGTTTCCCAAACTCTTCTGTATTTCAGCTTTGAAAAAGGAAGCAACCAGTTTCCCAATTTTGTCTTTTTCTTCTTTTTAATGAAGCTGCTTAACTTCTCTACACTTTGAAAAGTTTTCAAAGATGGGTGATGTTCAACATACCCTCCTACTCTGTGCAACACTGAAGGTCGTTTATAGTGAAGGAGAAGTGAGGGCGCTGGACTCTGTCTAGCTCAGTACTTGCTACTCTGTTGCAAATTAAATTTTGAGGAACAGGAGTGCAAAAGCTCCCAGTCTCCTGTCCCCAGAGGATGCTCAGCTCCCGTGGTTCAAAGCAGCCAGCATCTTGGAGCATTTCCTTTCATCACAACCTGCATCAGCGCTTGTGTCCTCTGGTGCTCTGCGCTGCCAAAGCTCCTTGGACCAGAGTAATAAGAAATAACAACGAGGGCTCTGCACTGGGCTGGGTGGCAGCACGAGGGGTTTGTCCTGGGCCTAGAGGATGGAGACACCCCTGCAGAGGTCAGGCTGGAGGGATAACCTATTAGATACTAGATTTTTAATTGGCTGTGACACAAATATTGCTATTTCACAATGAAACCATAAAAGCCTATCATATCAAGATTCTTTTCATGTCTTAAATTTAAAACTAATGAACAGTATCCATATCCTCAAACCAAGCAACGATTCCACGACTGTTTGTGAATCTACCGCAGCATTTGTTTTGCATCACAGATGGAAAGCGAGTTCCATAGCTGTCTCCCTGGGAAGGGAGAGGTGACTCGAGCAGCTCGCAGTGTTTGTGTGACTGTTGCATATATAAAAGCCTCATTAAGTCTCCCCAGTGAATGGAGAAGGGTTTTGTTTAGAATGGTTTTGTTTGTTTTTGTAACAAAGATGGCAAATACAGGAAATAATTAAATAACTGTGTTTTCATACTCTCCTGATCATCAGGAGCCTGGATGAGATTTTAATTAGTGCTGCATTTTCAATAACTCTGTATCCGTACATGTTGCAGATTCTTTCCTGGATAACAGGGAGATAATTATGAGAATCCTGTTTTTCACTCTCTCACTAAAGGGATGGCTGATATATTTAATCATGATGTAGAAATGCTGGCAGCTTTCTCTGAGTTCAGCCTCTCTCTAATTACATTTCTAGATTTTTAGTAAATTGAAAGGGAAAATGTAGGAACAAAATAATTAAAACCAAAGAGGAAGTGAATATTAAAAAGAAGGAGCTATTTAAAATTCTTGCACACAACTCTTTCATGGACAGAAGTTTAATCAGCTTCACCTGAAAATCAAACTTATATATATGCAAAAGTAACACCTCCAAACCCACATGTACACGAGCATTTACTGGTTCTTCTCATGCAGAAAAAAACACCTGTCTTGTATCACTCAGGTGATACTGAGAATTGTACCCAAGTGAATGCAGCTGAGAATTTGGTGTTCTCACGCGTGCACAGTGTCAGCGTATTCCCATGCACATTTTCAAGGCTCAAGCAGCACCCACACCTGGGAATTGTCCAGTCATTTTATTATGGACTTGTATTAAAGACAGAGACTGAAGAGTGACAGTATTTCACCTCTACCTGCCACCAAGGAGGACAGAATTGACCCTAAATCATTTCTGCATGTGGAGGAGAGGTGCAATTTGATCCTCATTTGCACAGATACCCAATTTAATTTTCCGCTTCCTGGGAACAAGAGAATTTTGATCAGAATGCCAGAAGCTGTAGAAGAGGCTCAGTGACACGTGGCTGCTGTTGAATCAGAGATATTTCTGGTTGTTCTCTCCAGAAACCCCTGTATCCAGAGCGCCAATGCAGGAGGGGAGGGGAAGTCTCTTTGTTTTCTCTAAAGCTGGTGCTGTGACTTCCTTTTGTGCTTCAACCATAAGAGGATAAATACACTAGTAAAAATCCACAGTTTATGTTGGGAATATAAAGCCCAGGTTAATGGAAAGGGTGTGAAAATAAGTTTCTAGGAGAAATGCGTAGCCAGAACAGAAATGCGAATACCAGCTCTGTGCTTCCCGAGAGGCGGGTTTATGGCATTTTTTCATTACAATGCAGCATTACCTGCTGTTTTGTCACCACGGGCAGCCGTTTGTGAAATGAAGGAATGAAGCGGGGTCCAAGGATTGGTCATGACTTGGATGAGAGACTTGCCAAGAAAACCCAGGACACTGCAGAAAACGTTAGAACCAGGCAATACTCTCCGAGGCAGCAGCGGGCAATGTGGCAGCCTAGCGAACAGGGCCAATTTTCATCTGAGAGGAGGAGAGGTGAGATAAAAACACTTTGGATCTTTCGTTTAAATAAGTGTAGCTGTGATACGTAACCTGGCTGATTTGGTTAATGGGGTGCTTTGTGTGTAATTGTATTAATTCACTACAACGTGAGACTGAAACTGGCAGGAAAGACAGACTAGCTCTGGATAAACTTCTCTATAAACATTTCGGTAATTAAGGACTACTAACAACGACAATTTTGCTTCCTCTGGTTGCAAGCCGTTACAAATTAGCAGCCCCGCGTACAGATGACAGGATGATTTGGGCTGGAAGGGCTCACAGCAGGGTCCCCCGCCAGGTCTGACAGGGGCTTTGTTTAACCAGCCTTGAGCTCCTCCAGGAGACACCGCAGAGCCTCTGGGCAACCTGTCCAAACACTCCTCCATGCTCACGGTGAAAAAATGTCCTCTATCCAGCGTAAATCCCCCATTTTTACTGTTGTTTCTCATTCCTTCCATGTACCACTATGACACGCGTGGCGCCGGCTGCTCCTGTGGGTCCTGGAAGGTCCGTAAGCTGTTGATCCACACACCTGAATGGCAGGCATAAAACATGTTTTCTTTATAATCCTTTTCTCAAAAGGTGGAGGAAGTGCTGTGCCTTGAGAAAAACTCACCAGTTTTCCTCAAAATTGGTGAGAAATTCTCGCGGCGCGCAGCGCGGGCAGCTGTTCCTCAGGAGCGCTGGTGACCCGCACGCTGAGGTGAGGGCCGGGGGAAGAACTTTGTATCTGCACCACGCAACAGGATGCCCAACCCTCAAAGGAACAGGGGGGAGGATGGAACCAAGCCCCGCCGCAGCAGGAACGCACACGCGGCCTCGCTGGGCGAAGAGGTTTAAGGCACGCCCGCCGCCAGCGGGGCCCGGTGCCGCGGCCGCCCCGCCCCTCAGAACCGCCCCGCCCGGCGCCTTTCCCGCCTTTTCCCCGCGCACGCGCAGTGCGCTGCCCGCCCCCGGCGGGCGCGGAGAGCTGTCCTTCGCGCCCGGGGGGCGGCGAAGGCGCCGGGCAAGGACTGGGGGTCTCGGCAGGGACGAGGTGTGTGTGAGGCAGCTCCGTGCCTGCGGCGGCCGTGCCGCACGGCTGGGCAGTGGGAGGCCCTGCCCGCCCGCCGCCGTGTGCGGTGAGTGGCGCTGCCGCACGGGCGGCTCCCGCCTCACAGCCCTGCGGCTGCAGGGGCCCGCGGGGCGCTCGGCGCATGCGCCAGCGCGCTGCCGGAATGTAGCCGCAGGGCGGGGCGCCGGGCGGCGCCGAGCGCGCATGCGCAGAGGAGCGGCGGGGGCGTGCTCGGAGGCGCCGGTGCACGCGCGGTAGCAGCACCGGCGGCAGACGGCGCATGCGCGGGAGGCGGACGGTCGGGTCCCGTGCGGGGGGGGGGTACGCATGCGCCGTTGCCCTAAAGCGGGGGGGGGGCTGGGGAGGCCGTGGCGCTCGCGCGGTGCGCATGCGCGGGCGGGAGGGGAGCGCTGGGAACAGCCATATCCTGCGTGCCCGCCAGCGCGGCGCATGCGCAGAGCGCTGCTGCGGGGACCTGCGGAATAATGAGCCTGTGCCGCGGCTGGGGGGGGCTCGCAGGAGGAAGACATGCTGCCAAATAGTGATCCCCGGCGGCTGGTGCGCTCCTAGGGGGGCCGGTGCGGGGCGGGGGGCAGACCGGGCGCCATTCCCACACACCGCACCTGCCTGGGACAGCGCTGCTGGGCCTCGGCGCCGGGCCTCCTCCCGCGGCGGAGTCACTCGTGGGGCCGGGAGGTGAGAGCTGTGGGGAAGGGGCAGGAGTTGGGAGCGGGAGCGGTGGCTCCGCGGGGCCTGAGGGAGGCGGGTGAGGGGGGAGAGTTGGGGACAGGCCTGGCCAGGGGGGTCCTGGGGATCCCCGGGCAGGGGTGGGCAGCTGAGTGAGGAAACACGAGTGGGAGGGAGGGAGGAAACAAGGGCTGGAGTGGGAAAGCCGAGGCGAGAGCAGCGTAACCGCGTAGGGGCTGCCGGGCCGGGCCGGGGGCGCGTTCCTCAGGGAGCGGGGGCTGCCGGGCCGGGCCGGGCCTGGCCGGGCTCCGTGCCCCGTGCCGCTCCTCGGCCCGCCCGGCCTGTGGCGGCGGTTGGAGGAAATGGTGCATCATCCTGCAGCACGGAGGGGACAGAATTTCCCTTCGCAGTTAAATATGTCGCTAATGCGATTCGATAGCAAAGTGCTGGTGCTGCGACGAGCGCTATCCAGATGGGCGATCGATGGGATTGGAAAGGGAAAATGTTATTCCCGTAGTATTTGTTAAGCTGCTTGTGAAATGGAATTGTCTTTCTAGCAGGAGCTTGTAGAGGGGAGAAAAATATAGAATGTAGTGTTATTGGTTGTCATTTTTCTGTAATTTGGCGTTTTAAAATGTGTTTACATTTGTGATTGTAGAGCATCATCATGACGTAATGAAAAGGAATACTTCTTTGTGATTTGTTTTTTTCTTTACCTTTGGGGTTCTAAGGGATTATGTTTGGGGTGGCTTAACGTGAAGGCCTATAAAAGTCTGCAGAATTACACTGTTATTTGTGCATTGTACGGCAGAACTCTTTGGTTATAAAAACCCCTAAATTAGTTAAGTAAAACATATAACTGGCTTCCTTCTTTTTTCAGTGACATTTTCTAACCAGATGCCCTGAATGATTTGGTTTCACTTGTTCTGTTGTGACCTGAAGAAAAAACAGATTTTTTTTTTTTTTTTCTTAATGATACTTTGTCAGGGATCTGTCTCGAGATTGAGACAACACGACAGCAGAAGTACATCGCAAGCTGTCATCCTGTCACTGGAGCAGCAGAGGACAGTAATACAAAACTGTACCTACTGTAGGATCCTAGAAACTATTCTCAAATCTGATATCCTGATTTACTTGAGTATGGTTACCACTGCTATAAAAGTAATTGTGTTTCCTGCTCAAACCCTCCAGGATTTGCAGAGAGAGAGCAGGGAAGGAGTCAAAATGGAAGGGGGTTTGGTTCAACACAGGTCTCAGTGAGCAGCCCTGTCATTGATTGCACGGGTCACAGCAGAGCACTTAAAACCCCTATTTTTTGTGTAATTGATCTTACCATTCGCAGATGTTTTAACATGGAGAAGGTACCAGCACTGGCACTAGTACTGGGCTGACTAGACCTGATAAATGTTAAAAACAACTCCGTTCACCAGAGTTTTCTCTCAGTGAGTCCCACTGAGCCAGCTCAGAGGTTTAGGGTTAATCTCAGAACTGCAGCTGAGCCTCTAGAGGACCTGCCGTTTGTGTGCCCTGTGAATGGAGTTTGTTTGCCCTGGGTGATTTCTCTGGATACCGATCCAGTTCACAATAAGAGGGACTTACCAGCTCTGTTCTTGGCGCACCCTGCTCAGCGTTTTACTTGTGGGGCTTGTCATTCCACTGCCTGGGGACCTGTGCACTTGAAATCATCTGCTTCATTTTTTCCTGGACATTATTTCCACAAAATCGTGCATAAAGCCAGGAAAGATACCTGTTTCTTGTACGATCAGGAGCTATTGCTGTGCTGTTGATTGTATTAGTAGTTCCACGTTTGGGAATATCCAGTTATTTTGTAAAATTCCTTCTCCCCAGCTTTGGCTCAATTTTCTGCACAACTGGACTATTATGTAAGATCTTGCTGTATTCCTCCAACCTCTGCTGGTGTTTCCTACTCAGCACAGAGAGGAAATGCAATAAAAATGTGGTTTAAAAAAACAAAACAAAAAGGTCTTTATAGAGAGTGCTGCTTCTTGATTCTCAGATGATAAGCTGCTATTGCATTCTGTCTTGTACTTTGTACTTGGGAGAGCTCTTAAATAAAGCACGTGTCCCAGGTTCTAGACACGGCAGAGCAGGAAGCCAGCCCGAGATTAAAGTGTTCCTACCCCTGCGGAGGCAAAGCAGCTGCTGCTTTTCAGAAGCTGTATCTGTAAATGTATTACAAGTTGTTTCCTGGGTTTCACATTGTTAAATGTCTGTTGCCTGAAGTCCAGCAGTGTTTTGGAAGGAAGGAGTTGGGTGATTCTGGAAGTCTCTTCTTTGCTGATGTGCATAGCTGAGAATTCAAGAAAATACATAGCACACATGAAATGTAATTTGTGATTTTTTTTTTTTTTTTTTCCCTCTGCAGTTTTAGGACAGAAAATATGCAGAACAACTGACTGTAGCAAATGCCTGGAAGACTTGGGAATTCATTTCTATACTGTGAGTAAACTCTGGTTGCAGGCAGGAGTTGCACTGTTGTGTTCTGTGAGGTGTAGCTGGTCTTACTCCATGGATTTTTAGACGTCTGTAGAGTTTATAAAGCCGTGAACACGGGAAGGATTAAACACTCTAACACTAAATTTATACCTGGAAGAATCTGTTTTGGCCATCGATAGAGTAGAAGCCAGTAGGATCCTGGTGACTTTAGATGCGCTGACTACAGAATTAGTATTAAAATTTTCATATTGAGATCTCAGTTCAGCTTTTGTTAGCCTGTATTATAGGTTGTATTATATGACTGTGGACTTTAAAAATGGCTCTCGTTAGAAATCTAGCGTGTATATTGTGCATTTTAAATTGGGTGTGATGTCATGCTTGGGCTGTGAATCGTATACGATAATTTTAATGCTTTTAAAAAATTGATCCAACTTCTGATAACAGAAATAATTTTCCAGCAAAAAAGGATGCCCTTGTGCACACCTTTAAGAGACTCACATGCAGAAAAAGTCAGAATATTAATTTGAAATATGCTAATTTTTAAGCATTGTCAATATTTGGGATCTCACAGGTAAGCAAAATTGTGTGGGCAGAGAAGATGGTCTAGAAAAATTTACTGATTTTAGAGCCAAACAAGAAGTAGAAGTTTGCTTACAGGAACCTGAGCAAATGAAGGAGTAATTGAATTTAAGAATATGTATATTTTTTTTAAGTGTGGCTTTAGTTACTGTTCTGCCCACATTCTTTGCTCATCGCTGCAGAAATTTGTTCAACAAATCGTAAATCAGATCATAGTTAAATACAGCAACTTTAACAGCAGTGGTTCACTATGGGAGACTTCCCAAGATTATGAAGTTTTATTTCTTCTGCTTAGATTTCAAAGCTAGTGATGCCTCACTTCCATTACAACAAAATCCTTCTAAACTTGTATTCAAAATGGTGTGTTGCCTTTGGGTCTGAAGGCAAAGCTGAGCTTAGGGAAGCCGTGGTGCAGTCCCTGCTGGGACGGACGGACGGACGGCTGCTCTGGGCTGGTGTTCCTGACCTTACTGACCTGCCTCCGGAACTGCAAACCCATTGAAAATAACACAGCTGTACTGGGGCCTTCGTTTCCTTAGCTGCTCTTTCCTAGAACTGTGCGGCCTCAACAAGTGGTGCTGAAAACCCACCTGTATCAGTTTGATTAATTTCTTAGAAGCACTTGTGGGCAGAAAATGAAATTCACAGAACGGTATTTTGCTGCTGCCTCCGAGAGACAGGTGATTTTCTTGAGGTTTCCTGTTAGCTTGTGATTTTGTTGGTATTTGTTCCCGGAGAGAAGAACAGTGTGTCGGTGTAGGTGTTTGAGTCCAACAGGTTTGAAAATTGTCGTCACGTGTCGCGTTCCGCTTTGCAGACCTCCGCTTTCTAACAAGTAAGATTACAGTGAGATTTTATATTATTCTAATCAGAGAGCGCGAGCATGACAGTAGGTTATGTTCAGCTGGATCCTGGAAATGTTTTGCAACAGCCTTGCCCTAGGTTGGTGCTAACCTGACCAAACCTGCACGTGTGATAAAAGTCCAGGTGTTACTCAGGAGTAAAGACTTATAACTTGTGGGATTTAGAGATGGTTCTTGGCTAGCAGCTAACTAATATTTCTCTTAGATAATACCAACCAGTAGTTTATTGAGTTTTACTATTGATAGGGAGAATAGCAGGAGGACTTTTTATCAGAACAGAAGGGCTAACAGGAAGAAAACAAAAGCAACAAAGACTCGTTTATTCTTTGAGGCTGGACATGGTTTATGGAGGTGCCTTGTTGGTATAAAAACAGAGATAAATGTAGGTATCTCCTCTGCTTCGTAAAGATTCAATAAATGGCTTATGCCAACAACAGCTTAGAATGTATAATTAAAATGAAACATCAGTCAGTCAGCTCCCTGTGTCCAAGATACCTCCTCTGGGATTTTTTTCACCTTTAACACAAGTTACAACATTAACAGCAGAAGCAGTGAAAAGAAAGCACCTTGCTGCCCTGCTTCTCGATGTCGCTGATACAAACAGACACAGAATAATGCTTCTGGCCCAGGCTTTTCCTGTTGACTACAAACATATGAAATATAAAATATCTAAGCTACCAAAATTTTTCTTTTTGTCTTATTAATTTGATAATCTTCGTCTTGAATGGTCAGGATATTCGAATATGGGTGTAGGCGAATGCTATAATTGTATTATTTTCGGAGTGTGATTTATGGTAAGATGTGATTTTTTTTGATGTTAATGTGAGTAAGGTTATTAAAATTACACTAGCAAAGCCATTGCGCCTTATTGAAGTCAGGGTGAGATATTTTCTGTAAAACTTGGCTGCTGATTTTTGAGGAGGATGTAGCTGGTTTGGAAGTGGTTGGAATTTGATTCCCATCTCTTTCCCCTCCTTATTCCTTCTCATGCTGGTGTCTGACAGAGTCAGAGAAAAGACAAAGTAACGTTGAAAATGAAGGACCTTCCTGTGTGTAACCCCAGGAATTCTGGGGAGTCGTAATGCGGGGGGACAGGCTGCGAACAGGAGTCCTGCGTGGGGAATTGCTGTTTGTTGTGGTAGAAACGGGCCTGGAGTGAGTGAGTTTCTGCAGGAAGGAGGCAAGCCGTTGACTTCTTCTCTGCTAACACGGAGTGCTCTGGGAAAGAAGCGTTTGCATGGCTTTATCTTCTAATTTGGATGATGACTTACATGCTATGAAAGTGCAAATGTTTTGCTTTAAAAAAAAAAAAATTGCTAAAATGGCAACTGAGTGACTTAAGTGACAGCTCACAATTTACCCTACAAGCACAGGCCGAAGCTGTAAAATACTTTTTACGATTTGCCTGTGAGGCAGAATCTAAAATAAAGGAGTTCACGGGCAGTACCAAACCCCTACTTTTCAAAAATAAGATCAGGTTTCTTATTGAAGACAGAAGTCTGCTCAGGCTGATCTTTCCTGGTGTGTTCAAATCACATTTTTCCGTGTGAGAGGAGAGAAAAGAGCAGCCATGGGTTGGCAGGAGGGAAGAGAAAAGAGGTGAAAAGGATACTGTGGAGAAAAAGAAGTAAGAGATTTATTTCTTTTTAACATGCTTACAATCCGAACTAAAAAAATATGAGGAAGATTAACTTCTGAGCAAAAACAGTTTTGAAGATTTGAGCTTTAAGCATCTCAGGATATGCCTCAAGAGGATTAAAGATGGAAGTAGAAAGAGTTAAAGAAGAGGCGAACATCTGGTGAAAACAGCAGTGGTGACTTAAACGCAACAGTAACTATGAAATAAAAATAAGTTTTGTTTCCTTTTAAGAATTTGATTACTCTTTCTATTTATTGGTGTGGATGTAATTCTAATATACTTGGGGTAATTTATAGTTAGGGTTGGATGTGGTTAAAGGGGATACAGTTTTCTGCATCTGTTCAACACCGGCACGAAGCTGTCTCAGAAGGATGTCAGAAATAGCAGTTAATGACTGAAGAGCAGCAATGCTGAGCGGAGGGTTTGTTTCCAGCAGCAGCAGGTTATTTGGAGGCCGCTGGTTTGAGCTCTTTGCTGGTGGGTTTGAGGACACTGGGGAGGAAGGGAAGGGTCTGGGGTTTCTTTTCTTACAAAATACATGTCAAGCTTGGAATTCTTCTTACAGTGCTGCTGTTTCACTGGTAATTGTCCCATCCCTTAATACTTTCATCCAAATTATGATTTTTGTAGGTGACCAAGCCTTATTTCTCCCCCCCGCCCCCCGCCCTGTTTTATAACTGGAGAATTGGTTTCAGGGAAAAAATTAAAAACATTCCAAGAATGGAAAACAAAACTTTAGTTTTGGAATATTTCTCAAAGTGCAAGTTTAGTTACTGAGTTCTAGTGGGCTGCCAATATTCCGTGCGTTTTGAGATAACTCTGTTGGATATAAAAGAACAGAAAGTGTAATGCACACGCTCCTGGGCTTCAGAAAGCGTTCAAGCTTAATTCGCCAACCACTTTTTTGGGCATAAGTTATTCTTGCCTCTAATTCAGGTTACAGTTAAGTCTGCATATATCCTATTCATCTTACTCCTTTCTAGTTTTGTTTGGGGTTTTTTGGTTGTTTTGGGGGTTTGTTTGGGGTTTTTTTGGGCGGTGATTGTAGCTTTTTGGTTTGGGTCACTTCTGTCTTGCATAAGTGTTGATTTCTAGTCTTAGTCTATTTTATGGGTGCAGGTTGTTTGCTCCCTGGGTGCAGCCCCTTCTACACCAGCATGTTAATAATTAGGCAACTTTCTGTAACCTCTGGAATTCCTTGTGCCCGACTTCCCGTGCGTTCGCAGCCGGGCAGGATTGTGCCGCGCGGGGCCGCGGGCGCTGTAAGCGCTGTGCCCACGGCGCTGGGATGCCTTGTTTAGCGTGTGCGGTGAAATCTGGAAACTTACTCATTTAATTCATCCCCTAGTCAGGTAACATTGCCTCCCACTTTGCTCTGCCAGTTAACTTGACCTTTTTTTTTCCTTCTTCTTTCATTACAGCAGTGAATTCAGACTTTCATTGTCCTTTCCAGGGCTTTGAAGAATGCAGGAAGATAATGGGCTTTTCCTGTGCTTCCATATCTCATCCCCTTGTTTTATGGCTCCAATTATCTTTGTCCTGCTCTTTTTTTTTTTTTCTCTGTGCTTTGTGCTGTTCTTGGATAGTCTTTGATACTGGTGTCTGCAGAGCAGCCACCTCTATTTTTGAAACGCTTAATTAAAAATATACTTCTTGTAGAGACTTCTGTAAGTTATCTCTTGCTGAATAAAACTTACTGAAAATTAATATACTTGGAAATTTCTGGTGTAAAGTACTGGTTTCTTAAAAGGCAGTTGGTTTATCTTGAGAAGAAGTACAAATTGACAGGCTGTTTAGCAAAAATCTAGTGGTTTTGAGGCTTCTAGAATTATTTGTTGAATTGAAAATCCTCACCTCAGGTCAAGTCTGATGCTCACAGAATAGTTTTGCCTGTTGGTTCCTGCAGTGGATGAAGGTTTGAGGTGTCTGGGAACAGCTGCTCAGTCGGGGGTAATTCAGAGGACAGGGTGGCAAGGGAATGTTTCCTGGGCCTCCGAGAGGGCTGAGCTGGCTCTTTGTGGATAAAAGGTCTTCACCTGCAAGTGGTTGTGAATGAGGTGAGAATTATTCTTAACTGTAATCTTAACGATGTCCAGAGACTGTTATTTATATCCAAGGAAGTCAGAGATTTGCAGACTGTACATGGGCTCACAGGGGTCCGTAAGATAATATTTTGTATTTTGTTTCCTGTGACTTGATATTTATGCCTGCACCTTCAGGTTCATCCCTGCCCCTCCTGGCCAGAAAGAATCCTGATATCCAAACCATTTACAGACTGTTTTCCTAAAAGCTCTGCCTGCAGCGCTCTTTAATTCACTGTGAGTGAAGAAGTGTGAACTGGTGAAGTATTAAGTGTTCATGAGCAGATAAACACGGAGGGTGCCCTGCTGGTTTCAGAACTTTACCTGCAGTCAGCTGTGGTTCCTTTACAACATGTTTGGTGCTGGTTGGTGCCAGCGGAACGACCCAGCGTGGCCGGTGCAGGAACACAGGGCGGTTTCTGCAGCAGCTCCCAGGGATCTATTTCAGTGACCTTTCTGTGCGTCCCTGTTCCTGCAGCAAGTGTTTCCCTACTGGGAACTTGTGCAGAGACAGTGATGGAATCACCTGTTTGTTCCCAGTATGACTAAGGACCAGTGGTGTCATTTGATGACAGTATTTGATGGTCGATTGCCGCATTGAGCTGGGGGTATGTTGGAGTTTAACGTCCGTTTTTAAACTGTATTTAACTGCCTCGCAAAGCAGCTGTAGAAAAGCTTTGACATACTAGACTGAAAGTGTTTTCCAAATAGTAGAAAATCTTCAAAATGTAGAACCTTTGTCCCCTTTGGGCCACGTTAAAAGCATAAGGAATGGCACGCTGGCATGCAGCAATTCTATTTGCACGTTGTCATAACTTGTATTACCACCTGCCTATCTAAGCCATCTGGGAGGAGAGGATATAAGATAAAAGTGACAGTTACTCAGAGGAAATGAAATAGTCCTGTGTATTGCAAGCTCATACATTTGTCTTGCCTTTAGAAGCTTTCAAAAGCTTCTTTGCGTATTTGAGATGGAGGTAATAGGTAGATACATCTTAAAATGCTGTTGAAATACAGAAAGCAGCCGTTAAAGTTTCCATTTTGCATCATAAGATTATCTATGGAGTTTGCTCCTTGGAGACCAGTGAAAGGAATAGGAATTTGAGATTAACTTCTGCCCCCCATCCAGGGTCCCTTCAGCTTCTTGGCGTGTTCCAAAAGGCTTGATGAATGTGCCATTGTAACAAAAAGTTGTTGTCTCTGGAACTAACCACAGTTTTAACAACGGAAAAATGTCGTGTCCCACTCTGTTTTATTTATTCCTTTTGCTTTCTTCTGGTCCAGCCTTTTCATCAGGCTCAGCCCCTTGGTGCTCCGCGTGCAGACAGGTGCCGCCAGCTAGGAGATGAGCGAAGAAATTCCATCCTTTCCCTGGCCGCTTGTCCTCTCGCCAGTCTTGTCCCTGTGCTATAAAACAGATCACTAGAATAACGTGGATTAAAAATAGCTGTGAACAGAACAATGCGAGAGCCTGGGTGGGGTTGCGCAGGGCTGCTGTGAACCCCAGGGATGGAAAAGCTTGGACTAAACCCAGCACAAAGGCATCATTCCCATGGGCAGGAGGTGTGGCTGCTGCTTTTGCAGCAATTTCAAGTTTTATTTGTCCCCAAAAACTTGTGACTGGAGACAGTGAACCATGGTGTCCTGGGAGGCAGTTCCATGGGCAGTTAGCCAGGTATTCAGAACTAGGATCTGCTAGTTTGGGCTTAATTTGAATGACACAGAGTAGTTTAACTGAATTTCTTTGGAGGGATTGTGGTAATCTTAAGTTTCAGAAAACCTGCAAGTACCTAGAGTGCGTATTGATGCCCCTTTTTTCTCTTTTTGGGGACTGGCAGGGTGAAGATCAATTATAAATTTCTTCTACTGAGTGGTGAAACTCCGTTTAATCTTCAAACTGGCGATGTCAAGGGTGCCGAGTCCTCCTCCTCCGGCAGAAATGTCGAGTGGACCTGTAGCAGAGAGCTGGTGCTACACCCAGGTGAGTCCACGCTGTGCTGAGCTGCTCTTGACCTGGTGCAATTAGCACCTGTGGTAAGAAATGTATTCAAACCAAGTTGAGAGTGTGCTTTTTCAGCCGATGTCGTGCTTGCCAGCAGTGAGCGTTCACCAAGGCAACAGCAGAGCTGTCCCTCTGCCCGTGGCGCAGCTCTGGAGGAGCTGGAGGGTCCAGCTGGCTCTGCCAGGCTCGCCCAGACTGTTGTCTTGTGCTTGGGAGTTATTTGTCACACAGGTGACTCAGTAAAACTTAGAGGCTTTTAGTTTTTTTTGCCTTCAAGAGTGCCAAGGTGAATGAGCGTGACCCTAACCTGCCCATTATCCTCTGTTTTTAAGATCAAGGTGGTGAAGTTTTCCTACATGTGGACCATAAACAACTTTAGCTTTTGCCGAGAAGAAATGGGTGAGGTCATCAAAAGCTCAACCTTTTCATCCGGCGCCAACGATAAACTCAAATGGTAAGAAGTGGACCAGAGAGGTTCACCCTGCTCGTATGACGGTGTGAAAGAATTTGGGCTTCTGTAACAAAGGAAATATATCAAAAAATACTTGCGCTGCGCACGGGTTCTTGCTTCCGTGATGTACAACATGCACATAGGGAGGAAGTGCTGTTGCTGCAGCAGAGTGTTTGGGCACAGAAAACAAACGTGAGGATCTGTCTGTTTGCAGAGTTCCTCTGATAATGGGAAACATCAGGAATAACAGAAACCGTAGCTGGAAGGGAGGCTGCATCCTGCCTGGAAGCAGAGGCGTGCCGTGGAGGATTATTAATGTCTTCAGCTAGGTTTTTTTGACTGATGTTTATCATAACAAGTTCTTATAAGCCAATGGGAGTCTGCAGCCAGTGAATTCAAGCTCTATTTCAGCCTCCCAGTTTTAGTTTGATTGTTAAAAAGATCAATTTTGCCTGCACTCTAAATCCTGAGTTCTCAAGTAATTTCCAGTAACTCAGAGCAGACTTCGAGAATGTGTATCTACTGTGGGTTGTGTCTGACCTAGTAGATCCACGGACACCTGGCTCCTTATTTGATCCCTTGGTGGTGCTGTTAAGTATTTTAGCATTTTTCTTTAAACCTCCTTAGTAGAGGTTGCAGCAAATGACCACTAAATAATTTAGTGTGTGTGTAATACACTTGGTGTTCCCTTCCTTTGGGTGGCAGACCTGTGCTTTCCTTGCACTGCTTTTTGTTATTAAGTTACTTTAGAACCTTTGCTGGTCAGATCTCATTCTAATGTCCAGATCTTTCTGTGTGTTGTCCTTGTGTGTCTGAGCAGTTAGTCACTTGCCCCAGTTTTTGCCTCTTTTTAGATTCTGTGTCAAGTTTCAGGTCATGGAAGAGCTTATGAGTTGGCCTCTTCCTGCACTTCTGCCTCTTCTCCACCCTGGAGTTTTCTCCTTTTGCCCTGGTATTGTGGTTTTGAGAAATGACCAGCCTTCCAGAAATGCATTTTTCTTTTCAGTTGCTTCCTGTGGAATTGTACCCACCATTTCTCTGGATTTGTTGCACTTCCTCAAGTCCATTGCCTCCATTCTACTAGTTCATTCACTTTCCTTTTGTGCAAGTTGACATCCAGGGTGCTTTTCGGTATTTATACCATGCCCCCCTCTTCTTTTCCCTCATGGTTTTTGAGTTGGTTTGCCCATAGTTACTGCCCGTGCGTTGTTCCCTGTCTCGGTGCAGTGTGAGGCTGACGGTAACACACAGTTCCACCTTATTTACCTCTCCGTTATTTCCTTGTCGTTCAGCGGCTGTTAAACAGAACTTGTTTGCTGTACATTTTATTGTGGAAATTCTACAATGTGCTTTCTTTGAAAGCTGTGAATGATCTGCCAGAAACTGCTCCTGATGTCTTGTTCCTACACCTGCTTCCACAGGTGTTTACGTGTGAACCCCAAAGGCCTGGATGAAGAGAGTAAAGATTATTTATCCCTCTATCTGTTGCTGGTGAGCTGTCCAAAAAGTGAAGTTCGAGCAAAGTTCAAATTCTCCATCCTGAATGCTAAAGGAGAAGAAACAAAAGCAATGGGTGTGTACAAACCCTTTCTCTCTGACGGGGTCAGTTGTTTGTCTTTTGCGGTTTGATCAAGCGAGTCCCTCAGCCGGTGTTTAAAGCACCGTGTCTTCCTTGCAGAGAGCCAGCGAGCGTATCGATTCGTGCAAGGCAAGGACTGGGGATTCAAAAAATTTATTAGAAGAGACTTTCTTTTGGATGAGGCCAATGGACTTCTTCCAGATGACAAACTCACTCTGTTCTGCGAGGTAAGTCTGCCTGTGCAGCTGGAAGAATAGCGGTTCCATTAGCTCCAGGTAGATGTGACCTTATTTCTCATCCTTGCTTTTAAGGAGTCAGAGGGATCGGGAGAAACACTGGGTGTTGATGCGGCACTTTGTGTGTACGTGTGCGTGCGGCTGGTGGCTCTTTCTCTGGGTGATTCATTGCTTTTCGCTTGCGTTTATTTTTTGTTACTTTCTATTTGTCTTTTACCTGTGATGATGGTAGGAATTAAGCATGTTTGATTATCATTTCACTTCTGGTTTAGTATTGTCATCCATTTGTTTGTGCTCCTTAATTGGAAATTCACTTGGGATGATAACTAAGACCAGCTCTGCAGTGGAAGCTGGCCCGCCTGTTACTTGCCTACTGAATAAAGAAGAGTTTTCTCTGTTTTCTTAAGTGTGTCTATACAGCCAACACAAATAAAAATTTAAGAAAAACAAATTTTATACTAACCACAATTTTCTGTTGGTTGTGTTTGTATTTTCCTACAACTGTTTACAAAGTTATTACTTCACTAATACTAATTTCAGACAAAGATGCAGTTATTTCTGAAACTAGCTATTTAAGTTTAGAAACCTTAATGAGCAAATTTAAACTCTGTGATTTAGTACCTTCAGAGCTTCTGCTGTCTTATTCCCGTGGTCTTTTTACTGCAGAATGCCTCCTGTAGCTGCGACTTTTGCCAGGAGACAGGTGGAACAAGTTGTTCTCTCTGTGGATCTCCTGCAGCGGTTTTTGTGGGAGTCTTTTCTTTTGCTGTGTTTTCTTTCAGGAGTGAAGGAAATGCTTTGGTCAAAGCTGTTCGACAGCTGGTCGGATTTGTTGGGGTTTTTTGGTTTGGTTTGGTTTTTTTAAGAACCATCTCCTAAAGGATGTGTATTCGATCAGTAGCATAAATGACTCCTGTAATGAGGGAGCCCTTCCTTTAGCACTTCAGCAATGTGGAGAAGAGGACAGTGTCAGGGATGACACCTCTGGGTCTGGCAATTCCTCTTTCCTTCATGAGAAAAGAGCCAGAAAACTTACAGTTGTGGAATGAGACTCAAGAATTAATGTCTGAGAAGCGGATTTGCGAGGTGTGATGCAGATAAACCTGAGATCTGCCAGGAGTCTTGGCAACCGGTACTAATTCAAGTCAGTCCACTTGCTGCTGAATTAGTCCCTTCAGAAGCTTCAGCTCAGTGTTTTTGTGTGTTCTGGATGAAAACTTATTGCTGGCTTCACCTGCCCGTGCTATCTCCTGTTTGTTCTGCAGTCCAGTGTGTTAGAAATCTGCAGCGATACCAGAGAGGAAGGGTTTGCTGTCTGGAAGCAGCTTGGCAAGAACTATCAACACCTTGGCTTGGGGTTTTCTGCCACCTCTCGTTTTACTATTTTTTCCCCTTCTCTGAGCTGCCAATAAGTGTCTGTGCTGTGACCTGCTGTGCCATGTGCTCTAACGTGTCCCCGCTGGCCGCAGAGCTGCTGCTCACAGCTGTGCTTGGAGCAGGTGTGTTCTGTCGGTGGGAACTAAGGGGTCAGCGGTGCTGCTGTTGAGATCCTTGTTTCTGGAGACCAGGCAGCTGCCCAGTGTCTTTGCTGCACCTTTTCATTGCTTTATTAGAGTTAAAAGGAAGAAGCCTTTTGCTCTCTGCTCGTGTCCGGTGTTGAACACAGATAATGTCTTGCTGGAAATGCTGTTAAGGCAGAGAATTATGTTCCCTGTCAGCATTTCACATCTGACCTCGTTTGGTTGTCAGTTTGGGGATTTTTTTTGACCTCTGTTTTGCAGGTGGAGCTGATTGTTCATATCCCAACTGCATTACTTTCTGCTGTTTAAATTATATTCCAACATCATAGGTAAATGTCATGCTGGTAAATCTCCAAAAGGAGCGAAGTTCCCAGAGTTGTGGTAATAGCTCTGCTGAGCTGGGAGCACTGGTTCCCTGGCTAAGACGTTGAAAGTAGCGTGAGCAAAACCTCATCTACTCTGACCTCTATGGCTGGTCACCGCTTGGAATCTACTCCTGATGTAAAAAGCCATGCAGTGTATTTTCATGGCAGTAACTGAGTTTCCTATATGAACAGGATTTGTTTGTGGATTCGAGACGCGGTTGCCGAGTCTTTTTTTGCTGATCTGTAATCAGCAAGGGATCTGCATCTTGGAATTCCTTTTTAATGAATCCGAGTTCTCATCCATCCTTGAGTCCATGTTGCTGGTCTAAATGTCACAGGACAACAAGATTTTGTAGCTGTCAGATGAGTGACGAAGAATATTAACTTCCTGGTGTTCTGGGTAATCATCAGTGTCCTTTGGCGAGCGGCGTCTGGTGTGTGTGCCGTGAGTTGTACAGTTCACACAGCACCCGTCTGCCCTCAGAAACCACCTGGCTTTCTTGGGAGTTGGGGGACATGCTCTCAGGAGGGTTTTACCTCGGAAGATGCTTCTGTCACCTCTCTCACTTCATAATTTACTTCTCCTTCTACATAACTGTGAAGCTTCCTTTGCTGTCTGTTCTTTGGCCATTGGTTATTAATAGAACTGAAATTTAACTTGGACTTGACAGCAAATCCAGGGAATAGTCTCACGTAGGCTTCCCTGTCAGTCAGCGTTGTCCTTTTTGCTTCGTTAGAGCAGGGTAGTGTTAGTCACTGATCTTTTTAATTGAGCCTGCCGTAGAGGTGTGTAATTTACTGCCTGTTTAAGCTCACGGTTTGGTGCTGCCCGGGCTCTGAGCCGTTCCCTGGTGTTGTTTTTCATCAGCCAGCATGGCTGCACAGGGTCCAGCCGTGGCTGCTCTGGAGCAGCTGAGAAGGAATCCATCTGCCTTCCGCAAATCTTCCTCATTACTTGACACAAAGCTGCTCTTTTGCTGCTTAGTTTTGGAGGTTTTTTAATTGAAGTTTATAATGCAATGGCAGCGTTAAACTCTCTGAGACACCGCTAACCAGAAGCAGCGAGACGTGGGGTTCAGCCCCTGCCCGTGCCCACCCGTGTGGGTGCTCGGCTACAGAAGCTCTCCAGATACTTCATTTTCATTTGCACTGCTGTCTGTATTGCATTATTGATTGGGGAGGGTTTCAGAGTGGTGGTAGAAGGAAGAAACTAGGTCAGGTATGATGTCTGTAAAAGCAGAAAAATAAGGTTCCACTTCCTTAGGAAATCACCTAATAAAGTTATGATTAAATTGCATAGAAGTGCTGTTACTTTGGGGTCGAGAAGAAAATGTGGTGTGGTGTGGGACACCCTGGAAGAGCAGAGAGCAGGGTTAGGGCAGGGGACAAAGGATGCTTCAGAAATGGAGACACTGTTAGCGACACAGTGGTTCTGCTCAAGAGGTCCGGGGTTTGCTTTGCATTTTCCTTCAGCTGCCCTGGAAATAAAAACTTCTTGGAGGGAGTCGAGATTTCCAGTGTGTGTTTTTGAGCCTGTTTTCCTTTCTCCTCCAGGTGAGCGTGGTGCAGGACTCGGTCAACATCTCCGGCCAGAACACAATGAACATGGTGAAGGTGCCCGAGTGCCGCCTGGCAGACGAGCTGGGTGGGCTCTGGGAGAACTCGCGCTTCACCGACTGCTGCCTGTGCGTGGCGGGGCAGGAGTTCCAGGCACACAAAGCCATCCTCGCAGGTCGGTACCACAGCGCCAGGGCACGTGGGTTGGATTTGCTGTGTCTTGAAAGGAGGCTTCTGCCGTTCTTTTAACCACAGAGCTGTAGTAAAAGACTGTTTTGTGAACTGTTAATGGGGAGAGAAGAAATACCTGCTCCATTTTAAATTGCTTATCTCTTCCTATGGCAAGGATGGTAGGAGGATGTTTTTGTGGCTGTGGTAATATATTCCTAAAGCATTTGTAAGAAGTTACGTTTCCAGATGAGTACTTTCTTGTAAAGTCAAGAAACTTACCCTAACCACCCGTGTACTCTTCAGCGTTGTTTGAGAGGACGTAAGAAATTCTCCCACACCCAGTTTGAAGCTCTGTCGGCCACATTACTGACGCTTGTGTAGCAGTTATACTGAATTTGTCCTGTCTGCTGTAGGAGGATGAAGTAGCAGGACGGTTGCTGAGGTGTTGGCAGGCTACGCTTAGCATGTCCTGAAGTGTCCAAGGGCTCCTCTAACTGTGTTTTATTTTCCCCACTGCCATAGCGCGTTCTCCGGTTTTCAGCGCCATGTTTGAGCACGAGATGGAAGAAAGTAAAAAGGTAAGTTCTGAAGTAAGCAGAACTTCTCCAGCTGGGTGAATAGCTCTCTAGTCAGCTCTTAGCGTCACTGTCAGTTCACTGTCTTAGGTAGCGTTTGTGACTATTGTCACCTTTTAACTGTTTCTCTCACATTAGATGCAGGTCTCTGCTGCAGCTGTCCTGAAGGGAGGATGAAAGGGATCAAGGAGGCAATTGTTACCTTTGCTACTTTGGGGAAAGAGTCTGGGGTGGGACAGGGAGAGGTAGAGAATGTGAAATACCACTTAGAATCCTTCTTATTCCATCTACTTTTTTTTTCTTTTTCAAGTAGTACACATTCTAAATAGTTTGTTTCTGTAGCAAATTTCTGAATACTGAAAGAGCTTGGGTAGAAGGAAGCCTTTAGCATCTTGTCAGGATCTTAACAAGCTTCATTTTTCTGATACAGAATCGGGTTGAAATCAATGATGTGGAGCCTGAAGTTTTTAAGGAAATGATGTGCTTTATTTACACGGGGAAGGCACCAAATCTTGACAAAATGGCTGATGACTTGCTGGCAGCGGCTGACAAGGTACAGTTGGGATTCCTGGGTGTTCGGAGGAGCAGGAATGACGCGTGTCTTGCTTCACACAGAGCTCCTTGGGATCGCTGCAGCGAGCTGCTCGCATGGTCACTGTGGTGGGGCAGTTTCTCTGAATTGGCTGTGGCGTGTAGGTAAACCTGGATGTAACGTAGATACGTATAGCTCTATAGATATGTACCTTAACACAATCCACCATTTCTGTCTCTACTGCTCATTCTTAAGCATTTTCTTAAAATTTCAGAGGACATCTTTATTCACCATAATGTAGCATAAGAGCTGGGGGAGAGAAGAAAATTTCAAGGTGGACCTGGCAATATTTTTTTTAGTGCAATTGTTACCAAATCTCCAAAGCAGCGTTCTGCCTTGGCAAACAGGGCCTGTGTCTCCTCTGGCCCGGCCGGTGTCAGCAGCTCCCAGAGGCGCTCTGAGCGATGGACAACGGAGAGCGGGAAGGTCCTGTTGTTTATTTTCTTTTTGCAGTGGCAGTCCCTGCTGTCTGTGGAGAGGAGGACGCCCGCTCGCTGAACCCTCGGTGGTTTTGCAGGGTCCTTGCCAGGGCCGGTGCGACGGGAGAGCTGTGGCGGTCCCCGAGCGGCAGGCGCAGCTTGGCCTCGCCAGCCACCGCTGCTCCTTCCCTTTGCAGCCCCAGGAGCCAAGAGAGCGCTCTGCCGGCCAGCGAGCCCTGGACCGCTGAGAATTCCTCATATATAACCACAGCTTGATTGCCTTTTTTCTTTTTTTCTTTTTTTCTTTTTTTTTTCTCTTAAAAGTGAACTTAGTGCTGGTGCAAGATGCCATTTTGACAGCACTGGAGACTAAAGTCCTGACTTTATCCACCGCGCAGGTTCAGCACGGGTAGCAGCAGTGCAAGATTCTCCACACTGCCCTGTGCCTCAGCCCTGACCTGGAGGGAGCACCTCTAGGGTGAGAGCGTAGTTCAGTCTCCGTGCTTCTTCAGCCCTCGGATCCTCTGGGGGTGCCACGGAGGGCGGTGGCGTTTAAGATGTGGATGCATGTAACCTTGTTCCACGCAACCACCACACGACCATCAAATTCCCTGTCGCTGCAGACCTGGGCTCCATCAAAAATGCTGATTTTTAGAGGTGAAATGCTCCATACGCCATTACTGGGCCACTGCAACTAGAATTAAAATGGGAGATAATGCAAGGAGATTCTTGGCCTGATTATAATCATTGCCACATATTTTATTCAATATTTAAAGAGTATTGATTGAGAGCTCACATACCACCTTTAACTGAGACAAGTGTAAGTACGAAGCAGTACATTAAGGACAGAGTAGGCTTTAACTTTGAGTTTCCTGGCTTTTAATGTAGGGCTTTTTTTCCTTTTAAACTCATTGTGTGTCTTTTAAAAGCAAAAATAAAAAATCTTCCATGGAAGCGCATAAACCATCTAATATTTACTCAAGAGACTGAAACAGCTTCTTCTGAGTTCCTCCTGCCTCTTGGGGAAAATATGTAATTAGACCCAAAGCAAAGCGTGTCTTCTCAGCCCAGGAGATGCTATTTCAGCCGCTTGGGTAAGTGTGCTGTTAGGTGGGGTGTTGGTTTAAATGTAATTAAGAAAGGGGGGAAAGGGAAATCTTGGTACCTGAGAGACCAGGATGGCTACTTTTGTCCAAGTATGTAATTAGAAGCTGAGCTATTTGTAGCGATAATCGAAATAAAAATGGTACATGCATGGAGGAGAATATTCCATTTATAAAAGGAATAATTTTAGGCTTTGTTTGCTACATTTTAATCTACTGACAGTACTATAAAATAATGGCTTGCCCCTCGTTTGAAACTGGTTTAGTTATTGGTACAAATAAAGCAAGTAAGTGTGAGTTGCCTCCTCGGATGTTCTGGTGGGAGCAAACTGTCCTGGTTATGAGTGCCGTGCTTCAATTGAAGTAATTATTGTCACCGAGTCTTCAGTGAAAACAGGGTTTTATAATCTATAATTATTAATTTAAATTTAATCAATAGGAAGATAAACTCCGTCTAAAGTGATAGTGCTTATCAAATGGCAAGCGCTCCCGTTGTCGCACAGACGAGCTCGTTACCAGGTCTCTGTTCAGGCTGGCAGAGCAGCCCTTACAAACCTGGTGTGTTTGCCAAATGGGGCCTCACACACTGACGAACTCGGATACTGTGTCATCTCATAGTTGTCCAAAAAGCCTTATAAACAATGTGAAGATTACTCTCAAATGCAGTTATCTGTCAGATTAAAAAAATTAACAATCTTAAGGATATTTTTTTTTTTTTTTTTAGAAATATCACTCAATTGGAAGTGATAACATAAAGAGGACTGAACTGTGTTTAGTCTTCAGGACAATTTCTGTACTACTAATGTTATTACTCCCGTAAGAACTGCATTAGAATTGACTGCTCTCCTAACCCCGTGAAATGGAATCACAGGACCCAGAATATTCGGAACTATTCCGTTTGGTTCATGCAAAGAGCCGCAGACCCCTGGTCAGCTCCCACGTACCCAGATTTCCAGAAGCATCTCGGTCTCACGGTTCCCAGCTGTGATATCCGTAAGCCTGAGGTTTGGGGTCTGCCCCAGCCCACCGTGTTGCTTTTGAAGATCTGGGTGGTGTCAGCAGGTTTTGGTGCTGCCCGAAGTGCTGCAGGGAGCAGGGTGACAGTTGTTAGACAGCTCTCTGGAGCCACACACATCCGTGGAGTTCCTAAAGCTATCAACATGGCTTAGCCCTGCGCGCCTGAAAGCGCTGAGCCGAATGCACAGTGGGATGGTAGAAACTCTAGATTGAGGATGTAGAGTTAGAACAGAGGTTTTGCCAGAGTTAGACATACTGTGGTGTTCGGTTTCCAGCTGGATAGCTGCAAGAAATCGGCAACATTTGTTTAACACTTTAGTATTAAACAAACAGCATGTACTTGAGCAAGGCTGGTCTTGATATGCAGGTCAGGAATGGCAAAGGAGTTCGGTGAAAGCTGCCCGAACGTCCCTGGAACCCTGTGGAGCGTTCCCTGTTAGGTCTTCCCACTGAATGCAGGTGATCCTGCCAGAGAGTGAGAATAAAAGTCTGGCTTTAGCATTCTGTGCCTTGAAGTGACTGAGACAGTGTTCCAGGTGACCTGAGGCTCTCATTTCCAAGCATGAGCACAGCACCAGGCAGCCTGTCCCCGCAGGCCGGGATGAGTTCTGGTGGGTATGTCTCCTCTCCATTGCTTTTCCTCAGGGTGGGCGCATCACGATTCTTTTTTTGTTTGGTTGGTTTTTTGTTGCTGGTCACTACTTCTTTGAGTGCAGTTCAGATGCATATAGCAGAGCAAAGAGGCCTGTTCGTGGTAGGGTAGTTTGCTACTGAAGAGTGGAGGAGCAGAGCAAGGCCTCGCGTCAGGCCTGGCGCGGCGCGTCCTGCCCCTGACTGTGCTCCGGTTTGTATTTTGCAGTACGCGCTGGAGCGCCTGAAGGTGATGTGTGAGGACGCGCTGTGCAGCAACCTGTCTGTGGAGAACGCAGCCGAGATCCTCATCCTGGCCGACCTGCACAGCGCCGACCAGCTCAAAACTCAGGCAGTCGACTTCATTAACTAGTGAGTTCACTGTTGTTCTGGGATGCAACAAACCTAGAGGAAAGTGTTTATTAGCAGCAGGGTTCACAGCCTGGGAGCCGTCACAGGCAGGGGAGATCCTCCTCTGTTGGTTTTTTTGAGTTCTCCCATTGTGGTCCTTCACTGATCCGGTATCCCAGAAGTGCCGTTGCACCAAGGGCACGTCAGTCCTGTCCTGCCGGGGCTGTTCAGAGTGCACAGTGGTGTCTGTGAGCTGGTCTGGTCTCTTCCCAACACCATAACAACTTGTAGGCAGTAGAATGTCAAGTAGTCCCTGATATTGCGGGACTATTTGCACATTGTAATATAACAGACTTTTCAGCATGCGTCAAATCGCTACCAACTGCTTCGATGTCTGGAAACATGTTTAGTCCTATTTGTCAGTTTTTCTCAGTACCTCCTATATTGATGTAAACTACTTCTGTGCTGAGTAGTTGGGATGGATAACACGGTGTTCCTGCTGTCCTCCACCTGCCATCACGGAGGTTTAAGCTTTTCCCCCTGAAGTTGCAGCACTGCGCAGCGTGCAGCCGTGCCAGCAGAGCCAACGCTTGCGGTCTTCACAAAGATCCCCAACATGCATCCAGAGTGACCCTGAAACCGTGCACTAAAAACATCAGGTTTCTCAGGCGTGCAGAAAGAATCTATTTAGTTAACAATCCTTTCTATCCCCAGTCGATAACTTCAGATTTATGCTCTCTTACTTCTAGTCATGCTTCTGATGTCATGGAGACCTCGGGCTGGAAGTCGATGGTGGTTTCGCACCCCCACTTGGTGGCCGAGGCCTATCGCTCGCTGGCCTCGGCGCAGTGTCCCTTCCTGGGGCCCCCGCGGAAGCGACTGAAGCAATCCTAAAGCCCGGCTTGCGCCGCCCCGTGTTGTTCTGGAAGCAGCACCAGCCGTTGCTGCTGTGACCTTGACCACCAGGTAGACAGCGAAATCTGTGGAGCTTTTACTCTGTTGTTGGGGGGAAGAGACTGCTTCGTGACACCCAGACTTTTTCAAACAGCACCAAGTAACTTGGGGAGAGGGGGGAGGGTGGGCCTGGGGCTGTTCAACCTAACGAATCCCTGTCGCTGCATTGTCTGTGTGTTCCCTTCGACTTGGCCGAGTCAATTAAGGACCAGGTTAGGTTTAGGCGCCGACCCGAGTCGGGATAACCCAGCAGAGGTACTGGGGAAAACAACATCTCTGCGTCTGGCAGCACAGAATGAACCGTCAGATGCCTGGAGCAAGAGGACGTTTTAGCCTTGGAAAGCGTTGGAGGGTTAAAAAGAATTTCCAGTGAAGTTCTGGAAAGGAAGTACCTGATGGGAGCTCCAGTAGTATTTATATCAAAAAAAGAGAATTTCAGTCCTTCCAGCTGAGCTAAAAACTGGACATTTGTGTAACTCCTTATTGCTATCCAGCAACAAGAAGATGAGTTTCTCTGTTAGTAGCACTTGTATGTTAATTGAAAAAAAAAAAGGAGAAAAAAAGGAAGAAAAACCCCACGTTTTATCAAGTGACAGGTTGGAGTGCAAGGGGCCAGTGAATGGCTGGAGGGTGTGAATAGACTGCAGGCAGCCCTTGGCAAGGCTGTTGGTTTGGAAAGGACTAGAAAATCCTTGGATCTGGAGCGTGCTGTCTGACAAGAACAACGGTTACTGTTTTTAGATATTGTGGGAAGTGTTTTTGGCATTTTTCCCTGCTTTATTTTCCCTCCTCCCCCTTTTTAAAAAAAAAAAAAAAAAAGAGAGAGAAATTTTATTGTTCATGAACGCTGCGTCAGAAGTCCCTGTCCTGAGTTGCTAAATGATTCTTAACAACTGTTTGTACCTGACTTGCTGACTGTATAGATCCAGTCCTGCTCCTTTCTATTAGTCACTCTTCTTACAGGGAAGAAGTTTCAAAATAGCTGGTAACTTTTTTTTTTTCTTTTTGAAAATATAAATAATTACTATTTTGTACTGTGTGGTATCTGTTGTCTTTCTTGTTTCATTTTTAAGACTTCCCAGTTTAAGACGGGCTCCCCGGAGGTCCCATTTCAGTCTGCTGCCGTGTGCTGACAGCGATGTGCTGTTCCGGAGCTCAACCGGGATTTATTAAGGGATGTCGCACACAGAGCTGCAGTGCAAACCTGGTTTATTGCTCGTAGCAGGTATTACCAAAATACTGGAGAGCATTGGACTTAATACCAGCTGCCCGAAGCGGGGCCCTGGGCTTTCCTTGCCGCTGTGCCTGTTGGTGGGGACGCAGGGACGGTCAGGGTCTGACACAGGAGGGTGCGGGCAGGTCTGGCAGCACAGCCAGTGTCCCTTCTTGGGGTCATTAGCCCCAGATCTCCAGGGAGGGCAGACTGAGACACACCATGCTGGGCAGTGGCAGATTGATCCGACCTTTGATGGTCAGTTAGGGCACGGAATGGCTTACGGAGAGTAATGCTGTTGTGTCTAGGAAATAGCTGAGGTGTCTATTGTCTCTGATTTTTCATTCTGTTACCATACTGCCTCACAGCCTCCTGTCCCTTGTGTGAAGGAGAATTCCGTTCGCACACTCGTGTTTAATCTGGCTGCTGCATGTTTTTATCGGATGGTGACTCCTGAGAGGGTCCCTGCCCCTTGTGTTCCCCACCAGGCTCTCATCACAAACACACAACCCTCCGCATAGCAATCCTTCCTTCTACGTGGTTCACCAATTCCCATATTACATCTATTGCTCAAACGCCACTAATTCCTTTTATATTGGATTTAGCGTGCGTTTCCTTTTAGGTAAGCGAAGCATTTAGTCATAACGAGCTTCTTCCCCCTCCCCTGTCAGGACTCAAACCCAGCATTTCAGCTTCTAATTGCGTATAGACATGAAAAGTTCATTGCCAGGTAATTGCAGGAGTTGTCTGTGTGGCACAGAGATGTCTAATTATGCTGCAGTAACCGCATTGTTTATTGAAATATTCCACCCTGCCCCAGACCTTCATCCCTGTCCCGCTGGAGTGACCGACCGCTGCATGTCCCTGCTCAGCCCTGCCCTGGGGAGCAGATGCGCCTGGAGAAAGCGAACGCGTGTTCATGTCGCTTGTGCTCGGCGTTTTGGGGAGGTATTTACCGGAAAGCGCTGCAGATCTGGCGGGCTCCTTCCCCGAGGACGGGGAGATACCTGCAGGACAATGATCTGTGCTGGGGCTTGTCGGTCCCAGCCCCTCCTGCAGAGCCAGGACGCGCTGTCGGGAGATCTGCGAAGGAGGCGACTTGCTCACATCCTGCTCGTTGCAGGTGAATTAATGATTTATTTGTCAGCTTCACTTTTTTTTTGTTTGTTTTTTTATTGTAAATGATACAGCTGAAGCCATCTGGTTGTAACAACATCAGAGCTAGAGCATACTGTTCATCAACCTCCCACTGCCACCCTCCCCAGATCTGAAATGTAATTCAAGTTAACTCGCAATCTGTGGCCTGTGCTGGTGCTGCAGAGGTGTCCATGCCAGTGGAACAGTTGGAGGTTTGAATTCCACAAGGAGATGGCATGTTTTTCAAAACAACCTTCCGGAGAGACGTTTTTAGCGGCTCTGACCCACAGCGCGGCTCCCGCGGCTCTGGATTCAGAGTCCAGGTTGGACCCTGTGCTCGTGCTTTTGATTCCCTCTGTTCCCCGTCCCCGAGGGCGTCACCCAGAGTCTCACCCTGTGTCAGCCTTTCATCTGCTGCCTCTCCCCATTAGCTCCGTGCCCCACGGCCTCCGCTCGCTGACCTGCGAGGCCGGAGCCTTCGCGGCGAGGAGGAGGAGGAGGAGGAGAATGGGCAGAGGGCACCGGACGGTCCCTGGCCCTGTGCCCACAGCCGCCTGCTGAGGATCCAACGCCAAAGAGTTTCTGCTGGCCGGAAGATTTCCTCCTGCTGCCCCTGGGGCTTTGTTAGTACAGACTCGGATTCTACTGAGGTATTTTTCTTATTGTGTGAGTTTTTCCAGATGAAAGGGAACAGCTTGTCTGCTCATGAGCAGAACAAACAGCGGAGTGGGGAGAGCTGCTGTGCTTTGAAACTCTGCCTGCCTTTGTTCTGCTGCTCAAACTGCTGCTAAGGACACAATACCGACTCGCTCCTTTTGCTTTTTTTTTTCTTTTTTTTTTTTTTCTCCTCCGCTTCCTTGAAGGAGCCAAAGATTTTTTTTTTTAAAAAAAAAAAACAACTTAATTTCAGAAGGTTTCTCAACTTCCGTGCAATTTATTTTGCAAAAAGCGTCGCTAAAATAATTCTCTCAGTCAGACTGGGCCATGCAGTTTGTCCTTCTCCCATGACTGCCATTTAACTTGTGTTGCAGAATCTCTTTAACTCATTTATTTCTAATTACTTTTTTTTGGTTAATCTGATATGAAGATGTTTAATTATAGAGGGCGTCTTCTTTTTCTGACCTGCTGCCCACTTGGCTCTTTGGCTGCAATTCTAGGCACGTGCTGCAGCAGATTTTTGCGTTGCCGGTTCCAGTTTCTTGTCTGCGTTACGTTCAAAGTGAACTTTAAACTGGCGGGTGCACAGCGGGCGAGCGCCAGCCTGACCTGCACGGGAAGACAATGGGCAAAACTGGGAGACAGCTGGGAAAAAAGGAAAAATCCCATGAAATAGTTGGGGAAATAACCGCAGTGGCCTGGAAGGCTTTTGGAAAACAGATACGAAAAATAAAGCAGGAGCGGTTCCACGTACAGCGGCCTTTGAACCCGGCTGGAGTTTATTGGCTAAAGCACGGGCAAGAAAAACCAGCTGAGTTTTGGATTGAGTTTGGAGTTGGATTTTGCATCTTGCTCCAACTTCATACATTAGACTTTGAGATTGAATTATTAAAATCACTTGAGGAGGTCTGTTAATTGATGGGTAAATTGGGAAGAGATGGAGAGAGGATTGCAATTATTCCATCAAAAGGTGAAAAATCAGAGGCAGAAGAGATGAAATGGAGGGCTCCTCTTTGAATAACTGAAAAGCATCAATGGCCAAAAAAAAAAAAGTTAATGGAGGTGGTGGGTGCTGGACTGGAGGGGAACTGGAACACTTGCCCCGGCCCTGCAGAGAGAACTGGGGTTTGTCTGTGGTCCCAACGCGGGACCGCGGCTCTGAGCGAGTGTTCACTGCTCAGATCGCTGCGTCCGCTTCCTGCTCACACCTCCCATCGCCAGGACCACGAGGCTTCGGCGGCTTTTTGATGTCGCGTTGAGAGGAGAGTTTCCCGCTGCCGCTCCGGTTGGTGCTGCATTGCAGTTTGTCCGCGTTCCCTTTCTTTCCCACTAACTCCTTTTCACTCCTCTAGGCAGGTGGCGTTGGCAAAATTATTGCTTATTATTGAATTTTTGCCAGACAACAGAACACTCGACAGAAATAGCGGAGCGGGATGTTGGTTTTTCAGGCTGCGGCTGCAGCTCCGTGCGCTGCGGGAGCCACCGGCCGCGGCAGAGCTGGCGGCCCGGGAGCGGCTGCGGATTTGGGGACGTTGGCGTCGTGTCGATGGGGAGTTGTGGCTTGGGAGACCTGCTGATGCTCGCGGTGCTCTGGGGGTGAAGTCGCCCTCTGCCAGCCAGATGAGGAGGGATGTTTTTCCAAAACTCGGCTCTGGCTGTAGACGCAAACACCTCCGTGCGATGGAAACAGACCTCAAATTAGCAGTTTGCACAGAGCAGTAGCTGTGGGGAGGTTCCTTCTATCGGCACCTGTTAACCACCAGTTTGTCCCTGTTGTCTCAGATCAGCTATAGGGATGGACGCCTTGGGATGGGCCCCAGCTGTGATTTCTGTGTGTAAAGCTTTTCTTAGACATAATTTTGAAAGAGACCAGAAGAAATAATCTGGCACATCCTTGTGTCCCAACACGAGATTATTTTTATATTGGGTTCAGGCCTTTTTACTGGCATTAACTGGCAGGTTATAACGCGTAAAGCAAAACGATGTGGATCTTCTTCATGGTCCTTGCTGTAGCTTGGGGTGATGGGAGGACACGACGTCCTGTTTTCCAACCAATTTACTTGTGTGTGATGCCACCGCAGAGCTTGCTGCTGTTTGTGTTCAATACATGAGGAGAGATCAGGCAAAATTTCAAAACCTGCAGATAAAATTCAGCCGTTTTTAGGGGCGAGGAACAGGAGTGGTAGAAAGAACCCACTGAGCAGCATTTACTGCTCGTCATTGATAAGTGTACAGTAGGATTGATAGCTGCTCGGAAAACCTTTCACTTGTGTCCATTTTTTTTAAAGTCCTACTATAATAGGTAATTAAAGTATACTAATTGAATTAAGACCCCATCTGTCTGAGTTCAGCAAGCCAACGAGTCCCTTAATTAAGATGCCGTGTTTGCTGTGGCAGAGGCTGCAAACACAGAACTGGGCACCGGCCGCACAACCGAACAGCCGCCCTCCCGTGAGCCGGTGCCAGAGCATCCCCGGGGCTGGAACGTCCAAGTGACACCTGCCGGGCAAGCAGCACCTGGCGGGGCAACAAGAGATGCAAGAACAGTTACGCTTCCTTGGAGAGCTGAGAAAAAAGCTGATTTGAGCTGGGTGCAAACATTTTTAAGCTTTTGGAGGCGAACGGCAGCGATAGGAACTGGAAGACTCTGGGTATCTCGGCATTCGATCACCGTCCCAGTGGGACGATGTCTGATACTGGAGGCGAGAAGAGAGAACGCAGGAGGTAAAACCGGTGTCCTCAGCTGCAGTTCAGGTGGTTGATGAAGCACCGGCGAATCCTCAGGCTGGTTTGTGGGCGCGGGAGCTCCGGGGCTGCTCCGCCATGGGCGGCTTCGCTTCTTCATTTCACCATCGTCCCGCAGCGCGTGGAGTCTGGCGGGGAATCTCCTTTTAGGTGCTGGATCTTCACTGGTTCTATTGACAATATGTCTGAACAAGACATGAAATTTCAGAGCCCCGGTGCCTGAAACGCAGGATTTCCTTCTGGCTGGGGGCCGGGCCGGCGTGCGGCTCGTGGTCTTGAGGAGGGATTGGCAGCAGCGGGGGAGCAGGGGAAGCCCAGGTTAAAGTCCTCCAGCCTGGTGTGAAGATGCAGCCGCATCCTGACCGTGCGGGGCTTTGGGCAGACTGTAGGAGGTGATTTTTTTTCCCCTTATGGGAAAATTTCCCAAGGAGGAGGCTGGATGAAAGCGGGCGCTTCTCGATGCCGCTTGAAAGCGGAGAGACATCTGCCGCAGAGCAGAACAGCCTGGCAGGTGGGAAGCGCAGCAGCCCTCCCTGCTCCCGGCCTTCATCCCGGTGCTGGCGCGGCCGCCGCGGTGGCACGGGCTCGGCAGAGCCGCGGCGCCAGCACGCGGAGCGCCGGTCCCAGCGTGGCGGGGGAGACGCTCCCACCTCCCTCCATCCCAGCCGGCTGGTGCCTTCCCCTGAAACACCGCAGAGCTGCAGGAGCCAGGAGGATTCTGCAGCTCGAGAGCACATGAGTGAAAACTGAATTATTTAACATATTTTTTAGTGCAAGCAGGTGTGGGGTTTGAAGCAGTTTGAGTTGGGAATTCTCTGCAGAGGAGCCGGGGTCTAGTGGGATTTGAAAGAACCAGACAAGTTTTCCACTCCTGTCCTCCTCTCGCTGCCTCTTGACAGCCTGTTCGTGTTCTTCGGCCTGAATCCTCATTCGTGTGTTTTCCACCCCTGTAACTGCCCCTCTCCCTGTATTGGGCTGAAGCAACAGTGGACGCTGCTGTAACGACCCGTCGAGCACTGACAGCGCCGGGCGATGTCGCCCTGGTCCTGGGGACACCGATGTTGCCCTGGTCCTGGGGACACCGATGTCGCCCTGGTCCTGGGGACACCGATGTCGCCCTGGTCCTGGGGACACCGATGTTGCCCTGGTCCTGGGGACACCAATGTCGCCCTGGTCCTGGGGACACCGGCAGCCGGCTCGGAGGCACCGCGGCCGGCCGGGCTGCAAACAGAACTGCCGGGGGCAGGGGGCTCTGCCGGGGGCTGCGGGAGGTTGCTTGGTGTCTGCCTGGGGTTTGGTGCGTTTATTCAGGGGGTTTATTTTATTTTGGAGAGCAGGGGGTGGTTTGCAGCCTGTCCTTCGTCCTGAAGGGAGGGGACGGACGCACAGACTTGAACCATGTCTGAGCGGGTTCGCACCAATGTTCCCCTAAAATCTCTTCCTCCCCCGTTCGCTTTGCTCAGGTGTTCGGGACCGTGTGTGTGAGCGTCAGCCGCTGTTCTGCTCCAGCTCGCCCTTGGCGGTGGTTAATGCCCCCCGGGCACGGGGACAGCACGTGAATCCAGCCCTGCCCCTGCGCACACGCGGAGCCGCAGCTGCCGCCGCAGCCGCCCTCGCGCCCCGACGCGCTTGGAGCGTCTCGTGCCACCCAAGTGAGTCTGAACTATCCGTACAGCACTTAAATGGGAATGTTTCTATTTAAAAAAAAACCCAGAACACACTATTCCTGTATGCACTTCTTGTGTCTCTGTTTGCAATCTGACAAGACGCAAGGGGAAGCCCTCCCCGCGGTCCGGATGGGAACAGATCTGCAGCAGCAAAGCGCACGTGAGCGGCTCCCGGGGGCTGCTGAGCCGCGGCCCCCCCGGGCACCCGCCGGCGGAGCCGCTGCGGTGGCAGATGGGGGCTCGCGCGGGAGCCGCTCGGGCAAAACTAAGCCCTTCCTTCCCAGGCCCGGCTCTGCAGAACAGCGCGTACGGGCTGAGCTCCGGCGGGAGCAGATGCCGGTTCCGCGGCGCTTGGCAGCCCAGCTCAACCTCCAGCCCAGCGGGCTGGGGCTCTGGGTAGGCGAGGGTTTGAGGGGATGCTGAGGGGCTCTTCTCACCCCAGCTCGGGCAGGAAAAACCTGCCGGTGGGGCGAGCGGCTGTTGTCATGATGCGACATTGCGCGTTGCGGCTCTGCCATTAATTGGAAGGAAAACAATCAGGGACCTGCTGCTTTTGGAGGTGGTTGAAAGCGCAGGAAGACGGGGAGATGTTGGTGCTTGCGAAGCGGCAGCTGGTGCCGAGCGCCGGCGGGGGAGCGCGAGGGGAGGAGGGAGTGTTTGGGTTCTGGGTCTAATTGGCAAAACTGTAATAATTCTTAGATCAAATACGTGATGCATTCAGCCCACTTGCATTTTTAGTCGACTGCGTGTAATAACAAGTCATAACGCTGGGGATTTCATGAATAATCATTTCTGCTGCCTCCCCTTGCAGGGGAGGATTTCCAGAGCGCTTGAGGATCGTGCAGCCTCACGCCGTCCCCAGAGGGCACATGAATATTATCTTTATGAAGAGAGATAAGGCCGACTAGACAAAGGCCTGGAATAACTTGGTTAAGTTTATCAGAAAAAGCCAATGGCATGGTCAGGATTTATGCCCCGGAATTAAGATTCTGGGGAGGACGAGGCGTCTGTCGTTAGCGCAGCTGTAACGAGCCGGGGAGCTGTGCTGGGGACACGGGGACACGAAACGGGAGCCACTGAAATGGAAACACCTCGAGCTTCCCGCGGCCTGCGGTGAAACGCTGCCCCCCCGCCCAGAAACCTGGGCGCAGCGAACCCGAGAGGGACCCTAAAACCATCCTGATGGAGAAATCAGGAAATCCAACACGAATTGAGGTTTATATGCTGCTTGTGACATCTAAGCCTCTAAAAAATCCCATTTTCTTGGAGTTTTTTTTGTGATTAAGCCAGTTGTTTTTCTGTAAGCTGGAGTTCCCGAGTAACCGAGTGGCTCCGAGAGCCGCTGCTCTGGGAATTCCTCCAAATCTTGCCAAATTCTGGTGGAAACCTCTAAGGTTGGAAACCTGCAACATGAAGAAGTTCTCACGTCAAGTAGGGCTCTTGTGACAATAACCTTTTGTTGCTCGTCAGCTGAAGCTTTCCATGAACAAACTTCCTTCTCGCTCGAGATCTTGGCGTCTGGCTGGAACCTGCTGAAGATGTTCGTGTTTGGAAAAAAACCCTTCCCGACGCCAGGCCAAGGAATGCTGGTGCCTCGAAGCCGTCGCAGCGGTGAGAAGGATCCGGTTGTGCTGCACTTGCAATAAATCATATTTTCCTGGCAGATTTGTCCTTCCCGAAGCCCCGGAGGAACGCACCAGGACGTTCCGGAGGTGGCAGCTGGACACGAGACTCGATTGAATCCAAGGCCGCCGCTGGTTTCTGGTGTGGTAAATAGGGAACGGTGCAAAGACAAAGTCTGATCAACTGGGAGATTGCAGAGGGAGAAGAGGACCCAGTTACCTACAGAGAGATGGATTTAGGTTTGTTTGAGGTTGATTAGCCCTAATTATTTTTTACGATATAAGGCAAAATTAACGAAGGAGCAGTTGGGCTGTGCAGAGTTGAGGAAATGATCTTAATGGGAGAATGACTCAAATATTAACCAGCATTTTAAGGAACCGCGGAATTGTTCAGGTTGGAAAAGACCTTTAAGGTCCAACCACGAACCCGACCCTGCCAAGGCCGCCGCTGACCCAGCGTTGCCGCTTCGGTCCGTGAGGCTGGAGGAGGTGGAAGCGACGGGATCCACCCGGGATGGAGAGCAGAGCCGGGACTGGGGAGATGCTGGGGTGGAGTGGTCCCCACCGCCTCTAATGAGTGTAATTAATGGCTGGGGGCTGCGCATTGACTTTGGGAGGGCGGAACAGGCTGTGCTGGGAAGCCAGTTTCTGAGTGTGCGGAAGCCCAGGTTAGCCCAGCTGGGAGGCTCATGAAATTTAAATCAGGAGGATTTTGTGGGGAAGAGGAAAAAGTATTAACAAAGTGAAGCGAGCTAATTACTGGAGATGGAGAGCGCTCGCTGCGGGGCTGCAGATGACAGCGGTAAGTGGTTCCCATCAGGGCTCTTCCTGCCTCGGAGACAAAGCGATCGGCCACCGAGTTACCGGGATGATCAGGGGCTGGTTTATAGCTGGAGATGAGCTCTAATTGCGAACCCGCCTGCGAACGCCGCACCCGCCGCCACCCAGGGTCCCAAGTCTGCTTTCCGCACTCATTACACGCCGCTTCCTTTGCGATGGAGTTGGCAGCTCGTGGAACTTCATTTGGATAAACTTTAGCTTCCCCCACCCCCAAATCTATTTGATGTCCATCTGCTGCTCGAGCAGCCCCAGCAAACACTCGTGAGCCACAAGAAAATGCACCCGCCTGGCCGTGGCGCTGGTCCGGTGAGGGGATTTCGCGCGGGGAGCGGGCGCGAGCGCTCTGCCCGGCGCCCGCTGCAGCGGGGGCTGCGCAGGGCGAGCGGGTTCAGGGGCCGGCGGGTTTTCTCATCTGGTGTTTGCCCTCCAGCTCAGCAAAATCCGCATTTTCTGAGGCAAGTTGTGACTCTGCGAGCAGGAATCCTCTTCTCCCAGCCCGAATAATGGCCCGTCCTGGTCTCCTAGTAACTGCGGCTCCGCAGCACTTTTGACAATGGAGCATCCTTTGTCGCCTGGTTCCCTGCTCCCCCGGCTGCTTCCCATGGCGATTGTCTGAAATTTCTCCAAATGAGCAACTTTTGTGTGTGCCGGTTTTGTTTGTGCTGGCAGAATGGGCTTTAATGCGTCTTTCTGTGCTCCTGCCTTCAGCCGAGCGTGAACCCTTGGGGTTTTGTGAGATGGCTCGTGGTGGGTCCCCCCCCATGGCAGATACGGCTCTGGCTATTTTCTGAAATGGTGCTCTCAGAGCGTTTTAAACTTTCTGTTCTCAGAGTAAAAGTCTCCTCATTGATTATTGCACTAAAAGCCTTTCTGTGCTCGATGTGTTTTGGAACGGGCCTCTGTCTAGATGTAAAAGTGCAAATAAGGAAACTTTGCCAGCAGCCGGCAAACCTCCCCGAGCTGCGGAGGAGGAATTGGACTCGTGGGGGCTGAGGCACCAAACCTGCCCTCCCGCTGGTCCCGGCCCGGCGGCTCCGCTGGGCTCCGGCTGCTGGGAGGCGTTTCTGGAGCTGCCCTGGGGCTCTGCGTGGGGGGAGTCTGGGGGAAATTGGGGGGCTGGCAGGAAAGCCCCTTCTTTTTGGTCTTCTCTGTAGGAGAGAATGTGTCCAGAGGAGCAGGAGCCTGAAGCCGGGTACCTGGGGAAGGGAGGAGGTTGGGAACAGCTGTGGGGGTGCAGAATGAGCCCGTGTACGAGCAATAGCGACCGAGCGGCGGGTGCAGGTCCGAGCTGGAGCCAGCGCTGGTCACTGGGAGGGGCCAGTGCAGATGTGCGTGAACAGGGGCGAGTGCAGATGTGCGTGACCAGGGGCGAGTGCAGATGTGCGTGAACAGGGGCCAGTGCAGATGTGCGTGAACAGGGGCCAGTGCAGATGTGCGTGAACAGGGGCAAGTGCAGATGTGCGTGAACAGAGCTGAATTCGGGCAGGGGACCCGCGCTGGACCGCAGTCCTGACCCCACCCGTTCGTTTTCCTGCTCCCCCACGGAGACGGAGGTTCCTCTCACTGAAAACACTTCACCTGCCTCGGTGCCACCGTGAAAACTTTATTTTCTCTCTCAAGGACAACGTTGTTGTGGTTTGTGATTTTGTTTTGTTGTTTTGTTTTTCTGTTGGTTTTGGTTTTGGTTTTTTTTCCCTTCCAAGTCAATTAAACGCCACAATCAGAGCTCCCCTCGGCACAGACGTCCGTGCGCGGGCGCTGGGGCCGGCGGGACGGGGCTCGGGGGAGATGAAGGGCAAACGCATGAATCAGCGTGTCAGGGGACACACGTGAATCACGTGTCAGCACATCTGACAGGTTCCGCCAGGGCTGCTCTACCTGCCAATTCACAGTTTCGGGTCCCTGAACGCCCCCCGTGCCCTGGTGCCCGCTGCGAGCTGGGGGGGGACACCCCGGGAAGGTCCCTCCTGGCTCCCGTTTCCATCCCCACATGGAAACCTCAGCCCCAGGTCCCGCTCTGCAGGACTGGGACACGGGGAGACGCGTGGCTGCCTGGGGACATCTCACAGCCCCGAGGGCACCAGGTCCCTCCTCACCCCCCGGGTTCCTCTGCCCGCCCACCGGCCCCCAGGGCCACGTCACCTCGATCCAGGCAAACCCGTCATTGCACCGAGAAACGCCAGTCCCGGCTGTGCCTTTCTGTCCCGTTTTCTGTGTCCCAGATTCAGACCCTGCCTTCGCGGACCAGGCTCTACCGAGCACGGATCCAGGCCAGGCTTAGCGATGCTGGTACCCACAGCCTAAAATTCCTCCTCTTGGCATTGGTGCTTTTGGGGAAAATGGGAAATCCTCCTCTTCCTTGCTCATTTCTGGTTTCCAGGGACCCCTGCGCTCCCGCTTACAAAACCGTCCCCGTCCCTCCCCCCGCCCCCCCGCACCCGCTCGTCACCGGGACACCCCGAGCCGGGCAGAGCGTCACCCCGAGGGGTAGTAGGGGACGTCGCTGTGGTAGTTGTAGTCGGGACACACCTTCTGCACCAGCCGGTAGTCCGTGCTGTAGAAGGTGATGTAGATGCAGATGACTTTGAAGGGCTTGGAGCAGACCCAGGAGACGTGACTCTGCGTGTGCTCGTGGTAGCAGGTCTTGGACGGGTCGTAGGTGCAGAGCGTGGTCTTCTTGGCACGATCCACTTTCTCGTACTCCACGCGGCAGTTGAAGATTTTGGATTCTTTGGCCTCGATGAAGATCTGTTGCTCCAGGTCAAACTCCACTGCTTTGTTGGGGGGGACGAGGCTGACGGAGATGTTCCCTTGCCCGGTAGAGTTGTGTCGGAAGAAGACGTTGACCGTGCCATTACCATGATCTACCACCTTTCCGGTGATCAAGAGGTTCAACTTCACTGTCTTGATATTGGAATAGAAATCTCCCCAGCCAAAAATTTTTTTGAGCTTGCCTGAGGCTGAGCCCAAGTCCCTCTGTGCTCTGGGCTGTGGAGCGGGGTCCCGCCGGGACAGGTTGTCCAGGACACCCCACAGCTCCCGGGGGCTGCTCAGCAGCTCCAGGAGGGTCGTGTTCTGCAGGAGGGCTGGAGTTCCCAGGGGCTTGGGCGAGAGCAGCCCCCTCGTCTTCTGCACCCGTGCTCTCTCTGGGGCCTCGGGTTCGCGTTGCTCTGCACCTTTTCTCGGTTCTTCTTGGCCACAGATCACCTGCGCACAGCGATGGTGGACACTGAGAGATGGGTGCTGGGTGCCCAGTTCTGCTCTGCAGGGCCACCCCACTTCTCCAGCCATCCTCTCTCCCATCCTTCTTTCTGTATTTCCCTTTTCTCTTGCCTTTCCTCTGCACTTCTGCCCCCCAACCCGTGCCATGGGCCGCTGGAGCGACGGAGCTGGGACAGCACCGCGCAGAGGGGAGTCCTGACCCCAGGGACCCCCTGGCCTCCCCCAGCCCCGCACGGGCTCTCTGCAAACTGCTCCTGCCACCCCCGCGGCCCCCAGATCGGCCCGGACGGGGCTGGGGGGGACAATGCTGGGGGCACCCGGCTCGGGGAGGGTGCCCGGCGAGGCGCAGGTGCTGCAGCCCCGTCCCCCCGGTGCTGCCGAGCGACCCCCGCTCCCCCCGGGCTGCGAGGGGCTGGCGGGGGGGCCGAGCTCCGGGCGGCCTGGCCGGCTCTGCCCCCAGCAGCTGCACCGGGACCGCCCTGCGCGGGGGCTGCAGGTTTTAGGGTGCTCGGGAGGTGCCTTCATCACCAGCCCTGCCTGCGAGCCCCCCCCTCGCTGCCCACCCGCCGTCTGCTGCAAAATACCCGAAGTTTTGGGATGCTCGTTTTTCCAGGAGATGCGGGAGGGGGAAGGGGGGCGGCGGACAAATGGATTTGGGGAATGTTCCCGGCTGTGATCCCCCCCTTCCCTGTGGCAGCCCGACCCCCCGTCCCTGCGTCCCCCCCGAACCCGGCGCTCACCAGCAGCGCGATGCTCCCCTGGATGAGGAGGAGGAGGCAGCTCCGAGGAAGATGCATTTTCCAGCCGCTGCCGCCTTCGCCGGAGCCCGAATTCCGAGCGGGTTCGGCTGGGTTTTTCTGGTTTTCCTTCTTTCCCTCCCTTCTGTTTCAGCGGGGGCCGTCGGCGAGGGGCGGGGGGTGTCCCCCGCTCAGGGCCCCCCCCGGGCCATGGTGGCTCCGGCAGCTCCCGCCGCGCTCGGCCGGACCGGGGGCGGCTGCACCTGCGGCCGCCGCCGCTGCTGCTGCTGCTCCGCTGCCCGCTCCCTGCCCGCTCCCTGCCGGTTCCCTGCCGGTTCCCTGCCCGCTCCCTGCCCGCTCCCTGCCCGCTCCCTGCCGGTTCCCTGCCGGTTCCCTGCCCGCTCCCTGCCCGTTCCCTGCCGGTTCCCTGCCGGTTCCCTGCCCGCTCCCTGCCCGTTCCCTGCCGGTTCCCTGCCCGCTCCCTGCCCGCTCCCTGCCGGTTCCCTGCCCGCTCCCTGCCGGTTCCCTGCCCGTTCCCTGCCCGCTCCCTGCCGGTTCCCTGCCCGTTCCCTGCCCGCTCCCTGCCCGTTCCCTGCCGGTTCCCTGCCGGTTCCCTGCCCGCTCCCTGCCCGTTCCCTGCCGGTTCCCTGCCGGTTCCCTGCCCGCTCCCTGCCGGTTCCCTGCCGGTTCCCTGCCCGTTCGTTCCCTGCCCGCTCCCTGCCCGCTCCCTGCCCGCTCCCTGCCCGCTCCTCGCTGTTGTTGAAGACTCACTGAAACTCGCTCCGTCCCCTCCCGCTCCCTCCCCTCCAGGTGCTGGGGACACAGCGACACCTCCCGCGTAACCCTTTGCTGCCCACGATGGGGAAACCAGCCGGGGGGGTCCCAGGGGCTCGGGGGGGTCCCAGGGGCTCTGGCAGCCTGTGTGGGTGCACCCAAGGAGGGGCTGGAGAACCGTCGTGTCACAAAGTCCCGTGGGTCAGCAGAGAGGAGCATCCCGGGCTGCTGGCACGGAACTGGCACGGGGGACACTAAAGATGGAATGAAGAGCAGGTTGTGAGCTGCAGGACGCTGGTGCTGAGCGCCGGCCCCCCCCAGTCTGCACCACAAACGGGCCCAGCGATTGATGCCGCTGCGGAGCTGGGACCGGGACAGGGAGGTTTCTGTTGTGGTTTTGGGGGTGGAAGGTGGGCGACAAACCTGTGCGGTCGCTGCTGCCCACAGACCCGCCTGCAGCTCCCGGCTCCGCTGGGCGTCAGGAGCAGGTTGGAAACACCATCTCCGGCAGCCCTGGGGGCTGAATCACCTTTCACTCCCAATGAGCAGCCTGCTCGGTGTCGGTGCCACTTGCTCCGCTGGAGCGGTGGCATTCTGGGGCAGGGAAGACAAAACACGTCCTCAACACCAACATGGGGTGAGGAGCCCGGTGAACCCCATTTCCCCAGCAGATACACACCAAAGGGAGCAAAGGAACGTCGAAACCCTCAAAAAAAGCTTCCTGGTAGCCAGGGCTGTTAAGTTCTAGAATACTGATGCATGAGTTGTGCTGGATGGACCCTGGGGCCTCCTAAAACCAGCAGGAACACAGCACTGGGGGAAATATGATGGCACTAACGCTGTCCTGGCCCCAGCGGCGTGCTGGGCACCTTTAATAGGCTGCACGGCTCTAACTACAGCCATTTCGATAAAAGATCTTCATAAAACTTGGAACTGCCTGCGCTGTCACCTGCTCGTCAGTCCCTCCGAGCGCTGCAGCTCCCGCACAGCCTCCCCGGAGCCGCCGCTGCTGCGGGGACGCGGGTCCGTGTCCCCCGCGCTGTCCTGGCCGCGTCCCCCCTGCTGCCGGGGGCGAGATGCTCCTGGGGAGCAGCTCTGCGGCTCCACGAGGCTCAGCTGAGGTCAGCACGGCTCGGGATGAGGAGGAAGAACAAGGGATAAAAGTGATTTAATGCAACTTTCTGGGCTCCTGGTGTTTGGAGGCAACTGGGGACAAGAGTGGCATAAAGCAGGACTGATTTAGAAGCTGCTCGAGCTTGTCTGGTGCTGCAATGGCTCCCCCCGGAGCTGCTGAAATAGCCCAAGCGTGGTGAGATGGAGCTGGAGCTTCCACCCTCCTGGGCGGCGGTGGGGACGCGTCCCTGTCCAGCCTGGGGACGTGTCCCAGCCCGCGCGGCCCATCCGAGGGGGCTGTTGAGCACAGTGGGCTCCTGCCCCTCCCGTGTGGACACGGGGCCTCGAGCGTGGAAACAAAACCATCCAGGCGAGTCCTGGGCAGCATTTGGGGACAGGTTTCCTTTGAAACACCAGCAAATATGTTCTGGTGCTGTAAAACAGGCCGGGACTGGGGTGGGAGGAGGTGACGGAAAGGCTGGCGGTGCTTCCAGCACATCTAAAGAAAACTCTTGTCCCTGCTGCTTTTTCCCCGGGACGGGCCCAGGTGGGATGGGGGAGTCAGATTGATGGGGATGGGGCTCCAGGGGCTGCTGCAGAAACACAGACTGTGCACATTTCCAAACCCAAACGCGCCCTGTGTGTTCCTGATGCTTTGGGAAACCTCTTTTTCCCCAGGTCCGGGGGACGCGGCTCCTGGGCGGGATGTTCCAGTGGCTGCAGGAGCTGGTTTTGGGGGGCAGGGGGACGCAGCCCCCACCTCACCCAGTGTTCGCCCCTCCCAGGGCAGCAGCCCTGGCCATAGGGAGCAGCTGAGGTTAATTTGGGGTGGTTTCTCTGGAAGCTGGACTGAAGGCAGCCTGGGCAGTGCTGCTCAGCTCCCTTTTCCTTTCCTGGGTTTCTGTTGCCCTCTAGTGGGACCAGCGCTGGGAAAAGGGCTCAGACTGGGGTGCTGGGGGGCTCAGCTCTGCTGAGAGGCCGCGGGGTGCTGAGCACCGGGAGGGGAGGCCCTGGCAGACACCTCCCGCTGGCCCAAGCGGCTTTCCAGCAACGCAGCTTCTGGTGCGGAAGCATTTTTTTCACAAGGCATTATCGGCCTCAGCAGAATTCAGGACAGAAGGAAATCAGACAGATATGAAAGGCCAGGAAGGAGGAAGATCTTTTCAAGCAGAAAGGCTGCAGTGCCCTGAGGTACAGGCGTGCGGGGGGGCTGTTGGCAGCGCATCGCCGGCAGACGCGGCAAGGAGGGTTTGCCAGTGTCTGCGATGGGTTTGCTGGTGTCTGCGATGGGTTTGCCGGTGTCTGCGGTGGGTTTGCCGGTGTCTGCGGTGGGTTTGCCGGTGTCTGCGATGGGTGATGCTGGGCACCTTCCTCCGGTACCCACCACAGACATCCCCACACGCAGAGGCAGCGGCACAGGAGACACAGCCCGTGGGGTCCCGGTGGCTCCCGCAGGACACCAGGCCGGTGTCAGAGGGTTCGTCACCGAAGGGACTCAGTTCGCGGAGGAGCAGAGACGCCGCAGGACGGAGCTGCCCGGGGCCCCCCAGCCCCCAGAGCTGCAGAGCTGGAGGAACGTGCACGTGAAGCGGCGCTGTCAGGAGCGTGAGTGCCAAAACCAAAATATCCCGACGCTGGGTGGGGAGATGATGCTCTGGGAGAGACGGCGGAGAGCAGGGTCAGGGAGAGCCAGGAGCGCGGCCCCAGCCTTCGAGCGCCTGACAGCTGGAGAGAATTAATTCAGGTGTTGATTAAGAGGGATATACAGCCTGAGCTGCTGTGTGTCCCCCTGCAACCCTTTCCCGTTCCTCCCCGCTCCCTTTTTCTCTTGCAGACACCTGTGGGGTTTTCTCAGGAGCTGGTTTGGCAAGGCTTTGCCTAAACCCAGGGCTAACCAGGCGCTTAGGGGGAGCTGGAGCCCCATGTCTCACAATGCGGAGGTGACTGGGGATGCGCCGTTCTGTAAGCAAAAATCAGGTTTATCCTGGGATAGCTGGGGGCCTGGCGGGGGTGAGCAAGTCCTGCTTCGCTGCAGTATGGGGGGGTTTTGATGCTTTTTCATCTCCTTTGGGTTTCTCTGTGTTGGCTCATTTATTTTTTTCAGGCCAAATGGGAGAGAAAAGAGATTTCTTGCTTCTGCTCTGGAGGGGTTGGAAATCGGGTCCCACTGGTGCTGGGAGGAGGGTGTCACGTCTGGCTGTCCCGAGGGGCTCAGCTCTGGGCTGCTGTTGTCCCCAAACCCCAGCTGGGGATGGGGGGCTCCGCTTTCCCTTCCCACCCTCCGGGGCTGCAAATAATCTCATAAAAATAACCAAGGAGGCAACTGGACTCTCTCTGGGAAAATAAATAATCCCAGGGAAACAAAGCTCTGCCAAAAGAGCATTTGTGAGGAGGGGAGGGCTGGAGCCGCCAGCCCTTCCGTGCATTTTGAGTGGAGAGCGCAGATTTCTCTCAAAACAAGGTTTTAATTTTACCTGCGAATCATCCCACAGGACAGCAGAGCATCTGCAGGCGGCCAGTGCAGCCCCAGCACCCCAAAACCATGAACCTCAGGGCAAAATGGCCTTTATCAAAAAAAGGTCCTTTACCGTGCGGGTCCAGGTGCCGCGGGGCGTTCTGCTGGACGGGGCGGTGCCGGAGGAGACGGTTCCATCTCCCGCAGGGCAGGACGGGATTAACAGCCCATTTCTGCTGGGCTCAGCAATAGGCGACGCTGCCCAGGGCTGATCTGAGATGATAAATTGGAGATGAAAAGGGTTCGTGTCCTGGTGACGTTTTACCGGGTCATGTCTCATATTTACATCCCGGTCCCATCGTTGCGAACGGGCAACGTCAACACGATACGATCTGTTGGCACAGAAACTGCTCGGCTTGCAGCCGCCGGGGTCTCTTGCCTTGGCTCCCGGCGCGGGGCAGCGCTGAATGAAATTAAATTGATCAGGAAAAGCGCCGCGATGGCTCTGGCTGGAACGGAGCTGTTCGCACGCCTTTGGGAGCACAGGGACAAGGCAGATCTCGTGTGCACATCGCGCTCCGTGCTGAGTCTGGGCAGAGAAGAGGCCAAAACCTTTCCTTTGCTGCTCTGAGCAGCAAATCCGGGAGGCAGAAAGCGCTCGGCCAGACTTCAGATGGCTTTGCTAACCTGATTTCATGGAAACGCATTTTTGTGAAGCACGGCAGCAGCTGACGGTCCTGGGGGGCGGCTGGGCACTCTCGTGGGCTTGGCTAATGCCCCCTATACCCCAAAATTTCCTCATAATCGTTAGAAATGTATTTTTTTAGCAGCCTGTGCGGGGGTAGCGAAGGGCCGGGCGGGCAGGTATTTGGTGCAGCGGCTCCAGCTCTCGCACCCCATCAGCCGCCTGGGTGGGGGCCAAGGCGGGGGCGGCCCCCCCGGCCCGTGGGCTCAGCGCGGAGCCGCTTTCCGCCCCGCGGATCGAGTTGCCCGTGGAACGGCGCCTGGACCAGGTGTTTTGGGCTCGATAGGGCAGAGGTGGAGGGGTCTGGGGGGTCTGGCTGTGGGGCCGAGCAGCGCGCGGGTGGGGGGCGTGCAGGAGGGGGCGAAGGGGGCAGGTGCTTTGGGAGACGGGGTGACCGCGCATCGCGTTGCACGCGTGGTTTTGAGCGACGTCGCTGGTGCAGCCCCAGCCCCCTCCTGCCCCCGCCTCTGCGTTCGAGGGTCCCGTGGGATGACGTGTGGCCGAGACCCCCCCTGCTTTCCGGGGGGGCTTTGCCTTCTCAGCCCCTTCCTTCCAGCTTGGCAGCGACAGGCTGAGCTGAGCCTGCCCAGCCCGGTCCCCTGGGCCACCGGGGGGCTCTGAGCCTCCTGGGGGGCTCAGCCCAGAGCACCGAGTGCTTGCGGTTCGCACGCAGGGTCCCGCGGGCTGAGCGCAGCCGGGCGGCTTTGTGCGTGCAGCCCGGCCCCGTGGGGCGTTTGGGCTCTTCCCCACAGCCCAGCACCGTCCGGACCCCCCCGCGAGGGCGCTGCAGCGGCCGCGCGTGCCCCACCGCCCGCCCCCCGACCCTCCAGCTGCCTTTTCCCCACCGAAAAGCAACAGATCCGGCCCCAGAGCTGCAAATCCGCCCCTCGACAGCTGCGCTTGCAGCCCAGCCGTGTCCCCGCAGGCGGCGGGTCCCGGTCCCGGGGCTGTCGGGGCGGTGATTGACGAGCCCCTTCCCACCCCCGGGGCCGCAGCTTTGCTGGTTCGGGCGCTCCGGGGGAATTTCTGCCTTTCTTGCGGCTCTGCCTTTCAGTTCACTGGGTCTCTGCCGGAGAGGGCCGGGAGGTCACGGGGCGGGGGGAGCAGCCCTAACGAGCAGAGGGGCCGCGGCGCTGTGCTGGGCATTGCTGTGCTGCTGCGATATTGCCCGTTTGACCCCCAAACCGACCCCTTTGCCCTCCCCGACCCCCTTTCCCGCGGCCAGAGCCGCGTTTGCGGGCGCGGGAGGGGGCAGAGCCCGGCGCGTTGTGCGAGCTGGCGTCGGCGAGCTCGGCCTCCCCGGGGATCAACCCAGCTGGGTTTGCTCTTGGAAAACCGCGCTTCGGGTGACGATGCGGCTTTCCGAATTAGCGCCATGGCCGGGCCCCAGCCGGCGTGCAGCGGCTGGCGCGTCCGGGCCGGTTCGCAGCGGGGAGGTCTGGGGCCGTGGGTGCTCTGGCCGAGATGGAGCGGCCGGACGCCCCCGGCCCGTCGCCCCCAGCTCCTGCTGCAGCGAAGGGGGCGATTCCCGGGGGGCCGGGGGGGTTCGTTACATCAGAAAGTCTCCCAGCGAATGCAAGACCGTTTATTTTCCTCCTGATGAACCGCGGTCCAAGCCGAGCCGGGGGGTGCTGGGGGACGCTTGTTTGGGGTGACAGCACCAAAACCGGGGCAAATAAGGGTCACGGGGGGGGGCTCAGGGACCTTCTCCGGGTGGGGCAAGATCCGCAGTGACGCCCGTGCGCCCGGGGAGGGGGAGCCCCGGGCTCCTTCCCCCGCCAGCACCTGCTTATGCGTTTTACCCAATTACTGCTTAATGCAAAATGCATAAGGAGCCCTTGGAGCGGGGACAGAAGCCCACAGCTCGGCTTGGCCGTCCTCACCGCGGAGCCGACCCTTTCGGATGGTTTCCAGCCTTGGTTGAATGACTTCATGAGAAGATTTCTCTGTCTTTTTTTTTTTTTTTTTTAATCTTTGTTCCAACCAGTTTCTGGTTAATTTTTTTTTCTCTGATTCAGCAACAAGAGACATATCTGGAGGCTGAATCTGCTTCACTCCAGCATCCCACCGCTGCATCTCACACAGGCTTTTGCTGCTATTTTAAAGGCTTTTGTACTGGGGAGTCGGGGCTGCTTTCCAGGGGTCCTGAGCTGCCCCACAGCAAACCCCCCACATCCCGGGGGCTCTTCGAAAGCCCAAACCCCCCACATCCCGGGGGCTCTTCGAAAGCCCAAACCCCCCACATCCCGGGGGCTCTTCGAAAGCCCAAACCCCCCACATCCCGGGGGCTCTTCGAAAGCCCAAACCCCGCTGGCGTAACCCGGCCGAGCCCACGGTGTCGCGGGCGCTTGACCTGAGACAGGAAAGACACAGCTTGTACAACCCGGCCCTGTTGTGGCTTTTGAGGTTTTAGCAAGTTAAAGCAACAAATTGGCCATTTAAGTGAAAGCTACACTGCAGGCCGGTCCCCAGGGAGCCCCGATCCTGAGCCAAAATCCGAGAGAGCAAGGGAGAAAAATCAATCATTGTTATAGGAAATCAAACAAACTCCAAAGCTGTTTTCCCATTCTTCCCTTGGCAAATCCCCTTTTTTGGCTCAGATTTTGACATTCTTGTTTCTGAAGTGGACGTAGACGGGGCTGGGATGCGTTTCCCTGCGCCATGGCCGGGCTTCGCCCCAAAGCAGGGGCTGACCCGGGACCCCAGATCTCTCTGTTATTTTAATAGAGATGTACCCTGCGAGACGATTAACCGCAGGCCTTTTGCAAGTCTGGCAAATAATTTTTCCATCGTAATTAGGTTTGCTTCCCCTATTTCTGCAGCTTGTGTGCTTCTTATTTCGTTATTTATAGAAAACATCTGTCTGAGTGTCAGCCAGCCCTTAGGTGGGAAACCGAGTCTGGGCGATTTCTTCGCTCTGCACGGCCGGGCTGGAACCCCAGCTCTGCCCAGGGAGTCGTGGTGACCCCGCGGGGTCCCTTTTGGGGGACAGTGACAGGTTTTGGGGGTGACAAGGTGCCCACAGGAGCCTCCTCTACAACAGCAGTAGGAGGGCAGGGGAAAAAACACAATCACATGAAAAAAGCAGGTAAATCATGCTGAAAAAAGCCCTTTGAGGGAGGCAGGAGCCTCCTCCAGCCTGGTGCGGTGAACGGGCAGGGAAAACCAGGGATTGTTTTTCCAGGTAAAAAGCTGCAGGATGAGAGTGTTGTAATGCTGACTAAGCCAGTTATTACAGCTGTGATTAACCCTGGTAATTAATCTCCGGGACTGAACGTGGCACGGGTCAGCGTTCTCAGCGCTGGTGGGAGATGCGATGTAATTGCTGTGGAGACGTTAATTCTCCCTCTCTGCACCCACTTCTGCTCATCTTTTACGGTTTTAGGAGGTTTTTTCTCATCTTCTCTGCATCCGGGGAGCCGAGGCTGGAGGGGTCTGTACCGGTGGCAGCAGAGGGGACAAACCCCCCGTCCCTGCTGCGCCCACCGCGGCTGGGGCGCGCGGGACGGGGTCGGGACCAGCTGTGCGCAGGAGACGGGACAAATCCCGGGATGCAAAACTGCTTTGTTGGGCGGGAACGGGGAGGGAACCAAGCCAGGGCGCTGGATTTGGTCGGGGAAGATCACGCAGTGAATTTGTGGCAGCTGGAAATCAGCTGCATCCTCCCCAGTGCGCCGTTAACCCCAGAGCATCTCCCCGCGGGCACCGCTCCTGTGGGGAACAGCAAGGAGGTGAGAGCCGAGCTCCCGAACACCTTCATCCTGCTGCTTTGGGACTGCAAGAAAAGTCAAAAAAAAAAGAAGTGATATGCAGTATCGTATGGAGCCTTGGTGGCTTCTATTTGTGGCAAGTGAAGAGGCGCTTCATCCTGCGGCCGCGGGGACCCGCGGTGCCGACACACGGCGCGTCTGGATGGTTCTGTTGGTACCAGGAGGCACCGCTGGCACAAGGGGCTCCCGGGTTGTGAGCAGAGGCTGCGGATAGCAACGTGGTTTACAGGGAGGCTTAGGGCAGCCAGCTCCAGGAGTGCTTTTACGTGACGGCCTAATGGTTATTAATTTGTCTGGAATTTACTGTAATGCTATTAATCCTGATGGGCTTGTTGGGTATTTAATGCAAATATTTTAAGTGCTTCTGTGGGATTTTTTTCCCTGGAACAGCGTGTTTAGCTGCACAGCCCCATGCAGTAGGAGCTCCTGTTTCATTGGAAATTTCGATGATTTTCCCCCCGGTTGCAGCGGGTGTAACTCAGCCGTGCTCTGCCCCATCCCCTCGGCAGCGTCGCTGTCCTCTCTGCCCTGAGGTTTCAAATTCCTCTTCTCTTTTCCGGCTCTGAACATCTTTCATCTCCTCTTCTTTCCAAGAGCCCCCGGGCTGCCCGTGTCCCCCCGGGCTGCCCGTGTCCCCACGCTGTGCCCACCCCGCGGGTCCCCCAGCGTCTCCCCCTCGCTCTGACTCCTCGCGTGGCGCTGCTGCCGTGTGGTTCTGTTTCGGTGGCCCTGGCAGATGCAGCTTTCCAGCCTTCGTGGTGGGAATCGCCGCTCCAAACGCCTGGAAACGTGCGAAGGTTGCAACCCGATTCCGGCTGCGCTCCCCCGGCCCCGCAGGGAGAGCACGGCTGATGCCAAAGCGGGGGGAGTCCAAACCTCCCAGGGAAGCTGAGAACGTGTAGGACTTTATCCAAGGATCAATTAAATAAATGACAGGCTGGGGCTGTGAGAGCGGCAGGTTCCTTCAGAGGGACCAGCTCCCGGGCGCACGGGCTGGCTGGGGGCGCTGGGCTGACAGCTCCACGTGCGGGGAGGGAAAAGGCTCCAGTGTTGGCTCAGCGCTGGGGGACACGCGTGCCCCCGGTCAGCCCCTCCGGAGGGGTCTGAGCCCGGTGTGGGTGAGCGGAGCTGGGGGGACGTGCGGAACGTCCCTGCGCACACGTGGCTCTGTCCCTGCTGTCCCCAAGCCCTGCAGTGTCCCCAAGGGTGGGCTAAAGCCACTGTCCCCCCAGGCAAGCGGCTGGTGCTGGGGGCAGACAAAGAGCCCTTTGAAGTGTCTGGAGACATGAGTCAAGGGCTGGCAGTGCCCTGCGCGGAGGGGCCGGGGCCGGGGCCGCCGTCCCTCAATCGATGGCTTTATCCTTTATGTTCTGTGCTGGCCGGAGCTCCCCGGGGGGCTTGCCGGGGGGTTGGCTGCCACCCCGCGTCGCTCGGGGCCGTGGCCACCGCCGCTCCGCACCCTCCCGCGTCCCCGCGCGCGGGGCTCGGTGGGCACCCCGTCTGGGCCGCGGGGTCCTGGGGGGCTCGTCCCCCCGCCTGTGTCTGGCTGGAGCCCGTGCTCCCAGCCCCCTTGGCCGGGGGACAGCGAGCAGGTCACCCCTCTCGACCTTCCCGCCGAGCCAAATCTGGGGGCTTGGCTGAGCAAACGCAGCCGGTCCCTTCCCAGCCCAAAGAGCCGTTCTGGGAGCGCGGGGGAGAGGGCGACGTCCCGCTCCTCCCTGCCCCGTGCTCGGGAATAGGTGGGTCTGGAAATACCCCGCGGCGAGTGCCCGGGGGCGACGCCGAGCACGAGGGGACCGACCCCTCCCCAGGCGGCTGCGGCGGCTCCACGGGCCCCCGGGGACGGGCTTTGGCAGGAGGGTTTGCAAAGCGACATCGCTTGGTGTTTGCAGGGTCGAACGCGGCGCCGCTCCGGGACAGCGGGTGTGCGGCTGCTCTGGATGTCTCTTTGTGAGCAAATCGTCCAGGGACGGCCCTGCCTGTTTGCTGAGCGATCCCTGGTGAGAGCCGTGTTTTCCGGGAGCAGGCTGTGCGGGGAGGTGCTCGTCCCCAGGCTCGGCTGGTGGAACCCGGCTTGCTCCCGGCAGCAGCCGCTTTCGCAGAGCGATGGGGGCGAGCGGAGACGAGCCCTGAACGCCGGGCAGCTGCCCCGGGATGCTGCGCGGCCCGGGGGGGCTGGGGACGCGGGGACACCGCCCCAGAGCCGGCAGAGCGGGACGGGGTTGTGGCCGGGGCAGGGGACGCAGCACGTGCCGCGGGAGCCCTCGGTGGCCGGGCTGGCGTTTGGCCACCGTGCCCGGGCGGCTGCGGCTGCTGCCGCCAGATGTTCTGTCATTCCGGGCTGTTCGGTTCCAGATGTTCTGTCATTCCGGGCTGTTCGGTTCCCAGCGTCTGCTCTCGCCATCAGCCCGGCCTCCCACTCCTCCTCTCCGTGGGCGGCAGATTCCCCTCTTGCCTTCGTCAAGGGGGCCAAGAATAACACGAATTGGCAGCGAGACGCCTGGTTCTCCTCCGAGCCCCCCCAGTCCTGCAGTCGAGATGGGCTGGGGGAGGGTGGGAGCCCCAGCCCCTGGGGGGGTCGGGATGGGGGGAGAAGCGAATAACGGGGCTGGGGAAGATGTGCAGGAGAGAGCGCTGCTGGAAAGTTGCAGCAAGAGGATCGGGAATGATCGAGGCTATTCCTGGATTCCCGTCCCACCGTGTTCCACATCTGGGCAGCCTGTCCCCAGCCGGGGACCCGCACGGCGAGGTGACACCGCGGGCTCGCGCCCGCTGGTCTCCGAGAGAAAGCGGGTGTCAAAAGCAGAATCTGCAGCGCCAGGGTGGAAGAAATGGTCTTACAAAAATAAATAGTGTGGGTCACATGAGTTACTGGTTTTTTCTGGAGGAACCAAGTGTTTACACGAGTGCTCAGGGGCTTGGCCGTGCCTCGCGCTCGCAGAAAGGTCCCGGAGGAGAGGCTGAGGTTGAGCTTGATTTAACTAGGCTTAGGCTGTGGTTTGGGAGGCCCGTGTGCGACTGCAGGGCTGCGACGTTTCCCCGTGACATGCAGCGCTGGCGGCTGTCACAGCAGAGTGGGGACACGAGGGGTTGTGGGGCGGCTCAGCTGACGACTCTGCCCTGTTAATTGGGTGTCTGGGTGCTCTGGGTGCTCTGGGTGCCGCGGGCGTGGGATCCAGCCTGGAGCCGTGCCCAGGGGTCCCGACACCGGGTGGTCGCTGCCCAGAGCCGGGGGTGACCTCAGCACCGGGAGCGCTGCCAGCGCCATCCCTGTTCCGGAATCGGCAGCGTGACCCGCGCATCGGGCATCCCTCGGCTCGGGAGGAGGATGCCCTTTGTTCCTCCTGCTTTTATTTTTCCCTTTGAAGTCGCGATGCTCCCGCTCGGCCGCCGCAGCCGTCACCGCCGCGGCGAATGGCGATGCCACGCGGGCAGGTGGGGGCAGCTGGTGGCCCCCGCTCGGTGTCACGGCCCCGTCCAGCTGTCCCTGTGATGGGGAAGAGCCACAAACGTGATACGGAGACGGAATTGATTCGGCTCAACTCCCGCTCGGTGCCGGCGGCTCCGGGAGCAGCGTCTCCTCGTCCCTCCGTGGCCCAGGGCTGCTCCCTGGAGCCAAAACCAGGGGAAGAAGCTCCTGCAGCCGCTTTTGCCCGCACATCACCCTCCGTCTCCTGGGATGGCAGGTCTGGAGCGGAGCTCTGCCGGTTCATTTGCTTTGCAGAGACAACCAAAAGGTGCGAAGTGCCTGTAATCCGAGCACAAACCGGCCCTGCTGGTGTGCAACCGCTGCCCTGTTCACACTTTCTAAAGCACTTTAAGAAAACCACTTCGGCTCTCTGCGCTTCTGGGATCCGGGCGCCAAAGAAGCCGATGGATCCCCTCGCGTTCGCTGCCCCCAGACCTGCCCTGCTGGACCCGGAGCTGCTCCCCAGAGCCCAGCCCCGCGCACGGGCGTTTATCAGCTCTCAGATGCCTCTCTCTCCTGTTACGTGTCTTCCAGGGGCTGATTTACCGTGAGTTCTTGCCTTCAGCTTCTCACCAGCCCTGCGGATGGTGTTTGCTAAGTGTATTTTAATGGATTCACCTTTCACCTCCCGACTAGAGGCGTATTGGTGTGGGCTGGATCCCCGCGGAGCGGCCGTGCTCCGTCCCCAGCTCAGGTTTTGCCCCCTTGCTCCAGCTTTTCTCTCTCAGGGGGCAGAGGAGCTGCAAAGCCGAACCCGGGGTTGTTGCTGCAAAGCCGAACCCGGGGTTGTTGCTGCAAAGGCAGGCTCGGCGCACGGGCTGGCTTAAAGGTCTTCAAAAACGTTCCCCTCCCGTGTGCTTTTTTGGTAAACAGGAAGCTGGGTTTCCATTTCACCCCAAGTCTTCGCAGATCGTGGCTGTTTTTATAGCAGCTTTTGTTTATTTGTTTCTTCCTTTCGTTGGGAACCGGAGAGTTTGCAGCTGGCGGGAAGCAGGGGAAGCGTCAGCTGCGCAAAACTGGAATTTCGAGTGTGTGCAGTGACTTTCACTGAAAACCCAAAACCTCCTCCCAGGGGGAGCGGGGAGGGGAGCGGGGATGCAAAACGGGATAATGTTTCGTGCTGTTCCCCCTCGCGCCAGTGCTGGCTTTGTGTGAGGGGAGGTGATGATTTACCCGAGGTGATCCGCGCGCCCGAGGGCTGATTTATGGAGCAGTGAAACCAAATGGACTTGTCTTCATCATCAGTTGGCGGGTTTTTCCCCCAGAAAAGCTCATGGACATTTATCCTCCTTCCGGTAAAAACCCCAACTGAGCAGAAAATCCCTCCCAGCTACTGACAGCCTGATCTTAGCCCCAAAATCCCGTCCTGACCCCCGATTCCCACGGTCTGACATCCCCCCCCGCCAGGAGCCCCGGCCCTGGCCCAGCGGTGCTGCCGGGAGGGATCCAGGTGTAGCCAGAGTTGTTTTAAATTAACGTGGGGACTGTGGGGGAGGCTGCAAGGTGAAGGGAATATTTTCCGGGAAGCTCTCGCTGCATCTGGGAGGGAGAGGTCTGCAAGTTCACGTCGATTAGGGGTAATAAGGCTGTTTTCCTTTCCCCTGGGTCCCTGGCATTGAGGTGGTAATGGGTTTAAGCTGCTGCTGGCTCAGGTGAGACTTGTCCCACCCCAAATTTGCAGAGAGCTCGTGGCTGGTGGTGCAGGAGTGGTGGGAGCAGGAGCTGGGGATCCCTGGAGCCGCAGGGATGGTGTGGAGCCACAGGGTGCTGGTTATTTGGGTGCTTCTGATGGCAAAGAGGGGGGAACCTCAGAAAAACCTCCGTGCTGAATCTTCCCCGAGCTCTCCAGGTGCAGCGATGTCTCTGGAGCAAGGTCCTGCCGCTGGGTTTTCCTGGGATGAGACCCCACGGATTGGGACGGGGAAGTGTTTTGCCATTTAACCCGCTAAAGCTCTGGGAGGTGCTGTTTGGAGACAACAAGGACTGTCCCTCGGGGTCTGCAGGCAGCAGCTCTGCCTGGGAAGCGAAGGGAGAATGCGGATCGCACAGCAAATGGGGGTGCTGATCCCACTGCAAATGAGAGGTCAATCCCGCTGCAAACGGGGGTTGATCCTGCAGCAATCGGGGGCTGACCCCGCTGCAAACGGGGGCTGACCCCGCTGCAAATGGGGGGTTGATCCCGCTGCAAACGGGGGTTGATCCCACAGCAATCGGGGGCTGACCCCGCTGCAAACGGGGGGTTGATCCCGCTGCAAACGGGGGGTTGATCCCGCAGCAATCGGGGGTTGACCCCGCTGCAAACGGGGGTTGATCCCGCTGCAAACGGGGGTTGATCCCGCAGCAATCGGGGGCTGACCCCGCTGCAAACGGGGGTTGATCCTGCAGCAATCGGGGGCTGACCCCGCTGCAAACGGGGGTTGATCCCGCAGCAATCGGGGGCTGACCCCCCTGCCTGGCCGGAGCAGCAGATGCTCCTTGGAGGCAGCAGCCGTTCGGGGACACAGACCCGAAGTGACAACCCGAACCAAGTGCCCGCGGGTCTCTGGGCAGCGGTGTGAAGCACTTCCAAGACACTTGGTCTCGCGGCTCCGACGCTTCCCCAGCCCCAGAACCACCCCGGTTTGCACGCGATGGCGAGACCCTGCAGGGACTTGATGCCGTCACATCCCCCCGCACATCAAACAGCCGGAGATGTTTTAATTAACTGACATGCAACAAAAATCACGGAATTGCCTCTCAGCGCTGAATAGAAGAGGCAGCTGGGAGCAAAACCGCCGTGTCCCAACACCCCTGGAGATGCAGGAGCGGGTCCCGTCGCGGTCCCCATCGCGTCCCACGGCTCTTCCCAGCAGCATCCCGCTGGGGCTGGGGGGCTGGGGACGGGGGTTTGTGTCCTTAGGAAAGGGGAGCGCGGCAGCGGGCACGGGGAAACCAGAGCAAAGCTGTGGCCCCGGCTGGAGGGGATCTGCGTCCGTGGCAGGTCGTGTTTGGTGCCCACGCGTGCCCCGCGCTGCCGCTTCGTGCCCCAGCCCTTCAGGGGCGGGATGAGTCAGAGGGGCCAGGCAGAGGTTTCTCAACACAGATAGAAATTCCGAGGTCGTTTTTCAAGTCCCAGCTTTTGTGGCTGCGGAAAATGCTGTGGGAGAAACACAAAACCATGTGAAACTCGTTGAGGTTTCAGCTTTGTTATGAGCACGAAACTTGGACCAGATTTGTGCTGGGGCTGTTGCTGCGCTGCCCCCCCCGCAGCCTGGACGCCACAATTAGACCCAATTTTTGCCCTTTTCTATTTACTCACTGCAAACTCCTTGAATGCCTTCTATTTTTGCTGCCTTTCATTTAGCCAAAGAGCAAACCAAGTCACCTGATGGATGAAATATTTTCTTGATAAGACACTTCTTTCCCCTTGTTTTGCTCCCCAAGTCTCCCCAGCCCGGTCCGTCCCGGCAGCTGCTGGTCCTCACGGAAATATTTGCTCTAATGAAACCTTACACAGCTGTTTCTCACTAGGGCATTCTTCAGAGGTGGATTATTTGTCATTCTCCAGCTTAATAATAATAATCCATTAGTGCATTTTTGTCATCCAATGAAGGAACAAAACGCTCCCATGTGTTTTTACAGCAACGGTGCTTTTCCACGCACACAGACGGGTTCAGACTCTCCCAAAATACACTGAACAGCTCCCGCAGCATCAGGTATTAAGTCTTACAATACGCCAGGGTGGGTCAGAAGTGTATTAAAACCACTGACTAACAAGCGTACGGAAGAGATGTAAGAGGGAAGGGAAAAGTGAACGTTTCCGACACGCCGGTGGCCGTGGGGATCCCCTCCTCCCCGCCCCCCCCGACTTGTTCTTCCTGGGAATCTTGTGAAAATATTTGGTTTTAATCCCGCGCTGGATCAGACGCTGTTCCACGAAAGGGGGTTTGCGGTTCCCTCAGTGCACGCTCGATGTTCCGCAGCCGGTGGGGCTGCGGGCAGATGTTCCCGTCCAGAGCCAGATGTGCTGCACGAAGCTCCGGCCTTTCCCTCCCTGCCTCCAGGGCTTCGTTGGAGCACTTCTGGGGAACATCCCCAGCATCCCTGGGGAACAGCAGAAATGGGGCAATTCACCCTTTTTTTTGCTGTTTCTGCTGTTGCCAGTGCCCTGCAGCCGGGCGGGGGCTGAGGACGAGGGTTCGCCCCGCGCCTCGGCGTACGGAGGCAGCGTGTGAACAAGCATCAGTGCCAAAATTCGGGCAACTCGCTGTGCTTCAAGGAAATTAGAAAACACTTTCTCCTCTTCTTGCTTATCCAAATGCTCGCAGCCTCAGCTGGCCTGGTACGTTGCAGGAATTGGCGTTTGGAGCAGGCTTGGACTTTGATTTGTTTCTCATGGCTTCCTGTCCCGATGAGAAAAATGAGGAAAAGTTATTTTGAGAACCTCACCGGCGGGGCAGGCGGGAGCGTCAGGGGCAGCCAGACACAATATTTCCCCTGCCCGCGGGAGAGATGCTCCGGAGGCTCTTTGCCTTTGATTCCTTCTCCCCGCGGCTTCTCGGCGCAATGAAGAGCAATTATCCTTCCCATAAAAGCCTCCTTATTTGAGGGGACTTGCAGCCACTTCAAAGGAGGGGCAGGTTTCTCGGGAACAAAGTCACCGTGTCAGCGGGTTGTCAGGGCTCTGATGAAAAGCTCCGTCTCGCGCTCGCTGCCGGACTCCGCTGTGCCTGTCCCCGGGGTCTGTTCACAGCTCGTGTCCCCAGGATGGTGGTTTCTGTGCCCCGAGCCCCCTGCAGGAGCCCGTCCCCAGCCGGGCTGGCACCAGGAGCACCGATACCCCTTCCCAGAGCGATGGAGACGTCCCCAGCCCGCAGGGATCGGCCGTGTCCCCCATCCTGTGCCGTGGCGGGGGCCGGTGGGGACAGCACGGGAACGCTGCCCTTCCAGCCCCCTCGTCCCAGACAGACAGACATCGCTCCTCCTGCCGAGGAAAAGGCAGCGTCACCAGAGCCGAGTCTGGCCAAGGCTGGGGATGCCAGAGCGAGCAGCGCCCACCTGGATCGATGCTTTTTCTCCTCCCCAGCCCCTGTTCTGAGCCTCCAGCTGTGTTAAGAAATAGCCTCTCCCGAAGCCAAGGAGCGCTGCCGTGGCCGGGGATGCTGTTCATCCCGCCCGGGCAGAGCCCCAGCCCTGGGGGCTTGTGCAAGAGCCACTTTGGGGCTCAGTCCTTGCAATCAGGAGCTGCTGCCCGCGCACAGCGGGACGGCGAGGGACAGGCTGAGCTCGGGGGGATTAAGCTGGGTTTAAGCACCGCAGCATCTCTCTGGGCTGCAGCCTGGTTTCCCATTGCTGGGATCGCCTGGGTTTGAGCCACCTGAAGCTGCTGGGCCCGTTGCGGGATGTGACGTGCCAAAGCGATTCCCATTTCGTCCCCTGCACCCAAAGTCTGGGGAAGCCGGGACAAGCGGCGCAAGGGCCGGGCGAAGGGAAAGGGCTGCGGTTCTGCAGCTGGAGCCCCTGGGGCTGTGTCACCCCGTCCGGCAAAGGGGACAGCGGGTCGGGGCTGGAGCTTCATGAGCCCCCCAGCAGCACCCCGGGGTGCCCCCCCGCAGAGGGGGAAACGGGGCGCCTGGCAGGAACCGCCTGTAAAACCGAGAAAGTTAATCACGGAGATAATTGAAACCAGCGGCTGCGGCTGGAGAGCGAGCGGCGGTTTCGGAGCGAGGGGAGGAAAGAAGCCGGGGGGACGCTGGGACGGGGGAGCTTGGGAGGTTTTGTGTTTGTGTTTTTTAAGCCAGGGAACAAATCCATATGGTTGCAAGGGCAATTCCCAGGAACTTCTAGCCTGGGCTCCATCGTAAACGTTTCTATCCTTTCACTCCAAGTGTGAAATTGAGGCCCTTTGGAAGGAAACGGGTGGGTTGGCAGCTCCGTCCAGTCGTTCCACTGACTCTGCTCAAACCCCCCAGCCCAGGCTGTGCCCCCCACACCCAGCCCAGGCACATGGTACATTATATGGGCTTGCACCTGGTTTTAGCCAAAAAATGCCATTTCTCTGCCTCTGGCCTCAGGTCACCGGGATGGGCGAGGGGCAGTGAGGACGCGGAGCCCAGTGTGGTCCAGGCACTGATGGGGATGCTGGTACATGGGGGGATGCTGACACATGGGGGGACGTTGGCACATGGGGGGATGTTGGCACATGGGGGGATGCTGACACATGGGGGGATGTTGGCACATGGGGGGATGCTGACACATGGGGGGATGTTGGCACATGGGGGGATGCTGACACATGGGGGGATGCTGACACATGGGGGGATGTTGGCACATGGGGGGATGCTGACACATGGGGGGATGTTGGCACATGGGGGGATACGTCTCCCTCGGGCTGGTTTGGAAAACCCTGCCTGGGCTGGGGGTGATGGTTATCACCCACAGCTCAGCAACTGTTTTACGCCTGTGGTTTTCTGACCTTGCAGTTGTGTGTGCGCTGCCTTGGGTATTTTCCAGGGCTGAGCTGAAGCATCTCTCCAGAAAGCCCTGATTAGTCCGGCTCTGAAGCAATTAGAGACGAAACAAAACCCTTCCAGCCATGGAGCCGCGCGAGGGAAAGGGGGAGAATTTGTGTGGGTTGGATTTGAGCTTAAAGACAGGCTGGACCTGGGGAAAGGAGCCGCTCCTCCTGCGCAGGACCTGCGCAAACCCCTCCCTGGCCCACACTAGTTATTTCTCTTTCACCCTTCAAACCTGATTAATATTTGCAAGAGTTGGGTGTTGTGGTGAGGTGGTGCCCCGTCCCTGCAGCACAGGGACACGGTGACACCGAGGGCTGGGAAGATGCGGCTGCACCAGGCCTGGGCTCGGTTTCGGAGGACAGGCTGCAAAGCGGGTCCGTCCCCAGCACCCGTCCCCGAGGAGGGACAGGGACGCGCGAGGGACGCAGGGAAGGTCACGCAGGAGGTCGGTGCCCACGCACCGCGGTTGGCGCTCGTTGCTCGCCTGGCGCCCAGCCCGGCCTCCCTGCGTGGAAAACCAGAAATCTCTATTTCTCAGAACTTCGTCTGGCAGTTTTGCAAAGCAAAACTCCGGCGACCGTCAGCCGGGACCAGAGGCTGCGCTCAGCTCATTTTGTTTGGAAGAGCCTCACTTTGCAGCTTATGAAAATTTTATTCCTGTGTTTTTTGTTTTGTTTCTAATATAAAGAGACATTTCCAACACCCGGCAGCCAGAGATTAAAATAAAATAAAATATTTATTTTAAAATGAGTAATAAACTAACCTGGGAGCTTGTATCTGAGGAGGATTTACATTCATTCTGTTTTTCAGAGGGGGAAAATGAGTCACCAGCTAATGGCCGAGGGGAGCCGATGAACTGGAATGAATTGCATGGGATTTTTTCACCTTTCAAGGGAATTAAAACCTCTTTGCCGTCCTCCCGGCCGGGTCTCAGCCTGGGTTTGCACCCAAGCGGAGCAGCTTTCCCAGGAAGGACTCGCGCTCGCCCCGGGGGCTCCTCGGACCAGCGATGTCCTGGCTGAAGCTCATCCTCAGTTTGCTGGGAACTGAAATCTCCTTTATCCGCCCCGTCCTCCCTCAGAAACTGGAGAAAGTCAATTCTGCCAGACCCCTCACAGGCTTTTTCCTGCTCTCGGTGATTTTTGTCCTCAGCTGCGGTTGGAAGGAACCCAAGCTGACCACTTTCTCCCAGTCCCTATAAATCATTCCCCTTCCCCTTTCATACTCAAATAAAGGAAATAATTAAAAGACCAGGAAAATGAGCTGTTGGCAGGTTTCCTGCAGAAGCGCTCAGCGCTGCGGTGCTGTGCAGAGCTGGCAGCTCTCGCAGGAGCAGGGTGGATTTGCAGGAGCTGCGGTGCCTCCATCAGAGGGATTTGGGCTCATCTGGGGCTCTCTGCCCCTTCCCCGTGCTCCGAGGCGGCCGTTTGCTGTCCCTGTGCCAGGACCAACGCTCTGCTCAGCGCCCGGGCGGCCTCCGCACCGGAGCCAGCAGCAGCGTGCATCTGGGAGCGATGCTTTGAGGGAAACCGGAAGGTTTTCCCCATTTGCCCCACTGCTTGCCTGGCCGGGGGGTTATTTTGGGGCTCCCTGGGTGGCTCCATCGCACCCTCACTCCCGTGTTGTGGGGCTGGAGGTGGGTTTTCCCAGCGCGTTTCGGGCAGAGCCTGCGCGCTGGGTTTTGCTGGGATGGTTCGGCCGCAGCGGAACTGCGGTGCCTGGGGAGCGGGGCAGGACCCGCCGCCCTGCCCTGGCTGCTGCGTCCCCTCGCACGTCACCTCCCTTGCCGGCCCCCAGCGTGTCCATCGGGGCTGGTTGACCCCCGCTCCCCACAGCGACCCATCAGCACCTCCGGGGTCTGCACCCAGCTGCGGCAAAGCAGAGCCAGCTGCGGCAAAGCAGAGCCACCTGCGGCAATTTGGGGAAGGGGAAGGGCAGGGCAGGGTTTCTCTCCCCTCCTGGGCTGCCTGTCCCCGCTGGCGGTGGCGCTGCCAGCCCTCCCTCCCAGGTGAGTGGGACAGACAGACCTCCCAGCCGCACTGGATTTGGGCTGGTGTCACCAGGCACCTGGGCTTTTTTCACCCACTGGTGTGTTCCTTTGCCTTTCGGGCCAGGTTTACCCTGGGCCGGGTTTTTCCTGCCCCAGGCTCAGCCCCGGTTTCTGCTGGAGCTTCGGGATGCTGCAGCAGCATCCACAACGTTTGGACCACGCCGGGGTTTCTCCAACCCGGTCAGCGGAGACGTGGCGATGCAAAGCCACAGGTTAAAAGCAGGGGGCTGCTGTGCTGGCCCCCCAGGGGCTGTTATCCCCCCCCAGTCCCGAGCAGCCTGGGACACTGTGCCCAGCGCTGGCACCCGGCCATCGCCCGCCTGCTTCCCATTACGGGGGAATGCGGCTCATCTGGGCGGCAGATCCTGCCTGGGGGAGATGGGGAATGCGAGGGGGGAGACGGGGGGTACTGGGGGGTACCCGAGGCTGTTTGCAGGTCAGGGTGGTCTCTGTGGGAGCTGGAAATGGAGTGTCTCCCCGCTCCCTGCCGCCGGCTGCAGCCCCAAATCCAGGCGCAGTGGCTGGGCTTAGTGCTGGACTTGGCAGCGTTGGGCTAACGGTTGGGCTCGATGATCCTGAAGGTCTTTTCCAACCTAATCCTACGATTCTGAGAACGCTTGCTCAGGTCCTGGAGACGGACGGGGAGGAAATGTCGGTGGGATTAGCGTTTCTCAGCTGCAGCTGGGCCCTGAGCTGCGCTTTCACCTGCAGAGCCCCGCTCTCTCCTGGAAGCTCCACTTGCTTTTCCCATCGTTTTCCCTCCACAGAGGGAAGGTCCTGAACTCCCCGTAGGAGCCGGGAGCAGAATCAAAAGCATTTCGGGGCATCGTGGTTTTTTTTTTTCCTTTTTCTTGTACCTCGTGCTGGGGTCAGCGTGTGGTTTAGCAAAGCCGTGGCTCTTTGCTGGAGGTGGCAGTGGCCGGAGCGGGTGTGTGGGTCCAGCACGGGTCTGTCCCCGCGTCCCCGTGCCAGTGGCTCTTTCCTCCTCCTGCTCCGAGCAGCCCCAGCCCCCCCAGCTCCGTGCAGCAGATGTGAGATTAAGCAGGGGGCCGCGCTCTCCCTCCCCAGACACCCATAAAGCAAAGGAAGGAAGTTTTCCAGGGCCCTTTCCCCAGCCCCGCGCACCAGCCCGTGCAAACATCAGGCTCCTTCCCTGAGCTTATTGTTCTGGTTTTTTCTTTTCCCCTCCTGCACTAACCATAAATCAGGTGGTTGTCCCCGGGGAACGCAGCTGATGCCGCACAGGCTGAGCGCCTCGCCCCGTCCTCCCCTCCCGCTCCCCAGCGCGGGTCCAGCCGGGATGCGGGCAGGACCGTGGCGGGATGCGGGCAGGACCGTGGCGGGAGGATGCTCGTTGTGCCCCCGGGCGCTGCACAGACCCGCAGCTCCGCTCGCAGCCCGGCTCTGCTCTCTGCTCCATCCCAGCCCCTTTCCCGGGGGAGGACGGGGATTAAGAGGAAGCAGACTAAACCTAATGGATCGATTGTGATTGTTTTCCCTTGTTTATTCGCAGCACCAGGCTGGGGCCTGAAGAAAGGCAAAGAACGTGCTCCGTGTGCGCTCCTGCTCCTCATTACGGCTCCCGCTACAGAGCGCCCAGGCCAGCCAAAAATAAACCCGGCTACATCTGAGCATCCTATTTCAAGCCCTTATGAAATGCGATGTGTAAATACTCTGTGCGCAAACCCACATGCGATCCTGTGCGGAGCAACCCTGGGTCCTGGCTGTGGGGACACGCACCCCCCAGGGGGCAGCGTCAGCTTTTTGGGGTAAGACCCAACCTCGTGTCTGGGGAAGTTTCACCTGTCACCGTTCCTGGGGGTTTTCCCCCCAGTTTGGCTGCCCCAGGGCCATGTGAGTATTTAGCATCAGAAACGTGCCCCGTTACCCCCTGGCAGCCGAGCCCCCCCAGCCCTTCCTGGGCTCACTGCAACAACTTCCCCCACCCAAATAACCCCCCCTGGGGCTGCGGGTTTGTGTAGGATCCCCAGTGCAGAAATGGGTGTCTTGTGCCCAAAGCAGCAAATGCTTCAAAATAAGTAGATTGGAGCCTTTTAATGCTCTTTCACAGCAGCTGAAGTAACTCGGAGGGGCAGCGGGAGGAAGCCACCCCCTTTTTCTGGGTTTTTTCCCAACGCCAAAGGTCTCTCCTGGAGGGGACCAGCTGTGGGCAGCGCTGGGGACGCTGCTTGTACAAATCTGGACAAATCGTGAGAAGCTCCCAGCGCCGCGCTCCTGGCCGAGCTCTGAGTCTGCTCCGCGTCCCCAGAAACTCTCCTCCACCAGATAAGATCAGACTTTACATTCCTGCTGTTTATGAGGTTAAAATAGGACGGCGCAGAAAGAAGGAAGAAACCCCACTCTTGAAGGCTGTGAGGCTCTTTGCTGTCACGCACTCACGAACTCGGGTTCTGGGAGGGGGACACAAAAGCAAGCAGCACGCCAGCCCAGTGATGCTCTTTATTGGCATCTGACGGATACACAAGGCCCGCTGCCCCCCCGGCCGGCGCGGCGGCCGCACCCCCGTGCATCCCCCCCATGCTGCTCACACCCCCACAAACCCACAACTCCTCCTACGGCGGCTATTTCTTCATCGTAAAACTTCCTAATAAATCAGTATTACAGAGGGGCGAGTGGGAAACACACGTTCTTCGTACAACAGAAACATTAGAAAAGGACACGAAACGCACCGACGAGCACTAACTTTGGCTTGGTTTTCCCTCCTTGTGTTTTCTATTTTTATTTATTTCCTGCAACCAGGGATATGAGGCATCCCCCGGCTTCTCTTTGGATGCTGAGTTTGTCCCTGTTTCCTCAGCCCTGAGGAAATTCCTTTACTATGGCAATTGAAACCTGAGACCGTGGCAACATTGTCCTGAAGAAAAGCAATTTCCAGCTGGAAGGTACGGCCGGGTTGGTGTGTCGGACCCGATCGGGCAGTTTTGCTTTTGATCTGGGCACTTAATTCCAGTCGCCCTTAGTTTGTATTTGATTCGCTTCATCAAAAAAAGGGACCAATGGAAACAATCCGATGATAACCAACATTGAAATTCATCCCAATGTGTCCCTGGGGATGGAAGGACCCGCTGCCCCAGCCTGGGGCTCGCAAGCTGGGGTCATCCACTATGAATTTGGGGCAGTTTCCTTGGATTTTGATGATGGGAGAGGCTTGGGACTCGCAGCCCTGTCGGGACCAGGTGTTTCCAACCACCAGGTTTGGTATGAGCGGCCGAAGCCTCGTAGGGTTGTTCCTCCAAAGGGATCTTTGCTCTTTGGCTGCAGGAGGCGCCGAATGTCGCATGCCAGCGATCCAGATTCAGCCCGTCCTGCTTCATCACCCAAAGCACGAGCAGCAAAATTCCCAAAAGCTTTTGAAGGACTCAGGCTCTGGAATCCTCTCACTGAAGGCTCCCATCCCTCGGGAAGCACCGAGATCTCCCTCCCCGTGCTCCTCCAGAACAGCCAAATCCTTCCACGTTCCCGCATTGCTCATGGACTTGCGGCAGCGATTTTTGGGCGGTGTTTCCCTGCCTCCCCATTGAGTCTTTAAGGCCAGAAACGAGGTGGGACCGAAGGCTTGGGCTGCAAAACGAGAGCTCGCCTTGCAAAGGCTGTGAGGACGAGCAGAGGGGCCGGAGCAGGTGCCGTCACCCCGTGTCGCACGTGGAAACATCAAGCAGTCAGTAAAACGACACGGTGTTATTTACAAGTCTTGCTTATCTCCTTAAAGAGGGGAGGAAAATTACCTTCTGCCTTCAGGAAAGAGTTCCTGGTGGGACCTGGAGGCGAAGGGGAGTGCAGAGGCGCAGGCGCACCCGGCGCCGGGCACCAGCTCACCTTGTCCTTCCTCTGCAAACCCGGGATGCTCCAGGGGCGTGTTGGGGACATCCCGCGGGACCACGTACGGGCGCCCGCCCGCCCGCGGGTGAGCCGGGTGCTGGCCAGGAGCTGATATGCCAACAAAACGCATCTCCAGCTCTGGAGATGCGGTGGGTGATGTCCCCTCCCTGGTCTGCGGGGGGGCCGTGGCAAAGGGGGGTGTTGGGGCCACCCGAGGATGCCCCTGGGTGACAGCGGCTGCCCCGAGGGTGGCAGCACCCACCGTGCGCCCGGGCAGAGGCAAAGGGCCTGGGGGGCAGGGGGCGCCGGAGCCCCCTTCACAGTGCTGGTGGAGAAGGAGCCCTTACCGGGGGGAGGAGCCCCCGCCCCGCAGGGACAGGGACGGCGCAATGGTGGCGGGTGGCTTTGTGCCAGGGAAGGGCGAGCAGAGCCCTTTCGCCATGTCCCTGCTGTCACCAGGCACTTTTTCAGCCCTTTAGACCCTCCGTGTCCTCCCACAGAGCTCCAGCGCCAGCAGGAGGTGACACCCAGGCGCCTGGTCCCCAGCTCTGGGGGTCCCGGCCGCTCCTCACCGAGCACAAGCGCCGGCAGCCCCGTGCAGCTCGTGTGGGGGCCGTGCCCCCGCGTCTGCAGTGCACGTTGGGCTGCTGGCAGCCAAGTGCTTTCCCCAGCCCACCCCCTGCTGCAGCCCCATCCCCAAACCCCGGTCCAGCAGCTGGATTTCGGGTGTTGGAGACGAGCGAGAACTGGGGGACGTGTGGGCCAAGGGTGGAGAGCTGGAGCCCCAGGGAGGAAGGAGAAGGGGCTGGAAGCAGAGAGAGGAGAGCGCAGGGCTCACTCCTGCGTCCGTCTGCCCGTCCTGGCGGGGCTGCACAGGACGCTGGGGCGGCAGACGGGCTGTGGGCGCCTCGCACCCATCGCACTCACGGGCTGCCGGGGGGAGGCGGCGGTGGGAGGGGGCGATACCGAAAACAGGAGCGCAGTGCATACAGGACAGTAAACTGGGGGGGCCCGGGGAGCCCCCGCTTCCTCCCCCGGCTCCCCCCCGGGGCTCGGGGTGCCAGGGAGGGGAGAGGCGAGGGGCCCGAGGGGGAAGGGCACCCCGCGGGGCCGCCCCGGGCCACCCTTCAGACGGGGGAGGTGGCCGTGGACTCGCTGTACAGGCTCTCGGCGATGTCCCCGCGCTGGATCTTGCGCAGGGCGGCCAGCAGGACGTCCAGGGTGGCCGACTCCTTGGTAGCCCAGTCGGCCAGCAGGGCGCGGGCCGGGGACTCCTCCCGCGTGAAGGCCGCGATGATGTCCTCCTTGTAGCCCAGCTCCCCGGCCAGCTGCCGCCACGTCTCCTCGGCCGAGCTGCCCAGCAGTTTCTCCACCTCCTCCTGCTTGCTGGCCGGCAGGCTGGCGTACAGGCTCCCGTCTCCCTTGGGCGCTGGGGGGGACGAGGCAGCATTAGGCCCGGCCCCGGGTGCCCCGGCCCCCCGCAGCCCCCGCAGTCCCTACCTGGCCCCTGGGTGCCCGGGCCGGGCGGCTGCTGGTCGTGCAGGCTCTGGCTGTCCACCGAGATGCCGCTGTCGCTGTGCAGCTTCTCCCCCTCTGGCGACGGCGTCTGGTTCACCGGGTGGTTGTTGGCCCCCTGCTTGTTCTGTTTGCAGCTGTTCCACCTGCCGGGAGAGGAGCGGGGAGGTGACCGCCGGCAGCCATGTGCCCCGGGCTGGGAGCAGGTTTGTGCCTTTGCTCCTCTTTCTCGGGACCACTTTTCCCAACAAGAAGCGTTTTCCTGCAGCCTCTGGCTCACAACTCTGCAGCACAGCAGCCGGATCGGTTTAAATGGGCGCCCGCGGGTGCTGAGCTCCGGAGCTTTGCGGGGACCAGGGCAGGGTCCCTCCTGCTCCGATCCGCTGCAGAACCGCGGCTGTGCCGCGGAGCCGGGGGCGTCTGGGGCCGCGTGCGGGTCCCCCCGGGTGCCGGGGAGCGGCCGAGCCGGCCCTGGCGTGTCCAGGGCAGGTGCAAACCCAGCGCCGGGATGAGCCGCTGAGCCTGATCGGCTGCGACGGCTGCGGCGGGTGCCAGACCCAGCAGGGGCCGCCGGGGGGTTGCAATGAGGGCTCCCCCTCCCTGCACCCCACCCTGCTGCCGTCTCCCTCTTTCACCCCTCAACTGCCTGACTTGACCTGCATTTTTGGAAATCCGGCTCCTACCCACCCACCCGGTCCCCTTCCCTCCTTGCTGGTGACTCCCAAGGCGGGCACACAGCCTGTGTCGCAGCACCCAAACCCTCCGCCGTGCCCCCCCAGCTGCTCCCCTACCTTTTGAAGGCGATGTAGGCGACCAGCCCCACCACCACGGCCGCCAGGATGGAGCAGTAGACGGGGATGAGGTTGTCGGCGGTGCCGCGGCTGACGACGGGCTGCGAGCTGCCCATGACGGTGGTGCCGGTGTCGGCTGCGGTGCTGGGCAGCCCCTCGGTGCTCAGGGGGCTCAGGGGGTCCCTGGTGACGGGCTCGGGGCTGGCGGAGCCCGGCAGGACTGGCGCGTGGGTTGTCCAGCGCGGGTGGAGGTCTGCCAGGCACGAGAGAAATGAGATTCGTTAATCAATGAGTCATGCAGCCAGCTGTGTCTTGTAACAGGCTGTGGTGGGGGAACGGGTGAAGGGACAAGGGCGTCTGCAGGGATGTCCCTCCAAAGGCTTGTAGAGGTGCCAGCTCTGCCCCATCCCCTTGTCCCCAGGCTTGTCCCTAAAGCCACCTTGTCCCCTGGCCACAGACAGCACCAGCCCCCCAGTCCCCAGGACAAGCTGAAGCTGTCCCCGTCCCCAATGGCTGGTGGCGCCTGGTCACGGCTGGACACGGATGTCACTTTGAGAGCTCTTCTGTCCCAGCACGGGCTTTGCTCAAGTCCTGCAGCTCTTCCCCTGATGTGCCCCTTTCCCAGACCCCCCAGCAGCCCTGCACCCCCCAGCCCGGCCCCATTTGGGAATCACCCCATCCCAGCGCACCCAGGCGTGCCCCTTGGAGCAAGCGGATACGGATGCGCCTGGTCTTGCCCCGAGGAAACGCTCTCACCTGCCGCTGCCCCATCCCCTCCCCGGGCACCGGGTCCCTCCCAAAACCCCCTGACAGCGATCCCCCAGGGCTGTGCCGTGTCCCCCCAGGGCTGTGCCGTGTCCGCCGGCCCAGAGAGGACGGAGCGGGTGCCATGGGGGGACCTGGCACCTCGCCCCAGCGAACCCCCCGCCGCGGCCCCCAGCCGGACCCGCTGCCCTTTGGACGCGGCGTTTCGGCGCCCGGCCCGGCGGTTTCCGGGGGGGGGCCCATTGACAAAGCTGCCCCTGTGCTCCTTGACTTGTGGCTCCATTTACTCAACCCTTCCAAGGGCACTGCGCCGGCTGCCCCCACACTCTGAACCAGCCGCGGCCGGGACAAAAAGCTCCTTTCTCCCCGGTCGGGCTCGGGCAGGGAATTGAGCTGCCACCGCCAAGGAGCAGCCGGGGTGTCCCCAGCCGGGGCGTCCCCAGCCGAGCAGCCCTGTGGCTCTGGGGGGCCGTGCACAGCAGGGGTGTGGGATGGCAGGGCGGCGGGTGCTGCCGGTGGGTGATGCTCTCCCCCCACCCTGGGCACTGACCCCCCCTTGGCTGCGGGGTGGCTGCTCCCTGGTTCTAAGGGCTCCTCTCCTCCGAGCGCTGGGATGTGCCACTGCCTCCCCACTGCTGTGGTGCAAAGGGAAACTGAGGCACGGAGTGGTACAGGAGACCCGGCGAGCCCAGCTCTGCCTGGGACAGGCAGCGTTACCTCGGCATTCGGCATCCGAGGTGGCCGTGCACTCCTTCACCAGCACCTCGTTCTCCTCGCAGGTGGTGCAGGGCAGGCAGGGGTCCACGAAGTTGGCTTCGCTGGAGAAGGTGCCCTCGGGACACTCCTCGCAGACCGTGTCCTGCGAGTCCTGGCAGGGGAACATGAGGCCGAAGCCGACCTCGCACACCCGGCACTCCCGGCAGCTCCCGCTCGCCTCGTCCTGGTAGTAGCCGTAGGCGCAGCGGCACACGGCGTCGTCTGACTCGACGCAGGGCGCGGACATGCTCTGCAGCCCCACGCACTGCGTGCACGGCTTGCACGGCTCCGTGGCGCTCACCGTGTCCGAGTAGGTGACACCTGGCAGGGGACAGAGGTGGAGGTCAGACCGTCCCAGCCCCAGCGGCTGCAAACCCTGAGCAGTGACAGCGGTGACATTGCCACCCCCAGCACCTCCCCTGCCTGCCCGCTGCCTGCCCGAGCCAGTGCAGCCCCGGGTCGGCCGCCGGCGTGCGCGGCTGCCATTAACCTGGGCTCATCCTTCGCATTATTCTGAATTATTGATGGGCGCCATTAGAGGGGAAGTGGCCGGGAACGGCGTTCGGCTGAGTGGGCACATTTCAGGGGCGGTGGGGATCCGAGCGCAGCAATTACAGCCCAGATTCAGCAATGGGGGCTGGTGAGGGGATAAATAAATCATGAGGCAGCAATCAGGGGTGGCTGGCAAGGAGGAGAGAAGGAAAATTTTAAAAAAACGCAAGTGGCCATTTGGGCTAATGAAAGGACCGTCTCCTCCGACCCCTCTGGGCTTTGGCAGGGCTGGTGCTTGGCTTGGAGTGGATTTTTCCAAAACAATTTGCCTGGTGAATCGGGAAGACGTCCAAGGCGAGAGCCCGGGGCGGAGGTGGGGATCCCGGGGCCGTGCCCACATTCCTCCCCCGGCTCACGCAGGGCGGGCAGGGTGCTCTGCCGGGGCTGCCGGCGCCTGCCCGGTGCCCGCGGGACCTGCCGGGATCCCAGGGACAAAGGACCCTGTCCCCATCCCTGTCCCAGCACAGGCTGGTGATGGGGTTCACAGGTCTCCTTCTCTCTGCACCCCGAAATCCCCCTCTGGGCTCTGAGGAGCTGGGGGGCATTTACCCCCTTGCAGCAAACACACCTGCAGTCACCCCATGGTCACCCCCCCAGCAGCCCCCAGCTCCTGACAATTAGCTCCTGCTGCTGCTAACGAACGAGTGAAAGGCTCCAGCTGGGGCAGGGTGGGCTGTGAAGCAGGAGGGGCTGGAGGGGCTTTGTCCTGGTTGGAGTTCCCCAGTGCGTGTTGTTCCCCCTTTGGGGCAGTGAGTGGGGTGGATTGTCCCACTCCTGGTGCTGCTTCACGTGACATCGCCTGGGGTGTCCCCGCAGTGGGGCGAGTGGCGGGGTGTCTGAGCTGGGGGCTGCGGGGCTGGGAGCCCGGAGGGCCCCGAAGCGCCGTCCATCGATTTTGCAGGGAAGCAGAGGTATTTTTAGCGCTGCCCTGATGCTGCTCTGTCCCTGCTCTGCTCGTTCAGCTTCTCCCCCCGACTCTGCCTCCTCTTTGCTCCCCCAGCCCTGCTCTGTCCCTCCCCTCTTGGGTCACGTCCCTGGAGCAATCTGGGCTTGGCTGGCACAGCTTTTCCTACAAATTCTCATCCTCAGGCTTTCGAAGGGTTTGCAGCAGTAAATGTGAAGGGCAGGTTGCTTATGCCTATCGTGGCGTTGTTTAAATAGCCGGAGCTCGCCCCCCTCAGCTGTGAGCGTTTAACCGGGTCTCCAGAACACGTCGCCAGCCGACATTTATGAAGCATTTGACATAGACAATGTGCTGGGAGCCAGCCAGGAGAAAACTGTTCCCACCTCTCTTGGGGACCTCTATGATTTACTTCTTCCCCTCTCGAACTTGCTTTCGCAGTCTTCACAAGGTTTAAAAAAAGAAAAGTATAGGTGGCTCATGGGGGCACATCCCTGTGGCTGCATCAGAGACCGAAGTGCAGTCAGTGGGAGTTTTTTGGAGGCAATGCTGGCCATGAGCCGGGAGCCACTGGAAGGGGGATCTGCAAAGATGCCTGGTACCAACAGGACCCAAACTGAGGGGAGATGCTGCACCCAGGGCGGGGATTTGCAGGGCAGAGATTTTGAGGAGGTGCTGGGAGTAACCCCAGTGTCAGCGCAGAGCTGGAGCTGGTCCCTGCAGGGGTCATGCATGGAAAAACTGAATGAAACGGCGCAAATTGTGCCCAGGCGACGCTTCCAGGAGGGAAAGAGGATGTGCAGCCCAGGTGCCTGTGAACGCTCACGGTGCCCTGTGCCCCCGGTCCCCGTGCGGTGCCACGGGTCCCCGGGTACTCACTGTCCAGGCAGGGCTCGCAGACCGTCTGGTTGAGCCCGCAGGGCTGCACCACCCCCTCGCCCAGGTTGCAGGCTTTGCAGCACTCCCCGCTCGCCGTGTACATCTTGGAGAAGCACTTGTCCTTGGAGCCCCAGGCAGGTCCCTGTGGAGAGAACAGAGCCGGGAGGTGACCCTTGGCACGGGACCGCGAGGGGACGTGTCACAGCCGGGTAGGGTCCTGCTTGCGGGGGGTGTCTCACCTTGGGGTTCCAGGGGGCTCACGCTGAATACAGGTCTTGGAGAAATTACTTTCCTGTGCAAACTCGCTTATTGGGAAAGCTCCTGCCGAGCGCTACAGCTGGAGAGGGGTCAGGAAAGGCCATATCTCCATGGCCCAGGCTGGGGGGTGTTTTGGGGGGAAAGTGAGCTTTTCTGTGAGGTTACAGCATTGATTGTTCTTGTCTCTCGCCTGAGCTGTCTCCTCTAAGGATGCTTTGCCATTCCGAAGGGTCCAGCCCTCCCCACGCTGGGGTTAGGAGAGCCGGGGTGGCAGCTCTGCCCAGCGCTCCTGCTGCGCGTGGGTTGGGAATCAGCCCCCCCGATGGACACGGAGACTTCGACAGGAGCACTGAGAGCTTCAGCACCATTTACTGCCTCATGGAAGTAAGTCTATCCGTTTTAAAAACCTGTCGTCGCATGTGGAAGCAATAAACCTGCCACGGGCGGTGGGGTCAGAGCTGCCCTGCAGCCGGGGGAGCGAGTGCGTTTGCAGGGCTTCCCAAAACCTCGGGAGCCGCCTCCCCTGGGCGTGGGGCTGCCGAGATGCTCGGGGTGATCCGAGCTCTGCCGGAGCTCCTCGTGCTCCCTCTGCCCGCAGGCAGGTGTGCTCCGGGGCCGGACCAGCCCTTTGCCAGCCAACTAAGCCTGATTTTGGGGGGAAGAGACGCAGCTAGCGCTTGGAGAAGCTCCTCGTGCATCTGGATGCCTCGTCAGCCAGTTGGCCGCCTCCTTGCACAATGCGGCGTTATGAACTCGCTGTGCATCATCCGGCAGCATCCGGCCCCGGAGACAATGGAGCGCCAATTATAGGCATCTGAATGACAAAGTGCTCCAATTACCCTGCGCTGGGAAGCGGGCGCTCTCCTCGCTGGCGCGCCTTCGCCAGCCCAGCCTGGCAGCCGCTCCGGCGCTGGGCCCCAGCTGCTGCTGGGGGGGCTCCCAGCACCCCAAATACAGCTGGGAATTGGTTTCGGGTGAGGACAGGGCCGGTTGTGCCTCTGCTCGGGGACAGATCTGGCTCACGGGGCTCTGCACCCCCCTGCCTGGAGCTCGCCCCTCCCTGCAGCCCCACTTGCACCGTGTCCCCCTGTTTGGGTTTGTCCCCCTCCCGTGGCTGTGGCAGCAGCAGCCGGGGGGGCCGGGGCTGCAGCCGGGGCGCAGGGCCTGCCAGGACCAGCTCTCCCACGCCGCAGCAGCTGCGAGCGGCCCCGTGCGCCCGCGGGGACGGGACCCGGGCACGCTGCTTCCCCCGGACCCCCGAGCTGAGCGCAGGGACCCCTCCGGCCACGCGTCCCCTCCCCGCAGGGCTGTCAGGAGCAGCCGATGCCGCCCCCTTGCCAGGGCCCCCCCTCAGCACTCCGAAATGCTGCAGAAAATGCAACTTCCAGCCCCAGGTGCTGCACCCCCCCACTCTGCCTGCGTTTCCCTTTTAGTTCTGCATCTTGAGCACTGAAAGCCCCGTAAAGATTAACACACTTATGAGCAGGGCACATGGTCTGCATTAGCCCGCTGAAATGTGTATGTTATTAACACAACTCCTGTTGACAAAGCCACAGGTATTAACACCATAAAGCATTTTGACAGCTGGACCAAGGCGGGGGGGATGGACGGAGGGTGCGAGCAACACCTCTGTAAGCTTTTAATTGCTTTCTGAGTTGTGTCAGGGGCTTTTGTGTCCCGGCAGATGCCGCCGGTGCAGGAGGTGGCCTCGGCAGAGTTTGGCACGGCACCGCGAGCTCCGGAGCCCTGGCACAGAAAACCCCACCGGCGCGGGGAAGGGAGGGGATGCTCCAGCTGGAGCCGGGCCCAGCGGCAAGCCTGGATCTGACCCGCTCGGCAGACGGGCTCTGCCGCTCCTGGCGAAACACCCTGGCCAGGGAAAGCCAAAGCCCTGGCTCCACGATCCCCCGCTCCGGGCAGCGGAGAAAGCCACGTCTGAGCCGGGGCTCCGGCCAGCCCTCGGCACGGGGGGCTCTGCCTCTCCCGGCTCAGAGCTCCCGGCCACGCAGCGCAGGTAAAGAGCTACAGCCACGGAGTGCCCGGGGTTTGGGGCGCGCCGGGGCCGCGGCCACAGCTGTGGGTGCACATCTGTACCTGACGGGGTGCAGAGCACCCGGGCACCCCCTGTGCAACCCCCAGCTCTGCAGGCGTAATCCGGGGGGGCCAGATCCAGCCCCGAGGCAGCGGGTGCCCCAGTAGGGCTCAGCCCTGACCCGGGCAGGCGGCTCTGCAGATTTGGGGGACACCGAAGCCTGGCCCTGCTGTGGCGGGGGGGCTGCCCAAGGCAGGCAAATCCCTGGGGTGAAATCACTTGGATCCATATGGCTGGGACAGCTCTTGCTTTTCCTGCCACCATGAGCATCCCTGGGGAACGTGGCCAACCCGGTACGGGGTGTGTGGAGAAGCGGACCCCTCGGCACAAAGTCACAGACCCCGCTCTCCTCCTCAGTCTCTGCATGAAACTGCCAAAGCTCCGGCTGTAATATCCTGCCCAACCGTGTCCTGCTGCCCAGTGCAGCCCCTGGGACCCCTGATACATCCCTCCCCGACAGCAGCCCCGTCTCTGCCCCAGGTAAGTGGGTCCATCCCCGGGTACCCCCCCGGAGGATCCCCTCTCCCGTCCCCTATGCCCTGAAGTTCTGTCCGCAGCACCCGCCGAGGCCGTGCCTGTCCCAGGGGCTCTCGCCCTTTGCTCTGGGTAGCGGGTTTGGAGCTGGGAATGTCTGAGGGAGGTTTTGGGGGTGTGGGATGGCAGGAGATGAGGGCACTGGGGTGTGGGCGGCTTGTCCCCCCCTCACTGAGGGAGGGCTCCGGCATCCTTTTTTTTGGGTAAAAGATACGGCAGAGCCGAGCGCAGCGGGACCATCCCCGCGGGTCCCACCACCCACCTCCCCGAGCCCCCTCCCTTTGTCCCCAGAGTGCTCTGCCTGGCTCCCCCCCGCACCCCGCGGGTCTCCGTCCCGGCCCCTGCGGGACCCCCCGTGCGTGCAGCCCGGAGCCCCCGGGACCCCCGGCGCGCCCCCGCTGCGGCCCCGCACTCACCGGCGGGAGCAGCAGCAGCAGCAGCGGCAGCAGCCGGGCCATGGTGCGGGGGCGGCGGGGCCGGTCCCCCCGAGCCGGTCCCCCCGAGCCGGTCCCCCCGAGCCGGTCCCCCGAGCCGGTCACCCCCAGCCGGTGCGCGGCCGGGCTGCCCTCCCTCTGCCGCCCTCCGCCTCGGCGGCAGCAGAAAAGGGCTGCAAGTCCCTCCTCCTCCTCCTCCTCCTCCTCCTCCTCCTCCTCTCCGCCCCCGCAGCACCACGGCGAGCGGCCGAGCCAGCACCCTCCTCCGCCGGCACACAAAGCGCGGGCCCCCCCGCGCCCCCCGCCCTCCCACGAAGCGCTTTTGGGGTGCGCTCGGTCTCCAGCCCTCAATGATTCACACCACCCGTCTGCCCCCACTGCTGTCCATCCCTCCATCCCCTCAAACCCCGACATCCATCTGTCTGTCTGTCCCTGCGCACCTCGCTCCAGCCCCTTGCAGGTCACCATCCTCGTGGCAGGTTTTTTAATAATAATATCACGTTATACTAATATCACGTTATAATAATATCATGTTATAATATCCTATATTGCAGCCCCAGCAGGAGGCTCCGGGCAGGTCGGCGGCCGTGGCTGGAGGGATGCGGCCGGGATGGGGCAACCAGCTCTCCGCGGGCTGCGTGGGACAAGGGACAATGTCTCACAGGTGCCAGGACTGGTGACACCCCCAGGACCCGGAGACACCCCCTGCTCTGCCTTTGCCCACTGCACAGTGGGTTTGACCTCATGTCCTGCCAATGTCAGGCGTTTCCTCGCCCCTCCAGGCTCTGCAGCTGCTTTTGGGGTTTCTCATAGCGATGCTCAGTCCAGCCCTTCCCACCACCACAGCTATTCAAGCCCCGCAGCTCCTGCTGGCACTGTGGGCTCCTCCTTCGGGTCAGCTGGATTTCCTCCTGAAAAGCAAATTATTGACTCCCGAAGCACGCGAGGTCGGCTGCTCCGCCGGGCGGCTGGGAATTGCTCTAAGGGAAGTCCCTCGCTCACGGCTTTGCCTTTCAATGAGATTAAACTGGAGCCAAAGTTGCCATTTGCTCGGCACGGAGACCCAGGAACATGTGCGAGCCACATGGCGATGGCTGCGCCGGCCAAAAGCCGCGCGGGGGCCGGGAGGATGCGCCCGGGGTGCCCACCCCCAGGTCAGGTCGGGGGGAGGCGATCGGCCCGGCGTCCTGCTCGCCTTTTAACGCACTGATGGAGGGAACCAGGACAAAGCCGCCTGCAGACATATGGCGGGGCTGGGCACAGCGGGGGGGGCAGCCCGGCTCTCCCACAATTAATTTGTTTTGCCGTTCCGCCGCAGCGAGCGGTGAACCAGCTGCTTCCCTTGGCCCCTTCCATAAATCCCCCGCCCCGCGGGTTCTGCTGCGGCCTCCCCGCACGGGATGCGCTTGCCAGGGCCGCGGGGCTGGGGGCGAGCGGCCCCCGCGCCCCCTCCCTGCACTGCCCCGAGCGCAGGCGCTGCAGGACCTGCTGCCACTGCAGAGTCACCCCGGGAAAAGCCGGTGCTGGGGACGGGGACGCTGCTCAGCTGGGCAGCATCTGCCGGAGCCTGGGCCGGCGGCCAGCGGAGGTAAATGGAAACTGCTGCTGCCGTCCCCGCCCCGCGCGGCTCCTTTGGTGAAGGGACTCGCTCGCGCTTTTCATTAAATCCCCCTCGTGCTTTTTGCTTTTTTTTTTTTTTTTTTTTCCCTGTCCCAAAAAGGTTGCGGCCCTTTCCTGGCTCCATGAGATGACAAAGAGCCTCTTGAAAGTCTGCTGTCACCTCTCGGAATTAAATGCAAAGGCTCTGGGGGTTTCTCTGCTGGGGAGCATCGTTTTGGCTCCCTGAGCTCAACCAGAGGCTCCATCCACCTGCACACGGCTCCGTGTGCCGAGCGCAGCCGCTCGCAGCCCTGGGGTGGCTCGTGGCCATGGGGGGGCCCCAAAACTGTGCGAGAGCCAGCGCACCTCCGCGCCCCGAAAAGGCACGGTTCAATTAGCAGAACCCAATTACAGCTCAGTGAAATATTGCGTTAAGTCTCTCTGAAGGACAGCACACGCAGCATCCTCGGAGTGACCATCTCTCTCCCTCATTATTGCTCTTCAGGCCTGGCCAGATCTCGTCTGAGCAAACCCGGGCGGCGTTTCTCCCCCCCAGCCTCGCCAGAGCCCCCAGGACCAGCCCAAGTTAAACACGTGGTGCCAGCTCCTGCCTTCAAATTTTTCATTGATTTTACTAAAAAGCACAGGTAATTACCTTCCCGACAAAGACAGTAACACAGTAATGGTAAGTTATAAATAACGATGAATAAATAATACACATTGGGAAAATATCATCCCGGCTGCTCACGGCAGGGGAGAGAGACCCAAAGCACCCGAAAGTGCAGCCATGGGGTCGGGGAGCCAGCACTTTGCAAACCCACAAAATATCCCCGATTTCCATTCCTATCGGAGTGTCCCAATCTGGTTCCGATTATACTCTTTGATTTCCGTGGCTGTAATTTCTGCTGATGCCTCTCTCCATCCCCGCTCCCTTTTCCACGCTCTGATCCCCAGCGTGGCGGCTCCAGCCGCCTCCTGCCTGGTTTTCTCCCTTTCTCTCTCTTTGCAGCGTGATCCACCACCCCGGCTGCAGCGGGGGATTCGTGGCCATGGCCGAGATGAATCTCTGGTTCCTTATAAGGCCCGACTGAAGGAATCTCCGGCGAGCGGAGCCCACGGTGTCCGGGAAACTCGATCCCTCCTCGGGAAGGAGCCACGGCAAAAGCGTGAGGCAGTAAAAATAGACCATGGTTTCTCTCCCTGAGAAAGAAGGGAGATTTTGTACCATTTAAAATAACACTGGCAGGGCCAGGCAGCGGGGAGAGAATCACTCCTTGTGGCACATATAATAAAGGACATAAATATGTCTGCAGCAGCAACATTATCAATATTTTTCTGCTTAAAGTATTGATTAATTCCACATGCCAGGGCCAGGGCTGGCTTTCTTCTCACCAGCCCAGCTTTTGGGAACTGATTGATTCACTTTTGTTGCTGATGGATCAAGAATTCTGCTGTTAGGAGGAAATGGATGTCAAATCCGTCATGGCATCAATAAGGACGGAGCGAGGCTCCGGGCTCCTGGCGGAGGCATCGGGAGGGAGAACAGGCTGGGGAGGAGGGCAGGGCTGCGAACACAGCCCGAGCTGCTGCTCGACATCCCGTCCCCATGGCAACCGTTCCCGCGCTGCAGCACCCCGGCTCAGCACCCCCGGCTCAGCATTCCTGGCTCAGCATCCCCAGCTCAGCACCCCCGGCTCAGCACCCCTGGCTTAGTGTCCCCAGATCAGCATCCCCAGTTCAGCACCCCCGGCTCAGCATCTTCCACTTCCCAGCAGGGTCTGAGCTCAGCTGGGTGGAACTGGGGACTTTAAGGCAGATGGGAGGCAGGAGGTGACGCTGGGGGGACAAAGGCATTGCACATGGTGTAAAAGCGAGACTTTTCTCAGCATTATTGGAATGTTGTTCCAGAAAACCCCCAAGCTCCTGCCTCTGCACTTTTGGAAGTGGGGAAGGTTGGGCAGGAGGGTGACACAGGAGCCACCATCCCTGGGGAAACCCCAAACTGGGGCTGGGTCCTGCTTCTTGCACAAGCAAAGTGGGTATTTGAGGCTTCCTGCACTTCATCCGTATGGGATCGGCCACCTCCCCCCACCGTGTCCCCAGAGCCTCTTCCCAGAAACTGTGATTGAAGCAGGAGGGAGCTAATTTCCCAGTCTGTGAGATGATGAGCTAAACTAATTGCTGCCTTCATTCCCCATGCAAATCAGCCAGCCGCCAGTCCGCGCAGCAAAGTCGAGAGCAGCTGCAGGAGCAGGAGCTGCCCCGCTCCCCCTCCTGCTAACGCAGCATCGCTGCACGTATAGAATCCATGCATCCCTATCTGCATGGTGCCCACAGCTCTGTCCCCGCAACGCCCTGCCCCTACCCAGCAGCCCAATCAACTCCATTATAGCATTTTTTTTAATTAACTGTTTCCCTGTGGGTTATGACAGGTTTGGTGGCTCTTTGCTGGGAATCGTGTGCCTGTACAGAGCAGAACCAGGGAGGGAAGGATGGAAACTGCACGTTGCAAATGTCTTGTGCTCTGGAAATCAGGTGAGAGCTCTATAAAGGTCAGATAAATGAAGATCAATTGGATAAGGGTAATCAGATTGGGATGAGCAGCGCTGTCTCCGCGGGGCCGTGGGGCCTTTCAGACCTGCTGGAATTCTCCGAGTAAGTAAACAACGCCGAGGACAGGGAGGAAATTAGTAAAGGCAATTTTATTCTGGCTTCTAGAAGGGGTTTAATGAGGTCCAGAACACGACAGCAACAAAGAACGGCAGCTGGCGTTTGCAATGGCAGGTCGGAGCGGCAGGGGAGCAGAACGGCCCCCGGGAGACGCAGTGCCTGTTTTGGGGTGACACCCCTGGGGTGTGGATGCCGTGTGGCTGAGGCGAGCGGCCCCGGGATGCTTTAAACGCAGCTGCAGCTCGGGATGCGCGTGGTGGATCCCCCAGGTCTGCACCCGGGGCTGCTGACCCGAGAGGTCCCGTGTGGGGCCGTGGGACGGGACGCGCGGGTGCAGGAGCCCCTGACGTCTCTGCACCCGCGGGCGGTTGCTCTCCCAGAGCCGCGCAGCCCCGTCCTCGCCGCCGTGGAGGAGCGGGGTGGGATGTCTGGGCTGCAAGGCCGAGACTCCCTGGGGACTCGCCAGACGTGCTGAAAGCAAACAAGCCATTACTGGCGCTCCTGCCACCAGCAGCGTCCCCTGCGTCTCCTCGGCCGCTCTGCCGGCACCACAAACCCGCTGGCGTGTGCCCGGGAGCCGCCGGCCCCGCCAGCACCTCGCCCTGCGCTTTGGGACGAGTTTCTGCTGGGACAGGCTGAGCTGAGCGCGGGAAAGGCGGGAGGTTTGGGGAAATGCTCCTGACGCCGCAGGATGGAGCGGAGGAGGATGAGGAGGGTGGGATGCTCAGGGCGCAGGGCAGGTGTGAGCCTGGGGTGCGTTTTCAGCTGAGCTGTAGGTTGGAGCTGGGGATGAGCATCCCGCCGTGCAGCTGCAAAGAATTAAACCAAGCCCCCATTTCACCCCTCCTGCTGATCGGGAGGTGGCAGGAGAAGCTCAGGGTGGTTTGTCCTTCCTCCACCTCCCTCCCTGTCCCCAGGGGACCCATTTGCCACTGCTCTGGGGGTGCTGGTGGCCGGCTGAGCCCCCAAACCACCTCCTGTCCCCCCAGCAGGGCTGGGGGTCACAAACCCCCTTGTTTTGCCCTATGGGGGCTGCTGGCAGCCCTGGCCGGAGGGGACGGACGCGGCTGAAACCCAAGTGACGAGCAGGGGGCCAGCGGCTGCACCTGAAATTCTCCTTGTTCTAAAAGCATTAGTGCTCCCTGGCTAACAAAGCGAGGGATTTGCTGAAGCCGCTTGAGGTCCCATTTTCTCTGGAACCCATTTCCATGGCATGAATCACAGAGTGGAATGAACTCAATTAGTTCAGACAGAGGCAGGAGATAAATCAGGGTCCCATTAGGAACCCCGGAGGTTGATTTATGGCCTCGAGCCGTGCCGGCTGTCTCCCTGGGCTCCCCGTGTGCAACCTGCTCCAGAGGGGGCTGAGAAGCGGGGGTGATCGCTGTTATCTTTCTTCACGGTGGATGATGCTCTGGAGTTATTTAACCAGCTCTCAGACCTGGCCTTGACCAGACGACCCAGACCCAGAGCAGTTTTCCTCGCAGGGAGCCTCGTCCATCCGTGGCGGGTTTCCTGCACGGGGATGCTCGGGAGGATGTTGCAGCATCTGGGAAATGGGGGCTGGAGCCGCCCCCGCTCAGCCCAGAGCCTGGGAGCTGGAGGCTTCGCCCTGTTCAATCCGTGTGTCGGTGACGAGATCCTCAGGCCGCATCCTGCTCCCCAGGGTGCTTGGTGGGTGGTTGTGTCCCTGTCAGCAGCAGAGCTGCAGCTCGCTGAGCCCCCAGGAGCAGGGGGTGAGCCTGGCTTCGGTGTCTCTGACCCATCTGTCAAGGCTTAAACCCGCAGCGAGGTGCCTGCTGTGCGCTCTGGAAGCGGCACCTTCACCCCAGGCACCGGACCGAGATGCTTCTATGAATAATGTAGCTGCTCTGGTCTCCTTCCAGTCGATAAGAGGGACAGGAATCTTCCGGGGACAATTTATGTCTTAGATGGGCTGAATCATCGCGCAGGAGGAGGGAGGCACGTCCGTCCCTGGCTGAGGGTCTCTAAGGCAGACAACGGGTGGCTCTGGACGAGGATTTGTCTTTGTGCACACCCCCAACTTCACTTGCATCCCCGAGCCGGGATTTTCTGGGGCACGTGGGGTTCCAAAGCCTGGAACTTTGCTGGAGAGCCAACGGGAAAGCCCTTGGAAAAGCTGCCTGCCGCCTTGGGGTGCTCAAGCCCTGGACACAAACTTCTCCCAGACGGTTCCCTGGAGCAAGGGGTGGCTGGGGGCTCCCGGGGAGGAGCTGCTCCTTCCACACTCGTTTCCCTGGAAGGTGCTCATGTCCCGCCAGAGGATCCCCGGTGCTGGTGCAGGCGTTTCAGCCTCGGGGCTGTGGCTGTGGAGGTCCTGGGGGATCCCCTCTGGCTCGGGCCCCGGAGGTGGTTTTGCTCTGGAGGTCCCTGGTTGCTGTGAGGGAGTTTGAAAAGAAACCGCAGAGCACTTATGGGCTTCTCCAGACGAGCCCTCCCGGGAGCAGGGTGCCTGTGCTCTGTGTGCAACGGGCAGAATAAAACATAGATGGATGGCGCATTTGGAACAGCAGCAGCTCAGGGACCTCATTACATCCCACTCGCTCCCTCCACCCGCTCCGGCCCCCTTGCCTGGGGCAGCTTTGCAGCTCTGCCCGTTGCAAAGGGGGAGAAGGGGTAGAATGTGGCTTCATCACGCACGTCTGGATCCAGGGACAGACAGGAGTTTTCCCGGGGATGAGAGCATCAGGGGAACAGGGAACCGAAGGAGTTATCCCAGGGACGAGAGCATCAGGGGAACTGGAGGGGGGTGATTTCCCCCGAGCCCCCCAGGTCCATCCCAGCTCAGCAGGTTCTCCACAGCACAAGATCAGGCTGTGCCTTTGCCCTCCCAGCTTTGGGAGTGTTTCAGCAGCAGCTTTTGGTGACCGCGAACTTTGCTGTAGGGTCTGGGAGCCTGAGTGGGGGCTGAGCCCTGGGGGCTGCCCCAGCGACCCCCCCTCTGCTCCAGCCAACCCCCGGCCCACGCAGAACCGGCTTTCTCAGCATCTTCTCCCCGACGCTCCGCGACCTGAGCGCAGCCACGTTCACGATGGATCTGCGCAGCCCCCGAGCTGCCTCTTTCCCACTATCCGCGAATCAAACATTACGTGTGTCAGCGGGGAATTCAGGGGATCAATTGGCAGACAGTTAAAGTGCTTTGAGATTGGGGTGGATGGAGAAATAGGCAGCAAAAGGTTCAATCTGCAAGAGCTCCCGGTTGCTAACGGTGCCAGGGAATGAACACGCTGGGACGGAGCCATGGGGGGAGTGATGCCTGGGGAGCGCTGGGGATGCATTTGGCAGAGACCCCCCCCGGCCTTTTAGCAGCCGGAGGAGCTACAGGGAAGGGCTGGAGGCGACGGGGCGCTCAGAGGGGCCGCGGCTGCCAACCCGCCATGGGCTGCCCGGCGGGGGCAGGTTGTGTTGGGGGCGCAGAGCAGCGGCCGGGTGACCCCGCTGCCGGTGACCCCCCAGCGCTGCGCCCCGCCCGGCTCTCGCTGCCGGCTCCTGCCCCGACTCCCGCGGTGCGGGGCCCCCTGACCCCGCCGCCGCTCCGGGGGGGTTCTGTCCACGGCAGCTGCCACAAAGCACCGGATTGTTTCCCCTCGGCAGCCGCGGGCTCCGTTCCTGCCCCCTCCGAGGCGGCGGAAAGCGGGGGGGATTCTCAGCACCCCCGTCCCGGGGCTCAGCGCGGTCCTGGCCGGGCTGAGGATGCTCCGGCTGGTGCCGCTGTTCGCGGGGCTGCAGCGCAGCATCCCCCTCCTCCTGCCCGGGGGTGCCGGGGATGAGCTGCCCTTGGCCGGGCTGGAGCGGCCCCCACCGGGGTCATGCAGGCAGAGCAAGCACCTGCGACTAATTGCGCTGAATGGATGAGCAATTAAGGACATTACAGGAAGACTAAAACAGCCTCGACCTCTCCCTGACCCCCTCGGGACTCCCCGGGATGCAGCCCCCACGTTTTGGGGGTGCAGAGGGTTGGGGGAGGCCGCGAACGACCGAGGGTGACCCTGCCAGGAAGGGGAGGAGGAGACGCCAGACAGAGCCCAGGGTGTTATTGGGGGTCTGTGGGACCCCCGCAAAGCCGGGGGGTGAGAAGGTGCTCGGCAGAGGATGCTCGTGTGGCACAGCTGGGCTGTGGGGAAGGGAAAACCCATCCTGGAGCTGCCCCTCAGCACGTGACGGGGAATTAATGAGCCGTTAATGAGGAGGGAACAGCCCCGTTAGCCCTTCTGGGTGGGTGGGGGGTGATGAGGGTGCTGCAGCAGCACGTAAACCTCGTCTGGAGGGTTGTACAGCTGCTAGCACCCCAATAATCCTATTTAAATCTTAATTTTCTGCAACACTGCAAATCCTCATCACCAGGGGAAAGGAGCGGGGGCTCAGGCTGCAGGTCAGTGCGGGATGGGGTGCGGGGGTCCCAGCCCTCCAGGCTGGGCTTTACCTGCCCCCCGCCCTGCAGAGCCCCCACTGCTCCCCCAACACACTCAACGAGCGGCCAATTTGCTGGGAAGGAAATAAAAAGGTTTGCAATTAAAGAGCCTATAGCCACAACGCGAGAGGGTCAGCGGTTCGTGTGCTAATGCAAGCAGGTTTTGTTATGATTCATTAAGTCATTAACTCACTTTTAATTGGGGCTCCTTTATGGAGATGCCATTTTACCTTTGCAGAGAAAATGGGCGTTGGGAGCGATGGGAGGGACCCCCGCACCGGGGGAGCCCCCACACCCCCCCGGCTCGGGTTTTGGGGCCTGAGAGCAGAGCAGCGCTTTTCCTCTGCAAATTCAGTGCAAACTGGGGGGGGCTGGGGAGGAGCCGGCGGGTGCGGGGCAGATGGGGGGGCTGGGGTCTCCCCGGCCCGGCCCCCCCGCCGCCGGCGGTTCCCGGCCCCTCCCCGGTGCGCGGTTAATGCGGCCGGTTCCAGCCGCTCGCTGCCCAGGAGGAAACTTCGTTAACGGGCGATAACGATCGCAGAGCGCCCGGGACCGGCCCCGCTGCCCGCGGCGCTGCCGGACGCTCCGGCTCCCCGGGCCTGACCGCGGATTATCCCCTGATGGGATTAGGGATAATCCTGGTTTTCTCTAACCCCCGCAGGGCTCCCCGTGCCCAGAGCTGGGGCCGAGCCCCGCGCCTGCCCGGGGGGGTTTTGCTTCTCCGGGGTGAGTCAGGCGAAGTTGCCCGAATGAAAGACAGGCTCACTTTTAAAGCAGATTAATTAAACTGCATTACGGGCCTGTGTGGACAGAGTTCAGAACGAAAACAGCCTTAATTCGATTTCTCTGACTTGCAAATTGTGGCAGGGAAGTCAGCTGAAATCACATTAAGGCTGTTTCCACTCTGAACCGTGTCCTCGCAGGGGTTTAATGTAGTTTAACTAATTTAATTTAAATGCTTATTGAGACTAACTGGGTTACGTGCCGGGCGCGGGGCTGGAGCAGCCGCGGTTTGGGCTGGGACCCCCGTGCGGGGCCGGACGGGTGGGAACGGGGCAGCAGCATCAGCCCCATCCCGCCCCTGCAAACCAGACCAAGGCCTGGGGTTGGAAAATCTCGTTTCTGCCAAAAGCCGTTCTCAGCCCGGGTGACTCTGCCGTGCGGATCAACGCATCGTGGCCCCGCGTCCCCGGGGTCACCACCCGCCGAGGCTCGGATTCTCTGCCGTTTGCAAACTTCATGCCATAAATTTTTCGGGGGCAGCGGTGGGCAGGGCTGCCAGTTGCAGGGGCTGGAGAAGAGGAGGCTTTTTGTTCCCGTGCCGCGGTGGCCGGGGCTGGGCTGGGCTGCCACCGCCTGAGGACAATGAGCCGCTTCTTGAAGCTGCCGTTTCTCTGCGCCTTGGAGGAATGTCCCCCCAAAATGTGGTGGACTCAAGCGAGGGGTGCAGCTCGCAGACCTGGGACCGCAGCCCGTGCCCTCACCGCTCGGCAGCAGGATCCCAGCCCGGCAACGGGGTCCCAGCCCGGCACCGTTTTGGGGTGCACCTCCATGGCCGCCCTCACCTTGTTTGCTTGGGCACAGGATGCTCCTGGCTTCTCCAGGGCTGCTTAGCCCTTCTGCTCCATCCCAAACCCACCAAGTCACCGGCCACCAAGGGTTTGTGCCGCGTCCCCCAGCCCACGAAGCTGGGGACGGTCTCGGCGGGTGGTGGGGACACATGGTGGGTCCCCACATGCCGCCAAGCAGTGTGTCAGCCCGTACCGCCGGCGTCAGCCCTGGCTGAATCACCCGCCAGATATTCCCCACACAAAGGAACCATTTTGCTCCGGTTTCGCCGTGCGGGTGTCACCGGCTCCAACCCGGCGGCTCCCGGGGCTCCCACCCTAAAACCTGGGCCAAAAGTCCCCGTTGCCGTGAGCCTTTTTCCATCTTCTGCATGAATGGGAAACACTCATTTTCCATGGCAATGGAAAGGGAAGGGGCTGCACAAACCCAGCAGCCAACGCACCCACAACGGCTGCAATGAAATGCAAAGCATGGGGAGATGCCAGGCGGGCAGTACAAAGCCCCAGCTCCATAAATCCCAAGTTTAATAATTGAATTGTGTCCTGTGTGAATCTCACGTCAAAAGGGAATAAATCTCTCGGTGATTATAGCTGCGGCTTTGTCACCAATTAGGGTGTTGTTATTGGATTAGATGCAAGTCGATAGAAGCCTCCTGGGACAAAGTCATCCCGGGGGGAACCCCAGCAGCTGGGGGCGCTGCACAGGGACGGTGCTGGGCCGTGGGGCTGGTCCTGCCGTGGGGCTGCAGGCGGATGCTCCAGGGATCCATCCGTGGAGGAATGGACGTGGCTGAGGGGGTGCAGGAGCACCCAAAATTCAGCTTCAAGCATCCTGTTCGCTGCAGCTGAGGATTGTCAGGATCTGACCCCAAATGAGGTTGCAGCGCCATGAGGTTTGGGAACCAGTGACTGCAAAGAGGTCCAGATCCTGCTCGGGGCAGCTTTTAGGGCTTCGTTGGGGTCCCTGGGGCACCCCGCTTCCAACTAGGATCAAGGGGGTCCCTGGCAGCTCTGGCCACACCAAACACCTTCACCTCATCCTGCTCCTCTTCCATGGCCGCTTCCCTGCACTGCTGAGGCACAAAAGAGCTTTTGTGGCCTTGGAAGGAGCATTGCTGGAGGCAGGATGGGGCTTCCACTGCACATCTGTCTGCACAGCTGTCCTGGGGGACCCTGGGATGCCGCAGGGGAGCCGGGAGGGGGTGACCAGTGACCTTCCCAGGGAGGAGCTGCTCCAGCGCGGCCGCCCCGGGCTGCACACACAGGTGAGAGCTGGGGACTGGGGACATTGCCTGGGACCTGCCCTCACTTTTAGGGCCCCCGTCTGTCGCCGGCTCCAAGGGCAGCGCAGGAGCAGGGAGGCTGCTGCACAGGAGCCTCCGTCACCGGGTTGCTGAGCAGCTCCGTGCCTCAGTTTCCCCACGTGGAGCAGGGCAGGGGGGAAGGGGACCCTCCGAGTTTGCGGCGGGGACGCGATGAGCCCTGGTGGCTCCTGCGATCTGCTGGGCTCTGCGGGAGGGGGTTCCGCACCATTTTCACCCCCAGATGCTGCCGGGGAGGACGTGGCCTGGCAGGTAATGAAGTCCCTTGTGTTCAGCGGTGTGACCTCAGCGGGAGGGGGCGCGGTGGGGACCGGACGGGGCTGCCTGGGCCAAGGCGGCTCCTCTGGGCTCTTCCTGGGCAGCGGGTGGGGGTTTTATTTTTTTTCCCCCCCCTCCTCTCTTTTTTTCCTTTTTAATGAAGATTCGTGGAACGGACGGGCGGGCGCTGCCTCCCCCTAGCGGCACCGGCCGAGCCGCTCGCGGGGCCCGGGCCGGAGCGGGATCACGGCGGGGAACAAGGGGCCTTTGTCTGCAGCGGGTCGGGGGCTGCCCCGGGGGCCGTGCGGCTCCTCACGCCAACAGGGACAAAGCGCACGGCGGGTGTCTCCTGCTCCGGGGGCCGTGCTGCGGGCAGGCGGCGGATGCGGCCGCAGTCCGGGGTCCCCTCCTCGGCATCGCCACCGCTTCGCCAAAACCCTTTACCCGCCGCCTGCCCCGCGGCCCCTGTGCCCGGCGGTGCGGGACGGGCCCGCTCCGCCCGCTGCCTCCCGCGCCGGGCCCGGGCGGCTCCGCCCCACGCGGCCCCCCCCCGCAGCGACTACAGCTCCCGAGAGGCCTTGCGGGCAGCGGGGACGCCGCAGCCAATAGAAAGCGGCCTTGCTCAGCGACGGGGCCGCCGCGGGGCTCGCTGGGAGTTGTATGCCGCCGTGCAGCGGGAAGGGACGAGTAGGACTACATGTCCCAGAATGCCGCGGGGAGGCGCGGGGGCCAATGAGGAGCCGGCTTCTTGGCGAGGCGCGCAGGCGCGCTGCGGCGGGCGGCCGGGGATTCATGTGGAGGTCAGGGGCGCTGCGGGAGCGGAGCGGAGCGGGGCGGGGCGGGCGCGGGGGCCGGGAGGGGCCGGGAGATCCCGGTAGGTTCCGCGGCCGTTGGGATGGAGGGGGCTGAGCTGCGGCCTGCGGGTGGGAGCGGGCCCTTGGCCCACGGGGCGCCTGTCCCGGGGGCGAGAGGCCTGGGAGGGAGCGGGGGCCCGGCAGGGGCAGCCGGAGGCCTCGGGGGGATCCGGGCTGCAGGAGGCGGCCGGGGCAGGCTCGGGGTGCGGAGGGGCCGGGAGCGGGGAGCCGGGGCGGTGTGGAGGGGCCCTGCGGGGGGGCCGGGGTGTGCGCAGGGCCTCGGGCTGGAGCCGGAGGGAGGGAGGAGCTGCTGGGGGTCCTGCCCGCTCTGCGGGGCAGCGGGCAGCGCGGTTCTAATAAGCTGGTGGGTTTTTGCAGGAGGGACTTTCCGAAGGGGCTGCACCGGGAGGTGTGAAATGGCTGCGAAGGTGTTTGAGAGCCTGGGGAAGCTCGGCCTGGGGTTGGCTGTGGCAGGCGGAGTTGTCAATTCTGCCCTGTACAACGGTGAGTGGGACAAGCTGAGCGCTTCCAGTTCACTCTGCGTATTTTTGGTCAGTATCTTGGCTGCTCTGTGCTCATCTTGCTAATGGCACTGCGGGAAATAGACCTGAGGCCTTGCTGGGCTGTTTTACACCCCGAGCCTGATGTGCTGTCTCCTCCTCTAGTCGATGCGGGACACAGAGCCGTCATCTTCGACCGGTTCCGTGGGGTCCAGGACGTGGTGGTGGGGGAAGGTACCCACTTCCTCATCCCCTGGGTACAGAAACCCATCATTTTCGACTGCCGCTCTCGCCCCCGCAACATTCCTGTGATCACTGGCAGCAAAGGTGAGTGTTTGGACCCAGCAACCGTAAGAAAACCAGATGCTCTGATGATGTTTTTTGGGGGTTTTTGTTTGGTTTTTTTTTTTTGCTTCTCAACATGGCGATTCTACACATCCCAACTCCAGTTTGGCACAGAGTTAGGAATGGTTTGATCTGTCTTTCTAGTTACAGAACAGATTAAAGGGACTCTTCCTTCAGTCATCTATGTTATCCCTTTAAACGGTAACTCTCTGCCTTTACAGTAGGGCAGGTAATTCCCTGCATCACAAACAATCTGAACCTTAAGTCTTACCTGTGAGGAGGATTTGGATCCCAAAGTGAAAGGAGCTGTGAAAATAACTTGTCTTTGCTGGCAAAAAGAAATCTGAATGTTTACTGTTTTTCATCTATATATCTTTTCTCATTTATATCTCATGTCCCCGTGGTTTGCCACTAAACTCCCAACTCTCTTCCTGCAGATCTACAGAACGTGAACATCACGTTGCGTATCCTGTTCAGACCAGTGACTGCCCAGTTACCACGGATTTTCACCAGTATTGGCGAGGACTACGACGAGCGTGTCCTGCCCTCAATCACAACCGAAATCCTCAAGTCTGTTGTGGTAAGGACAGCGAAAAGCTGCTGGGCTCTGCGGGTCATCGTTCAACTGGAGAACCTCCCCTCCAGCTTAGGCGCAAATTCCCAGTCATTCAGTCTTTCTCTTCACGTGCTGGGGCAGCTTGGGGTTTGCCAGCCTGGGGAGAACAGGATTAACTCTGGGGCTCACGGGTGCCCAGATAGGCTGGGCACGGACAGTCTGTCACTTCTGGAACTTCCTTCTCACTGTTGTCTGTCCTGATTTCAGGCTCGGTTTGATGCTGGAGAGCTGATCACGCAGAGAGAGCTGGTCTCCCGGCAGGTGAGCGAGGACCTCACGGAGAGAGCAGCGACCTTTGGGCTCATCCTGGACGATGTGTCCTTGGTAAGAGTTCTCCCTTTTCAGCTCTTCCTCTCTGGAGTCTGCCCCAGTAAGAGCAGTGGGGAAGAGAATCAGTGGGTGGCTGGAGAAGAGCAGGCTGGAAGTCTGGACACGTGGACTGTGTTCGTCTGCGGGATGTTGCAGTTCCAGCTCAAGGCAGTGCCTCTGGTTTTGTCGCCGGCTGTCTTTGACCTTGAGTGAGCCCTTGAAGGCCCCACTGCACTGGCTTATCAGCAGACGTCACTGTTGCAGGGCTTTTATGGTTAAAATGAAGAGCAAATGCTGCTGTGGGTGATGGATGAGGCTGCACGTTGCCGTAGAGGAGGCAGCTGCTCCATGAGCACCCTGAGGGACAGGGAAGGATGTGCTGGGTCCAGCTGGGCTGCTGGAGTTGTGCTGGTGGCATCTCCCTTGAAACTTCAGCACTGGCCGGGGAGGCTTGCATGTCCCAGTTCCTGTCCTTTTGGGGATACTGGTGTTCCACCTCCGTTTCAGCGGCACCAGGGCGGGCAGCTGCCTCCCCTGGGAGCTGCGTGGGTCGCATGGTGCTGCTGAAACTGTCAGCATTGTGGACTTTGCCTGATTTCTGCCCCGCAGACCCACCTGACCTTTGGCAAGGAGTTCACGGAGGCAGTGGAGATGAAGCAGGTGGCCCAGCAAGAAGCAGAGAGAGCCCGATTCATCGTGGAAAAGGTACCTTGTCCTTCGGAGAAACCTGGAAATGGTTCCTGGTGTCTCCTTCCCCCTGTGAACATCTCGCCTGTTCCAGAGACCCGGCAGGTTAAATGACAAAGTCACTTAGGGCCATAATGCTGGTTCAGTTCTCAGCTCTGGCACGTGACGGTTGGATAGATCAAGTGTAAGGTCTGTTTTACTGGGCTTTGGAATCTTTTTTTTCTCTTACTACCATGTCACGGTCTTACTGGAGTGCTGAACAGAAATGTCTGCCTGGAGAAGCAGGGAGGAGACAGCACCTTCTGTCTTAGCTATGCTACTGCAGAGAAGATCAGTAGGCTGGTGAAGTGGGAATTTACGTTTTAAATGTGACAACAGCATCTTCCTTCTCTTTGCTCTTGTTTTCTTTGTTGCTTATTCTCCTTCTCATGTGTTTCCTTTCAGGCTGAGCAGCAGAAGAAAGCAGCCGTCATCTCTGCCGAGGGAGACTCGAAGGCTGCTGAGCTGATCGCCAACTCACTGGCCACGGCGGGCGATGGCCTGATCGAGCTGCGCAAGCTGGAGGCAGCCGAGGACATCGCGTACCAGCTCTCCCGGTCCCGCAACATCACCTACCTGCCCTCCGGACAGTCTGTGCTCCTCCAGCTGCCGCAGTGAGCCCGGCTCTGCAGCCATAGCTAGCCTGATCGCCTCTACCTACCAGATCAGCCCCTTCCAAAAGAATCTTTGCAATTTCCTCACTGGTAAAAGCAGGGGAAATGAGAATTCAACCCATTTTTAATCCTTAATCAAATAAAACTGAATACTCTTGACAACAAACCTGCATTCCTCCCATGTGCGGTCAGAGCAGTGGCTGCGCTGACCCATAAGCTACATTTGAGAATTGCCCCTTTCCAGGCAGTTTGAGCAACAGGAGCAGAGTTTTCATCTGTTCACTCCTGGGACACGCCAGCAGCCCAGGTGACTCCCTGACTGCGCAAATGCTGCAGCCGTCAGGTATCCCTGTGATGCTGCGGCCGTCGGGTGTCCCCGCGCCGCTGCGGTGCCTTTAGGCTGGCAGAGCCAGGGCCGGTACAGACTTGCAGGTCCTGGATTATGGAACAGGGACACTCGGGGCTCGCTCTGCGGTCAAACCCGTTTGTTTTCAGGTGTCAGCTGAGCAAGGGGACATCTCAGCTGTGAGGACAGTGAGAGCCGTAGCAGTGAAAACTGGAGGCACAGATCGCATGGGTTGTGGCTGGGGTGAGAGGAGTAGAGATTCACTTTCTGTAGTAGACAGATTTCAGGTGTGGAGAAGATATTTCCTCTGCAGGGAATACTTCTCGCGTACATGCTGGAAATGGGACATCTCCACTTCTCCCCCCCACTGCATGCTGCTCTGTTTGCTGCGACTTGCCTTGTTGCGCAGCGTTGGCTCCTTCACCAAAGTCAGTGAAAGTGGCAGGTGGCCTGTTCGGGTGGCACTTGGGACAAAGAGGGGGTGACTGGGTGCTCCATGGCTCGGGCAGTCAGAGGTGGGCAGAATTCTCTGTTACATCAATGCTCTTTTTATTTAGGGAAACTGAATTGTGAGGACGTGATGGGTGAGATTGTAAACCAGCCTTCAATAAATGTCATGGTCCTGAGTGTAGTGGTGTGGGGTTTTTTTGATATCTCAGAAGAATGAAGGTTGGATCGGTGGAGCAAGACACCTCACTTTGTGCTGGTTTATTTGGATAAAAGTCACAGACAAATGAGTTTTCCTCCTGACAACTTAAAGCTTGAACCGTGATTCTTAGGCTGAATTCCTGCAAGAAGGTAAGGCTGAAGCTGAGCCCTCAGGAAAGCTACTGTGAATGGTGGACTCGTTTTGTCCATGCACCCACTTTGGATTGTTGCCCTTGCCTCTGGTGAAGTGGAAAGCCTTGCCTGTGCTTTGTGCTGGGCAGGGGATGCTCCTGCAGTGATGAGGTGCCTGAGCTTCCAAAATATTTTAAGCAACTGAGCAGTCAGGTCCGTAACTCCCAAATAACTTCCAGACCTCTTCCCTCTCCAGTGCTCTTGTTCTTCCTTTTTCTGGTTTACCGCTTCAGATGCTTGTCAGGAAGCTTCCACTTTTCTCCCAAGGCTCCTTTAAAGCCCCCCGGTGTTTCCTGTGTTTCTCTCCGTTAGTTTTGTGCACCAGGTCTTGGGCTCAAAGCAGTGTGTGTGAAATCCCTTCTTGGCTTTTGCAGCTCTGCGTTGCCTGTCCCTCCTGTTCTGCATTTTCAGTGGAGTGTGGAGTGTTTCCTGCTGGTTTTGCTGTCAGCCTCTCCAGAGGAGGTGTCTGAAGCTGTAACGGTGGCCCCTGGGTCTGATTAATCATCATTTCCTTTGCTTTTGGGTTTAATTCCTTTTACAAATGTTCCCTGGCTGTTAACTGCTCCTCTACCTTCGCTTTGCCTTGCTTAATGCCTAAAGCTGCCCTGAACTCATCAGACTTCAAAGCTGCTCTTGCACCTGTAGCTGTCTGGGTGTGTGCTCGCTGAACCCCCTGTTTATATTGTGTTTATATCGTATTTATAGCTGCTCTTCGGCCTGGCAGAGCTTGGGGACCGTGGAGCTGTCTGGCTCCAGAGGGGAACAGCGACCCAAAATCAGGACTTGTTTTTTTGGGCTGCACAGAGGCACTGGGTGAGAAACCAGCCTCGTGCTTGCTGTGAGCGAGCACTGCTGGGCATCGATGCCAACCTTCTCAGGTGCTGGCAGACTCCTTGGTGTAAAACAGAACAAAAAGTCAAGTTTGTGTAGTGGAGGACTGGCCCGCCTGGCCTTCCTGGCCATGGCTGTACTGAACTCCGCATCCCAGGACGCCAGCCCTTCCCTGGAAGCGTTTGGGAGGTGTTGGCAGAGCATGAGCAGTGCTCTGCTTGTCAGGGCAACAGAAAGAGCTTTGGGCTTGGGGAACATGAAGGCAGCCGCCTGAGCAAACAGGGTGTCCCCACCCTCTCTTTGGCGTTTCTAACCTTGTTGATTTTAATAATCCCAATAACAAAAACTTGGTGGTGAAAGCGGAGTGCACCCAGGGTGGAGAAACGAGAGAGGGTCGAGGCATGTGGCTTTGCACCGAGAGCAGAGAGAGGTTTGTGTGAGTCCTGGTCTCCTCCGGAGAGCCCGAGTGAATGGCTCCATCAGGCCAGTCCTGCTGCTGGTCCCCCTGTGGCTCCGCACGCCTGCACACAGCCAGCGCGTTCCCAGCAAGGCTGGACGTGGTACTGGGCTGCAGAAAGCACTTAACCCAGATAAAACTGCCCAAAAATTCACTTGGAGGAAGGCTCTTCCCCAGCACTCAGCCTGGGTGTTCGCCAGTCAGAACCAAAGGCTGGTCTGCCCGGCTCTCCCCCTAGAGCGGAGTTGCACCAGGTCCTCCTGGATCTTTCCATTGGCCAACACATTGTCACATTTAGCACCAAACCCTTGGGGCCGGGTGACGATGGCAGCTGGAGCTGCAGGCAGGCTGCTGTCCCAGCAGATGGCAGCAGCAATTCTGCTCTCTGCTCGGAAGGGCAGTGGGGACCAAAGGGTGTCCCCCAGCGTCTGTGGAGACAGGTGAGCACGGAGGTCACCCTGCCCTGGGCAGAGGACGCAAGGAGTGCAGTGGACAGGGACAAACACAATGGCACAGTCTCCGGGAGAGGGAGAAAAAGCACAAGCTGGCACGAGACCTGCTTGACGGGTGGCACCACTTGTGCAGGTGGAGGGTTTAGTCCCTGTGCTGAGCTCTCTTGGCAAAGCTCTGATGAGTCGCTCCAGATTTAATCCCTCTGGCCTAAGGCAGCACACAGGAAGGTGCAAATGCCAGTCTCCCTTTCTAAATCTCCCTGCCCACCGCTCTGCTTTGGCTGCAAACCTCCAGAGAGGTTTGGTTTGGTTTTTTCTTTCCTGGGAGACTGCCTTGCTTCTCCTTCCTTTCCTGCCAGGGGAAGAGCTCAGCTCTGCAGCACCTGCAGCAGCTGGGCCAGCCTGCTAGCAACGCTCAGACCAGCCAAACAAGCTTTTGTTCATGATAAACAAACAGGAAACCATCCGATTTCCTCTGCGTGTTCACCCCCTTGCTCTCTCCCTCTTTAATAGATAACCAGCCTACCTGACATGTGAAGAGACCCGGAGCCCCCACATGGCCCTGCGCTCTGGCGTGGCTGGAGTTCGCACTGTGGCTGTTGCACTGGAACAGGCACCTGCTCCTGGGCAGCGGCCGATGCCCTGAGCCGCAGGCTCCCCAGGTGAGGAGCTCCCCGGTTTGTGGTGATTTACACCCTGCAGTGGCTGGCAGTGCTCTGGAGCGGTTAGAGCAAGGGTGGGGAGGAGTTTCCGTATTGCTTCCTCTGTGCTGTTTACATCCAAGTGGATGGAGCACAAAGTGCCTCAGTCCTGAAGCAAAGAGGATGGGGTGGGGGGAGAAAGTGCTCATGAAAGTGGGTAGGAAACAATGTCCTAAGCTCGGCTGGAGCTTGACTCGGCTGGGAGACGGCGAGCAATCCTTAGGGCCAAATTTGGTTTAATTATTCCTTGCCTGGCACTAGTCAGCGCTGGGGGCTGAGACGTTCCTTGTATGCCTGTTTTCCATCAGCAGAACTGAGCTGACTTCAGTCCAGCAAGTCCCGACTTACACTAGTGTAATGCTCAGAGGTAGGTCAGGTTTACTTAGGGATGACTTTGTGCTTTGGTTTTCTACTTGGTGAAGCAGGAGAGGCCTGTCACAGGCAGAAGGGTATTGGGGTAAGTAACAGGGGACATCGAGTGTACTCTAGCTAGGGGATGCAGAACAAACTGCCAGAGAAAGTGAAGCATCTGATGTCTTTAGAAAAATACGGCAGATACTTCTTTTAACCACGTGCTCACCCACAGCGATGCTGCTTAAACAGACAACAACAACAACAACAGAAGCTCAATTCTGTGCGTTTCCCTCGCTCCCATCCTGTTCTTGTCCAAGTGCCATATCCCACAATGGTTTACTTTTTTCAATAAAAGGCACAAAACCAAGGCTTCCAAAGAGAACTTTTTTTTGTGGCACAATTTTTATACAGAGGATGATGACTCTGATAATACAGTCACATTACCAACCTGCCTCCAGTACCCCAAAGAGAGCTGATAATCTGCGCATGGACCTGCCAGGCTTTTCTGTATTATCCAAGGCTGCTCCTGCTGCCCTGCCCAGACTGAGCTCAAGCCCTTAACACACAAAGCTGTAAAACCACCCGGAAACCGCTGGCCATGCTGGGCCCCTGCAGAGCTGCCCCTCCGCACCCTGGTACCCGCTGCAGTGTCAGGAGGGCTGAATGTGTCTGTTCAGAAGGGCGGAGTTAAAGCCACCAGCACCAGTGGTACCTTGATCTGGGTTCTGCTTCCCAGAACTCTGCTCTACCCTCCTGCTCTGAAGGGCTAATCTGGGGCACCAGGACACACTGGTGGGTGTTGTTAATCTTTAATTGTGGCCTTACACTGAACTAGTAAAGGAGAAGAGAGAATGGGAACAGGAATTTCCTCTGCTTGAACTTCTACCTTGCTCTGTGCAGTCTCAAAGCCCAGCGCCTCTCATCCAGCAGTGGTGGTTCCCTCAGACAGTGCGGCACTTCCTGCGACACGAGCTAGCAGGAAAAAACCCTTTGTTTTCCTTTTGCTTCCTTTCCCGTCGCTTGAGAGGATCCTGGATTCTGCAGGACATAGCAGGATGCCTAAAAGATAAAACATTAACCTGAAAGTCAACTGCTTGGGTTGCAGACTGGCTCAGTGCCCTGTGCCTCAGTTTCTCTCCTCACCCTTGGCTTCTTTTCCTACTGGGGTAGAGCCTGGGTGGGTAACACTGTGTTCTGCTGCATCTGAGCCCCCCAGCCCAGCAAATTCTCACACTTTTGTTGTACTTTTCACCCCGAAAGGTCCTATGTTGCTTAGCAGAAAAAAATCATCTGGTTTCTAGGAGGGCAGAATGTCACCTACTGCTGTATTGCTGCTTCTGGAGAGAGCTGCAGACAGCTGCTTGCTGAAACAGTGCAGCGGCTTAGGGAGGAAACGAAGATGGGTATCACCCATCCCTGGCACTGCATGCGATGAGGAGGACACGAGAGGGCATTTCCCACACTGGCTGTACCCTGGAGAGAGGGGAAATGTCAGAGAGAGGGGCAAGGGAGCCACAACATCTTCCTGAGCAGGGAACAAGGTGCAGAAAGTTGCCTCTAGAAGTTGGACACCAGCGTGAAGGGAGAGCAGAGAGGACAGCAAGGAAATCAGAGGGCAGATAAGGATCTGTGGCTGCGAGGCAGGTGTGTGCGAGGGAGCGGATCATGTGCAAGCAGAGATGTGGGGCTGTTGCTGCATTTTGTTTGCTTCCCTTTACCTGGCTGACATGTCTTTTCATGTCAGACGCTAGATCAAAGCAAGGGATGTAAATAGCTGAAACAGGCTTCCTTGTGGGAACGGGGCTGAGCGGCACAGCCAGCGGCTGCGCGGATCCCTGGGAGCAGCGCGAGGGGCTGTCACCCCCGTTAGCCCGGCAGCCGCAGCTGCAGGTGCCCTGGGAGCTGAACCTCGCATGGGGGGGAGTCACTCCCCTCTGCCACCGCCTCTTCCCAGGGCACTGCCACTGGGGACGGGACACAGCAGGGCCACAGGGACAAGTAATTTGGTTTCATCATGTCAGATGCCCTTCAGAGTCCAAAGATACTTGCAGGCTCAGGGAAAGAAAACCACAGGCTGCATCAGAGGGAAGACCAAAACATCGCAGGAGACCAAGCGCTCTCCTTGCGTGCTGGAGAGGGTGTCAAGAGCTGGGCCTGCACTTGTCCCACAATGGGCACCAGCAGGGGCTGCACCTCTGTGGCTGTTGAAATAACTGATGGCTTTGCTCCTTTGGACAATGTCCCCAAGTTGTCCCTCTGCTAAAATCCCACATTTGGGCTCTGTCACTCATTGCTGTCTTGTTCATTCACCTTCCAAGAAAAACACTCCCAGCATTTTTCTTCCTGGTCTTTTCAATTCTGCTGCACAGAATCCTTCATGCACATGCAGTTAACCAAGAACAGCCGTGTTCCCTGACACCCTCACCCCGTTTTTCCTCAAGATGCTACACCACACAAGGGTGTTGGGCCAAGTGGAGCAGCGCTGGGGCAAGGAAGAAAACTGGCAACATTGTTCTGATCCCACCATGGGGCTTCCCCAGCCCACCCTGCCCCTTCTGCTTGATCATGAACTTTGACTGGGAAAGCCCCAATCCCTGCTCTGCACAGGGAGTTCAAATCTGGGCTGTACGCTCGATAATCAGGAGCGGGTCAAACACATTGGCCTGTAACATCACATTTCAGGGGGCTGAGGGCGTATGGATGTTTTGCAGAACCTCAAATCAAGTGCCCTACACTGTTGGGGCTGCATTTCCAGCAAAAAAACAGCTGATGAGGAAACAAACCACAGGTAGAGGAGGGATTGCGGACAAAAGGATTTAAAAAAAAAAGGACCACAGCAGGAACACAAGCCTGACAGTGGGCAAGAGACAAAGCTATATGCCACAAGTGATTCCTGAAGTCCCTGGAAAGCAGCTCACGCTACCAAAAGGGCTGCTGCCCTTCCCCCTTTTCCTGTTTCTGCTACTCTCGCTAATTCTTTTACCGCTGCCAAACCCCAACCGCAGCAGCGCTCTTCCCTCCTACACGGCACCGGCGGCGGTTTCGGGGCTGCGGAGGCTCCGTGGCTCCGGGGAGAAGCGGCACCAGCCCGGCCAGGCAGCCCCGGCCCTTCGTGAGCCCTGCACCTGCCACCAGCAGGGAGCTCAACCAGCAAAAAATGGGGTTTTACTTCTTGTCACATTTCCCTCACACACCAGGCCTGGGCCCTGCAGGTGGGTGTAATCAAGAAACCACAGGCCAGAGTTAAGTAGTTATTACTTGAAGGGGAGACGAAGGTTTGAATAGTGGGAGCTGGGGTTTGGCACAGGAACAGAAGCGCCCGGCTCCTCTGGCTGGGGCGAACCGGGCAGGGCCTCAGCGCTGGGTCTTACCTGGCTCCCGAGGGCGGCTCCGTCACCGCCCGCCCGAGGCCGCTGTGAGGCGTTTTCCCCCCGTCCCGGTGAGGAGCGGGGCCCCGGGGCCTCGCACCGGCCCGGGCTGCGAGCAGAGGCCTTCACCGGCGCGGGCCGGGGTGAGCCGCAGCCTGCCCGGCTCAGCTGACTGCAATTAGCGCGGCCGCTCTAATTACCTCAGCGGGTAACGGGGGGAGCGGCGCCGCCTCACCTGAGCGCCGCGGGGCGCCGGCCCCCGCGCATGCGCAGCCCCCCCGCCTCACCTGCGCGGCGCGAGGTGAGCGGCGCCGCGCGGGACGGGGGGGTGCGCGGGGCGACCGCCCGACGGCGCATGCGCTCCCGGCAGCCTATGGGTGTCCGCGTGCGTTCCACCCCCCCCCCGCCTCTCCGCGGCGCGGGCGCGCGCGCTCCCCCCGCCCCGCGCGGCAACCGCCTCCCCGGCGCGCGCCCGCAGCCGGCCACGCGCGCGCGCGCGTGCGCGCGGCGGAGTCGCGAGACCGGCGGCGGCGGCGGCCACGTAGCGCTGCGGCGAGGGAGCGCGAGCCGCGTCCGCCCGCGGGGCCTGCGCGCGGGCCCGAGGCGGCGGCCGCTCCAGCGCCGCGGCGGCGGCAGAGCGGGCCGAGCGGAGGGACCGCGGGAGGGAGGGCCCCGGCCGCCCTGCCCTCCGCCCTCCCGCCTCGCCGCCTCCACCCGCCCTCCGCCGCCTCGCCCGCGCCCCCCTCCCCGCGCCGCCCGGCATGGAAGGCGGCGGGGGCGGCCCTGAGGGGATCGGCCTGGGTGAGTGCGGGGCCGCCCGCTCGGCCGGGGATCTCCTTCCCCCTTCTCCTCGGGCCTGGCGGGGCCGCCGAGCAGCGCTAGGCCCGGCCGGGGGTGGGTGCCGGAGGGAGCGGGGCAGAGCCGCCTCCCGGCCGGGAAGGGAGCGGGCTGGGCGGGGGGGGGGGGAGCGGCGGGCCCGGGCCGGGAGCCCCGCGGGGGTGCCCGGGGAGGGGCTGTGCCACCTGCCGGGGGAGGGAGCGGAGCGAACCGCACCGAGCCGGGGGGACGCGGCTCCCCGCGGCCGCGCGCCCCTCTCCCGCGGTCTGTCCCGGCCGCGCAGCCCCGCCCGCCCCGCGTCCCCGGCGCTGCGGGGGGCGCGGCTGAAGCGCACCGGCTGGAGGTGTCACCGGGAGCTGGGGGCACGGGACGGTACCGGCTCCAGCGGCCGGGGCGAGCAGGAAAAATCAGATGTTTTCTTTCTTCCTCCGGCTCTCGCTCGAGTATGTTTCCCTTTGCTCTCAGGACAGATGTTGTGGCGTGTGCGTCCGAGGGGTTTGCGGTTTGTTTTGATTTTTAACTGGGTCGTGTGTAACTTTTGGTGCTGTGGATGTGTCGGTACAGGTATTGTTAGAGTGGAAAGATGTGCTGAAAGATCCACATCTCCTTGGTCTTAGGAGCATTATATAAGCATCTTAAATTACAACTGACTCTTGGCATCCTGTGCAGGAGAAGTGATTGAAGTCAAAGCGAGGGAAGTGCTGCAGACATACAGGGTGTGAGGATCGCGCGTTTTTATCCTTCCAGGGGATGACCTGAGCTGTATTGTTCTGGGAACAGCAACTGGCACATGCTTTGTTGACAGTGGTGTATGCGCGGTGGATCAGGACGGTGGTGGGTCTGCGTGCGGAATGGAGGAGCGTGGGTTTGTGAGGGGTGGTCTGTGCACCTTGATTTGCCACCGTGCTGGTTGCAGCTCGATTGTTCACGTGTAGAACTTGCGTGCTCGTTCTCTGGAGGTATCTGCTGTGTGGTGGTAACAAAACGCGTTTTATAGATGCAGGACTGCGGATGCTGGCGTGGTTAAAAAGGCTGTGGAGTAGGAAAATGTCATGTTTAAAGGACTGGGTTTGTCCAACTGCATTAAATAAATGCTTTCCGTAAACAAGATCCCATCTCCCATCCTTGGTACCACGTGCCGTGTCAGTGCCTGATGGCGGAGGGGTGTACCAGTGCATATCTGAGATAGGCACAGGTATATTTAAGGTGATTACAAAACTACATGTCATCAGTGACCTATTTCTCTGTGGCACACTGTAACGTGCCTCATCAAAGAATACATTTCACCTAACCCCACAAAATAGACGTAATTGGGAGGAAGTACCAACCAATTGAGAAGATGGATATGTTTTCTAGCAACCTGATTTGGAGGATTGTTACTGTATTAAAATATTTTATAACCGTTCTCTTGGTTAAATTCCTACAGCACAGAGCAGCTGATCTCTTAATGTATTGTGCTGTGAAACCGCTCTCTACCTACAAGATCCAGATTTTGGCTTCTAAATGGAAGACGAAGTAAATTTTAAATAAAATAATCCTTTTTTTTAAAACAACCTTAGTTTATATTTTGCTAAATATGCACTATTTGTTTTTTTTCAGAATCTTATGATACGAAAGTTTGGGGTTTTTTTCCCCACGATAGTTAGAAAAAATGTGGATTTTTATGTGGAGGTCGTTTTATGATGATGAAGTTATGCACTTTGAATATGAAAGCAGCCACTGAGCAGCTCCTGTCTGCAGCTGAGACCACCCTGTGATGTCCTGAGGCCGCATGGCTGAGTTATTTCAGACACCGGTTTCCAGTAAGTCTGTAGTTTTTAACCTGCTCTCTCTGTGGATCCAAATGCCTGACATCCAGCTGTTTCCACTGTAAATACCAGGCTTACATGTTTTCAAAACTTTGCAATAACTCCTTTATTGTATCAAAAGTCTAAATAACTAATCTCTGTTAACATAAAGGGGTGTTTTGTCTAAAGTGACAAATTTTATGCCTTTAGGAACATTTTAATAAAAATATGATTTGTTGTTGGAGTTGCAAACGCTGTTTAAAAACATGCTCCAGCAGCCCCAGCTCGTTCCCAGTTGCAGCTCCAGCTCGTTCCCAGCCGCCCTTCCCCAAGGAGGTTTCAGAACATTCAGCGCTTTGCGCTGTCTTGCTCTCCTGTTTCTGTATTTTTAAGATTTGAAACTTGATTGTTTCAGTGGAAAAGTGATTTTTAGGAATGAATATGAAAGGCGAGCGGGCCTACTGGAAGACAGGTTACTGGAATTAGGATCCATATTAGCATTTGAGACAAAACCTGTTAAACCAATTTCATTCTGTCCCAGGTACTAAATACAAGTGAACAGGAAGTTTTGCAGGTGGAATTTTGGAGGAATATTTGTGGTACCTCTGCAAAGACAGGTGGCCTGGTAGGACAAGGTAGTAGACCTTTGCTTTTTTTACAAGCAGAAAGTTTTATAGTTGAAAATGCACAGACAAGCGTCCATGGATCCACACACCATCTTCTATGGGAAAGTTGTACACAAAACATTGCAAATATTTGGGTTGGAGCGTAACCGAGTCTTGCAGGTGCAGACGCTCACTAGGACTCTGCGTTTCCTTGGGCAGCCTGCTCTCGGGAACGCAGCAAAAAGCAGTGCTCAACACCACTGTCGCTTGCAGGTCCTGCTTATTTAAGCCTTTTCAGTGCTTATGTGATGAACAAGGAATTATGAAATGTGTCTTAATAGTGCTGTCTGAAGACAAATTGCATACGCTGGCACCTGTGAACTTTGCTGGTAGAAGGCAGGTGATTTCTAACCAAGCCCGGCTGCTGTCAGTGTCCAGTGTCCTGACTCCGCAGGTGCTGTCAGCGCCTGGCGCTCTCTCAGAGTTTTGGACGCTTGCTGAACACAAGTATTTATGGTTTGTGAGTGATGCAGAGATTTCTTGCTATGCATGTTTTAAAGCAGCAGCTTTCCTTCCTGCTCATACCTGTGTCGTTTTTCTGGTTCTGTCCTAACAAACGACGCTGTTCCGTGCTGTGATCGGAGCTCTCCCCTTAATTCCAGTAACTTTCCCTCTTTTGCTTTTTCAGGCTAGCAAATTAGAGGTGTTTCTCACATCAATGGTGAGGTTAGATTCAATGCCCTGATGAAAATACACGTTGTGGTGTGTAGATGTGACTTCCCAAGTCTTTAGCGGGGACGGAAACGTATCCTGATCAACCTTTATTGCCCATGTCATGTAACAGTAAAAATGGCTGCTGAGAATCTCTAGTTTGCTCTATTGTAACGTGCATCTCTTGCATCATTCGTTTCACACTCACCAGCTGCAGGACAAAATCTCTTAGTCAGAGTGAAGTGCTGTGCTGACTGCATTTCAAAGCTCTGAGAGAAATTAAGTTCTGAATTTAATTGCAACTTTTTACCAGAAGTTTTGTTTTAACACATACCTTGTTGCACTTCTCTTCCACTCGTACCTTTCAAAACTCATTCCAATTCTTGTGTTTTCCTGTTTGCTGTCCTCTCACCTTTTCTCTTGCCTTTTTAAAAACCCTTTTCCTAAACCAGTGTGTTTCCTTTTCCCCCTCTCAGATTTTCGTAGCTTTTCCTCTTACCTGCAGAGTTCTTGGTGAAGGATCGTGCCTTCTACTTATCTTTGATGAGTTACCTAGCCCACGTATGGTGCTATAAAATCATTTAACATAATCTCTCCTGTGCACAACTGACTTCTATTATCCCACACTCCAAGCACTTTAAATTCAGACAATAAAATGAAGTTAATTATCCCTGCTGTCGGTGGACACCCTTCTTCCCTTCGCACAAATAACCCCAGTCTTACTGAGATGTTGTTCCCTGTCTTGCTTAGGATGGTAAGGAGCAGTTGGTCCTTTTTGCCAAGAGGGAAGAGAAACATTTTGGCACTTTTTTCAAGTGTTCTCTGTCTCCCCCGAGACTGCACAGACAGCATCTTGTTGCTGAGATGTAGAATTCCTGCACCGCCGAGCAGGTGAGCTGGTTCGGAGAGCCCATCCAGCTGAACACTTATCCCAAGGAATGGTTGTTTTCCAGGCAGACTGATCTCCCAAGGCATCTCGCCTTGCAACCATAGGAATGCTGGCGTTGGCATACAAATAGGGAAAGAGCGTACGGCCTTCTTTGGCATCCAGACAGGCTTGGATCAGATTAAAATGAACAAATAACTTTGGCCTTAACTGATCATTGTCCTCACTTTGCCCAGAAGGAAATTTGAATACAAAGCGGAGATAAGATGTCCATAGCTGCATAGTGAATTAGAGGAAAAACTGGAAATAAACCCAGTATTTATGGCTGAGGACAGCAGCGGGTCAGCGTGCGGAGGTTGCGGTGGAGCTGCCATGGCGCAGCGCCGGGTTTGTCACAGCTGCTGAACCCCCGTACGTCCCCAGGGACTGAGCCAGGGCTGGGGACACTTGCGGTTTGCAGAGCTGGAATAGGTGCAAACAGGAGGTCTCCTGAAGCACTGGTACTTGGTCAGCATTTCTGGGAAGCTGATACATTTGTATGTTGTTAAACACGCTGCGCTAAATTATGTAAATATTAGAAAAGCAAGACCGACTGTTTTCCCAAAAGTTGACGCTGCATCTAAACCAAGCTGTGTGTGTAATGTTTCAGGAGATTGAGTAGCTCCAAACAAGGCAGCAATCGGCGGTGAAGATAACCACAGCGAGCGGTTCTTGGGTGCGCAGGAGCGCTGTGACATTGTGCAAGGAGAAACACAATGGGGGAGCTTTGGTGTTGGCACGTTTAGACTTTGTCAACACCTGATTACTTGAACTTCTCCACAGTCCTTCCAGGACAGCAGGTCTGCTGGTGACTCTGTTCTGGATGTAAAGGTTTATTATTTCTGGCCAGGTTGGTGTCAGCTCACCCCAAGGAGAAAGCCCTTCCCTGCAGACTGAACCCAGGCGCAGGTTCCGCCGCAGCTTCACTTGCTGGGCAGACAATTGCCGGGGCTTTGAGCTTCCAACTGCTCCCCAACTGCTCCCCATCTGCATATTCAGAGCCGCAGATAAACATCTAGTGTAACAATGCGAACCTGGGGAAAGAAGTGCAGGTCCTGATGAGAGATTTCCTTCAACTTTGTTAGTGTAATCATGTGCAATCTGAGAGTTAGTGATGTTTAATAAGAAGTGGAATCGCTGGCATCTTTGCATATAAATAGATGGTTTCACATCTTGGTGCAGGTTTTACTAGTCTTCGAGATATGTGCGCAGATAATGATGAAAGCAAGAGTTTTTAAAGCAAAAAGGAATCTTGCCACTGAACAAGAAGAAAAAAGAAAAACGTTGAGGTTCATGCTTTCGTGTCTCAAACTAGTTCATAGCCAACAGAAAGCTGATTGCAAAAGCTAAGGGATTATAACGCTGCTGAATTCTGAAATGGCAACCTCTGAAACTATTTTCTGTGGAGATAATGCTTGAAAAAATTCCAGATTCACAGTTCTGGAAATCGCTGGTTTGAAAGCCTTTGTCCCTCAAACCAGATTTTTACATACAGCCAAATAAATCATCTTAAGAAATGGAAAAAGCCTGAAGCTTTTTTGTCATAGTTTTTAGCTGCAGGATGTTATATAAGGCACTTTTCTGGAATTGGAAATGTGGTCTGCTTCGTTTTCCATTAGACTTTTAAAGACTTACAGGCAAATGGCCAGCTCCATACAGTGAAAATATGTTGCCTGCTGAGTTAGCAAGATACCTATTTTAGATCGTTTTAGAAATGGTGGAAACAAACAGCTGGAAGGTGGGACAGTGTAGGTGCCGTACGGCACCTTGGGCTGTCACCCAGCCGTCGAACGCCCTTCTGCCCGGGCCTTTATTTGGAGAACTCGACGGTTTTTATTCACTCTCCAGCCTTTTGTTTCCCTGCCAAGACTCCCTGCAGTACTGTCATTGCTGCCAGCGTTGTTGGGTTTTTATGATGTCCGTGTCGGTTCGCTTAGTTGTACCCAGACAAATCCATTTGGGACAGAGATGCCCAAATATGTGGCGTAGCTTTAATTTCGCCAAAATCCAAGCCACAGTGCCACGTACCATTTTATGTCTGATCTTTTCTATGAGTTGATGGGAAAACCTGTTCCAAGTGCATTTTGAGCTTGCAGTGAAGAGTGATAATTTTTGGTTTTCACAGAACAATCCCAGGAATTGGGAATGCTGTTTCCAAATCTCCTCTCGCTGTGTCACGCCGTATTCCCAAAGTCAGCAAAGTCCCTCGCCCCAGCAGGTCCGTCCCTCCTCCCTCCTTTCCTGCAGGTCCGCCGTGCTGACCCCGCTCAGATCCATCTCCAGGTGACAGGACAGATCCTGACCCTGCTCCCTCCTTTCCTGCAGCTCCGTGGTGCTGACCCTGCTCAGATCCATCTCCAGGTGACTGGGACTGAGGATCTGTCCTGTCAGTCTTTATTTTGCATTTACATGGGCTTGAGCACTCACCCATAGAGATGCAAAAACCCTGAGGATGTGCTGACTGGGGCTCTGCCTGCAGATAAAACTTACCACTTAAGAGCATATTTTCTGTTTTTTTGCATATAAAGCAGCTGAGATGCACAAGAAAGGAGTGATTGTACGCTGATATAAATAATTCCCTCTTGTGTTATAGGCCTGATTACCATCCGCTGACATGATGTAACTCGCACCAGATGTGTTTTCCCACTGAGCGGGAGCTGCTGGGCCTCTGCACTATTCTGTTTCATGCACCTGTTCTGCAAACTGTGCAAGTGCAGTGAAACTTTATTTTTTTTTTCCCTGTGCTCTGAAACATTGCTGATAAATTGAACTGCAGGTGACAGGACCACTTCACAAACACTGTGTGTTTTCCCGTTGCAATCTCTATGCATTTCTCGCTAATATACTATTCATAATTCACGTTGCCTAAGAGCTGTAGTGAGAAAGCATTCGTGTTTTGGTGCTTTGAGGAAATGTGCTGCAGAGCTGTGTCACTCACACCCGGCTGGAAGCAGCAGTGTTTGCCTTTCCGTCGGTGTCTGCTCTGGTGGGTGTTTGCCGGGACTCAGATCGCAGGTGAGATGAAAGTGGGAGATAGTGGGGCAGTCAGGCTGGTCCTGCTCAGGGCGGACTAAGGACGTGTCATGTGAAGTCACGAACCTCAGTGTATCGCGCTCGCTCTGTGCCCGTTTCAAGGCCGAGCCGAAGCGGGGCAGGTAATTCTGCCAGCGCGCTCTGCTCTGACTCGCTCTATTTTTAGCACAGATAAGGTGAAGAGATGCGGTTTTTGTTCAGAAGAAAGATCTGTGTGCAGCGCGGCTCCCGCGGGCACGTGCGTCTCCACCTACACCCCTGGCTGCACCTTGGGTTGAGCCTTTCATGTTCATAGGCTTGCAAACCTTTCTTGTGTGATCTCAGATTACCAAGTGTTGATGTAGGTTCACTGTGCTTGTAATACAGTTATTCCTCAGTCTTATGTCTTCATAGGCTTCTTTGAGTTTGCTTTGAAACTGTGCCTTCTTTTTACATTTTGATCAGAACCCATATTGCTCCCTTTTGAAGTGTGTCTGAAATTCATTCCGTGAGCCCAAACTGTTTAGCATCTTTGGAAATACTGACTTAGAAACTTAAGGGAAAAAAAATCTTGTGCTACAATATTTTGGGCAGCATTTGAAGCCCTGTCTCTCAGAACTATCCGCAGTCTGGTCATGCGCTGTGTGCATTAAACATACAGAGAGGGCTCTGCCTTACACTGTGTGCATTAAACATACAGGGAGGGCTCTGCTTGATGCCGTGTGCGTTAACCGTACAGGGAGGGCTCTGCTTGCCGCTGTTGGAAAGCTGCGGCTCCCTCGAGGGCCCAGGCTCAGAGCGACAGTGGGTTGTTGGTTCTGCACAGTGAAGTGGTTTTGAGAACAAACAGCTTTGATAACTTGGAATAAGCCCCTTTGTTGTTTTCATTTGAAGTGGTACGGCGTTCATACAAAGTGGTTTATTATACAGAATATTCCTTAAACGAGCAGAGGTGAAGTGAGGGCAGGATGTGTAAAGAGAATATTTCGACTTTCAGTAAGTGCAGGGTGGAAGCAAAGCAAAGCTTCCTTTTGGTGACAAGTTTTTGCCTTTCTGGCTGTCCCACAGCAGTATTCTGATAGCGATATTCTGTTAATGTTCCCAGTTTGCTGCTGCAACTTGAGAGTTGCTTCATATGCTGAGGAAATAATCGGGTATCATTTTCTACATGACATCGTGATTTTCTGAGCTTCTGAATAATTCATCAGATTTTGTTAAAGGAAAAGCTAAACTAATATATAAATTGTATCTAAGCGTATTTGGATGGAAGTTACTGCATTTGTAGTGCGGAGAATAGTTAACCTGGTAGCATGTGGAAGGAAATTCATCATAAAAATCCCTGTCTGTAATACTGCTTTAGGTTGGTGGGGCTTATTGTTGCTGCAAGAGTACTAATAAAGAAATGGTGAGACTGTTGTGCAAAATCCGAGTGTTTCATACCTGTGCTGGACTCAGCGCAAGTGGAGCCTCAGGGACATTTTCAGACTCCAGTTGGGGATGCAGTTTTCTTCACATGGAGCTGCTTGGTCCATCCATGTTTTGTTGAGGCCCTTCTTTGTCCTCTAGTCATGGGATGTTTCTTAGGTTCTGTCCTAAATTCTCTTCTGCATCCTCTAGTTGCAGGTTTAGTTCCAAGTGTGCTGTTTGGTCAGGAGTTCCAACGTATTCCTGATTTGATCTGCTCAAGTGTCTTGGCTTGGTGTTGTAATGCTGTGCTCCCAAAATGTAATTGTCCTGGTGAAAAATAGATGTGAGAGCTTAATTACTTGTATTCATTAGGGATCACGTGGTGGTTTTTGCAAGAGGAAGTTAACGCTGTCCTGGTCCGGTTCCAACTTGGATAACTGCAAGTGAGATTTAGACGGGCAAATGTAATATTGTTTGGCTGCCGCACTGAGGAATGAGCAGCTGGGGGAAGGGAGAACGAGACAAAAGAATAAGTGCCTTAAATCAGGAGGCTGTGTGAGGATCTCTGAGGTGGAAACGCACGGGGGACACGGTGTTCCTGGTGTGATTTAGTGCTGCGAGCTGCAGCGTCTCCATTGAAATTCTTCATGCGGATCCCATGAAGGGAGCGCTGTGCGGTGGACGTGCCCGTTGTGGGGCGGGATGGGGAGGTTTCTGTGCAGGGGTGCGCCTGGTTGGGGGGCAGCACCTCGGCAGACCCGGGAGACGCGTCAGCCGGTGTGGGTGGTGTTTGCGGGGCGCAGAACGGTCGTTCTGAGATGAGGAACCTGCCTTGCGCGTCTCGGGAGTCCAGCAGCAGTTCCGACCCCCACAAAAGGTGCATGTTTGTACCTGACTGCCAGGCTTGCTTGGGATGGTGCTACAGGACAGTCCAGCCCCAGCAGATACAGCACATAGATAATATACCCCGTGCTTTACCCCAGTCATATAATACAAACTCAAAAGAACTTGCTGAAGAATTTAGTGATTTTTTTTTTTAATTGACTTTGTTTTCTCTCTTGTCTTTTATAGATAAAATGTTCAACGGTTCGTTGGCAACTTTCTCCAGAAGAATAATTACTACTGCTCTGCTCTTGCCATAATACCGGAATTCTGTGACCTACACATCAGTGCTAAACACCAGCAGAGAATCGTGTTTTGTTCATTCTGTGTAGATGGAACAGGCGTCATTCTTGAGAGTCCATCCTGATTTAAAGCTGCTTACTTGGTTTTCTGGGATTAAAGGTGCTCCATGAATCAGGACCTCCCAAATGAGTCAAACAGCCAATTCTTGCCAACAGTTGGTTGAAAACTGCGCGGCGCATGTAGCAGGGATGGCGCAGGAGGACGGTCGCCGTGGGCAAGTGCCACCCCCGTTCTATCACGGTGCCAGCCAGGAACTCGACCTGTCCACTAAGGTGTACAAGCGGGAGTCAGGAAGCCCTTACTCGGTGCTGGTGGACAGCAAAATGAGCAAACCGCATCTCCATGAGAGAGAGGAGCAGCCGTATTTCAGGGAGAACAGATCGGTAGGAGAGGTCCGGGCTGTGAAAGAAGATAGAGAAAACTCTGGCGACTCTGAGGAGGAAGAAGAGGAGGAAGATGAAGTGACTTACAAAAGGGAGCAGATTATAGTAGAGGTAAACCTTAACAACCAAACATTAAATGTATCAAAAGGGGAGAAGGGTGTCTCCTCCCAGTCCAAAGAGACTGCTGTTCTTAAGACCAGCAGTGAGGAAGAGGAGGGTGACAGTGGGGAAGAGGCCACTGAAGACAGTAGTGATTATGAGGAAAATACGAGGCAGAAGAAAAAAGAGGAAAGAGTGGAAAAAGTTAGTGTTGCACAAAGGAGAACAAGGAGAGCTGCATCTGCTGCAGCAGCCACAACTTCCCCATCACCCAGAACTACAAGGGGTCGTAGAAAGAGTGTGGAGCCCCCCAAGCGTAAGAAGAAAGCTGCAAAGGAGCCCAAGGCACCTGTGCAGAAATCAAAGTGTGAAGAGAAGGAGACTTTAACCTGTGAGAAGTGCCCCAGGGTGTTTAACACACGCTGGTACCTGGAGAAGCACATGAACGTCACTCACAGGCGCATGCAGATCTGCGACAAATGTGGGAAGAAATTTGTGCTAGAAAGTGAGCTGTCCCTTCACCAGCAAACAGACTGTGAAAAAAATATCCAGGTAGGTTTGCTCACCTGCTTGCCAGATTTCCAGACCTTCTGTCGTGCCCTGGATACAGCTGGCGGACACTTCAGAGGGGGAAATCTTTTGTGCAGACCAGGTTCTGACCGAGACCTTGTCTCTACGTATCAACACTCTGGTGTCTTCCAAAAGACGTAAATTGCAGGGAACAGTGTACGCCTGACGTCTGCTCCGGCAGAGCTGCTCTAGTATGTAACTGCGAGTTGGGGAGGACGCAAAGCTCCTTTAGTGAGTGTCAGACTCAGGAGTAACTGCCCTGAAAACAAGTGCATGTGCAGCAGAGTCCTTTGACAGGAGAAACCTCCTTCTTCAGGTGCTGAGCACCTGCAGCTGCCGCTGGCTTCAAAGTTCAAAGTATTTCAGTGTCCTGAAACTCAGCCACATAGTACAGGTGAGGTCTCAGAGAACAGAGTTATGGCACGTTGCTGGTATTGGAATCAGAAATTTGTACAATATCGGAGAGGCAAGCAGGTGAGAAAGAAACTAGTGCAGTCAGGATTGGAACTGGCGTTAAAATGTAACGTTTTAATCCTACTGAGATAATAATATACAAGTGATGTACAGAAGCGTTCGTGTGTGCATGTACAAGTGTATGAATTCAGCAGCTAAAGCTGTTCCCGGGCCTGCCCTTTTCCCACTGTGAAAAGCTCAGTAAATCTCACTGGTAGTATACAGATCTCTGCTCTTTCTCACCAGAAGATTTGCAGCTTTTAATTTTATCCAACAATGGAAGCCTGTGTTGTAACAGAACCATTCTGAAGTTTCAGTTGTGGAAAGAGTTTCAGAGTTTCTGATTCATGTGCGGTTTGTACTTTGCTCGCAGGCGCCCGTGTTCTGGCGTAACTGGGGGCACTGTTGTTTTATCTGGCGGCTCCAGTGTGAGGTTTTGCCTTGTTGAACTGGGCACAGTGTTGCCACCTCCTCCTGAAATCATCCCAGCACGGAGCAGCTGGAGCTCAAGTTCTGGGAGCTGAAATGGTGACTGTTTGTAAGGCAACGAGGGGGTTTTTTTGTCTGTCCAGTGAGTTTTATCAGAAAGATTTAAGACTTTTTTGTTTGTTTGCTGAAATGCTGAACTGACTTGGTATTCAGTTCTCACTGTGTGGGAGACAGATGAAATATTTATTGCCATTTCTCTTTGCCATCAGACCCCAATGCAGCCCTGTATAACACTGCTATTTTTCCTTATGTTTCAGCTCAGAGGAGGAAGACTGCAGGAAGGAGTATAATATAAGATAATGAGTCTTGAGCTAGTTACTAAAATGCATAAACGCTTCAGTATGTCCTTGCCATTTTTGAAATAAATACTTCCAAAGTTTACTGTAGCAGAGAACATTTGAACATAAATTTAAGGAATGCCCTGTCATCCAGGTGGCTCATTCACTGCATAAAATCTCTTGACTTTCACAGGAATTAACGAGTAGTTTGTGTGTGGTACAGAATGGAGGAGTATCCTGAAATCCACGGGCCCATACGCTTGTGTCCAAAAGTGAAAGGAAAAGAAGAAATTGTAAAAATTGTGTTTTATATCCAGTACCAGAAGAATCCGGTCCAGCAACTTTCCCAAATACTTGTAGTGCTAGAAGCGCTGCTGGTCCTCTTCATGATATATTCAGCAATTATTTTTGTCTGTCCTGAGATTTGGAATGTGTTTCACAGCTGCCCGCTAATTTGTTTTTATTACACTTGGCAAAGGGAGTAAGGGGATATGAAAGTTTTACATTAATGTAGGGTTTAATATGTCAAGGGGGATATGGAGCTTTGTCTCGGGGAAAAAAATGGTTCCGCTATGGAGTGGTAATTGAACTGGTGAACGTGGCTGGCTCCTCTCTATGCTTTTCATCTAAGTGGTGGAATGTGTCTGTTTTTTCAGGTAATTTCTGGTTTTCATCCTTTCAAAATTAGCACTTTCTCAGGCTTTCTGTTGTCATCTTACACTCTGTAGTAGCTCTTGGTACTGGGGATCTGAATTACTTGATGCTGATTGTCAGTTAAATTGCAGACTGACTGCTTCAAGGGCTTGCGTCACCTGAAATGGAAGGAGTTCTGATCATTTCTTAGCGCTGCTTTAATCTCTAGGGGCTTTTTTTCCCCCAAAGACGACGGTTTGTTCTCGCGGTGGCTCCTGGCAGGTTCCTGCAGAGGCAGCGGCTCTCCCGGAGTCAGCACGGCGGAAAAACAACCGTCGGTGTTTGCTGGTTCTGCACTAACACCCGGCCCTCCCACGGGGGAAGGCGGGAGCTTGGAGATGGATCCAGAACCCCAAACATCCCAACAACCAACAGGAGAACCAAGCCAAGGTTCCTTCCTCTTCAGAGGTGGAAATGACTGAGCATCCTCACATAGGTGTCTGCTATCAAGTTTTACAACTGAGGTTATTCTGGAATTTTCAGAACTGTACAGGGAATTTTTTAATCAAGTCTTTAGCAAGAACTGACTATTGGAGGAAAAAAAAGAGATGCATGAAAGCCCATGGATCCAGCTCGTCACTGACTGTCTGGATGTTTCACAGCAGTTGTGGGAAGAGATGAAAACGTTGTTTGCATGTTGTCGTTTTAGACCTACGGTGCTGCCGATACGTGTCAATGAAGAGTCAGAAGATGAAGGACGGAGGTGATGAGTCGCTGTGCCGTGCGGGCCCCGGGCGGCCCTGCAGACTGCGGGTGGACGCTGCCCTGAGCCCAGCTCAGGATGAGCCCAGCTCAGGATGAGCCTGGCCTGGGCCCTGGTGTTAGACCTGGCCTGAGCGGGTCCCGGTGCTCGCGGCAGGACGGGGCTGGACGTGCAGACGAGCTGGAGGCAGCTGGGTGGTCAGCACGTCCTCTTCCACATCCGCGGGTCCGTCCGCGCCAGTGGGGCCGTCAAGGGTGTGCAGCAGCTCATGTGCTGCCCGGTTGTGGGAATGAGTGGGTGCAGCGGCCGCCGTGCTCTTCAGGCGACACCAGAACGCCGCGTGTTCACGTCCTCTCATCCTGCGTGATCTGGCTTTGCTTAGGGTAGTTGTTTCAAGTGTGAAACACTAAACGTGAGGCGAAGTGCGGTCTGAGACAGTATACGGCAGTCTGGCTTGTTCTGGGCTGCTTTTTGTCACGCAAGAGGAAGATAACTCCTCAAACTTGAATCTTTCTAATTTAAACTTCCTTCTATTTATCCCGTTCATTCAGTGCGTTTCCTGTAATAAATCATTCAAGAAGCTCTGGTCCCTCCATGAACATATCAAGATTGTCCACGGATATGCAGAAAAGAAATTCTCTTGTGAGATTTGTGAAAAAAAGTTCTACACCATGGCCCACGTGCGGAAACACATGGTTGGTGAGTTATTGGTCGTTGCTTCTGTTGGTTCTGCCTCATTACGTGTCTTTGTGGCTCTTGCCTCATAATTGCTGTTTTGGGGAGAAAAATAATAAGGCGAATTAAGCTGTCTGAGCTTTATCCTTAGCAAAAAGTTCAAGACTGTAGTGGTGACAGCAGGCAGATTGTGTATGTTTGTATGTGTACTGATGTATATATGCTTACCAGCTGTACAGTACTAATCGTTTTCCTGCTCAGCACTGGAGAAAAAATTGGTTGAAGAGCTGTTTGCATTTGAGTGACCCTCTGTACGTTACTGTTGTGTTGCAGCACACACCAAGGACATGCCATTCACATGTGAAACCTGTGGAAAATCCTTCAAACGCAGCATGTCTCTCAAAGTACATTCCCTGCAGCATTCTGGAGAGAAACCCTTCCGATGTGAGGTGAGGCAGCGACTGCTTGTGCCTTTAGATACGGCAGCGTAAGGCACCAAATGAGTGACGCTGTCAGTGGGGCATGTGGGTGGAAACTGAATTGACTGACTTGTACGCGAGGTGCAGTTGTGTAAAATGTGGGGGAAGTTCCGTTCGTGTGGAGGGCGCAGCAGGAGCACACCCAGCAGGAACGGACGGGCGCGCTGGGTTTGCTTGGCTGCCGCTGTCGCGCTGCTCTCAGTGAGCGCACGGCACAGCAGGGTTGGAATCCCTCAGTGTTCACAGCAAAGCCTGATGCGAATTAGGGTAATCCTGTCCTGCCCAGTAACTTGAAACAGAAGTGGGGACAGTGAAAATAAACGAAGTAAATAATAAATAAATACAAGAAACCACCTCACAGCAATAAGCACCAGCTGCAGAGCAGGGCTGCGGTCCGGAGCGGCTGTTCTGCTGGTGAGCAGAGTCCTCTAGTGGGGATGTGCCGCAGAGATCCTGCCAGAGCTGCACTGCCGCCCCGTGACACCGGCACCGGCAGAGCCGCTGTGCTGCCGGCGTCACCGGCACCGGCAGAGCCGCTGTGCTGCCGGCGACACCGGCACCGGCAGAGCCGCTGTGCTGCTGGCGTCACCGCATCTCTGACCGGCCTTTCCCACAGCTGCAGCAGCTGGAGCTCCTGGCTGCTCCCTGCTCCTTGCCAGCGGACTTTTAGTGCAGACCCAGTTCTCGTTAAATAATATAAATTCAGTGTCGGAGCGAGGGTCTGTGCGTGTGCCAGCGCAGGTATTTGTTCCTTCACACACGGCTGCCTTGCTTCCCGCTGCGTGACACCTGAACATGCGGTTGCTGATTTTCTCTTGCAGAACTGCGACGAGAGGTTCCAGTACAAGTACCAGCTGCGTTCCCACATGAGCATCCACATCGGGCACAAGCAGTTCATGTGCCAGTGGTGTGGCAAGGACTTCAACATGAAACAGTACTTTGATGAGCACATGAAAACACACACTGGTAAGAGCTTATTGGGAAAAAACAAGTACCTCCAGGACAAAATCCTTCCTGTACTTCCAGCTGTATTCCCTTCCTTGGAATTGGGGATCAAAACTGTTATCCCCCCTAGAAAATCAGACAGGAAAGGTTAATCTGTTAGTTTACTGTTAAATCGAACTGTCTGTCCTGTCATTCGCTGGGGGGAAAATGAGAGGTTGGGCTTCCTTCCTTTTTATTGTGGTCTGGAGGAGCCTCTCGTGTATCAAAATCCAAAGGTGAGAGAGGATTTTGTAAAGACCGAGGGCTTCTGTGCAGCAGCTGCCTCTTTATTTGCTGAAGGCAGTGGCCACGGTGGGTTTGACAGGCCACAGGTTGTTTGCAGAAGTACGGTCAGTAAGTACGAGCAGATGTTCCGTGCCTGCCTGACTGCCGTGTCTGTGCTCGGCAGGAGAGAAGCCCTTTATCTGTGAAATCTGTGGGAAAAGCTTCACCAGCCGCCCCAACATGAAGAGGCACCGCAGAACTCACACGGGGGAGAAGCCGTACCCCTGCGACGTGTGCGGCCAGCGGTTCCGCTTCTCCAACATGCTCAAGGCGCACAAGGAGAAGTGTTTCCGCGTCACCAGCCCCGTCACCGTGGCGGCCGCTGCCCAGATCCCGCTGTCCGTGACTTCTGCCGCCGCGGTCCCTGCCGCGGTGAACGCGGCCGCCGCGCCCGCGCCCCCCGTCAGCCTGAACCCCGTCAGCACGCTGCCCCCGCGCCCCATCCCGCACCCCTACTCACACCTTCACCTGCATCCTCATCCTCACCACCCGCACCACCTCCCGGTGCCCCCGGTCCCGCACCTGCCCCCTCCTCCGGCTCTTTTTAAGAGCGAGCCCTTAAATCACAGAGGCCAGAGCGAGGACAGCTTTCTGCGGCACCTGGCAGAGAAAACCAGCTCGGCACAGCACCACTGACGCCGCTGCCGTCGCGCGATGGGAACGGGCCTCCCGGGCGCGAGGAGGGGTGAGGATCGCTGGCTTTCTCCCAGCCCCGGCGGATGATCCTGATTTTTCCCTTGAATCAGTTCGGAAACGAGGAAATGCTGGTTTGGATCGGCAGCGCTCGCTTGAACCTGGGAACCAACAGGACTGAAACCCGATTTGCTTGAGTTTTACTGGTGACTTTTATAAATTTCAGATACTGAGACTTGTGGAATTTTATAATTTCATATCAGCTGATGAGGTATGCTTGCTTTTATATCCTGGACTTCTCCTCAAAGAGGAGACAGGCCTGGTTTTCTTTGTACTAATCGGAAAGGCTGTGAGATTAATACAGAGCATTAATTGTATCACTGTGTATCGTAATGGATTCTTTTCAGCTTTTGGTGCCGGCTATGGAGTGAGCCAGCCACGTATCACAGTATATTTGAGCATTATAAAGAAAGGCAAAAAAATTTCTTGTTTGTGTAGCTCTCCTAACACACTCTTTATTTTACTACAGAAATTATTTTAGAGTTTTTTGTATAGACCTATTTAGTAGTCTGTTTCTAAAATGAAATGTATTTCAATAAGCGGTGTAATTTTTTCAGTGTAGCTGGACCTATGTTGTATAATAGATAAATTTTTATAATCATCAAAATGTGATTCTTAAAAGATGCATATAGCTTCTATAGTTAAAGTTATTCTTACAACCATACAACTTAAAAGGTGCTTCAGAGAAGAAAGGAACCTGAGAGTCTCTGGAAAGTGATGTTGATTTCAGAACTTTACGTAATTTATTTTAGTAGAGCTTTTTTTTTTTTTTTTCTTTTCCCTTCTAACCGTAACGTTTCCCTTTTCCCGGTCTCTCTTAAGCTTGTTGGGCTGCGCTGTTGCTGCTCCGCAGGGGTGGGAGGGTTTGTAGCTGGGGATGGGGTCGGGCGCTGCTCTTCGGGTGGCCTTTTGTGTTCCCCGCGGCTGCGCGGACGGGGAGCTGAGGGAGATGGGGAGTCGGGTGTTCGTGCCTGGTGGGGTGGAAGAGCGAGAGGTTGCAGCGGGACAAGTGGTTCAGCCGCGTCGTTCAGAAGCTGCCGGAGCGCTGTGGGTGCCACGTGGAGCTCCGTCCCGTGAGCGGAACGTGCGTCCGACGATGGGATGATCTCCAGGGCTTGTAGTCACACGTTGGGCAAATCTGGCAGCTGTAGGGTAGGAAGCTGTTCATGATCCCGGGAGGTGACGAGGGGGAAGGACAAGTTGAGTGCAGGGCTGGGACGCCGGGTCTGTCGGGTTGAACCCTGAGGAGCTGTTACTGTGTCAGGTTTGTGCTTCTCTGCAACTAAAACTAAATACAGCAGCATTATGCAATCTGGGAACTTGGTGCCGCCTTCAGCGAAGACAGAGACCCAACGTACTGTAAGTCCTCTTTTTCTTAAAATCCCTGCTCTTTGTGCTGCTTTTTCAATGAAATCCCAGCGAACGGTGCGTCCAGAGATCTCAGGGGCAGGTGTCGACCTTCCCGTTCTGCTTGGTACTGAACTGGGCTTTTGTGACAAATGCCATTAATGGTTTTTCAAGAGAGCAGAAATGGTGGAAATTCTTGCCAGCATGACTTCTCCAGGTCGATGCTGCTGAGCACTGTGTTTGAAACACCACGTCCTCTGTCTGTGGAGAGCTGGCTCCTCAGTTGGTGTTTTTCACTATTTTCTACCACCTAATCATTAACGCTGGGTTTTCCATAACTCGCATAGGAAACTTTAGGAACCAGGAAGGGCAGTTTTGGCTCAACAAACCTACTAATTTTTGAGTGAGCTGAAACCCTTTCCAGCATTTCTGAAAAATAAAACAATGTTTTTTAAATGTTTTCTCTAGGATATTTATATACACCCTCTTACCTTCCAGAAGAAAAAGCCAGTTATGACAGTGGATTCACCCTCGTGATGGTGACTGTTATATTTCCTGTGGCTGCTCCGCCCCAGGGTTCTATGCATTCCACGTCACATTTGCAACTGCGTTTCTGTTGTGCCACTATTTTATGGTCAGGCCTGTTATTAAATGATTTTTAAATGCTAAAAAATTATTGGTAAATCAATTGTATTCCGGTTTTGCAAAATGATTTTCTTCTCAATAAATTTACAGTATTAGGCTGCTATTCAGAATTCTAAAATCTGGGACAGTTTTTTTCTAGTATTTAGTCCATAGCAATGATACACCTTGTGGTTTTTTTCCTTCCGAGACTTATGAACTTCCTTTCTGCGGAAGATTAAACTGTCTGACCCGCTTAACTGCAGCTTGTCGTGGTTTGACATGGTGTCAACAGACCCTCCTCGTTACCTGGGACGCACCTGGAGAGCTGACAAGGGGCCGAGAGCTGCTGGAGGTGAAGCCAATAAACACTTGCCCGTTCTCAAGACAAAATGAGCTGACATTTTTTCAGCCTGTTCTGTACTGCGCTATGATTAAGATGTGAGTGATTCTTAATGGAAAACATGACTTTATTCCTATATCTTATCTGCTTCTGAACTTTGAGCTCTACTGTTTTTCCAGGAGTGCCTACAGAAGCTCTTCAGACCTCTGTCCTTACAGCCTGATGATTTTTTTTTTAGTGGGCATATAATATTTTTTAGTTATTGTTTCTCTGGGGTACAGGATGCGCTACTGGGCAGAAAACTCCTGTAAGGAGGTCGTGTGTGGATGCGAAATCTGCGTCCTGCTCAGAGCGCGCAGCCTGGAACCCAGAGCCGCAGCTCGGCACGGGGTTTTTACATGAAAGACAGCGAGTCTGGCACTGTGCATTCCCCGAATAATTCTAGAGAACCGTGTCCTGCGTCACTTTCAGCCATTCGGAATTGCCATTTGACGGTGCTGGTGCCAAGAGGGACCGGGGGATGTTGCACCTTCCTCTTCAGCTGCAATTCCAAAATCAGCTGGGGGAGGATTCTGGAGATCTGGGGTGTGTGTCTGTGGTTTGGGGTTTTCCTTGTGCACATGGTTTGGCTTTGGTTTGTTTGCTTGTTTTGGTTTTGTTTTTTAATGCAGCAAAAACTAATTAGTAAAATTTCTTGAGTAGCGTGGGCAGGTTATGGAAATGAGTTGTTGCTCCATTCCAAAGCCATAACTTGGCGTGTTTCTCAGAAATGCACAGCAGCCGTTTTTCCCTACATGAAGAGTTGCAAAACTTATTAAAAGAAGGGAAGGATGGGCATGCGGGGAGCTAAAATTATCAGACTTTCCGCTTTCTCCCCAAGCCCTGTTGGAGTTAACGCATTTAGATTTCTGGTGAGAGCTGATCCAAGTGCAGGAATCCCCCAAGTGAAGTCGGGACAAACTGCAGCACAGACCCCAAACTGGTGACAGCCCCGCAACCAGTAACACGACGTGAGACGCCCGGTCGGGACCCGCGGTCCTGGCTCTGCCGGACTCGCGAGCAAAGCGAGCGCGTTACGGCCAAGCGCCGTTTCTGTTTGCAACCTTCGTTTTGCCGTTTCATCTCCAGGTTGCCGCAGCCCGGCCTCCGGTCTGAGAACAGCGACCGAGGGGCAGCTGACGCTGGGCGGTGACTTTGTCCCCGCGTGTCCTGCGCCGCGTGCTGCGCGTTCCCGGGGATACGCGAGTGAAAACTGGGGCGTTGTGTTTGCGCCGGTGAATCGGGAGCCGCACGAGAGCCGCGGCCGCACGCTGGCAGCTCGCACAGGGAGCCGCCGGCCTCGCCACGGAACCGCTGCCGGCTTGGCTTTTCCAGCAGGAATCCCGGCCGCCTCCCGCCCTGAGCGACGCCGTGCAGGGCCACGCGTTCAAACGTTGTGCTTTCCCTGTGAAATACCAGCGCGCTTGCATCTCCGTGCTTCAGACTCCCGCGCCCCATCAGAATTACTTAATGCCTTTACCAGAAAGGCAACTTTCTCCATAAGCTTTGATAAAGCTATGGGGTTTATTAGAAAAAAACTGTTGAAAAAGAGGACTTGGCTCTCAAAGGGTTTGCAGCGGTGTTAACCTGCGTGTCTGCTCGAGCAGCCCGTGTGGCGAAATCCAGGGTATTCCTGTCTGAGCAGGAGATGTCCCTGTTGTGTTATTTCTGATCTGGTCCTGCCCTGACCGCAGCGTCACTGTTTCCCTGTCAGCTCTTTTTAGGTTTTCTACAGAATTTCCTCCCTAAGGTTTTTCAGACAGTGGGTAGCAGTTGTGAGAAAGGAGATAAGAATCAGTTCGCCTCTTTGCGGTTGTATTAAAGCTACTCCGTACAGGCAAAAATCTGTGAAAAATGATTCCTCCCGAGACAGCGCAAGCGTGGAGGTGTCAGCTTTCTGTGAAGCCTCAGATATCACTGATGGTCCAAAGGTCGCACGATGCTTAAAATTAAACCTGCGTCCTGTTCCAGCCCCGGTTTGGTAACCGTGCCCTGGTTCTTATGCAACCCCGTGATTTCCGCAGGTCCGGGCACCCCGCACCTCCCTCTGACAGAGCGATTTCTGCAGGGTGCGAATAGAAAAGGCGCCCTGTGGATTCGGCGTCGGCTGCACCGTGACCGAGTTCCTGGGCTGGAAGCAGAACCGGTGCCTCAAAAATGGGAGCGTGGGGCAGCACGTTATGGAGCCGCCCGTCCAGTCGAGGTTTGTGATGGAACGTGATTCCCCAGCCATCGCCAAGGGACCGGGGAGGGTGGCAGGACAGGCGGCCTCCCCCAGTGCCCCCTGCTTTGAGAAATCGTGTGCTTAGTAACTTAGGGTGGTGAATTCATAGGAAAATTCCTACTTGGCCTGAAATGATGTCTGGCGGTCTGTGAAAATTTAAGCTTTTTGTTACTACCAGGAAACAACTGGATTTTCTTATACAGTGTATCGTGGATTTTACTTTACTCATTTTAGGCATATATTGATTACAGTAATCCATCCACTCAGTTTAAAAAAAATACAGAAATCCTGTTAATTGTCACAGGAGATAACTTCAGCAGTTTGAATTAACTTCAGCTTTGTGATCTGTTGCTGTTGGAGTGCTGGGCTGTTCCGTCCCATCAGGAATCGGCATCGCTCCCCAGGGGCTGATTTGATCCCGTTGTTTCTGCTGGGGAGGGGGGGGATCTGGGGGATCTGCAGGATCTGCATGGGACGGTCACCCCGTTGGGAAACGAGATGAAACGAATGGAGTTTGCTGTATTATGGCTGGTTAGTTCTGGAGGCTTTTCCTGATATTGACCATATAAATATTTTTCGGCCACCAAAAACTCGTTGCTATAAATGAAACAGGGTGTGTTAGCAGCTGTAATTGCAGGTTCCTTTTCCACGTGCCTCAGGGACTGGCTCCCCGGCCAGTATCCGAAAGCCTCAGTTTGAGCCCCCCCAAAACGTGTGGTGAGCCCATGGGTGCCAGGGCAAGGGGCCCGTTGGGCTTGGGGGCTACTGAACTTGGCACCCAGCCCCTGTGTGCTGGGGGGGAATAAAGCAAGGGGGGGGACCGGGACGGACAGACGGACAGACAGACAGACGGGTCCACAGACACTATGGGTTTGGTGACAAACCAGTTCAGCCTGGGAGAGGAGCGCGGAACCGTGTGTGGTGACACGGGGACGCCCCCACTGCTCTCAGCTGGTTTTGGGGGGTGGCAGGAGCCCCGCGCTGTCCTCGCCCGCCCCGCCGTGGAAAATCACCGGGGGGGATCACCTGCCAAGCTGTCCCCGGGACGGCGCCGGAACGATCAGCACCCGCTGCCGTTCTGGGGACAGACGGCGGAGAATTTGTCCTTTGGAGCGTCCCCCTCGCCGTGGACCCGCTGGCAAGTGCTGGGGCTCCGGAGGGGACCCCAAACCCCACACGGGGCCGGGGAAACGGCGCGAGCTCCACGGACAGCAGCTCAGACTGAACAGGCGATAGAACCTTTTCCTGATAAACCCGGGGAAAGGTCGGTGTCCGTAAGGTCTCGGAACAGCCATGGTCTGGCTGCGGAAATGCTCTGAGCTCTGCTCCTGGAACTGAATTTTGCCAAAATAGGGAAACTTTAGAACATTGGGGGCTACACCAGGCAACGTGGCGTTCGGGAGCCTCGTCCAGCCGCGCTGGGAGCAGAAAACTGCTTTTCACCGAACTTCTGGATTCTGTTTGTGTGCTTCCATTCTTAGACGTTTTTAATTGAAGAGCAGGACAAAACCCAACCTCTGGTGGTCTCTTAACGGCGTGTTTGGCAGGCCGGTCCCCTCCCCGCCCGCACCCTCGCCGGCCTTGGAACAAACCTTGTTTTTTTATCACGGGCGCCTCCGGCACAAATTACACGTCCTGCAAACCCCAGATACCGCGGGACGCCGCCCTGAGCCCCGGAGGGTATTTTGGGGTGCGGACACGGTGCTGGCGGGGCCACCCCGTCATTGGGGCCGTCCTGAGCCTCGCCTAAAATTAGCCCTGGGCCCCGCTGCGCCCGCCGGGGCTCGGCGCGGACCCGCCGGCGCTGGGTCACCGCGGGTGCCCGCTGAGGCGGCTCCTTGGCCCGGAGGCGCCGCCGACCCCCGGGACTGCGGTTTTGGGCGCGTTTGTGCTTCTCCCCCCCCCCCGTTTTGGGGCAAAATCGCCCCAAAATGGCCAAGTCATAAGAAATGCTAAACGCGCTGTTTCCAGGAGCGGTTTCGCCGCTCGGGGCTGCGCGGCCGCGGGGGCGGCGGGAGCGGCGGGAGCGGCGCCTTTATGGCCCCTCCCACCCTCGGGGAGGGGGCGTGGCTCTGGCGGGCCCCGCCCCCTTGGTGTGCGCCAGAGCGGCTGCCATTGGCTGCGCGGGCGGTGACGTCAGGGATTGCCGTTGTGCCGCGGGGCCGCGCGCGGCGCCGTTTGCGTTGCTTTAAAGGGGCCGCGCTCGCTGCAGCCCCGGCAGCGGCGCCGGCCCCGCCGCACCGGACCGCGCTCCCGGTACCCGGCCCCGGGCACGGCCGAGCCGCCCGCGCACCCACCGGCACCGGGGCGAGCCGGGCGCTCCCGGGACGTTCCCACCCGGTAAGGAGGCTCCGGGGGCTGATCGAGGCGTGAGGCTGCACCGGGGCGGCCGGTGCCGGTACCGGGAGGTGCCGATCCGGTAGGACCCTGCGGGGACCGGGGCGGCCGGTGCCTGAGGGTCCCCACCCGGTGCGGCTCTCGGAGGAGCGCTGCGGCTGCCACCGGTACCGGGAGCGCTGACCGGGCAGGAGCCTCCAGGGCACCGGCCGTGCATGAGTCAGCCCCGCCGCGGCTGCCGCCGGTACCGGCAGCACCCGGAGTGACCGGGCGTGAATCGGCACCGGTGCCGCTCCCCGGGCGGCGGGCGGGGGCAGCCGGTACCGGAGCCGGCGCAGCAGCAGCCGCGGTGGGTTCCGGCGGCACCGGCACCGGCACCGGGCGGCGAGAGGCTGCGGGGGGCGCGTGCCCGGGGGGGGACCCGCGATCCCGGTTCGGGCTCCCGCAAACCAGCCGCCGATCCGGCAGCCCCGCCCGCCCGCCGCAGCAGTTTGGGGCCAAAACCACCTGTTTCGGGGTGATTTGTGCTGCGGAGCCGGGAGCTCCGGGCCCGGCGGCGGCTGCGGGAAAATAAACAGCGGAACGGAACATCCCGAGGGGCCGAGCCCGGTCCGTCCCCCGCCCGCGGTGGCGCCTCGGGCTGTGGGGGTCGGGGCTGGCGGGGACGCCCGGGATTTGTAATTAATTTGCTCATTTGCTGCTGCGCGGGGAACTGCGGAGCTGGCCGGGGAGGGGAGGCGGTCGGGGTTTTGTTTCAGGTTTGGGTCGGGGGTTTATCCCAGATTTGGGTCAGGTTTTATTCCAGGAGCGGGTCAGGGTTTTATTCCAGCATTGGGTCACATTTTATTCCAGGATTGGGTCAGGTTTTATTCCAGGAGCGGTGAAATTGCCTCCTCGTCCCGGTGACGTGCCCGATGTGCAGTTTTCCCCTCTGATTTTTGGGCAGCAGGACTCTGTCCTCTGGTTTTGTCCTTAGTACTGTCTGGGGCGGGGGGTTGGACAAACGCATTTGCCAAAGGTCAGTGGTTGGGTTTGGAGTTAAAATCTTAAAAAACCTCAAAGGTGTTGTACACACCAGAAATGTCAAATGGTTTTTGAAGGTTAAAAAACGTGAACAGCAGGCAAGAGCAGAGGACGCCGGGGGATTAAAACCAGCCCAGGGACTGCGCCTGCCGTGGGGGAATGTCCCCGTGTCCCCTCACTCTCGGGGCTCAGCGGTTCCAGTTCTGAATTTGGGTGCTGCCGCTCGTCCTGCGCTGAACCCGGGACGGGATTAAGCCCGAAATCACACAGCAGCACCGAGGTCCCGGGACACTGATCCGTGGAGATAACGAGGGCGTGGGGTGCCGCTGGCTCAGCCTCTCCCCCCGGGGCCTCTCTGGGGCAGAAGGATCCCCAGGGTGGGTGGAGGAGAAGAAAACAGGGAGATTTGGGGGATAAACTACCCTGGGAAGTTATCCTCCTGGTGAACCCAGCAGCTCACCGCTTTTATCAGGCATATTTTGACCCTCATCCCAAACTCAGTTTGTTTAAGTCTTTGCTTGATGTGATTAATGAGCAAATCTCTGCTCTTCTTTTCTGTCCAACATTCAGGCTTCGCATAATGTCAGGAAGCGCGGCCGCTTTGCGTTGGTTTTGGAGGGAGCCCCTTTTGTGCAGAAGGTGGACGGATGCGCTCCGGGGAAGCGGCCGCCGGGTGAGTCATTTCTGTGCAAAACCGCTCTGCCGGGACACGAGCCATGAGCGATTTCCAACCGCAATGATTCTGTGAGTTTGCTGCTCGGTCTGCTGACCTCGTCTGCCCCGAACCCGGGACGTGAGCTCCCAGCCCATCCTGTTCTGCAAAATGCAAACGTTTGGGCCCAGGGCAGCTTTCTGGGGCAGCTCCCCGTGTCCCCACCGTCCCTTACATGGGGTTCACCAGCCGTTCCATCGGTACTGCAACATCTCCTTGAGGCCTAGACCCACATTATTTTTCTCACCACTGGCACCTGTTTAGAATATAATGAAAAAAATTACAGTTACTCTTTCATATTTCATCTTTTTTCAGTTTCTCTTGGTTTGGACCAGAAAATCGTGGCTAAAGCCACTCCTGGGGTGGCTGTTGCATTATTTGGCTTCAAATGGTGTCTGGAAATAAACATCAGCTTTTGGTGGATGCTTCTGCACAGAAATAACTAGTTTGGTTCGAAGGTTTCACAAAAAGCCATTTTTCCAAGATTTCGAGGCAAGTCTGGTCTGGAGAGCCCGCTCCCCTGTGCACCGTCCACCTTCCAGCTGTGGTTTGGTGTTTCAGCAGAGCCGTGAAGCGCGGTTGTGCCCAAAATAGTTGGATGCCGGGATCCAAACCAGCCACATCCCACACGGGTCACCTTCGGCTGGAAAACTCTTCCTATTCTCGTACTGGTGGCAAAAAAAACCATTGAACTCCTCCCAGTCCCAGCTCACCCGAGCTACTGGTGCCCAGTTAAAATTTCCCATGTCCCAGTGAGTTGTTCCTCCCGTAACCATCCGCTGGAATTTCCAGCCGGGCTTGGCCGCCAGGTTGGTTTTTTTGAGGCTGTTTTTTTCTGAGGTTTCTCGTCTCTTTGCTTTGATCACCAGGGACCACAAGAGGTCGGCAAAAATCAGGAGCCGTAACGGGGGCTCTGCCTTCGCTCTGGGGCAGAGACGGGAACATCCTCCCCAGAGCTGCCAGGGAACCACCATCGTTCCAGGATAATTACTGCATTAAAAGAAACACCCCAGACTAATTATACTGGAAGAAAATCAGGGCAATTTTGGCACGGGGTGTGTGTTGCCGGGGTTCAGGGCCGAGCCGTTCGGCTGGCTGCTTTCACGTGCAGCAAAGCCCGGCGGCTCGGGGGAGTTAAGCGGGATCAGCGGCTTTAACCGGGCTCTGCCCGCTCGCCCCCCTCCCGGGCACTAATTCCTCCGTTCCTGGTGCAGAAGGTCCCGAGCGTGGGAGTTCGGGGCAGGACACAGACCCAGCCATGCTGTGACCAACCATTAACGACCCCCAAACCATTAACGACCCCCAAACCATTAACAAACCCCGTCTCTGGTTTGCAGGCAGGGGAGCCCTGAGCCGCCTTTGGCCCCGCGCTGCCGGCAGAGGATGCTCTGAAAATGCGAAGGTGCTGCGGGGGCGCGGGGCTGCCATGCCTGTTTAAGGTCAGTGCCATCGTCACCACCCTGTCCCCTCCCAAGAGGATTGTCCCCTCTGCTCTCAGGGACAAGGAGCAGGGTTCGGGTCCCCGTCCTGCCGACCTCCGGCCGCAGACAGCCAGGAGGTCCCGGGGGCTGTGGGGGCCACGGTGGCTTTAGGAGGCCAAAGTGGGTTTAATTTGGATTTCGAGCAGGGCAGGAGGCGCTCAGGAGCCTGCGGTCCCTGCAGAGCCCGACCCGCCTCTGAGGATGGAGCAGAAATCAACCTGCCAAGCGTCTTCCTCTGTCCTGGCAGCAATAGGGGACCGTGGGGACACAAACACCGTTGCAGAGGTGGGACAGCCCGGGCGGGCGCTGTCCTTGGGAGGACGCCTGCGGTGTCACCGGCACGGTGACCGCGGGAACGGATTAGCGGTGACAAAATGATCTCTTTAGAGGCAGATAAATGGCTGAGGGCGGGAGGGAGGGCCGTCCGTGGGGGATTAGCCCCCGCAAGCCCAGCCAGGTGAACGAGCTTCCTGGGGACGAGGAGCGTCGCTGTCCCTTGCTGTCCCTTGCTGCCACCGTCGCTGTGCCCAGGCTGGAGCCGAGTACCTTGAGCTAACTGGGCCCGGTCGTTCCCCGGCAGGGTGTGGGGATGGCCAGCCCCCGGCCTCCCAGATACCTCCTGGTCTTCGATTTTGACGAGACCATCGTGGACGAGAACAGCGACGAGTCGGTGGTGCGGGCGGCGCCGGGGCAGGCGCTGCCGGAGCGGATCCGCCAGACCTTCCGCGAGGGTTTCTACAACGAGTACATGCAGCGCGTGCTGGGCTACCTGGGCGACCAGGGCGTCAGGATGGGCGACTTCAAGGCCGTCTACGAGAGCATCCCCCTGTCCCCCGGCATGCCCGACCTCTTCCAGTTCCTCTCCAAGAACCACGAGCTCTTCGAGATCATCCTCATCTCCGACGCCAGCATGTTCGGGATCGAGTGCAGCCTGCGGGCAGCCGGGGTCTACTCGCTCTTCCGCAAGATCTTCAGCAACCCCTCGGGCTTCGACAAGCGGGGGTACCTCACCCTGGGGCCCTACCACAGCCACAAGTGCCTTGACTGCCCGGCCAACATGTGCAAACGCAAAATCCTCACCGAGTACCTGGCCGAGCGGGCGCAGGAGGAGGTGGAGTTCCAGCGGGTCTTCTACGTGGGGGACGGCGCCAACGACTTCTGCCCCGCGGCGACACTGACGGCGGCGGACGTGGCGTTCCCGCGGAAGGGCTACCCCATGCACCGCCTGGCCCAGGAGCTGCAGCAGAAGCAGCCGGGGGCCCTCCAGGCCACGCTGGTCCCCTGGGACTCGGCCGCCGAGATCGCCCGGTACCTGCAGGAGCTGCTCAAGAAGAAGGGCTGAGGTTGGGCCGGGGCAGGCGCCGGCGGCCGGGCCGAGCGGGGCTCACGTCCTGCGCCCCGCGTCCCGGCTGCGCTCCCGCCGCCCCGGCTCCCACTCCCCGGGATTGAAGCACTTTCTCCAGGTCCCACTTCTCCTTCCTTGTCCAGGCGAAGCCTTCTCTATGCAGCTCGGACATCCGCCCCGCGGCGGGGTGGCAGCACTAATAGTGATTTCTTTTTTTTTTTTTTACTTTTTCTTTTCTTTTCTTTTCTTTTCTTTTTTTTCTTTCCCTTTTGGCTTCACAAGAGCAATCCCTAAAAGCCGTGATGCCACCAGCCCCAGCTCAGCAGCTGAGCCTTTGCCACGGGGTTAACTGTCCCTTGAGACTTTATTCTCTGAAATAACATGACACGAGGAACAGGAGACCTTTGGGAAAGGTGGTACCTTGGAAATAAAACCTCCTGTAGTGCCCAGGACAGGGGCAGAGCGAGCGCGTCCCGCTGCGGGGGGACCTGCCCTTGGCTTCCACCTCCATCTGCTGCTGCTGCTCCCAGGGAAACGTCCCCGTGTCCGACAGGTCACCCCGTGTCTGCTGGATCACACCGACCCCCGGGGGAATCTCCCCCTGCCCGGGGCCAGAGGTGCTGAACCCCCGTGAGGTCCTGGGGCACTTTGGCATCAGGTCCCCCCTGCCTCCCCCAGCATTAATTGCCCTGTCTAATTGCACTCTGCTGGGAGCCCTGCTGGCAGCTCTTGGCTTCTCCCGGATTTCTCCGCAGCCTTACAGGTCTGAGGGCGGCTCGGGACCCCCCAAAACCGCAGAAGCCCCAACACACACCTGAGCAGCGGGAAATAACCAAAGCAGCCCCGAGTTGTTCCTCCTCTGTCACCTCCCCCCTCTTCGCTCTTCCTCCTCCGGCCCCTGGTCAACTGTGTGGAACTTAAAGCCATGGAATTAAAACGAAACACATATATACGTGTATAGATATAGATCTGTATATTGCAGACAGGTACACGAGTTGCATCCAGGACATAAACCTGGGCGTGAAGTGGCTCGGAGCCGCACAGACATGTTGTTTCTCTTCCTCGGGGGGCACAGCAGAGCAGGCCGGGCTGAAGCGATGCTCGGGGGGACCCTGCGGGGACCCGCGGCTGGGGCCGGGGCCCGGCCTTGGCCCCTCGGAGGCTCAGGCCGGGGGGACAGCAGGCAGGTCCCCGGGCTGCGGCGGGCGCTGCTCTCCTGCTCCCCGTGGGCGTGTGGCCCCGTGTCCTGGTCCCGCGGGGCCGAGAGGGTCACCAGGACCAGCCCAGGGGCCCGAGGTGCCACCCGCTGCGTCCCCATCGGCCGGGAGCTGCGGTGCCCAGTGCCGAACCTCCCAGCACCAGCCACGGTCAGGGATGCTGCCCTTAAAAATGTGAAGAAAAGGCAAAGGGGAGAGGGGCTGGGTGCTCCAGGGTGGGGGCTGCGGGATGCGGGGGATGCTGGATGTGGGGGTGCAGGGGATGCGGGATAGGGGATGAGGGGGACATGGGGGCTCAGAAGGGCTCCACGTAATTGGCGGGGAAGAAACCCGCTTCCTCGCCCATGACGCCCTCGCACCAGCCGTCCGAGTAGCGGCGGGTGACGAAGAGGAGGGCGCCGGGCGGGAAGGAGAGCTCGTTGTCCTTCTGCCGCGTGTAGGGGTACAGGGCCACCACTGCGGGGGGACAGGGACCGTGGGGCTGGGGGCACAGGAGCAGCCCCCGGCATCGCCCCATCCCAGTCCCGCCGGTGCCGGGGCAGAGCTGGGCCCCCAGTGCCGCGGTTGAGGACGGGGGCTCAGCCAAAAGTGTACGGCAAAGGGACGGGGAGGGTCTGGAGACCACTGTACCTTTCTCCAGGTAGCTCTCGGGGACCCAGGGGGGGTCCTCTGCGGCGGGGGGTGGTGGGGGGGCCACATCCTCAAAGGCGGGCAAAGCCGGTGGTGGCAGCAGCCCGAGGTCGTCAGGGGCTGCAAAAATCACGGAAAAATCACAGAGACAGCGGGTTCCACGGGGAGCAGCGGCCACGTGCAGCCCCCCTGTGTCCCCACTCACCCCCCATGTCCCTGCTCACCCCCACGTTTGGTCCCCACTCACCCCCACACTGAGTCCCCGAGTGCTCACCTGGGGACACGAGGTCCAGCAGGGACACGGGCAGGTCCCCCGGTGGCGGGGGGGGCAGGTCCCCAGGGAGGGCCGGGGGTGGCGGGATGGTGGCCACAGGGAGTGGCGGGATGGTGGCCACAGGGGGTGGCGGTGGCCCCGGCGGGGGACACACATCTTCAGTGGGGGCTGCCGGGGCTCCACTCGAGCTGGGGGGGGCGGCAGTGTCAGGGTGGGGGCGGCTCTGTCCCTGCTTTTTGAACACAAACACTTGTCCCATGCCAGGACGAGGTGCCACTTGCCATGGTCACCACGTGGGCAGATCCTGGTGTCTGCGTGTGAACCCCAAACAACCCCACGCCCCCCAACAAACCCCCTGAACGCCCTGGACAAACCCCCTCCCCACCCCCAGCAAACCCCCGTCCCCAGCAGGGACCCTCCGTCAGGGGATAATTTTGCTCTAGAGAGACAAGTGCTGCCCAGGGCAGCAGATTTCCCACTCCCAAAAACCGTGTTTTGTCAAAACGCCTTTGCAGCAGAACTGCCCTGGCAGCAGTGACGGTGGCTGCCCTGGGCTCCCCTGAGCCCCCGGCTCCCCCGTGCCCCCCAGAGCCCCCGGTACCCGGCAGACGCCAGCGAGGAGGAGGAGGAGGCCGTGGAGAGCTTGTCCTCGGGCACCACGGGCGGCTGGACGGGCTCGGGGACACAGGCGCTTCTCCTGGGGACAGAGTGGCTGCTGACCCCCCTGGCACAGGGATGGGGACAGGACCCCCACGGCAGCAGCATCGGGCGAGCCCGAGGTGCAGCTGGGGGCTCTGTCCCCACCCTTGTCACCTGCTGGGTGACACAGGTGAAGCCCCCGACCCGCAGCCTCACCCCAGGGTGCCCCCCGCCTGCGCCGCCGCCTTCGTCCCCCTGCGAGCCAGGGTGCCGGTGCGGGACAGCTGGGTGCTGTGGTCCTGCGGGACAGGGGACACAGGGACACCATGGGGCAGGGCAGCTGCAGCTGCCCCACGAACTCGTTGAACCCCAGAGGGCTGCACCCCCTGTGGGAGCAGCACCCCGAGGTCCCTGTCCCCCACGTGGGAGCAGCTGAGCGGAAGGAGCCGCCGGCGCTGGGTGCGGAGGCGGCCGAGAGGCACCAGCCACCGTGGGAACCGCGGCCCCGTCACTGTCACTTCCCCCGCGGTGGCTTCACCCGGGGCTGGTGCCTCCCAGGCTGCCGAACCCCCCCACGGGTCCCTTCCTGCGCGGGAGCTTTTGGGGGTGGGAGAAGCACCGTGGGGGGGAGGGCAGCTTAGTCCCCCCACACCAATGGCCTTTGCTGAGCATTGTGTGCCTCAGTTTCCCTTTGCCACACATGACCGTGTCCCCTCCCCACACTGGAAGCCTCGGGGGAGAGTCTTGGCTGCAGGACACGGACAGACCCCGCTGCTCCATCAAGGGGCGGCTGAGCCCCCGTGTGCACCCACCAGTGCCACCCTGGGGACACTGGGGACCCAGAAAGCCCGCCCGGGGTCCCAGCCCCTCGCTGACCTTCACACCGTGGCCGACGTCGTCCAGGACGCTGAAGCTGAGGGGTCTCCTGTAGTAGGGCTCCAGGCAGGGGGGGCCGGGGGGGGGCACGATCTTCTGGTGGGACGGGAACGTCTTGCTGGTGGTCAAGGAGCCGATCTCGCGGCGAGACACCTTCTCCTTGTGCATGTCCACCCTCTGCGGAGGTGACACTGTCCCCACTGCCCCTTCCCGGGTCCTCCCCACATCCCACCACCCTCCCCAGCCCCGTATTGGCAGCAGGATTGAGCCCGAACCCCCTGGTCTGGCTAAAACCGCAGGGACAGATCCTGCTCTGCTCTGTCACAGCAGGACAAGTGACACCGTCGATGCCACCACAGGGGACTTGGCCTGTCCAGGAGCAGGGGACAGGGGACAGGGCAGTGCCGGGGAGACGCGTGAGCCTCTGCCACCCAGAAGCTGTTTTCGTGCCGTGACACGGGGCTGGGTGACCCCCCCGGGAGAGGCTCCTGCATCCCCCTGCAAGGGGACGCTCCGGGGGTGAGCGCGGGGAAGGGGGTCCCCAGCCCCTCCAGCTGCCCGAACCCCCTCCCAGCACCCAGAGCCCCCCGGATGGTCCCACCTGGGCCACGCAGCCGACCGCGGCCTCCAGCTGGCGCAGCTCGGCCGCCTGCAGGTCCAGCAGCCGCAGGAAGGCGCCGGCCAGGCTGCTGACCTGGTAGGTGACACTGGCCAGGGACTGCGTGCTCAGCGCCATCGTCTCCTCCAGCGCCCGCCGCGCGTCGCTCGCCTGCGGGGAAGCGGCCGCTGGGACGAGCTGCCCGGTGTCCCCACGGGGTCACACGGGGGCAGAGATGCCTCCTTCTGCTTTCCAAATGCATCAGCCTGCCTCCAGCTCCGCAGCGGGACACACGGTCACACAGACACACGGGCAGGCACCCACCGGCGGTGCCACTCGGCTGTTCCAGCTCTAGGGATTCCCCGGGATTCCTCCCCAAATGCTGCTGGTCCCACAGGTGACAGAGCTGAGAGCCCAGCTCAGCCTCCTGCCACCCTTGGGGACAGCCAGCTGTGCCACCAGCGGCCACACCTGGGGACAGCCGGCCATGCCACCGGCCAGTCACACCTGGGGACAGCCGGCCGTGCCACCGGCGGCCACACATGGGGACAGCCGGCCGTGCCACCAGCCAGTCACACATGGGGACAGCCGGCCGTGCCACCAGCGGCCACACATGGGGACAGCCGGCTGTGCCACCAGCCAGTCACACCTGGGGACAGCTGGCCGTGCCACCGGCCGTGCTGGGGATGGTGTCTGTTCTCATCAGACCCCCAAGGCCTCGCCCTTCATCCCAAACCCACCCAAGAGCTGAGCAGAAAAGCTGCTGTGCAGCAAGAGGGGAAACTGAGGCACGAGACAAAAGCCCGAAGACAAGCAGCAGCACACAGTGCTCGGTGGGACATGAACAGGGATGCTCAGGCTCCCGTCCCCGTGGGCAGAGCCACCCCCCAGGACCCCCCATCCCACCCGGGCTCCCCGCTGCCCCCAGCATCACACCCAGCCCCAGCGCCGCCGCTCGTCCCGCGGCGTCCCCGCCGTCCCCGTCCCCTCACCTGCAGGTAGTTGCTCTCGCAGTAGTCGGCCACGCGCAGCAGGTTGCCGTGGTGGTCGCGCAGCAGCTGCCGCCCGGCCGGGATGTCGCGCTGCCGCAGGCGCTGCAGCTCCGCCATGGCGGCCCGGGCCCCACTTCCTCCCGCCCGCGCGGAGCCGCCGGCGGAGCTGACGCAGGGCCCGTGGGCGCCGCGGTGTCCCCGTCCCCCCCAGGGACACCCCGCGGGCGGGGAGCCCGCCCCGCCACCTTCGCTGCGGCTCTTTGGGGTGGCCAGGGGAGGTGGGGACAGGCTGGGGTCACCCCGGTGGGGCAGGGGGTGACAGCTGTGACAGAGGGACTGTCAGCACAGGGTGGGGTGAGCGCCTGAGAAGCTGCCGAGACCCCAGCCACCCCCTCTGCCACCCGTCATGAGCCACCGGCACCGTCCCAGCACGCGTGGGGCTGAGCCGGGCTCGGGGACATCCAGGGACGGCAATTCCCGTCCCCTCGCCTTTGCCACCCAGAGCGGAGGGCAGCGCTTGGTCCTGCACCGCGGAACGGCCCCGAGCGCCCTGCGCACCCCACACGGCATCGCCGGGTCACCCCGGCCCTGCTCAGCGCAGGGCATGTGACGATGACACCGCGGAGGCTCAGGACGGCGTGTCCCCCTGTGCTTTGCTCGTGTTTCACATCCCCGCGGGTGAGGCCGTGGCGAGGGCAGGAAATTCTCACTCTGAGTGCTTGGAAATCCCCCCGCCCTCCTCCTCCTCCCAGGCGCTTCCTCAGCCCCCCCGGGCTCGCCCCCAGCTCTGGTCACTTGGGTGAGGAGCGAACTCCTGCCAAGGCTCGGCCCTTCCTGGCCGGGGGTGAGCGGAGGGATGGATTTCCTCCCCAAACCTGAGGGAGCAGGAGCCACCCCAGCTGCTCCGGCCCTGGGGACAGCCCCAGCCAAACCCCGGGGACCCCCAGCCCAGCTGCCCCCTCGCCGTCCCTCCCGGACCCCGCAGAAGCTGCTCCCGTTCCCACAGGGGACGGTCCCTCTGTCCCAGGTGGGGCAGGGCACCCATGGCCAGAGCCCAAGGGCCGCCCCACCCGCCCTTCCTCCCATCCTCATCCTCCCCCACCGATTTCCCCGGCCTTTGGGGCTAATGCCCAACACCTGACCAGCTTATTCCTGAGTCTATTATCAGCTTAAGGACCAAAGACATCTGCTCCCGCAGAGCTGACGGAGTCTCGGAGCGCGAGGTGCAGCCGGCGCCGTCTCCTCCCGGACGGGACGGTCTCTGAACATCTCTGCTGCTGAGCGGGGTGGCCCCGTGTCCCCAAGGTGAGTGGCTTTATTTCCCCCACGTACAAAGAGCACCGTGGGGTCCACGCGGTTTGGAGCCGCCTCCGCCGTGGGTCGGTACCGCGGCTCTTGGCTCTGCCGCGAGCATCTCCCGGGGCCGGGATGGGCTCGCACCCGCGGGAGCCGCTGCACAAACCCGGCAGGGTCTGCGGAACACAAGCCCGAGACCTCCCAACGCAGGGCCAAGGCACATCCCAGCTTAACCACCGTTATTGTTTTATTTAAAAGGTTATGGCCAGGCTTTTGAATCCAAGTTTTAACATGGGAGGAGATCTTGGCAGTGCAGGCGGGCTGCGCGGGAATCACACAACCCTTGGATGGGCTCTCGGGAAAAAAACAGGGCTTTTCCAACGCACATGGCCCAAAACACCTTCTGCGGCAGCAAACAGTGCCTCTGCGTGCAAATACCGGGTTCACAGCAAGGAAGGGGCCATAATCCGTGTTATCACTTACCTGGGGAACGCATAAGGAGGGGAGAGAAGGAAAAAAATATATATATATATATATTTAGTTCCTTAGCAAACCTGCAAAGATGCTCTCACCCAGGCACAGGACACCGATTGGGAAGGTCTGGTTTGCACATCTGGGCATCCATGTGAGTTCAGCCAGCCCCAGCTCCTTGTGTTTTGGGGGAACGGCCCCTGTGGCAGCAAAGATCTCCTTGAAACGCAGGCTGGATCCTCCTCTGCTGCCCTCAGGCCGCCTCTGGCGCTCGCTGAGCCTGCGGAGAACAAGCAAAGTGACAGCAGGTGCTGCAAAGGGTTTGGAAGGTGCCTGGAAGGTGCCTCCCGCCTTGGTGGGGTTTTAGCACCAGCCCGTGTCTCACCACGGGGCAGCTCGGACACGAGCAGCATTTGCAATGTGATCAGGGCTGAAGCCACAGTCCTGCTGTGCACCAACCTGCCCTTTCCCCGCGGGTACAGGGAAAAATGGCTCAGGACATGACGGAGAAGGAGCTGCTGAAGATGGAGCTGGATCAGCTGAAGAAGGAGGTGAAGAACGAGAGGCAGATGGTGAGTTTGTCACCCAAAACACAACAGGGCCATTCCCCGGGGCAACTTCCTGACCCAATCATGCTGCAAAGGGGAAAAAAACCGCAACCCCTGACATTAGCCCTCAAATACAGGCAGAAATAGGGGTGTTCACACCTCTCCCCTTGAGCGAAACCCCTGCGGGGTTGCCCCATGTCCTGCAGCCCCGCGCCCACCCAGCTGCCCGGGACACCCTGGGGACACTCTTGGGGACACCCCACGCTGGGTGGGGTGTTCACGGCCGCGGGTCCCCCCTCCCGGCCCCACACGCGGGTGGGTGGGCAGCCCACAGCGAGGGCCCGTCCCCGGGACCCCCGTGCAGCGTCTCCTCCCTCGGCAGGTGTCCAAGACCGGCAAGGAGCTGAAGGAGTACATCGAGTCCATGGCGGGCGAGGACCCGCTGCTCAAGGGGATCCCCGAGGACAAGAACCCCTTCAAGGAGAAGGGCGGCTGCACCATCAGCTGACCGGCCGCCGCTGTCCCCGCCGGGCACGGGGACGGTCCCCTGCGCAAGCCAGGACTGGCGCAAACCTCCGAAAACTCCGAAACCTGCTTTTCCTGTAGTCTGACCTCAGCGCCAGGGAGTCCAGAACCAAAGTGTAGCATGTCTGAAGCAACGCAACAGAAGAAAAAAAAAGAAAAAAAGAAAAAAAAGAAAATAAAAAAGATAAAATGAGAGGGGAAAAAGGAAAAAAGAAAAAAAAAGAAAAAAGTAGAAAAAAAGGAAGGAAAATATTTTTTTAAAAGAAAAAAAAAAGGGGGGGGAAGGAAGAAAAAGAAAAAAAAAAAAAAAGGAGAACGACCACCTGCCAGCACAGATGAGGCTCGGCAGCCAGCGCTGTGCCCCTTCGTGCTCTCACAGCTGATTTTCATTCGGTTTCCTGCAAGCAAAACTTCTGCATGTTTGGCCAGCAGCTTTGCAAGGCCAGAGCAGCTTTTCCAGGACAAATTTCTGCCCCCCGGACAGGCCCAGCGGAGCCTGGGGGCACAGCCAGCGCTTCAGCGCACACGTGTGGGGTCTGCTCTTTGGGGTGGTTTTTTGGGGGAGGACATTGGGTTTTTCTAAGTCCATTACATCTTTCAGCAAACTCTCCCAAACATCCCCAGATGTTCAGCCCCACACAGCAGCTGTTTATTTCAGAGTCCCTCGGGTCCCCACGAGCCCCGAGCCCGGCCGGCGGCTGCTGGGGGGTCACATCGTCCCACGGCGCGTTCAGACACAAAGATAACGGCTGCGAAGCCACAGCAGCACCGGGGCTCTTCCAGCCGCGGGCGGGCTCTGTGCGGCGGCGGTGGGGCAGCCGCACGCCGGGGCGTCGGGGGCGGGCGGCCCCGATGCGGGGGCTGCGGGAGCGCGTGGGGGCGGACCGGGACCAGCTCAAACACGGTGCTTGCAGGAAAACCGCCTCCCACCGCCCCCGGAGCAGCGCTTTCCGCAGGGGCCGGCGCCGCGCCCGCGGGGCTGGGGGTTCCCCACGGAAGAGGCTTTTCCTGGGGTGGGGGCTCCCCCGCTCCCTGCAGCCAGCGTCCCCCGAGCACAAAAAAACACAAAGGTGGTTTGGTCCTTTTCTCGCAGACGCTAAATAAACCCGCCAGCTCCACCGCGGCCTCTGTCGTTCTTGGGGCCGAGCTGTGCCTAATCCGGGCCGATCCTCCGCAGCGCGGCCACGCCCAGAGGGGATTGACCCGTTAATCGCCGTTAAACGGCTGGAAACCTGCGTCAGAGCCGGCTAAGCCGCTTCTGAAGGGATTCGGGACGCTTCTGACCCAACCCCGGGTTACGGCAGGGCCGAGACTTGGGGGCTGCTTCCCCCAAATCCTACACTACCAACCCCCATGACACCGGAAACGCCACTGCGCCCCGGGAGGCAGCGCCGCCGCACTTTAAGGCGTGGGAGGCGGGGCGGAGAGCACTTCTAACCAATAGCAGTGCGGGAAAGCGAGAGTGTCATCCCGCACGCCCAATCAACAGCGTCATCTGGCTGTGGGCGTGTACCACCGGGCCCGCTTTCACGCATGCGCAGTGATGAGCCGGCGCCGCCACACTTTAATGCGTGGGAGGCGGGGCGGAGAGCACTTCCAACCAATGGCAGTGCGGGAGGGTGAGAGTGTCATCCCGCACGCCCAATCAACGGCATCATCTGGCCGCGGGCGTGTACCACGGCCCCGCTTTCACGCATGCGCAGTGATGAGTCGGCGCCCCCGCACAAAATGGAGCCCGGCAGGGACGGTAGCTCGTAAAGAGTGACACCGGTGACACCGGCTGTCCCCCCACTCCCCGTCCCGCTTCGCAGCCGCCTCCGCGCCGGGAGCGCGGCGGAGACGAGCCAAAAAAAAAATAAATAAATAAAAGGGAGAAACCGCGAGGTCCCACCGAGATTTGAACTCGGATCGCTGGATTCAAAGTCCAGAGTGCTAACCATTACACCATGGGACCGCTGCGTCCTCTTTGCGCCGCCGCCCCTTCAGTCTGTCACACCCGCGGGTGACACCGACCCGCGTCCCACACCCGCAACCTCCGGACCCTCCCGGGGGGGCTCAAGACCACCGAGAGCGACCGAACGGTCGCTCTCGGTGGTCTTGAGCCCCCCCGGGAGGGTCCGGAGGTTGCAGCGCACTCAGGCCCGTAGCATCCCCGGGATGTCCCCGAGCGTCACCGCTGCCCCCCCCTCCTCGTCCCCAGCCTTCAACACCCGGTTCCCCCCCTTATTTCTCTATTTTTTCCCTCCATTCCCCCCTCTATTTCTCTATTTTCCCTCTATTTCATTCCCGTATGTCTCTATTTTCCCTCCATTCCCCCATTTATTTCCCTATTTTTCCTCATTTCACCCCTTTCTCTATTTTTTCCTCTTTTCACCCTTTTATATCTCCTCTATTTCACCCCTTTATTTCTCTGTTTTTCCCTCCCCCAGCTCCATAAAAAACCCACAAACACACTATTTTATTTTTTTGCTTTTTTTTTTTTTCCCTCTTTATTTTTGAAGATGAAACAGTGGAGAAAAGCGGTTTGTGGCCCCCCCAAAAAAATAAAAAAATCAAGCTGTCTGGAAGAAAACTGGAGCCCCCGTCCATCCATCCCCAACTCCACCCCCCACCCACAGCCAGGGAGAGCACGGATTAAAGAGGCAAGAGAGGAGGGGGAAAAGCTGGAAAGGAAACAAATCAGCTGAAAAGAGGAAAAACATCATTACAGGAAAGTATGATTTTTTTTTTTTTTCTGAATAACCTGAACTTGTCCTGGGGGGGCTCCCATGGGTGGGGAGGTGTGGGGTGCTCCCAGGTGCGGGGTGATGTGGCCCCCAAATGTGGCTCTGCGACCCCCCTCGTGTTGCTGCTGTCCTGCCCCCAAAACAGTTTCTGGGGAAAATAATAATAATAACAAAAATGAGAAACATTGATTGCAATTTCCCCAGCAAAAAATGGGTTCAGCCCTGCCGGGCCAGCGGAGCGAGGAGGATGGGGGTGAACTGCTGATGGAAGAAGTGAATACCCATGTCCAAAAGGAAAAAAAATATAAAGAAATGGAAGATCGAGCATGAAGAGAAAAAAAAAAAAAAGCGACAAAACATTAGTCACAACCAAACATTTCGAACTGCTGAGGTCTGGAGCTTTTACAACTAATGACCACTTTAAAGTGAAAAGAAATCCCAGAAATTCTATTTTTAAAGAACATTTTTCTTTGGAAAAAGAGAGTAATTTTTTTTTTTCCCCTAAACTACAGCCCGTCGAGTTGCCCCTACCTGGGTTTTACCTACTGGCGCTAAGAGGTAGATAAACAAACCAGAATTGGTTACGGATCAGGTCTGTGGGTTCCGTCAGCGCAGGAGCCGATGGAGGGGACAGTGACACGGGGGTCACGGTTTGGGGCCGGATTTCCTCCTGAGGTCGAGGAATTTGATCCCAAGGTGAATCCGGATGCGCTTGGAATGAACAGATGCAATTAACTGCTGGGTAACGAACGCTCACACCAATTATGGCCGTTGGAAAGATCACCCTCTGCCGCGATTCCAGGCAATCCCATCGATTTCCCAGGACGATGGGAGCGCCTGGTGAGCCCCACACCATCCTTGTCCCCTGTCCCTGCTGCTGGACCTGGTGGCACTTTGCAGAGACTGTTCCCAAACCAGGCCAGAAAAAACGGCCTCAGCTCTGGCACACGCTCTGGCACACATCCACCTCCCGGAGATTCCATTTGTTTTTTAAGCCAAAAAAAACCCTTTTGCTGTTGGCTTGTGCTGATCTGCAGCTCCCAAATGCTTTCCACAGTTCATAAGCCACCGCTCTGCCGCCGTCTGGCACAGCATCCCACCACCACCGTGGTCTGGCACAGCATCCCACGGGCACAGCATCCTGCTGCGGTCCAGCAAAGCATCCCACTGCATCCCATGGACACAGCATCCCGCTGTGGTCCAACACAACATCCTGTGGACACAGCATCCCGCTGTGGTCCAACACAGCATCCCGTGGACACAGCATCCCACTGTGGTCCGACACAGCGTTCCCCGGACACAGCATCCCACTGTGGTCCGACACAGCATCCCATGGACACAGCATCCCACTGTGGTCCAACACAGCATCCCGTGGACACAGCATCCCACTGTGGTCCAACACAGCATCCCGTGGACACAGCATCCCACTGTGGTCCAACACAGCATTCCCTGGACACAGCATCCCGTGGACACAGCATCCCGCTGTGGTCCAACACAGCATCCCGTGGACACAGCATCCCACTGTGGTCCAACACAGCATCCCGTGGACACAGCATCCCGCTGTGGTCCAACACAGCATCCCGTGGACACAGCATCCCGTTGTGGTCCGAAACAACATCCTGTGGACACAGCATCCCGCTGTGGTCCGACGCAGCATTCCATGGACACAGCATCCCACTGTGGTCCGACACAGCATTCCATGGACACAGCATCCCGCTGTGGTCCAACACAGCATCTCATGGACACAGCATCCCGCTGTGGTCCGACACAGCATCCCATGGACACAGCATCCCACTGTGGTCCAACACAGCATCCCGTGGACACAGCATCCCGCTGTGGTCCGACACAGCATCCCATGGACACAGCATCCCGCTGTGGTCCAACACAGCATCCCGTGGACACAGCATCCCGCTGTGGTCCGACACAGCATCCCATGGACACAGCATCCCGCTGTGGTCCAACACAGCATCCCATGGACACAGCATCCCGCTGTGGTCCGACACAGCATCCCCTGTCCAGCCCTGGGCTCCTCGCCAGCTCTGAGGTAGTTTGCACGTGCACATTCCCCGCTCACAGCACCTGCACGGCCTCCAGAATAAAAATAATCGTGGTTTAAGAGCCTCTGGCTGGTTTTGTTCTGCTCCACTCCGGATCTCATCCACAATCACAAATGAGTTAAAAAAAGAAGCAAAATTTTTAAAAAATAATAATAATTTTTTTAAAAAGCCTGATTTCACCGAATGGGGACACATCTCTCTCCTCCCCATGCACTGCAGATGCGGAGCTGCCGCCGGGCATCCCAAATTAATTAATCCCGAATTAATCCTGCCACCCCAGCCCAGCCCGAGCAGGCGCCGGAGCCAGCGCCTTGTCCAGTGGCTGTGCCTATCAGGAGAGCGCACGGTTCAGGGGATTACACCGACTTCATCCACGCAAAACAAAAAGCTACAGTGGAAAACAGAAATGGAAAATGGGGAAAAAAAAAACAAAACCAAAAAAACCCACAACAAACACCTCAGTTACTAAATTCTCTGAAAACAAGAAAGTTCCAAAAATATCAGAAGCCTATGTTGCGTGGAGCACCAAGGGACAGGGAGGGAAGATCTACATCAATAAAAAGAAATGGAATTAAACTAATGTCTTCAACTGCCTAAGAGCAAGTCTGTATTTCTGATCTTTTTTTTTGTTTTAAGTCAAGAAAGCACTCAAAATAGTTGGAGCTAAAAATTAAAAAGATTTTTTTTTTCTGGCATTGATTAACTATCTGACTAACTTTTACTGCTTTTTCCCCTTTTTTTTTTTAATGTGTTTAAAAAATAAAACCAACCCCCAAACCTAATGCCCAGGAAACATAAAATGTCGCTCAGAGGCAGGTTCTTTGCAGTATTTACAGTGGATTTTCCTCTAGTTGGACTCCACAGAAGGGCTGGGGGGTCACCGCCCTGGCGTGGCTCCGAGCGGCCGGGAACGAGCACAAACAGCACCCGCCACCCGGGGATTTTTCCCTTTTTCTTTTTCTCCAGCTGAATGGCAAGAGGAGACACCATTAAAACGAGGCGAACCCCCAAACCCCAGCCCCCCGCGCGGCCGCTCGTCCCAGTGCCACTTCGCAGGGGACACGGCACCGAGGGGCACCCCGCGGGGGGAAGCTGAGGCACGGAGAAGTGCTTTGGCTGCCCGCAGCCCCCCCAGCAGAACCCCGTTTTTCCCGTGCCCCCCCTGCCCCACATCAACCCCCATCCCTCCCCACCCCACGGGCGCTTCCAGACCCCCTGGGGCAGGGCTGGGGCTGCTCCTTGATCGTGGGGGAAAAACAAATTAAAATGAAAAAAAATCAGCCCAGAATTCTTTCTGCTGGGATAAACACAATTTGGTTCCCCCAAATCCCCGTTTGTTGGGGTGCGAAGAGCAGCCGGAGGAGCTGCTGCGGGGCCGGGGGTCCCTCCTGCTCCTTTTGGGGTTTTTAGAGGGTTTTCTTCTGCTTTTCCACCCCAGGCCTGACCCAGGGGCTCACCCGCGTCTGCTGCCCCCCACCTCACCCACCCACATCCCAGCTCATCCCAGCTCATCCCAGTTCGTCCCGCTGTCCCTCCTCCCAGCTCAGCTCCAGAGAAAGACGGGAGATGCTCGGAGGCGGCTTCCTTACTGCAAATCACTTTATATAAATAATTTCCCTTGGGAAAAAGAGATTCCCCCCCAAAAAAGCACCGACCGCTTCTACCTTGGGGCAGCAGGACCAGCGTGGAGGGGGAAGCACCAAAGGTTTCCCTGAATCACCGGATTTTAGGTCAAATCTCACCGCAACAACCAGATGGACAGGACGGGGGGTGCTCGGGTGGGATTGGGGTGGTTTTCATGGTTTGGTTTTGTTTTGGTTTTTATCCCTCAATGATACAGTTTGAACCAGTTATCAAAAAACGCTTGCTGTTGGAAAAGACAATTATAATCACCGATGTCTGAATACAGTTCTGTGCAAGGCTGAGAAAAAAAAAAAAAAGTAGAGAGCCAGAGATTTCAAGTAATAAACTGGTTTTTTCCAAGGACAAATGCCAGTCCTCCTTAATTAAAAAAAAAGAAAAAAAAAAAGAGCAAAAGCCCATGGAAGCTCCTCTCCCAGGGAGGGCCAGGAGCTGCCAAGCCCAATTTTGCTCCTTTGACCCCACTTTTCTGGGAAAAAAGGGTCAACGCTTCCCTCCAGCAGCGATGGGCACAGGGTGGCGGACGGGAAGGCAGCGCCCCCCACGCCAACGTTCACTGCACCACCACCGAATTTTGCATGATTTAAAAATAATGTTCAAAAGAGGGTCTTTTTCCTGCAGGTACAGTGAAAAATACCAAGATGGGACTTAAAAAATAAACCAAACAAAGCCCGTGAACCTTTTGGAGCAGGAGAGAGGGTCAGTGCTGGGGCTGGGCTCACCCCCCTCCTCCACGTGCGCCTGGAGAAAACAAAAATTGGCTCCCGTTCGTTTCTCTCTTTCTCACTTTTTTTTTTTTTTTTAAAATCGCTTATCCTCGGTAAAACGGAGGCAAATCTCTGTAAAACATTTCACAGCATCATAGTGGAGAAGATGGTTTGACGCTGCCCCCGCGGCAACACGGGAGGCCGATCCGTTTGGGTTCGGAGATATATATAAATATATATATACATATACATATATATGGCTTCCAAGTGTTAGAAAACAAATGGCCTGAGCTGGTGCGGTTTAAATCCCAGCAAGCCCCGCGTCCCTCACTTTGCATAGTCCCCGTGTCCCGAAGCGGAACATTCCTGATCCCAAAGCTCTTTCGTAACCTGATTTCTCGATGGAGTTGGATGAGAAAAGCTTTTCAGCCAGTGGCAGGGTTGGGTTGGGTCTGGTTTGGGTTTTTTTTTCAAATTTAATTTAAAAAAAAAAAAAGAGAAAGAAAAAAAAAAGAAAGAAGTTGGGTTTTACCAATTGCAAAAGTTGGTGGGCTCCAATTTGTCCAAGGTCTCAAAGAGTCGCGACATCCGACAGCTCGTGTGTGCTGGTGAAACTCGTGAACTGGCATGAAAAGGCCCCAAAAAGCAGCTGCTGCTGCTGCCATCTTTTCCACTATGGCTGAAATCCCTGTCGTTCTCCATAGAGAGCTCATAACACCTGCTTACCTGCACATAACTCCTGGCTCATAAGAAATTATGAAACTTAACTTCTCTTTTCATTAAAAAAATAAAATATTCAAGACTATCAGCTTTTATATAAAATATCAGCAAGCCCCCCAAAAAAAAAAAAAAAAAAAATCAATTGCTGAGGTAACTTCATACCTTGAGGTAGCTTTTTTTTTCCTTTTCTCTTCTTTTTTTTTTTTTTTTTTTTTTCCTGTTTTTCTCCTCTCGTTGCTCACACACAGCGATCCCTGCCCCCCCATCTCCCCGGCGCCGCGATGGTTTGGGGACAGTAACTGCGGCCGCGGCCCCTCGGCACCAGCCCCCGGAGCCGCGTTTTCCAGCCGGGTTTGGCTTCGGGAAAACGCCGCTCGAGCCGGGGGGGCCGGTCCCCACTTGGGAAAACAAGGGCTAAAACATCAGTGCGAGGTTTGTTCCAAATTGCCTCCTTCCAGCCCCAGACCGGCTCGCCCAGGGGGCCGTGCAGGATCCAGAATCGTCCCTCTCCTCCAAAATTAATCCCAGTTTGGCTTTGCCACCCTCCCGTCCCGATTTGCAGGAAAATCAGTGTAAATCCGTATTTGGGCTGGATTTGCAGCAGAAAAGCGCGGGGAGACGAGCCCTTCGCCTGCCCGGGAGAGGCGGTGGCAGCAGTTACTGTCCCTGCCAAATCCTCAATATTAAAAACAAACCATTAAAATATATCTGAAATATAAAATCCACATAAGAGTGACGGGAATCAGTGACCATATTACATTCGGCTGACATATATATTTGGTATCGTCTCATGAGAACAGTTTTTCTTACCGCAGAAAGGAGGGTGGTGGTTGGTTGCCTTTTTTCTTTTTTTAAATAGTGAAAAAAAAATGGTTTTAAACTAGTAAAAATGTGCCAAATTTCAAGACAATTTTTTCCCCACCTAGAGAAATTTGGAGCGGGGGAAATAAGACACGAATTGCCCCAGGGGGGTTAATGCGAGCTGGCACCTCCCTGGTTTGCTAATAAAAATATTCCCTGGGTGTTTTCTGAAAAACAACCTGTAATTGCCCATGGCCGAGCCCTTAGAGGCTCTGCCGGCACTTCTGCATGCACCGAGTTACCATAATCCAATTGTTAACCAAATTAATCCAGTATTTCCTACCAAGCAGGGGGTTCTTTGCTTCTCTGTTTGTTTTTTTGGGTGGTGGTTTATTGCTGTTACTGAAGGGAGGAGGGAAAAGCAGCTCGTCCCTCGCCCCGGACACTTCACCTCGTCTAGGACGGGTCGTCTCCTCCGCAGCGGAGATCACTGAGAAAGAATCACGTGTCCCGTCTCTGACGTTATTTCACAGGCTCAAAACAAAAACAAAAAAGTAAAAAAAAAAAAATAGTATTTCTTTAAACTAACCTAAAATGAAAAGAAACATTTGAACATCCAAAAAAAAAAAAAATCATCCTGGAAAACAGAGGTGCTGTCCTGGGGTTTTATCTTTTTTTTTCCCCCTGCAATGGATCTTGTTATCAACAGGGGTTGGTAAGAATTCACTGGAACTCGTCTTGGAAAAAAAAAATTAAAATAAAATAGGTAAAAAAAAAATCAAACTTAGAAGCTCCAAAGGCTGCACGTGGCTCTGGGAACGTCCAGCAGCTGCCGGGGGGAAGCGAGAGGTTGGGGCTGGGGCGGGACCCCAAAGGCGACTGAAATCTGGGGCAAATTCTGCGCCCGAGAGGGGCCCTGAGCGGCACCTCTCGCTCCATTTCAGTAGCTGTCCTGGCACACGGAGCTAAAAAAGGACCCAATTTCTTTTCTTTTTTTCTTTCTTTTTTACCCTAGCATCTACCCGGGAAGCCAATCAAACTGCCTTTCAATCTCGATCAGTTAATGAAAAAATTATCATCTGTCTACGGTAACTGATTCCCAGCCACTCTTAAGCCCGGCCTTGGCTGCTCGGTGCTGCTGCAGGAGCCGCTCTCATTTCCTCCGCGCTTGCGTCTGGCTCTGTCCCTTCTGGTGCTGCTGCTTCACCTGCGCCAGGATGTCCCGGATCTTGCGCTGAGCCATCTGCGGGGACAGGGACAAAGCGGGGAGCTGGGGGACCCTGGGGCCGGCGAGACCCCCGGGACAGGGACGTGGCTTTGCACAGAATCACAGAATCACTTTGGTTGGAAAACCCCGTCAGGATCACAGAGTCCAACCGTAACCCAGCCCCGGCACTGCCCCGTGTCCTGAGAACCTCATGTCCGTCTGTCCAACCCCTCCAGGGATGGTGACTCCAGCACTGCCCTGGGCAGCCTGTTCCAATGCCCCACAGCCCTTTGGGGAAGAAATTGTTCCCCAGATCCAACCTTGACCTCCCCTGGCGCAACTTGAGGCCGTTTCCTCTGGTCCTGGCGCTTGTTCCTGGGGAGCAGAGCCCGACCCCCCTGGCTCCCAGCTCCTTTCAGGCAGGTCAGAGATCAGAAGGTCTCCCCTCAGCTCCTGTTCTCCAGCTGAACCCCCAGCTCCCTCAGCCGCTCCCATCACACTCGTGCTCCAGCCCCTCACCAGCTCCGCTCCCTTCTCGGAACTCTTTGAACGCATGTGGACACAACCCCGTACGAGCCACCAGAGAACCCCGGGGTGCCGGGGGGGCTGCAGGGCCATACCTGGCTGGCGTAGAAGTGCCCGATGATCTTGACGATGACCTGCTCGTTCTCGTCGGGGGTCTGGTCCCGCGGCACCACCACCTCGGCTGCCGTCAGGTTCTGCAGCTCGTTCACCTGTGGGGAGGGACCGTCTCGTTGAGTCCCCCTGGGGAATCCCAGCCGGTTCCCCAGGAAATCTGTCCCTGGGACGTCCCCAGGCACCCCCCCGGCTGCTCCTGTCCCCATCCCAGCATCGCTCCACGTACGGTTTTGCCGCCTTTGCCGATGACGCGGCCAGCAGCCGAGGCGGGGACACGGATGTGCGTCTCCAGCTTCACTTCTTCCTTCGGCCCGAAGAAGTTCTCCTCCTTCAGCTTCCCGTAAATCCGGCCCTGTGCCTGCGGGGGGGAGCGGGGGGTCAGGGGCCATCCGAGGTGTCCCACCCCCGCATGCCCCCACCATCCCCGGCGCGGACAGCATCCCGTGAAACCCCAGTTCTTGGGCTTTCCAACCAGCTCGGCCCCAGGGAGGTGCTGGGTTTACCGAGCCACAGGCCAGGCTCAAAATTGGGGTCACTCCCGCTGCTCCCCCCTCCCAGCTCCAGGGGGTGACAGAGGGACACCCCGAATTTCCCACAGTGACGGCAGCGCGGGGGGAACCTTGAACTGAGCTTCGGGGGGGCCGGTGATGACGACCATGCGCACTTTGGAGTCCGGCGTCTCCGGGGGGGCAATCTGGAGGGGGAGACAGACGGTGGCTGTGGCCGTGTCGCCCCCCGCGCCGCAGGATCGGGCCCCCAGCCCGACCACCTGGGCTTTCCAACTGGTTTTCCCAGCCAGAAAGGCCCCGGCTCAGGGTGGGACTGGCGGGGACGGGGTCCCCACCCTACCTTGATGGAGGCACTTGCGAAGCGGGAGAGCTGCTTGATGTGCTGCCCCTTCTTGCCGATGATGGCGCCGACCGCCTGCGCGGGGATGAAGACGTGCACGGTCTCCTGCTCCGGCGGCTGCGGGGACAGTGTCACCACCGGGGCTCAGTGTCACCACGCGGACGGGGCTCCAAGCCCCCCCCGGTGATGCCCACTCCCCTCCCAGGGCTGCGGGGCCGAGCACCTTCTGTGGTGCATTTGCAATAGTTTAAAGCCCGGATCCTGGGCTTTAAGAATTTCAGAAATTTGTTGGCCCTGCGGGTGGTGAGAGCCTGGCCCAGGTTCCCAGAGAGGTGGTGGCTGAACCATCCCCGGAGACACCCCAGGCCAGGCTGGACGGGGCTCTGAGCAGCCCGAGCTGGTGCAGATGTCCCTGCTCACGGCAGGGGGGGCACTGGGGGAGCTTGAAGGTCCCTCCGACCCAAACCATTCTCTGATTCTACGATTCTCGGCGCAGGGGACACCCCGGGCCGGGCGAGCGGCCGCTGTTCACCCACCATGAAGGAGCTGTACGGCGCGGCCCCGGAGACGCTGCTCGGCGGAGGGGGAACCGCGCTGGAGGAGGCCGGGAAGAGCCCGACCGCCGCCAGGTTCAGGCCAGGGATGAGGTGAGACTGCAGCTGAGGGCGAGAGGAGAGAAGAGCTCGTTTGTTGGATCGGGGCGGCCTCCCCGAGAGCCCCTGTCGGCCCGGAGCCCACTCACGCTCATGGCGGCCACGTCGTTCTCGTAGGCTTCCCGCACTTTCTTCATGATCTCCTGCTCCGCGCGGCAGCAGTTCTCGATGGAGCCCTTCACCGTGATGGTCCTCTCGGGGTTGTACAGGGTCAGGTCCTGCAGGCTGCAGGGAAAACCAGGTCAGCGCTCCGTCCTCTGCTCCTTCCCATGGGGGCTACCGGGGACACGCGGTGTCACTGTCACCACGTCCCCAGTCAGAGCAGGGACCACATCACAGTTTGAACTGGGATGTCCACTCTGCTTTCACCCCAAAAAATAGGATTTAAGAGCAAAACCCCAGTCCCAGGCATCAAACCAGCCGGTCCTGAGCTCTGCCCGGCTGGGGAGGGGACACCGAAGGGATGGGGAGGGGACACCGAAGGGATCAGGGGGACACACCAAAGGGACAGAGGGAATACAGAAAATACAAAGCCAAGATATTTCAAGAGAGCGTTGCAGAATAAAGCACCCGGCCCACAGGTGCCTTCCCAGCTGATGGGCAGCATCCCTGCCCCTCTCGCCGCATTGCCCGTCTCCTCCTCATCCTCGCCCCCGCCCCAGCCTGAGGAAGGTCAGCCCGGGTGTCCCCAAAGGCAGCGAGGAGCCTTACGATGAGATGGTGATTTTTGTCTCCGTGTCCTGCTCCACTTTCTTCAAGTTCCGCCCTTCTTTGCCGATCAGGCGCCCCACGAAGTTGTTATGGGCCAAGATTTTCAGAGGCACTTCATCAGCTCTGGAGAGGGGAATGGGTGGAAAAAAAACCCCATGAAGGATGATTTCAGCCAGGAGAGGCAGGGTTCGGTATAGAGGGACAGGGGAAGCTCAGGTCCCCCTGCTCCAAGTCCCCCGGTCCCCACAGCAAAGCTCCTGCACACAAGGGAGCATCACCCGGCGCTGGGACGGGACCTGAGCCCAGCGAGGAGCAACACAAACGCGGGGGGAACCTTACGTCTTGGTGTCCTTCGCCTCCTTCTGCATGATCTCCAGAATCATCTTGCAGGCGGCGGAGCAGCCCTCGGGGGTGGAGTGGATGCTGATGGCTTTTTCGGCAGCTCCCGCGTTTTCTTTCCGGTGCACATCGATCCTGCAGGGACAGGACGGGTACTAGGCTTGGGGGGGACTCTGCAGCTGCTCCGCTCCCCCCACGTCCCCGCAGCCCGCCCGGAGCTCACACGCAGCTCTCAGGTTATATGCACCCCGGGAAGGCAAGAGGAGTTAATTCTGGGCTCAATACTCAACATGGACGCAGCAGCTAGGGGCTCGAGTCACAGAAATCCAAAGGTGGCACCAGCATCTCTTTAGTTTAAACAACGGGAGTGATGAAGTGGTGGAACAAACCCATGCCTGGGGGGCAGGATGGGCCATCCATCACTTCACACCTCAGGTGAAGCCTTCCCTGGGGGACAGGAGCCGCAGCCAACACGAGCTCGGGGGCCAAACGCAAGAGCCGGCGGGTGAAGCTCAATGAGCTCACGCTAAATGGGACCAGCTGAAGCAGTGACGTCCCCACGCACCCACCCAGGTCCTGTCCCAGCAAAGGAGACATGTGGGAAGCACAGCCCAGAAAGCCGGGCTGGGGCCTCAGACAGCCCGTTCCCCCCAGAAAAATCAATCCAGCCTCATGTATCGCCACAGAGCCCGCCGCTCAGCGACCGCGAGACAAGGGACTCACTTGGACTGCGTCTGCTTGGTGATGTTCCTGATGGTGGCCCCTTCCTTGCCGATGATGGCTCCCACATACTGGGTGGGCACCAGGAGGCGGAGGGGGATGTCCACCGGCTGCTGCTTGGCCGGAGCCCCCGCGGTGACGGGGGAGCCCTGCCGGGGAGCGCCCCGCGCCCCGAAGCCGCCCCGCCGCCCGTTCTCCGGCCCCTGCGCCGACTGCTCGTCGGGGATGTAGGAGACCTTCAGCGTGTGGTTCTCCAGCTGGTGCCCGTTCAGCTTCATGATGGCTCTGGAAAGGGACAGGGGGTTGGGGGGGGTCCCACGCCAAGTGGCATCAGCATCAGCTCGACTCAAAACGGGCCAAGCCCTCCCTGGGGTAACGCCCGGCGAGGAAGCACCGGGAGCGGGGCAGACATCAGATGCCGTGGGGACCTGGTGGGACTTCCCAGTCAGCCTGGCTGAGCCGAAGGGTTTTCAGGGGAACGTCTCCAAGCAGGGATGGGAGCTCTGGGTGCAGGACAGGACCGTGCTGCGAGCGGTTCCCGTGTCCCCTTCGCCTGGTGATTTTTGGCCGGTGTTTCCACCCCGCTCCCGGCAGGAGCTCGGGGCTGCAGGAGCCGGAGCTGTCGGTAGATGGGGCCGGCAGCAAGAGCAATGCGAGCCAGAGCAATGCGAGCCTTCGGCTTCAGCCACAGCTCCCGCAGCCCCAGCAAACCACCCTGGCTTTCTGCGGAGACAGCACAAACTGCAGCTCTCCAGAAAGCAGTTAGTGACTCAACTCTTGGAAAAAAACACCCAAAACACTCTAAAATTGGCGGAACAGGGACTTCCCCTGCCAGCAGCCCCATCCCTGCAAGATGCGAAGGGACCAAAGATGCTCGATGAAGCACACGCAGCCCCGGAGAGGGAAAACAGGGAGAAGGGCTGCAGATCTGAGAGCAAAACGACTTGCACAAAACTCTTTCACCGGGTGCTTCCTGGCGAAAGAAGCCCCAAATATTTCACCTTATTGGGTGCAAAGCACAGGGCTGGTGTGGGTGGACATGGGATGGAAACCTTCCCAGACAAAAACCCCTCAATCGCTCAGTCCCCTCGCCCCTCCGTGCTGCTCCCGTCCCCTTCCCAGCTCCCCAGAGCCCTTCATCGGGGCAGAAGGAACATGAAATGGTGAAAACACGATTCCTTTCCCATTTGCATTCAGTGCAAAGCTTCATCTTCCCGGGCAGGACGGGGAACGGGGCTGCAGGTCCCTCGGTGACACGGCCACCAGCCAGAGGGGACACGTGCTGCCCAACACCTACCAGCTCCTATGGTATTCGGCCTCATTATTGCTTTTTCTGGAGACAGAACTCCCGACATTGTATAAGTACAATAAAATCTTTACTTGTCCTTGAGCAAAAAGTTCTGTTTTTACTCCCTGAACTGCAGAGAAAAGCCTAAAACCAGGAATGTCTGATGGGCTTTCATCAGAGGTAAAGGAAACCAAGAGTTCTGGGGTGTTTCCTCAAAGATTTGATGCATTTTTAGCTGCAATTTAGGAATTCTGGCATAATTTGAGTTCCAGCACTGGAAATCCTGTTCTCTGCAGGGAGAAGGGGCCGGAGCGGCAGCGGGGGGACAGTCTGGGGACACGAGGACACGGGCACTTACTGCCTGGTCTGCTCCCGGTTGGCATAGGTGACGTTGACAACGGCCGTCTCGCTGTCCGTGTTCACTGCAAGAAAAACGGACAAAAATTCGAAAGGCAACGCAAGCGCCTCGGGCTGAGACCCCCCAAAAAGCAGAGTCCCCACACTGTCCCCCGAGGGTGCCGGTGGTACCATGGGGACGATGCCAGCCCGGCGCCGGTGCGGGGACCCCCCCGTGCGCTCCCCAAAGCCACCGCAGGACTCGCCTTGTAGCAATGGGCAACAATAAAAAAAAGCCCCAGTGACCAGGCTGAGACCTCCTGACATCTGTAGCTGCGGCTTCTGCTGACAAAGGGAAACCGCGTGTCCGTCCTCCTCCTCCCCCCTCCAAACAGCTGGGGCAGAAAATATCTGAAATGCGGCTTCTTTTGCCGTCCTACCTTGCTCACAGTTCTCCACGGTGCCATACTGGGCTAGCAAACCATCCAGAACCTGGAAAACGGAGGGAAAAAAATAAAACCACTTTACACTGAGACCGTCAGGACAGAGCAGGGAAATAAAATCAATCAATAACGGCAGCTTCCTAGTCATTAAGGTTTCACAAGCAATTAGCCGGAGGAAGCTCCCGCCTGGCCCAGGCCAAGGGGCCTCGGAGCCGGGGGGACGGGAAGAGTCGGGAACGTCCTGGCAGCGGCGGGAAGAAAGGATCCATTCTGTCCCTTACACAATGGATAAATCACTATAAATTGGTATTAATGGGGATTTTTGTTGGTGTAGCTTACGTTGCTTCTGCCAGTTGAATTTACTCCTGCAATGGGAGAGGAATAAACCACATGGACACAAGGACCTGATATAATTAGACCCAGTGAATAAGAAAGAAAAGGGTAAATGAACTTTAATCCCAGGTACAGAAACCTGGTGGGGGAACAAGTCCTTAAGCCTGGTCTCCACTTCTCCACTTGCTCCTCTTACCTCCCATCGCAGCTGGGGCGGGATGTTTCGGATTTGAATTTTCCGGCTCCTGAAACAAACGAAAAGCGATCAAAAAAGCAGCTTTGGTGTCCAAAACGTGGCCGTTTCGCATCAAACCGTTGCACGTTGGTGTATCTGACCAAATTTTGCATTTCCACGTGCTACCCAGGTTTCTGACAGCTTTTGGCTAATTCCACCCAGCCCAGTCAGTGCTGGATTTACCGAGAACACGATACCAACCCCCCCGAGCCTTGGCACCGGCCGGAGCCCGGACGTGGGCATGGCTGGAAAGGCTTCGGCCACATTTAATAGCGGGATTAGAAAGCAAAAAGGGAGCCCTGCGTTCGTGCAACCTGCCCTCCCGCACCGCTGCACGCGCGGACGACCCCGGGATGTCACCAGCGGGACCAAAAACCAGCAGGATTTTCACCGGGGAGCCCCCGGCTCCACCGCCCGCCCTGCTCCCAGCCGCCCCCACCCTCGCGCTTCTGGCTCTTCCCAACCTCCCTTTTCCCGAAATAGAAACTCTTTTTTTAGCTCCCATGCCAAATTTACCCCGGGGGTGCTGTTCCCCCCTCGCCGGCAGCTGCTGCAGACAGCTGAGAGCAGCCGGGGGCTCGGCCAGCGGCCCCGGCACCGCTGTGCAGCCCCCCCGACCTGCTGCCAACACCCCCCGACCCACGGCTGGCACCCCAAGCTGCTGCCGGACCCCCAGAGCCCCCACCCAAAGGCAACGGCACCTTCGGGTGCCCTGCGCTTCGGAGAACGCAGCTCTGTGGGTGCAACCCACCAGCAAATAGTGCCAACCCCCCACACGGCCGGTACCCCCCGTCAGCCTCTGTTTTTCAGCAATAACCAAACCCACAGAATTTTAAGGTGCCTGGAAGACAAACGCCAGAACCACGGCAGCACCACGTGGGGTAAATACCCTCAGAGCTGCTCATCGCAGACCCGGGCTTCACATCCAGACTATTCGTGAACACGTGAAATAATCCAAAAACAGAAAGAAAATGAGATTCCAGATCCTTATCTTCTAATTGCAAAACTTCAGAAGGTGCCTCAGCTCATTTGTCAAGGGTAGGAATTTGCCTGGGTAGGAATGGCCCAAAGCCATGGGTGGGATTTTGCCACCCAGGTGAGGACGGATCCTCCGCACCCCCCATCCAGGAGCAGCCACCAGCATCCCCCCGATCCGGGTACCAACACACCCCAAAAATCCCCAGACAGCCGGCTGGGTCGGCTGCTTTCAAACAGAACCAGGACTGGTGCTCCCCAAAGTCACCAAGGGCTTCCCAAAGGCTGGAGGGATGGGGCAGCTCTCCCCTCTTAAAGTCAAAACGAAACACAAAAACCACGATTTTCAGCACTCCCGCCCGCTCAGCCACCAGGAAGGCTCCAAAACGCCAAATTTTGTCACTGCTACAGATGCAAACCAGGTGGATGAGAAAAAAGAAACCAAACCACCCCTTAAAATCCCAGCGCGCCGCGGGGGCTGCAGGAAGCACAGAGCGGGGGGGAACGCTCTGAAACCAGACCTTGCGTTTCCATGCTAATCCACATCCCAAAACGAACGGGAGAGAGATTAAGAAATTCAGAATGCGGAGAATGTCAGAGTCCAGGGAGGGTCAAAAGGATTGGAAGTGACAGAGGAAACCCCGCGGTCTCCCCCACCCGCCCCCGCCACGGAAACTTCTCCAGATCGCGACAAGCATCTGCACGGGCAGAGCATGTGTTCCGCACAGACGTGACCAGCATCCAACGCGCTATGGAGAGAAAAGAGCCATTTATGTCCTCGCACCGTCATTCTGCTGGTGGCATCTCATTTTCTCCCCCTAAAAATAAAAAAAATAAAGAAAAAAGCGTCGGGTGTCCTTTGCAGAGGCGGCTGGAGCGCCCGCCCGGGCAGAGCATCGCCCGCGTCCACGCCGGGCACGGCCGAGGGGCTGCTCGGCGCCTCCCGGGGCACCGGGCTCTCATTAATATGTTAATTAACCGGTAATTCCTCCCCCTGCGACCATGCCACTGGGATTATTTGCCGCTCCTAACGGTCTCCATCACTGACAGATATTAATCCCTGCGAGGAGGGGGAGACGGGGCTTTCCCAGCCCAAGGGGGTGAGCAGGATCCCACACCCCCCAGGCTGAGCCGGCACCCCGAATATGCGACCCCTGGCCCGTGGGTGCCCCCCTGCCCGGGGGGCAGAATCGGGGCCGCGTCCCTCAGCCCCCCGGGGGTTCTGGATCTCGTGGAGCCGCCCGCGCTGGGTGGGAACCCCCCGCGCTGGGTGGGAACCCCCGCTCCACCCCGGCTGCGTCCGAGCGCTCGGCCGCGGCTGGAATTACAGAGGAAGTCATGAATAAATAAACCCGCTCTTGGCTTCGCCAGCGGCAGGTCCGGCTGTATTTAAATCCCCGCCGTGGAACATCACCCGACGCGACAGCGCGGTCCTGCGCGCGCCCACCTCTGCTCCCAGCAGAGCTTCACTCCAAACAAGTAACTCCAAATGATGCGATTCCCCGGCTTTTGATTGAGGATGTGCCAAAGGCGGGAGCAGGTCCCTCCCGTGCCCGTGTCCCCCGGGTGACGGAGCCGCGGAGCAGCCCCGGCATCGCCACCCCGGGGCACACGGCAGCAGCTCTCGGGGATGCTGCCGGGCTCGTTCCAGAGGCAGGAGCCTCCTGGATCCCCGGGCTGAGCCGCGGAGGCTGATCCACCTGCTAAAAAAATGTCGACTTGCAAATCTGGGTGGTTTCTGCCACGTGCTGCTGGCTTGGTGGGGTTTTTTTTCTGATTGGGGGTGGCAAGAGGAGCACAAACGGCTGCAGGGCTGTGAAGGGAGAGGGACCGCATGTCCTGGGGACGGAGCCCGGCATCGCCCTCCTGCTCCGCACCCACAGTGCTGCTGGTGACACCGGGATTGTGGCATCCCCTGCGCCCAGCCCGCGAGAACCGGCCGCGGTGCCCGGCAGCCCCTGCGGCTCTGCCCAGAGGTGACGGGAGACCCTGGAAACCTCTCGACGCCCTCGGTAAATCCTCCCCTTCCCGTCGCCCACCACGAGCTTCCCCGAGCAGAGGTGACCGACGGCAGCGACCGCTGGTGACAGAGCAGAGAACTCCGGGCTGGCCCGGCCCCGGCCCGGGCAGCTCCTCCCCAAACCATCTCTGCAGCTCCTCGGGGCGGGGGGACGGCCGGAGCCCCAGACACGAGGGGACCTACTAGAACTGAACAACATTAATGACGGCTTTTCAATCAAATGCAAATGTTATGCAAATTTGGGGGCTGAAAACACAGTGCATCCCTGATTCAATTAACAGCATTTCATTTATCTAGTTAGGCTTTGATTCAGGAAAGCACTTAATCCTGTGGTTAATGTGTTGTTGTTGTTGTTTTTTAATGTTTTAAACATTTTTAAATAGGAAAAAGTGGTTGCTAAGACACAAACGTTGCCAGGGGGACTCAGAGAAAAGTTGTAGCTGAAATTACTTGCTTTTGCCTTATAAATTGATAGGCTTTCCATTTGCTGGCACCTTGGCGAAGCAGGAATATTATTCCTATACTCCCTCCCTCCATTGACAAGGCGATAAAAGCACAAAAAAGAGGCACCTGCTAAACCCCCAGCACAGCCCGAGCGCAGCCCGGCCGGGATCTGCCTCCAGGATTCGGGGTCTCCCACCTTTTGCGTCGCCCTCCAAGCCACCACGTCTCCCGGTTCCCCCCGAGCCGGGGGGCTGTTGCACTATTGAACCCCTCCAGGACCAGGCCGACCCAGATGTTTGGCCTCTCACAGCTGGAGGGATGCGGGAGTGAACCAGCCACAGGATCACGGACAAACATGGACAAACACGGACAAACACGGACAAACACGGACAAACGTGGACAAACGTGGACAAACGTGGACAGGTCCTCCACACACAAGCCTCCCACAGACCCGCTCGCCTGGGCCGGCCGTTATCTCCGGCGAGCAAGCACGATGTGATTAATCCTCCCCATCAATCATCTCGGCAAGCAGAATTTGATCTTGGGCTAATAAATCTGTCTAATTGGTTTCTCCCCATTAGCTCCTTTTTTTCGGAATCGCTTTGTACACGGAGGATCATGCCTAATAACGGATGAGACTTTTTCAGGGAGCTGCCAGGAATGAGGAGTCGTCCACGAGCATCCTTGGAGAACTCGTTCCTGGTTTTAGAACCTCGGGTGCAGAAGGAAAATGGGTGATGCCCAGAGCTGGGAAAAATGCTCCGTTTTAAGTTCCCTCCTCTATTCAATGGCTGTGCTACCTTTCTGCACCAACCTCAGAGAAGTCAACACCGCGGGGCTTCCAAGGATGCCAAAAATCTCCAAGAAATCGCAAAAACCCCTTATCCTCAACCTGCCCAGAGGAAGACTCCAATCACCCCCCAGACTTGTGCTGTCCGTCCTTGGCAAAGTCAATACATCAAGGGTCTGCGAACAGGACGAGTGTAACAGTAAGTAATAGAGAGGAAAGATGGATGAGTTTTAGACAATGCATCCATTTTGCATTATCTTGCCATTCTAATTTGCTGGCGGCTTGCCACGCATTGAAAGGCTCTTTCTGATGCTCTGAACATGTCTCAAAGCCAAGCCCAGCTAAACCCGGTGGGTTCCCAGCCCCAAACCTCTGACAAACGGGTGGCAGAACACACACCAGCTCCTCCCAGCCACCTCCAGCTCAGTCCCACCGTGACCCGGCAGCCAGCCAGACTCCATCGGGTTTTCATCCCACAAGGAAAACTGAAAATTTCAGTTCTCAAACCGACCTTAACCAAACCTGAGCCAGGAGCTCGCACCGGCAGCACCCGAGCAGCAGCACCCGAGCAGCGCCGGGACTAGGAATACACCAACAAAGGTGACATTGAAAGGCAAATTTTCTTGCAGATCAGCACACGTGGGGGGTGGCAGAAGTTCCGCTGACACCTTCCCTCCACCCCTGACGCTGATATAAAAACCCAAACAAGAGCACACATTAAATAAAAGTACATTCTGCATTTTGGTGCATTCTGCACGTTTCTGAGCATCTTCCTTCACCCCCTGGGGCTCGTGTTCTCCCTCCTGCCTCCCACCAATGCTCACACCGCCAGGTTTTACCAGCACAAACGGTGGCAGAGAGGAGCTTCCAAAGCTGCACAAACAGGTATTTGGGGACATTAAATATAAAATTTGCGCTGTGCAAATACTCCAGGCAGGCACAGAGCAGCATCACAGGGCCGGTAACGGCTCAACGGGGCAGGCGCTCCATTCATGCCGCGGCTTCTAGAGTCACAAATATTCTCTCCCCTCAACATGTATCACACATAAAAGTCTCAGCCGCTTCGCATCTTTGCCATAAGCAAGAAGAGGCTGCAGATGTCAGAGAAATTTGTTGCATTATTAGTTCAGCTGTAACCAAACACTAAACAATGACTACATCGAGTCCATAGAAAGTTGTGTGTTTAGGCTCCAGTTCAGCACATGCCTCATTTTACCACTGAAGCCCCGTTAACTTCAAAAGGACGGGTTCCCTGGGTAAAGCGCTTCCTTAGGAGCCTCGGGAATGTCAGCCCAAAAGCAGAACATTTATAGGAGGTTCTTGGCTTCTCGTGAAATGACACCCCAACAAACAGCCCCATCACGGCTCCCCCAGCCGCCAGCTCTCCAGCCTCGGGGAGATCGCCCTTTGCTCTTCATCTTTGCTCATTTGAGCAATTTGTTTGTAAATACTTTTATGCTGCAGGCTGGAACCACAGGAGTTTACAAAACACACGGGAGAGTCTTCATAGCAAAGAAAATAGATACACTTGGTGTATACATACAACGCTACCCACCAAGTCTGGTTGGAGGTGCCCAGGATTAACCAAGGAATCATTTGGCTGAGACTGACAGCCCTGGTTAACTCAACTATCGTTCAACCCCAGGTCGTTCTCCACACACAACACAACCAGAAGGTCCGAACCCCCAGCTTTGGATCGCTCGAGTTTATGCAAAGCCGGAGCTTCGCGGGCGAGAAATGCCGGAGGGGACGAGGAGCAGGAGGATGGAGCGTCTCGGGCATCACTCCTCACCCGCAGGTCCCACCCTTGGCCGCGTGCACACCCGAAACTCCCAAACACTTGCACAAGCCTTTCGCCGCAAGCACTAAACACAACGCCTCTCCATGTAGCTAAGAGCAAAGAAACAGGGGGACAAGTAACGTTTTGGGCCCTGCCAGCCTGTGCCCCCGGCATCCGGCCCCTCCTGGGGCTTCGGGGCGGCAGCTGCGTCCGCGGCATCGGGGGGCGAAGGGGCAGGAGCCAGGGGGCCGAAACCCCCCGGTGTCAGCTGGCGGATCCAGATCTCCAGAAATCAGAAGGAATTCCAACAGTCAGATTTTTCAAGAGTGCTCAGCACATCAGGCGCTAATCACTTCTGAAAACGGAGCTTTTATTTAGATGCTTAAATGCAAGTTGGAAAAATGTGGCTCCAATTGTGGGTGAAAATCTGGCCCTGAGAGCCTTTTTTTTTTTAATTCTCTTCCCTTTTACTTGGCTCTGGATCACAATTCTTCTGTCTCTGTTACACTCCGGTCAGGGAGGCTGCTCCTCCAGGATCGCCGCTTTTAACTCGGTAAGAAAGGAGCCTACAGCGGGACCTTCATCAGAGTCAAAACTTTCTCCTTTTAGTGCAAATCACTCTCCCTGTGATCTCAAGTGCTGTTTACACACGGCGACATCCCCGGACCGTGCGGGCTTTGCGTCTCGCGGTGCGGGTGGAGCTCTGCCAGCTCCCGGCGGCCGCGGCTCCTACACACCCATCGTGTTCAGCACGGCTCAGACCCAACCTGCCGCCTTACTCTTCAAAACAAAACTCGGACCTCATTCTGCCAGGGATGCCCATGGATTAGGGGTTTATTTTCTCAAACGGGTTTGCTCCACACAGACCAGACAATTACAGTAGCCAGCAAAGTGTGAAATTTCAGCTCTGACCATGTCAGGGCTCCCAAGTGTCAGTCACAATAAAATAAATGACCCATTTCCTGACGGACCGCGAGGGCTCCTCCGAGACGGACGGACAGATTTTTTGTTTATTTTCCTCTTTTTTTTTCCTTTTCCTGACAGGCAGGCTGCGCTCCCCTGCTCTCTCGCATCGGGAGCTGGGAGCGGAGCAGGGACGCTCTCGCCCTGGCAGCGCCCTCCCTCCTGCTCCCATCCCGCCCCCTCGTCCCCAGCCATGTCCCCGCTCCCTCCCAGCGCCACCAGCCCCTCGCCACAGCCAGACCCTCCAGACGCCGTCGCCCCGCTCTCCGGTTTTCTGAGCCTCCTTGGGGACGTTCCATGCAGAGGCTGTAACAGCAGCTCCACTCGAGGCACCGAACGGTTTCCCAAAAGCACCTCCCGACCACCCAGGTACCCCAAAGCATCCCCTCCGAACAGGCACCAGCACCCCAAAGCTGCGGCAACACTGAAAGGCATCCGGTTTCGCTTCAGGTGCTCCTAGAAGGAAGGCAGAGCCCAGGGAAGGGGGCGAGGTCGGGCAGCGTCCCCCGCGGGAAGGGCTGCGGGACCCAACCCTCACCAGACCCCCTCCCCAAAGCCCCATCCACCACTGACTCTGTCCAGACAAGACAACCTGGCGGCTTTCAACGGAAGCACGATTTTTTCTTTTCGATCTGTATACTTAAAACCGTGAGGACCGCTCAAGCATCATCGTGAGCAGGTGATGGGCACTGGACACAAACCAGTGGGGAACTGGTTTCCGCTCCCCTTCAGCAGGTTATTCCACCAGAAGCAGAAAACGCACCCTGGTTTTAAGAAAACCAGCTTAAACCAACACTTCCCATTAACTTTCCCACAGCTTCGCAGGGGCAGCACCGCTCGGGTGCTGTAAAACCTCCAGCTGCCTCGGTGCGGACAGCTGCCCGGGGCTCGGGGTGCGGGGACCCCCGAGGTCACCCCAGCAACCCCGACGTCCCCCAGCCCGTCCCCTCCGCAGGGACGCGCGGCTGCTGCCGCCGGGGCGGAACATCTCCCGCTGCAGCAGGAAACGCGCGAGGACAAGGACAGACGGACAGAGCCACGGACACCTCTGGCAGAAAGAAGGAAAACCCTCCAGCGAGACCCCCGTGACCCCCCAGCTCCACCACCTCCGGGAGAAACTCGCCATTTCCAGGTAAAGCCCAACAAAGCTTTTGGAGCTGAATTCCCCGCGGGGTTCGTGCGTTGATGGGTAAGGAGTGGAGGAGCTGGGGAGGCAGTGGGACAAACAGCTGCTCGTCTCTGGGGTGGACACACGCCCCAGGGCTCTGGGCTCCTCATTTCACCAGAAATAGGTGAAGAAAAACCTTCCCGGTGAGCGGGTTATTCCACGCCTGCCTCCAAACACTCCTCGTCTCTCTCCCCGCAGCAGCCCAAACCCATCCCCAGCGGACACGGGACAACGTGGGACACCAGCCCCGTCCCTCACGCATTTTTCTCCTGTGCTGCTTGTTTTCTTAACTTTTTTAACCTTGACTGAGCAAGTGCAGTTTTTATCCTCCCAGGCACCCGGTGCAGGACCCTCCCGGGTCACTTCCACGCTTCACACTGGGCAGAGTAAGAACTGAAAGATGCACAAAGCTCCTCTCTGGTGAAGAAAAATAATTTTAAAAATACAGAAAAGTCTCTGTGACCTCTTCAAAAGGCTTTTTTTCAGAAGGAACCTGCAACCTTCAGGTTTCAGGCTCCTCAACTTTTCAGTTTTCTCCTTAATTTTGGGGAAGGGGGAGACAGCAGCACCCCCCGAGGCTCCCCTGTGCCTCTGCTTTAGGCTCCCAGTTCCCCCATCAAACCTGTCCCATCAAACTGGTGCCCCCCCAAGCAGCCCAAACCCCCCCGGGAACTCTGGCAAACATTAACAGCGCTGGGGGCTCAGAATTTTTTTTTTTTTTTTTTAAATTCTGAAAGCTCTCAATTTTCAAAGCGAGTACTTTAACCCCAACTTCCCTTGGCCATATCTCTGTTTGCTTGGGTTTTAACCTAAAAAGTAAAGAGAGAAACAAATTCCACGGGAGGAGCAGGTTCAGTCCCAGCAATTGCCACCCAGGTTCTCTAGGGAATTCAACTTATTCTTTTCTTCGGAAGCTAAAAATCACCAAACTCTTAACAAAGCACATCTACACACGATGGGCTTCGTCTTCTACAGGTTCAAAATTTGAGGCTACAGAGTTTACGGCTAAATTGCAATTTCTTGAATGTATTTGTCAGTTATGGCTCCTACGTGGACGGGAGAAATAAAGGCATTTCCCTCACTTCGGGCTGTAAATTGGCAAATATATTCTTTCTCCCAGGTATGTTAAAATTTATTAAATTATCTCAGTTTTAAACCTCATGGATGAAATTTACTGACAAATTATTCATGACTAATCTAATGACAAATCATTTCTAGATTTTCTAGCTGGAAGCCATTGAAATGCGCTAATTCCCACAGAACCGCAGCTCTCAGAGGTGTCAGGCAGAGGCTCTGGGCTCCAAGCTCACGAGAACAAAGCAAAGAACAACTCCAGATTCTGCCCCTTTCTGGTGCTCAAAACGCCCCATGAGTCCCAACCCCAACAGCTCAGCCCCGCTGCTCCTGCCCCCGTTCCAAACCCTGCTGCAGACACAACCGTTGTTAACGACACTGGAACTTGTAGACCAGACCTGTTTGAAGGGGAAGAGAATGATCTGAGGATTGCATTAAAAGCGCATTTGGTCTCAGCATTCAAGACAGTGTCTTTATTTTAAGGGAAAAGAACTAGTAAACTTTCCTCAGTTCAATTTTCAGAGAATTCAAACATCAGGAGGGAGAAAGGAGCACTTTTTGATTAATACTGATTAAACAAAGAAACCACACTTGCTGTTATCAAAAATTTTAAAATATTTCGTTACAAACAATTAACTGCATGGTTACACACATGCAAAGAGCACTTTTCTTGGGTGTGAAAACATGGATTTGAAACAAAGACTACAAAGAAGCGCCAATTTTAAGATCTCTCCATCCATTTCTACACACGACACAAAATCCTCGCGTCATTAACAACGTTTGACAATTCCCAGCCCTGCTCAGGAGCCCCCGCACCCTCTGAACCCCCAACCTGTGACTGAGCTCGGTCTGGGGCCCCTGGGCTGGATCTGGCTCCCCCAGCCCCGTTTCATCCTCTGGATCCATTTCATCCTCTGGATCCATTTCATCCTCTGGATCCATTTCATCCTCTGGATCTGGCTCCCCCAGCCCCGTTTCATTCTCTGGATCCATTTCATTCTCTGGATCCCGGCTCCCCCAGCCCCGTTTCATCCTCTGGATCCATTTCATCCTCTGGATCCCGGCTCCCCCAGCCCCGTTTCATTCTCTGGATCCTGGCTCCCCCAGCCCCGTTTCATTCTCTGCTCCCCCAGCCCCATTTCGCTCTCTGCTCCCCCAGCCTCGTTTCGCTCTCTGCTCCACTCACTTCCACATTCCTCAGATCTGGAATGTCTGCGACGGATTCACTTTTTTCCCCTGCCTCCTCCTCCCCTCATTCACTCATTCTTTCAACCCCAGCGATTTTTGCAGCTTCCTAGCTCCAGCCCCCACCAACCCTTCATCTGCAGCAGGAAAACTGATTTTTTTCCCCCTCCTTTTTTTAACCTCCTGAAGAATAAAGCAGGTGATCATTTTTAAGGTTTTTTTTAAAATCCTCTTAAGTTTCTCCAAGTTTTTCTACCAGCAAAGTTAAAGAAAAAATACCTCCCCAACAGCGATGAGATCCTTTAAACAAATCTAAACAAACTTTAAAACTCGGGGTTTTTTAAATGAAACGACATATTTATCAGCAGTGACTTTTCTTTACAGTCTGACACTTCTAAAGTACTTTGTTAAAATGGTTCCCCGTGATCATTAACATAATTTGCAGCTTTAAGGGTTATTTGAAGAATCACTGTAATTAAACAGCTCTAAATCAGTTTATCTTTCCTGAGTATTTTGGTGCAGCAGCTACACACACACCAATCACTCTTTCCTCTGCCATATTAACACACTCGCTATTTTCTAATCCATTTCTGTGATGAGCTGAGGGACAGGAGAGATTCTGAAGAAGGAAACACACCACCAGGAAAGATTTATTTACAACGCACAACATTCATTTCTAAACCCACCCAAATCAGTTTTCCTGAGCATTCCTATTTGTACTTGAAACGAGAAGAAAACACAACCAAAAAGTCATTTTTAAAATGTCATAAATGAGCTGGGAAGCGCACCAATGCTCAGGACTTGTTTTCCCACATTTCTAAAGGGAAAAAAAAAATTAATATCAGGTTTGGGGGAGGGGGAGGGGGAGCTTGTTTGGTTTAGATCCCACCAACCCCATCCCATTCTGTCCTCACTGCTCACACTTAATTAACCGTTTCCTGTTCCATGTGCCTTTAAACTGGAAAATCCAGTCTTAAAAACAAGCAGAAAGGAAAAAAGAAGAAAAAATTAGTCGCCTTTGGGGCCGCCCCCCCATCACCTCAGCCCTCATCCGGGCGGCGGGGGGAGCAAAATACACCGCGTTACCCCCGAAAGCTCTCGCGGGGCGACCAACCTGCCCAGTTTACCGGGAACTGCCCACAAGTTGCCTTTTGCCGACCCAGAAACACAAACCACCGTCCCCAAAGTGAGACAAAGTAACCGCGGCCCCGGCGGAGGGGCCCAGGCCCCCCCGGCCCCCGAGCCCCGGGCGGCCGCGGCTCCGGCCGCTCCCAGCGCCGCGGGGGCTCATCTAAACCCCCCAGCCCCTAAAACGGCGTTCGGCAGCAAAACGTGAGAAACGTGAGACGTGCCCGTTCCGGGGGGACCCGGCAGAACCGCGACCCGACCCCCCCGCGTTCCTTCGCGCTACAGACACCGGAGACGCTCCCGTTTGCAGCGAATGGCGCCCCCGCGTTCTCGGGGGTGTCCCCCCCGTTCCCGGGGCTCTGCTCCCCCAGCCCAGCCATTATCCAGCAGCACTAAGGAAATAAAACCAAAAAAAACCCGGGAGTTTTTTGGCCTGTTATTATGTTGCCCTTCCTGGGGTAATTGCCTTTCCAACACCACCCGTTGCTCATTGATAATTCAGCCCCAGCAAGTAACGAGCTCCATCGCTCACCTGCCACCAGGTCCTAAAAAATAAATAATAATAAAGACCTTGGCTAGAAGATTATTCGATGGGTTTGGGGTTTGCCTTTGGGATCAGCTCCCGCTGGGGGAGCCCCCTCTGCCGAAGTTTGTCACCCCCCAGCCAGCCAGGACAAGCGACCCCAAAACCGGGCTCCCAAGCGGGGGCTCGGCAAGGGACGGGTGACCGGGGGGTTTGGGGGCAGAGTTGGCGTCGCCTCCTCCCAGCGCGGGCGCTGGAGCGAGCGCCCGTCACGTGGCCGACGCGGGTTTGGGCTGCGCGATCCAACGTGGACTATTTGGGCTGGGGTCTAACTCGCCCGCAGCCCGGGCGGCCCCTCCTTGGGGAGGGGGGGGCTCTGCAAAAAATAAAAAAAACCCCACATTAAAAAAAATAAAATACAAACACTCTTGCTATTTCCTGGCGAAGTCCCGGCAGGGCTGGGGACCGCGGGGCCGGGGCTGCTCCGGCGTCCTGCGCGCCAGCAACAACAAAGGGCCAAGAAGATGGAGATGATGGAGAGGGCCGCGCTGGGCCGGGCTGGCGCGGCGGGAGAAGCCCTGGGCAGGTAGATGGAAACCACCAAAAAACACAGCTCTTGCCCCAAAATCCAAGCCGCGGGTGGGCAGGAGCCAGGGCAGCGCCCACGCTCACCGGGCTTTAAATCCCTCCCCGGTACGGAGACACCAGCCTCATGGCGGGTTTTTATTTTCTCCAAGTGCTCACCACGAAATCCCGGCAAATTTCACTTTTTAAAAAAAAAAATTGTTTATGTATATATTTTAATGTTACAGTTCCTCTTGAAAACAAAAGATTTCGCCCATTTCACCGCAGAGAAGCCAAGCGAGGTTTGGAAATTCTTCCAGTGCCACAAGTTTGAAAATCCCAACCCAAACCGCCTCAGCCACCCAACAGCTTGGGCGAGCTGCTGGATAACAGTTCAACCATTGCCTTTTTTAAAAAACTTGCTCACAGATGAAGTTTTCTTTTATTTTTTTTTAAAAAAGAAATTAAACCTTGATCCTCCAAACCGCCTCTCACCTCGCTGGGGACGTATCTAAAGCCAAATCACCAATATCTCTAATTTCACATGCACGCACTTGGGTATATTTTTTTTGCCTCCTTTATCTTACATGATTTTTTTCCCCCAACAGAAATGAAAAAATAATTAAATAAATAAATTAAAACACTGTATTACCTTTGCTTTTTAGGTACTGAATGTTCAATCTCTAGCTGTTTTCCATGAAGCTCCACTTTCCCTAAAAACAAAATGTGTCTGTTTTTTAAAATCTGGGTGGAGTGGACAGAAAGCTTTGGATAACATACTATCACGTGAAACCTTGCAATTTAATTCAAATTACGACGAACTATGCACGAATACGTTTTCCGATCCCTTTACAAGTGCATTTTATTCAATGTAAGACTGGCTTCAAATGGGCAGCGGTGGGAGTGGTGAGTTCGCTGTCTGGACAACGTTCCTCAGGAATATTTAATTCCTTAGTTCATCCTGCTTTGAGCGAAAGAAAATGAGGAATAATATTTTGAGACCAATTCTTCGCCTTTATCTAATTCAGCCAGTTTAATGCCTGCACGAAGTCCTTCGGGCAGCTTCCTTCCCCCCTCCCATTATAAGGCTCACAAATTGTAACTCCATGGCAGAAATGGATTTCTCTTTGAAAATGGAGCGGGTTTCTTTGCTGCTGGGTTATGATAATGATTTTTTTTTTTTTTTTTTCCGGAAGGGGGGCAGAGCCCGGCGGGGGGGGCGGGGGGAGCCCGGCTCGAGAGGAGGGGTAAAAAAAAAAATTTTAAAAATTCAAATATTTTAAAAATTCTCTGCTTCCCGGGGAGCTTTTTCTCTCCCTGCGAGCAGCATGGCGACCTTCGCGCTACTCCACACATCACATGCCCCAGGAAACCCAGTTTCAAATCAAAATGGCCAAAGTCCCAGCCCACCCCCCCGGCCGCGACGGGACCCCCGCGCCGAGCCCCGCGGGGCGGCCTGGGGGACTGCGGGAGGGGCCCCGCTTTTGCCTCCCACCCCCCGGGTTATTTTTGGGGTAGCACTGAGGAGGGAGACGGGGATATGGGGGGTCCCACCCCAGCGCTGCTGCAAACCCCGACGGGGCGCAACGGAGCTGGGGGGACCCCGTGTTTGGGGCGGGGTGGGGGAGGCGGTGAGCCCCGGGGGGGTCCCGGGAGGGGGACAGGAGGCAGCGGGCGGGAGGGAAGGCAGATAACGCCGCTTACCCGAAAAAGTTTCGATGGCTTTCATGGCCCACTGCTCGTCGGGGCAGTCCACAAAGGCATAGCCCGACTTGACCAGGAAGGGGCCGCTCACGGAGATCTGGTGCTCGGTGAAGACTTTCTCCAAGTCGGCCGGAGTCACGTTCTCGTTTAGGTTCCCGATGTAAAGCTTGTTCATGGTGGCGGTGGCGGGGGGCGGCGGGCGGGGGGCGGCGGGGCCGGAGCGCGGCTCCCGGGGGGGCTCCACCGTGCGCCCGCGCCGTCGGGCTCCGGCCGCGCTCAGCCGCCCCACAGCCGGCCCGGGGCTGGCGACGGGGGGCTTGCTGGTGTGGGGTTTTTTTTTAACCCCCTCTTTTTCGTTGTTTTTTTCCTATTTTTGGTGGATCCCTTTTTTCCGTTGGGGAGGGGGGCGGCGGCCGCTGGAGCAGGAGGCGGGGGGGTTCCTCGGGGAGGGGGCGGCTCCGGCGGGTGGCGGCGGCGGGCAGGGCGGTGGCGCCGGCGGCGGGGGCCCCCAAGTCGCGGAGCGGCACTGGAGTGTCACCGGACGCCTCTCGGCAGCCGGGGCACCGCCTCTAAATAAAACCGACCTGGAAAATGAGTGAAAATGTTTGCTGGAGGAAGCCACGTGGTGATGCGGGAGGGCCCGGCCCCCGGGGGGAGGGGCCGGGGGGGGAGGGGGCGGCCGCCACTTATTTATTTATTTTAATTTAAATACTACGGTATTTACCTCCACGCACACCCCCCTCCCGAGCGAGGAAGCGCATCCACGCCCCGTCCCGCGTGGGTGTCCGTGTCCCCCCCCCGCCCTCCTCCGCCCAGCCCCGTCCCGTCGGAGCCACTTTCCCATCTGCTGCAGCCCCCCGCCCCCACCGCGCCCCTCCCCCACCGCGCCCCTCCCCCACCCCTTTCCCCCGGTGCCTCAATGGGATTTTTCTGGGTGTAAAAAACTTCAGCATCAAAGGGACCGGGAGGTCCCCTGGCGCCAGGGGATTGGGGATGGAGGGGGGGAGCCCCGGGGGGGCATTGTCCCCGGCATTGTTTTAAGCCCTTCATGTGCAGCCCCGCGGAAGCCTTCGGGGAAGGGGGCGGGGGGGGCTCCTCCCGGCACAAAAGGGCCCCACGAGGGAGCAGAACCGTTCCCCGACGGGGCCGGGGCTGAGCTGGGGCGGGGGGGCGCCCGTCGGCGAAGCGGCGTGTGCGGAGTAGCACCCCCCCTCCGCTCTTTCCCTCCCCGCCTGCCTTTTCTGGAGACTTTTATTTTTAGGCTCAGGATGGGTTGAAAATAGCAGCGATCCCCCCACCCGCCCCCATTCTCCCACCCTCCCGCCTTCCTGCCTCCCCGACGGGGCGGGCGGGCAGCGCCGGGGGCTCGGCCCGCGATCCGCCGGGCGGGGCGGGGCGGGGGCGGCCGGGGCTCCCCCCCAGCGCTGCAAGTCGCGGCCCAGAGCGGCCCCTCCGCGCCTGCGGCTCCGTGTGACGCTCCCCGGGAAAACTCGCTCCCGCCCGCCGGGCCGGGGGCTCCGCGCTCAACCGCCCCTCCGGGAGAAATTTAAAAAATAAAAATTACCCAAAAAATCGCGAACAGAGAACTTTTGCCCGTGCAGGGAGAGCGCGGCTGAGCGCGTTCCGGGCGCGGTTCCCCCGGCAGCTCCGCGCCCCCCACCCCCCGCCGCCGCTCGGGGCGGCCCCGGGGCTGGGGGGGGCGGCCCGGACCCCCACCAGCCCCGGCAGATTTGGGGGTTCCCTCGGTGCTGCTCCGCTGGGATGTGCTGTGTTCTGTTGCTATTTTTTTTTTTTTTTTAATTAGCCAAATATTTTAGTATTATTATTTTTCTCCCGGCTGAGGAAGAGCCACGCGGAGAATTTGTTAGTAAATAAATGTGATGTTGTTGAGGAGTCGGAAGTTGTGTAAACCTTACAGAATAGATGGACATGCCCAGAGACGTTTGTATGTGCCCTGTGCTACAGCCCCCTAGGAAACTCAGTAAAATGAATGATAAAAATCCTGGGCACTGGTCAGTTAAAGCAAAAAGCCTTTAAGTTTCTCCCCTGTAGCGGGTCCCCTGTGTTATCCCGGGATCTCTGCCCCCCAGCCCGGACACTGGGGTTCCCACCCCTCCCGCTCACCCCGGGCACCTCCGACCCCCCGGCCCCAGGAGCCTCTTCGGGCGCGGGGTGCGGAGCTTTGCGGGGGGGGCACCCGAGCTCAGCGTTCACAGGTGAAGAGAAAAGAGCAATGAAATTGGGAAATGAATTTCCTGCAGCTCAGAAACTGTTTCAAGCCTCCCCTGGCTGGAAACGTGGAGCAGGAACCTTCCTCCAGGATCCGCACCAACAGCCCAAAGCAGGGACCCCGTCTGCTGTGGATCCACCGCTGATCTCCAGCACGATGCTTTTGCTGCTGCTTTTATTGGTTTACCCAGTACCTGCCCCACCTAAGGTAATCCTTTGCAAGAAAGAAATGAAGGAAACCAACCTAAAAAAAAATACAAACCCACCAACTCCAAACAAAGCGGGAAGTTTTCAATTCCGATGTGACCCCAGCAGGGCAGTCGGTCACCCCCCGCAGCACCGCGGGTGGGAGGTATGTGGAGAATGCAAACAGCAGAGCCTGCAGCTCGGGCCGCGGGGGGAGCAGAGCTGCGACGGGACCCCCCCACCCCGAGCCCGAGCGAACCTCCCCCGAGCCCCCCGGGGCACCGGTGCTGCCCTCGCTCATTCAAACTGGGGCACACTGGGATTCCTGGAGCCAGCGAGGGGCTGAGCAGCAGTTTGCACCCAGACTCTGGCCACACTCAAACCCTCTGCGGCCTTTTTCCTCCCCAGGATTTCCTTAAATTGGGTTGTACTTTTAAAAAAAATCACTCTGAGAAGTTGATTTTTTTTTTAATGATTTTACAAACATTTTCAAATTTTACTGCCTCACTCTCCTATCAACATAAAGCTGCTTCTGATTTTATACATAAAATCTGGCTTGGGCAAAAGTTGAGGGGTTTTAAAGATTTAAATCTTTTAATCAGGCAGAAGTGGTCTTAATGAGTTTTTATAATTTATCTACAATTTCAAATAGTTATTGTCGCCTCTTAGGAGTTTGGGGAAATTTCTTAAGGCGGGAGGTTGTAGCTGGGTGGTAAATAATGCAGCAAAGATTTCACTGAAATGTGGGTTTGATACAAAAGGATGCGATTACTGCAGCCTGCTGAAGTGGTGTTCATCTGAGGCAGAAAAGAACTAAAACAGGACTATTTTTAATGACAGATTAGCAGTAAACAAGAAGAGATTATATTCTGTTACTTTTCTGCCAGTTATCACTTGAATCTCTCTTTAATTTGTTTTTTTGGGGCATGGGTTTTTTTAAATCTCTGGTGATATCACTAATATTTAAATTTGGACAACATCAGAGATGCGCTTAGAAACCCCAAAACTTTGAAAAAAATCTTCATTTTTGAAAGTTTGAAAATATGTATTAATTACTATCTAATAAGTATACTTGAAAGTTTTCAGGAAAATACAGAGGTCATAAAAGAAAAAAATAAGAATTTTGTTTTCATAGAATCTGTATCAATCAAATCTCAACTAACAGAAATAATCTGAACATGGACCAAGCCTGTCCTTAAAACGTGGGTGAGAATTGAACAGAATAAGGAGGGTGAGGGCTGCAGTTGGCAAATATTTCCTTTGCCTTAAGTGGAATCCCAGTTTGAACCACCTTTTGTTCAGTTTTTATGATGTGGAAAATATGCATGACTGGAAAAAGTAGCTCATATCTAAGAAGATCCGGCTGATAAAAGCTCGTTTTGATAAATTGGTTGAGAATCAAACTTGCTATGAAATTGATAGTTTGCTTTAAAACCAAATCCAGGCTTGCAGTGGGCTGTTCTGGATCCCCTGGTTCTCTGCACCTGAATTCCCTCCCGCGCACTGAGCTGCTGCTGCTGGGAGCTCAGGGGGGTCCCCAGGGTCCCCAGGGTCCCCAGGGTCCCCAGCCCAGAGCCTGGGAAGGTCCCTCAGCTCCGGGGGCAGCAGCTCCAGCAGCACCAAGGTGGGAATGGTTAAACCTGCAGCTCGCTGGAAGATCTGCCCCTTCCCTAAACACTGCAGTGCTTCAGTTAAAAACAAAGCAAACACTGCAATAAACCCTGCCTTCAAAAATCAACTCCCATCCTGACAAATCCTTTCGTTCTGGTACTAAAAAGCCAGGGGCTCTTTCAAAGCAGCCCACCAGAAGAGCACAACCAGAGGAGGATCCGCTGCTCCGGGCTGCCCCGGGACGAGGTGCTCGGCTCCTGGAACACACGCCCAACTCTCTCTTGGGCTTTGCAAGTGCCCAGAGAACTGTCCCAGTTCCCTCCAAACAAAGCCGCTTTGCACAGGTTTAATTTTTTGCCCGCAACAGAGATGGTTCGGTTTGGGGGTTTTCTGTCCCTTTCTTTGGGTGAGTGGTAAACTTGAACTGCGAGGAAAGGAAAATGCTTCTCACGATGAGCCCTGAAATGTTGTTGTTCTCATAGTCCCTTTAACGTTCAGTTCTTCCGCCACACGAATGTGCCACCGCTTCTTTGTAGCAGACCCTTCTAACCTGTCAAAATGTAGTGGGTTTGTCCTCAAAAATCAGGCAGAGCAGCTGGGCAGGAGCTGGAGCAGCCGCTTCTCCTACAGATGGCTGGGGCGGTGGGGGAAGCTCTGGTCTTGGTACAACGATAAACTAAACTCCAGGAGCGGAGGAAGCATCGTGGGGGATGAATCCTGCCGTTGCTGAACTCCCCCTGACCCTGTTCCGAGTAGGAGCTGCTCTTTTGAACCCCCCTCCAAACATTTGCAGCACTTACAAAGCACAGATGAGATGTTTTCCTCTCAGTAACTGTAGGTATCTGTATCAGATTTCCTCCAGTCTGAAATAAATGCATTTATATCAGACTTATGCTCCGCGAGTACAAATTTGGGGGCCCTCGAAATTTCGAGTCGCTCTTGAGTTCTTGCTGCTCTTCATCCCTCCACTTTTCAAACTCCCTGTAGCAGGAGGCGACAGACGGCTCAGCCACTAATGCCGTTGCATTTTTGCCTAATTCTCTATACCCAAAACAAGTGTCTCCCGGGAGGTGGGGAGCTGCACAGCAACACTTGCTGCTGTGGGTCACTTTGAAAAAAGAGATGGGTCATTTCACAATGGAAACCTTGACCCGTTCCCCGCCGCCCGCGCCGGGGCACCCGCACCGCTGGGCTGCGGGACCTGATGCGAGCAGAGCAGCGAGGGCACGAGATGGAAATAATTCCACGTTAGTGAACCGGCCACTTGGGCAGGCGCCTTGCCGTGGACCGGGCGGGCTCGTTGCTCGTCCTGCTGGTACAGACTTGGGATTTAGTGGGGCTGATTATTTCCTCTCCTCTCCTGCAGCTCCCGCGCTCCGACCTCCCCAGCTGGGCGGTTCTGGCTCTGCCTGTGCTCGAGGAGGGAGCACAGGATGGTTTGCACATGGCAATAACTGCGCAAGGTAAAGCGCCGGCGGGGTGAACGCAGGTGGGGTTAGTGCGGGGGCACGTGGGGATCATCTCTCCAGCCTCTGGAAGCAGCAACGGTGCTCACCACGCAGAGGGAGAAGTTGCAGTTGTGACATTTTTCATACGCAGCTCCATGGTCCAAATAAATCTTCCCCATACAGATGTCACGGGTGCTGTTGCGGGTTTTTTGTTACAGCAGTTATGTCCTGTATGTCCCTGCTTCTGGGGGTAGGACAAGAGCTTAAGAAAAAAGAAACAAGCAGAGCATGGAACAAGGAGAAGTCCATACTCTCCATGTTTTCTGGTTCCCATTTTTAGCTGTTGTGGGGTTTTTTTCCCCAAAAAGCACTGGCAATCAGGAAGGTTCTGAGACAGCCACCCCAGTGAGCTGAATTCATCAAGAACAACTCCCCGAGACTGAAAAGGCCCTGGCGTTTGTTTGCAGTTAAAAGAGAGCGCTGGCGTCTAAAACCACGCCTGGGGTTTTGCCATTGTGACAAAACCTGTTTGATTCCCACGAGCGCTGCAGGGGCCAACGGGTCTGAACCCCCCGAGAGGATGAAGCGGGCTCCTCATGCGCTGCCAAGGTGTGATGGGACGGGTGAGGATAAAGCACCAAGAGTTAAATCCTCTGCGAGACTTTGCTGGTGTTCGAGGGAGAGGAATGAGCTCCCAGGATGAGCTTTGAGCTTCTGCTCCTTCGACAGCAGCAAAGCTGAGTTTAGAGCAGAACTGGTCCTAACTCAGGACCGGAGTTGGGATGACAGTCCAATGCCTGTGATTTCAGGGAGGGGATGGGGGTGAAGAACTTAACCATCCCTCCTTCCTCTCTCCCTGTGGTTTGGGGAGCAGAGCAAATGCTAATACCCGTCGACTGTAGCCAGATCGAATCTCGGATCAGCCTCATGCTTGGACACAAAATGCAGCAGAAAGCGCTGCTTTCACCCGGGACACGCAGCACCCCAAATCCCTCCCTGGCAGAGCGAGGTGCCCTGAGAGGAGTCACCAAGACAGCGACCGGGGACGCTGCTCCAGAGGGAACAGGGAAATCCTGCTCCCCGCATCGCCCGGGAACAGAGAGAGATGCCAATTATGCCATGGAAGGCGAGATGTTAGGACTAAACAGTAAGAGCTTTCTTGGGAAGTTTGCAGCACTTCAGTTTCTGAAAACTTTTGGGAATGGATCAGACTTGATCATTCCGAGCGGCTGAAGCGGAGCTGAGGCTGCCTGGGAGCCGGGGAGGGAACCAGTGACCTCTTAAGGTCACCTCAAGCCCTATTTTCCATTATTACAGGGACATCTAATACTCGAAACGCTTTGTAACCGAAGTTGCCCTTGAGACGTCTTGGTGTCTGGGAGCAGGAGGACAGTTTCGGTATCGCAGCTGTGATCTTCCCAGCACGTTCCTGGATTCCCGAAACCCCGACTCCTGGAGCCGGCTCTGCAGAGAAGAGCCGAGGTGGCTCCGAGCCGAGGTGGCTCCGAGCCGAGGTGGCTCCCCGAGCACGGGCGGGACAGACGGGGCAGCCCCCGCTCTGCTGCTGGCTTGGCAGGGACAGAAGTGCCCCGGTGGGGTGAGTTGTCCTCCGTCCCACGCTGGGACCCGGCCGGAGCTTGTGGAGTGGCTGGTGTGAGCGGCAGAGCACAGACAACACGACAAGGCTGCAATGGGCTGAGGCTCGAGACAAGCAAGGTTTGCAGCGTTAATTAGACCTCGTTACCCTGGGGAAAGCAGATGCGGACACAGGGCCCTGAACGGGCCGGCAGAGGTGCAGCGCCTTGGGCATCGCTCGGCGGGGCTCACAAACACAGACACAGCCCAGAGTCTGCAGAAAGAACTTCTGCACACCCGGGGGGTTCGCTGTTGTGAGAAATCCTAGAGCGATGCTGCCGTCCAAACCGCACCACGAGCAGATGCCCTGAAATAACCGTAGCTGCGAACCCTGGGTCAACATTTAATGCTGCTCGATATTTATTTCACTCTATTAACTTTACGTCCTACAGAGGCGCTTAATGAGAGGAAAACAAATAGGTTGCACTTTGGAGAAACAAGATATCCGAGTTGGCTGGGAGTGAAGTACCCAGAATACATATAATAAAGACACCGGGATAAACTATTCCATTTTATTGATTAGCAACTGTGCTAGGAGTGCAAATTGGTTACTTGTAACTATTATAGAGCCTCATTTATTGCAGCAGGAATGACGCTCCTGCATGGGCGAGCAGCTTTTGGAGACCCTGGCACGCGCGTGTGCTGCCAGCGAAAGGACGAAGCCACGTGTTAAACAGCTCCTGTGAAAGTCGTAATTACTCCCTAATAGCACTGAACTCTTCATCTCCACTAATAACATCCTTCTGAGCCTTTAGCTTAATGCAATAGAGATGCAACGGCTTTTGCTGGCGGGGCTGGTTGTGCCGGGAGCTGCGGAACGACCGAGCTCGGCTCTGCCAGCGCCGTTGGTTCTGCGCTCGGGGGCTGGAACCAGCCTGTGTCTGACACTCTGTCCCTGCAGCACTTCTCAGGAGAGCAGAAAACCACACCTTTTAGAAATAACCTACAAAACGGACAGTCTTCACGTGGAGACACAAAGCTCTTCACGGTGCTGCGAAACCCTCTCCCATGCCAAACCACCGGCACTTCAGTTTTGCCATTGTCACCGCGAACCCACCACGGGCTGCTTCTTGCTCAGCCCCATCACCCAAAATCCCGCTTCTTCCCCACACAATCCCTGACGCGGCTGAGCCAGCACAAACCTGGGAGAACAGACACACACACACAGGTCCCTCCTGTTCAGGCTCCGCAGCTCAGCTCAACTCCACCAAACCGGCAGCAGAGCCGAGCGGAAGGCTGTAGCTCCGACGAACTCGCGCAGAAGCTCCGGCTGCCCAGGGGAACCGAGGCATGGACGGGACCGTGCTCTGCAGGGCAGAGCCAGCCACGGGCGCTGCATCGCCTCGGGAGCAACGTGAGCAGAGCTCAGCTCCCGGGTTCGGCTGGCACGGGCATAATCCTGCTCTGCTGCTTCCGCAGGTTGCAGCTGGGAGTGACCGCGACCCTAAAGCAGCGGGAACACACCTGGTAGCGGTCCCTGAGCAGACCCAGGGAATGTGGGGCAGGTCGGACACGGGGAAAATCTCTTACCGGGACAGTCGCAGCAGAGCCGGCAGGAAGCGGATTTACCCCTTGTGCTCTGGTGGCACAATGAACATCTGCAGAACATCTGCTCTCCTGGATCCAGCTGTGCAAGGGCAGGGGGAGGTGGTGGCCCCGCTGACCCATGTCCCAGCAGCTGCAGAGCCCCAGGAACCGCTTCACTGCTCCATCACCCCCCGGAGCCGCTCCATCACCCCCCGGGAACTGCTCCACCGCTCCACCACCCCCCGGGACACAACCAGGCCAAACGGGGCTTGGGTGCAGCTGCTGCCCTCAGCCCGGGGGTGGCTGTGGTGCCACCACTCCCGCTCGTTGACCGATCCTGCCTCCCCAGCTCCTACTCGTTTCCTCTCGGAAACTCTCCATCCCAAGCTTTCTCCTCTTAGAACGTGCATTTTTGGTGACAGACACTGTTCTCCGTACCTGGGGTTTGCACAAGGGGTTGTGGACCACAGCTGGGATGCCCAGATTTGATAGTGACAAAAATAACAGTGACGAGAGCTACTGATTTTAACAAAGTTATGTCTCCCATAAGAAGGGAGCAGCCTGGATCTCTCACTTACACTTGGCAAAAGAAAAGATGGAAATAAAGGCAGTTTTTACCAGGGAAGAGGTGGAATTAAGGTTTAGACCAGTGCCATATGTATTACCCATGTCCGTTCTTGATTTTGTGATATAGCGATGTTTAATTGCCATTAATGTAAACATATTTTAAAAGGTTATTTTCCTGCTCTGCAGGTCAATGGATCTAATGAAGCAGCTCTAAGTGGGTTTGAATTGCTCTGATTAGGGGTTTGATTTCCTGTTTACGCCCAGCAGAGGGTTTGGTCCTGCAGAGCCAACACTACAAAAGCCCCAAAGGTCCCCCCAGCAGCAGAACCTGCTGAAAGCCTCGGGGCAGCACAGAGAGGAGGAAGGTAAGAAGCTCTATGGCACTCTCTCTTTTGAACTACTTTTTTTAAAAAACCTATTTTCTCCTAAGATAACCATGGGGTGAGCAAGTGTGAGTGTCAGGCAGGAGCCCCAGCAGAGCAGGACCAGCTCACACCTTGGGCTGAGTTTTTCCCAAAGTGCGACAGGATTTGCTGTTTCCTGCACAGCTTTGGGCTGCTCTTCCTCCCTGTTTGGGTAGATTCTGCAGAGGAGTGCTGCCCTTCCTTAAAGTTAAGGCTACAATGCATTTCCTCTCCTAAATACCCGAAGTAGAACAATATTCTTGCACAACTTGCCTGCTTTCAGATCCATCATCGTTGCCACAGTTATATCACCAATATATGAAATGAAAAGCAAATAGGAGGGGAAACCTCTGTTATTTAATCATTATTTTCTGTTCTCATTTAAAATATTCCTCATCTTTCTGTATAATGGAATTTACTTCCACTGTTAACACACTCCATAACTATTTGTCTTTTATTGCTTTAGCTCTCCATATTTGGGGGATTTTGTCAGTGTTCAGTGTTACACTTTGCTTTTGAGAGCGCTCAGAACTTGAAGCATCTGAGATCATGTAACATGTTCAGTATCTTTCTCACTTAACAGGGAGGGCTGACAACATTTGTAAAAGATGTCACAATTTTGCAGAAATACAAAATGCCACAATTGCAAACAACATCCAAATTTTCAAATTCTCACTCTTTCCAAAACAATAACTGGGCTGTTGTGAGGGTACCAATAACTGCTCAGGAGTGAAGCTCTGCCGCTGCGTGAGGACACTTCTGGAGGGTGGGATACCCAACCCGGAGCTGGTCCTTTGGCTTTGTTCCCGTGTTACCCCTGTTAGCAGCAGCTCTCCTTTGCAAACGGCTCTAACAAAGACTGAGGTGAGGGACGACAAAAATCTGTCTGTGAGCAGTGATCAAAAACATTTTTGTACGGGGTTTGCAGGGCTGGAATAGTAATTAAAAGAGCTCAGATGTCCAAGGGCTGATGAGCTGAACTGTGGACGTGAGGACCAGGAACAGATAGAAACCAGTAAATCTTGGAATCCATCACTGTCCAGGGGCTGTTTCATAACTGATATTCCTGCCTGTGGCTCCAGTCCCTATGTCAGGCAGCATCCGTCCTGACAGAACAGCTCCCAGAAATCAGCTCAGGATCCCAAATCTCAGCGTGGGACACGTGGATGTGGCTGAACTGCCCGATCCAGCCCTGGTCCCCGTCAGGCTGGGACTGAACTGACCCTCCAGGCACAATGAGGCACCCCCAGGGTCAGCTCGTAAACCCGGGAGGACAAAGCGCGTGCCCCACAATGAGTTATTTACAATAAAAGTGCAGGGAACCGACGTTAAAACCACCAGGGTGGGAAAGAGCACTGGCATTGAACGAGTGATTTAACGGGGAGGTTTGCGGGATGGAGCCGGCTGCTCCGCGCAGCCGAGGAAGCGCGTTTACAGGCACTGGCACGTGCCCAACCACCGCGGGTCACCCCCTGTCCCCTCTGTGTCCCCTGTGCCACAGCGGCCGGACATCTGCGCCGTCCTCTGCCTCGGGACAGAGAAACCGGCCGAGAACATGCTGTCTGTCAAAGTTCTGTCTCTGCTCCTCGCTTCTCTGGGCTTCGTTCTGATGGAAGACAACGTCTCGGGGTAAGTGTTTTGGAAAGCTCACGGTGGATTTTGAGCCTTTTCCAGCTCCCCGCCGGAGGCAAATTGACTTTTTCCATTGGCGTCTTGGTAAGCGGGTGAGAACGCGAGTCCTGGGGTGGATCTCGGATAACAGAGACAGCCAGGCGTGCGGAGATGAGCAGGTGATACGGGAGATACCAACCCAAAGCCCGGAGCCTCTGAGGCAGAGCCAGGAACTCCCCAGATTCCCCTGCGAACGTCCCGGCGCGGTTGGGAGGGACCGGCTGGAACCCAACCAGAGGAGGAGGTTGACTCAGAACTAGAAACGAGATTCAACCGTCTCCCGTGAATGAGGCTGGTGGGCATCCAGTATCTGGGAGCTTCTGAAAATGTGACCATAGAGCAGGTGTAGAGCAAAAACTTTCCCTCTTTCCTGCCGCAAAATTTCCAACTACACCCAGGAATATCCAAAAAAATCCTCACTGGAGCAGCAGGAGCTGCCGCATTCGTGGCTGGTAGCACTAAAACCAGATCAGCCTTGAGACCCTTTGCACCCTCTCTGCTCTCACCAGTGCTCCCAGTGCCAGACCAGTGCACAGACGCTACTCGGAGGCCACGCTGGCCAGCGACTACAGCCGCACCATGGACACCATGCTGAAGAAGAACTTCGTGGAGTGGTTGCTGGCCAGGCGGGAGAAGAAAAGCGAGTAAGCGTGCGGCTGTGGAGCGCTCGGAGCTGTCGTCAGCCGCCCGACGGCTCCGCGCAACGTGGACCCGAGGGTGTTTTTCTTGGCCAGCAGCTGCGATGCTCCGGGGAGGCGGGTTTTCTTTCTTTTCTCTTTTATTTTTCTAAGTCCCAGAAGCGTTTCTGGTCTGTCGGCACAGGGCGCGACCATCCCTCTCCCTGGCCAAGGCGCCTTCTCCTCGGGCTGCTGTATGGGGTTGGGGGGGGAGCTGGTTTTTGGTGGAAAAGCAGCATTTTGGCTCCATCTGGCGGAACCTGCCCTGAGCTCGCCCTGTTTGGCTTTTCCAGCAACATCATCGAGCCCTACAAGAGAGAAGCGGAGCCCCAAGTGTCGGCGGCGAACGGGCAGAGCTGGGAGCTGGGCACCCAGGAGCCCAAAGAGCTGCTCCCCTGGCTGCTGAGGGCGCGGGAGAAGCCCAGGTGAGGCCAACGGGCCGGGCCGGCCGAGGCCCCCGCGGCTCCAACATCCCGGGTTTGCGGTGGGTCGAGATGGCAACGGTGTCGCCCAGGAAAATGAGGGGATTTTCATTTCACAAGGAAATCTTCACATTGTGCAGTTCTGTCTCGCGAGGGAGGAAAAGAACAAAGACAAAAAAAGCCTCTCTAACCTTGACATTTCTCGCAAAATACGGATTTCAAAACTATAGACGACTGGGGTCATTTTTGCCTTTGCGAAAGCCAGAACAGGCTCATCAAAAGCCAATGGCCTGAACCACTCCCGACACGCCTGTCCAGCCTGTGCTGGGGAGGGAAGGGAAACTTTTGATGCTGGAGATTAATCAGCTTGATTAGCTGCATTTAAAAAAAAAAAAAAAAAAAAAAAGTTTTCCAGTGTTTCCCTTAATTGCAAATAAAAGATGTGACTTGCAGGGGAAAGTCCTTCTTGGAAACAAAGGCTTTCCTTGGGAGTTTATGGCACATTTCTTGCAGTTTTACTTCTCCGGAAGGCTCAGAAGGTCTGAAGGACGTTTTGAACCAGGAGTTTCTGACATGGCTGATGTCGACTGATCTCTGCAGAGCAACGTGAGTGGCTGATCTACCTGTCCCATTGTCACAAGTGTCCCCAGATCCTTCCCCAGCCCCTGTCCCCAGCCGCACTCGCTGTGGTGCTTAGCCCGTGAATTCAGGATTTCTGAGGTGACCACCGAGAGTTTCCGTGCAGCGCGGCTGGATTGCGCTGCAGAGTTAAGAGCTCTGCCCAGAGGGTGGTTCTGCACAAGCATCTTCAGACCATTCCTACAACACAGGTGGGGGAAGACACACATTTCAAAACATTACTGTCTGGAGAAGAGAGGTCAGTAAATCCTTTTCTCCTCTTTAATGAGAAAAGAAGGTGTTAACCAAACCACTCGCAGGAAATACATTTTCTGTGCGTTGCACACTGCTGTGAAAGGCGTTTGGAGAGAAACACAAGAAACTGGGATGCAAAAGGTGCAGGGAAGGGCCCCAAGGAGGCTCAAGGGAAGGGCGAGCCCGTCCGATGCTCAGGCTGACAAAGTCACCATCTGTAAAAAAACAGAGCGAGAAAAGAGCTCTTCATGCTCATGGCAGAAGTTGGCACAAGCACAGACAGGGATGAACTGGCCGTGAATAAATGTAGGTTGGAAATAAGAGGCAGCTCTGAGCTCTGGACAATTCCACACGGTTTGGTCAGTGAGCTGAGCAGCCAGAGAACACAAGTGACTGCTGAGCTCGTCTGCAGCCTGTCCTGGGGAGAAACGCTTCTTCACACCTCTCGCCTCTCACCAGTTGCTGATTTTTTTTCTCAAACTTGCAGGTAGTTATGATGAGATCCCAACCTCGGCCCCTGCCTTGCTATCCAAAGGGGTCTGCGGGGTGTCGGGGGGCAGAGAAGGGAAGAACTGACGCGTTTCCTGCAGGAACCAGATGAAAAGCGTTAAGGGCAGCACCGCAGGGACTGATGGTTTTGTCTCCTCTGCTCTGCCAGGACCGTGTGACCCCCGGATCCCCCAGAGCTCCCGTCACCTCGGACACCACGGAGGACGGTCTGACATTCCCTGCTCTGTGCACAGCGTCCAGTTTGCTGCATAAATAAAGAATTTAGTCTGAAGCTGAAATCAGACTCGGAGACTTGATTTGGGGATGGACTGTAAAATATCAGTAAATTTCTAAAACCAAAGTGTCCTTGCACACAAGGCTCACAGGAGGCGCGAGGCCTCAGTCCGTGAACTGACTGACCCACGGCGTAATTATCCCGGTTTGGGGGTTTTCGAGAGTTTGGGACCCACCACTGGGTGATGGCTTAAAAACACATGTTGGCATTGGCTGGGGGGGGATCCTGGCTTGGGGGGGCCCTGTCTGGGCTGGGGGGATCCTGGCTTGGAGGGGTCCAGCCTGAGCTGGGGGGGGTCCTGGCCTGGGGGGGTCCAGCCTGGGCTGGGGTGGCACAGCCCTGGCCCAGAGGAGCCCTGAGCCCCCCGCTCCCTCCTGACCCCCCAAGAGGGGACCCGACCCCCCCAGGGCCTCGCCCCCACCCCGGGGGGCATCACCCCCCGCACTCACGGTGCCCCCGCGCGGCCCGAGGTCCCCGGTGTCCCCCCATGGCCCCGGTGTCCCCCCCATGGCCCCGGTGTCCCCCAGGCCCGGGGGTGACCGGGGTGTCCCCGTCACGTGGGGGGGACCAGGACCGCCCCCAGTGCGTCAGCGCCGCTCGGCGCGGGGTGATGACGTCAGGCGGAGCGCGCCGGGCGGTGGCGCCGGGATGCACCGGCGGGGGGTGGGCGCGGGCGCCATCGCCAAGAGGAAACTCGCGGAGGTGACGGGGGGACCCGGACCCGCGGGGGAGGAGGGGCCGGGCCCGGGGGTGTCGGACCCGGGGAGCGGGGGCCGGACCCGGGCCGGGGGGTGTCGGACCCGGGCCGGGGGTGTCAGGCCCGGTGTGAGGGGCGCCAGGCCCGGGGAGTGGGAACCGGGACGTACCGGGCCCGTGGGAGGGTGCCGGACCCCACCGGGCTCGGGCGGGGGGAGCCCCGAGCTGCCTGGCAGCCCCCGCGGGTCCCCGGGAGCAGCTCCGTCCTCCCGCGGTACCGGCCCCAGCCCCGTGTTTTCCTCCCGCAGGCCAAGTACAAGGAGCGCGGGACGGTCCTGGCCGAGGACCAGCTGGCGCAGGTGGGTGAGCTGCACGGGTGAGCCCGGCAGCAAACCGGGCGCGTGTCCTCCCGCCCGGCCGAACCCGGGCACGTTTCCCCCTCCGCCGTGTCCCGAGCGTCACCCGCGAGCGCTGGAGACAGCGCTGGGACGCTTGCTGCCCGAGCGCTTCTTGAGGACTCTGCTCTCTTAGTGCCTTTTCCTGTGCTTATGGAAAATCTGCATTAAAGAAGCGTCCAGACAGAAACACTTCTCTGCGATTCTCTTGCAGATGTCTAAGCAGCTGGACATGTTTAAGACCAATTTAGAAGAATTTGCCAGCAAACACAAGCAAGAGATCCGTAAAAACCCAGAGTTCCGGGTGCAGTTCCAGGACATGTGCGCGACCATCGGCGTGGATCCCTTGGCATGTGAGGAGCAGGCGCCAGGTTAACGACCGGGGCTTCGTCAGCTGCAGCTTCCCTGGGCAGAGCTGGTGCTGTTTCGATTCTTGGGGCTTGTGAATTGGTGTAACATCCCTCTGAGTGTTATTTACTGAAAGGGTGGGGGAAAACGGGTGGAGTTAACCAAACCGGAGACTTGTTTGTCACTGACACATCGGAGTCTCCTCACAGCTTCGCACCAGCAGCTGTTCAGGCCCGATCACTTTCCCCTTTCTCTCTTCACAGCTGGGAAAGGATTCTGGTCAGAGATGCTCGGAGTTGGGGACTTTTACTACGAGCTGGGGGTGCAGATCATTGAGGTTTGCCTGGCTCTGAAGCACAGGAACGGAGGTGAGGACCCCCCAGGCTGGTTTCCGGGGGACGCAGCAAGCCGGGGGGCAGCCGTCCCTGAGGAAAACGAGTTGTGTCACTCCGTGGAATGTTCTGTAGTAGATTTTACAAAATACTGAGATGGCAGTTTTGTCTTTGTTGCCCCCAAAAGCTTGTTCTGTTTGTACAAGGGTACAGCTACTCCCCAGTGGCAAACACACAAAGGACCCTTAGAGTGACTGGAGTGATGTTGTCGCTGTGCAGTGACACTTCGCTGTCCCCTTTTGTCCACTCCTAGGGCTGATAACGCTGGAAGAACTTCATCAGCAGGTGCTGAAGGGCCGGGGGAAGTTTGCTCAGGACGTCAGCCAGTGAGTGTCTTTCTGGGACAGGGACGGGGAATCGAGTGGCATTTGGGGAAGAAAAGGGGTAACTGGGCTCCAAATGTGACCTCCAGCAGTGGAGCCACATACACACAATCCACAGTTAACCCACGATTAACGACGTTGCAGAAAGCAGCGCTGTGCTCTGGGAGCCCTGAGGCACAAAGGGCTGTTGCCTTGAGCTGGAGACAATGAGTTCTCCACAAACCCAACTCGCTGCCGCGGTCTCTGGAGCTGCGGGGAAGGGGCTGAGACGTGTCCTGCAGGAGCAGATTTCAGGACACAACTCACCATTCATTGGGGCTGAATCTTGCAAGTTCAGCACTTGCAGCTCAGGTGCTACAAGTGTGTGTCTAACACAAGTCTGCACTTCTGAAAGGGGCACAGACAGGCAAACTAATTCTAAATTGCCCTATGAACACTTTTTCAGCTGTTGATTACCTGAAACTGCAGCAAGCTCCGAGAAGCTGCTCTTGCTCGTAGCTTCTGCACATCGAGTCTCCCTCATTGCAGAACGCAGCGTGCCGCTGGGGAGCGGCTCCCGCTTGACAGCCTGATATATATCCCTCTGCTCCGCAGGGACGATCTCCTGCGGGCCATCAAGAAACTGAAGGTCTTGGGGAACGGCTTTGGGATCATCCCTGTTGGGGGAACGTACCTGATCCAGTCTGTACCCGCCGAACTGAACATGGATCACACTGTCGTCCTGCAGCTGGCAGAGGTACCGAGCCAGGAGGTTTTAAAATACAACCACCTTGAAAGAACCTTATTGCTTCTGTGACGGGGAGCTGTGATTAGGCCAGGCCTGAAGGCAAAACTGTCCACGCTCTTCTAAACTATGGACTTAAGTCTCACCTATAAGCACACGGTATTTTTCCTCTCATTTCAGAAAAAGGGCTACGTAACGGTGAGCGAGATCAGGTCCAGCCTGAAGTGGGAGACGGAACGTGCAAAGCAAGTGCTGGTACGTATGAAGGTCTCTCATGCGCAGCAAGTTCAGGGGCAGCGGCCGCTTGGCTGGGGCTGCATTAGTGCAGCAGCACGGGGGATCCTGCGCCAGCTGGGAGACCAGGGGCTGGGGGCACACTAAAAATTATTGTAGCCCAAGCTCTACACCCTCCCTTGCCCTGGAGTAAAGGTGGGCTCAGGCCTGTGTTGTGAACGGCTTCTCACCCGTTACATTTTGCTCACAGTTTCCGCTCTGTTTGTGCAGGAACACTTGCTGAAGGAAGGAATGGCCTGGCTGGACACACAGGCGGCAGGAGAACCTCAGTACTGGCTGCCCGCGCTCTTTACGGAGCTGTACGCCCAGGAAATCACTCCGGAGGAGGCCAAGGAGGCGATTCCGTGACTGCTCCGTGCTCTGTGCCCGTACAGTCCTGCCTGGGAGGTTATTTGCATATCACCTGCAACAGGGACAGGGGACTTGAAATAAACGTTTTGTAAGAAGTGTCTAGCTTGGAAGGTTTAATAGGACTGATTTGTACTTGCTTACCTCTGAATTTTCTCCTCTGTTGCGGGTGGAAATGCCACTTACCATTACAGACAACTAATTACCTTGTCCCAGCAAGAGGCAAATGACCTGAGCTGCTCTTGCAGCTGCGGTCTCAGAGGCTGCAACTGTGGCAGCAGCGACACTGAGAAACTGCCCTGTTGTCTTCTCTGCTCTCATCGAGTCATTGTTCCACTAAGGAGCACCACAGGCTGGATTCTGCCAAAACAAACTTTATTGCACAAAAAAAAAAAAATCTTATGTACAATAGTATATAAACAAGGTATCTTAGAGTGACTCTTGTGCATATATTTTCAACTCAATTAGGTCTAAAAATCTGTTGCTAAAACATCTCTGCCTAGAGCAGTCATTGGAGGATTGTCACTTTGAAATGGAAACATTTGGAAATGGCAGGACAGACGACACCAGAGCTAGAAAACTAATACTTCTCTTTTACAGCCACATGCGCGTTATGTGAATAGTGTCCACAATAAGGCATTTTCTTGTTCTGTCGGGTTGGTGGATGGTAACGCCACATGCATCACAGACAGATTTCAGAACCAGCTCTGCCTCGGAAAGGCAGCAGAGTCACAGCTCCACCCACAACGCTACTGAACGGTGACAAATGTGACATTTACAATGGGATCAAAGAAGCGGTGATGTAGCACACAGTTCATGGCTTCTCGGGAAACCCCGCTGCCTCTCCCAGACCTCGCATCAGGGTGAAACCCACTTTGTTCCCTCTCATCTGGTGTATATATGTTGAGTGAGTCCTACGTAAGTTCAGCTTTCCCTTGAGGGAGACAGAGTTTAAGTCTAAAGCCAATGACAGACCCAGGGGCGTTTGCTCGCTAAAGGGAAAAAAGGTTCCCAAGTCGTTAAGTGGCACCTTCACAATTCAGAAACGTTTGCAGGTTTCAGTGCCGCGGCAGCAGCAGTGCAGGCTCCGCAGTTCTGCGAGACGGGTGGAAATCCCAGAGACTGAAGGTCCTTCAGTGACGCGGGGGCATCGCTGTCCTGCCCCGCGCACGGTGGGGGCTTTTGGCCCCTCCATCCTGCACTTTTTTTAGAATCAAGGTGACTGCGTTGGGAATTCTCCCACCATCGAAAGTCTGAAACAGGGCCGAGCTGGTGGGAAGGTGTCACAGAAACTGGGAGAGGGCCCAGGACAATGTGCAACTCTGTGCTTAGCTTTCTATTGAAGCTCCCATAAAAATCACTAAAAAAAAAAAAAATAGATTAAGCTCTTTATCAACAAACATTCTGCTGCTCCACTGACTCATCACCAGGCTCCTTTACATGGGGAAACCGGGTGTTTCACCTCCACCCGGGTTACACCGAACACGTCCTGGGTGCAGCGGCACCTGCAGCCGACTCTTCGCTCCCAGCAAAAAGCTGCTGCATGAATCGGTCAAAGCACTCGAGCGTTCAACGTTTCACTCGGCCAAGCTTGGCAAAGGAATTTGTGGGTACCAAGGCGCACACCTCTGCAGAACTCCACCCACAAACCGTGGCTTCCTTCACTAGAATCGCCCCTTTTCTAGCGGTTCAGTCTGGTGGATCAGGGCAGCAGGAGGGAGGAGGGACGAACATCAAATATTCCACTGCCCAGGTGGCAAGCAAAGAGCGCTTCAGTCAAGGAAACTAAATAGCTCCGTTCAGAGCAGCCAGAACAAAATCTTTCCAGAATGCTAAATTCAAATCAACACCTTAAAAAAATAATACATAAACCAGACTTATTTTTAAGTGCTCCCCCATCTGTGACCAATGATTTGCTCGCCCTCCTTTCCCCACAACGCCAGGACAAACACACCTGCACTGCATTCGGGGATTCTTGCAGTTTCCACTTTTCATCCACCATTTTGCACCTGGAGTCTCAGTGGCCAAAGGCAGGGCTCCAGTAAAGCCTTCGGGGAGGAGCCCAGACTCCAGCACTGCTCCTGATCTTTGGTCTGTCTACAACAGCGTCTAGAAGAACGCCATGGGCCGGGTGGGCTCCCCGGAGCAGCGAGGCTCCGGCTCTCACAACCCGCACAAAAAAAGGTTCCGCGTGGGCCCGTCAGACCCTGGGCTCATCGCGGGCTCCCGCAGCTCCTCATGCAGCCCCAGGGAAGGGCTCGCTGTCTAGGAACAGAAAAGCTGTCACGAGGATTTGCAGTCGAGATCTCATTCTTTAATCAAATGGAGGGGAAAAAAAAAAGGAAGAAAAAAAACCAACCAGTGTAGGCGTTTCCAAAAAAATAACCTGATGCCACATGCTCCGGCTTTCTAGGGTAGTCAGTACCTTTGAAGAGTAGCCTGCCACAAGCTCGGCTTTGTCTAGCGTGAAGTCTCGCTCAGCGTTATCCACCAGACCAGCACGAGGAGACAGAACATCCCACAGTTCTCTCCGCTCTGGCCTTGGTTGGGTTGAGTCTGTCCGGGGTACGTGAGAGGGTGAAGACAGAACATCCCGTGGGCAGCACAGCTCTAGGCTTTCGAGCAACCTTGCGTGTCCGTCTCTGTCTCGGAGGAGCTGCTCTCAGAGTCTATTTCTGTCGTCTCCTGCTGGTGTTTCTCTTGCACCTTCTGCCGGATTCCTTGCAAACGCACTAGTAGGGACAGATAGTCAAAGTGGCCTCGTTTTTCACCAAAGGGATCCTGCAAGAAAACCAGAGATAAGCCCATTAATATAGACCATTATCCACCTGGCAAGAGGCAGAACAAAGAAAGCTGCGTAGTAATTGGGCAACAAATGGTCAAAGCCTTAAGGGTTAAATCCCATCTTACGATGGAGAGGCCCCTAAACTTTCTACTGTCATGGCAGACCTCCCCTGTGGGAATTTCTCACTCCACACATCAGCCCTCCTGCTTTGGGAGTGCTTTGCATTTCTGGATTACACAGCTAGTGATGGCACTGACAGGAAAAAAGGGCTCGGAGACACAAGATCATTAAATCAACCACCTCCATCTTTTCTCAGCAGCGGAATTTCTCAATGAGTCAGACAAGAGGTGGCTGATGAGGGAGGAAGACACGTCTGTTCAGACGCAAACAGCTCGGCAATCTATTCTGTACAGCCTGCAGAAACAAGCTCCTGTGTTCAGCCTGTCTGAAGCATCTGCCCTGTTGCCACTGCTCCTCCAGCCCTGCCCCTCCAGCAACTTCTGACTCGGCCGCTTTTGATCTCATCTGCCAGAACAAGGAGCGTCAGGGCAAAGTTCCCACCTGGAACCTCAGAAAACAAGAAACTCTACCCGTGTGGCAGCAGGAAACACTGCTGCGGAGCTCAGCTGCCACCAGCACCACATAACCTGCCTGTGCCCTCCCTGCTGACCCGGATCCACGGGAGAGCAAATGGCCCCGGCTGCGCTGCTGGGAGAAGCACCTGCCTGCCTGGAGTGGCACCGGCCCCGCGCTCGGGGGAGTCCCACAGCCTTGAAAACACCACGTGCAGCCTCCAAACTTGGGGCAGGTCGGGTTTTATCCACAGGAATGTCTCCATTTCACGATTCAAAGTTGGAATGTACAGTTCACAGAAAGATCCAGATCCACCCCCACGTACCTCTAGGTGCTGCACGTTGTTGTTTGTCACTAACCACACACCTGTACCTAAAGCAGTGTGTTATCAACAAGAAAATTGTCTGCCACCCACCTGCATTGTCTGGCCTTGGAGATAAAGTCTCTCTTTACACACCCCTTCATAGAAGTCGTAGTATTCCATGAAGGATTTTTCCATGACGCCCCTGAACGCAATGAGAGAGCAAACAGTCACCACAAAACAACAGCGACATCGCCCAGGGTCGCCTCCTCCCACTGAGCTCCAGTTCGTGTGACCAGTGTGGACACCTGCACCGCGTGTCCCCAGCCAGTAACAGGGGGCAGCGGGGCAGGACACAGCAAAACCGACTGCAGCGTCACCGCGGCTGCAGAGCTTCTGCACGTGTTTCCACGAGAGCTCTGCTCCCCTCCTGTGAGATGGTTTTCCCCGTAAGAAAAGGCACATTTATTCTCCCGCAGCAGTTGGAGGCTGTGGCCATCGCGCACATTAACTCAGCCCTTGTCAGTGCACGGATGCCGCCGGCCGCTTCAGGGAAACAAAACAACTCTTGGCTGGACCAGGGAGAGTTAAAGACCCACTCGTCCCTGGAGCAGCTCTCAGGACTTCAGGAAGGGCAGCTAGAGTTTATTCTGCCTCCTATGCCCACGTATGCTCTCTCCACGCCTCCTTTCCGTACCGTAATGGCTCAGGACAGGGACACTTCCCTTCCAACATGTCACACACCGCTACACGGATGGTCTCGTGCCGAATGCACTCGTTGTAGTTCTTGCTGTCCCCGGGGTGCCTCTCCTGGAAACAGAATTTGGGGCAGTGAGTCCGTGCGGTGGGAATGGCTCTTTGTCTCCTGGGCCCGGTGGATTGCACTGAACCCACCGCGGCTTCGTCTGTTCAGTGTGTACTGAGCTAATTGCTGCTGCCAAAGCAAAGCTGGCAAGATGTTACATGTCTCCAGAGCCTCAGACTGCACAGCTGTGGAGACGGGTCAACTGGTAAGCCAGCACAGAAACGCGCCTCGCTTCGAGATGCTGGAGACCACGAAAACCCGAGCAGTTTGCTCCCTGCGTGACAACATGTCTCTAGAAAGGCCACGTCAGGAGTCGTGTAGCAGAGCAGTGAAGAGCCAACCCCTCCCCAGCACCTTCTCAAACGCCACTTGTTCCATTAGCTCGCGCACTGGGAGCCCGGCAGCCCCGGGGGCAGAGCTGCCCGTAAATCCCCCCGCGCTCTGCCGAGGGGCACAGCAAGCGGAGAGGAGCCAAGCGCCACAACCTGCTTTTGTCCCCGTCTCCAGAATGGGATCTGCCACCAGCAGCGAGGTGTGGAGGGAAGAGAGAAGGAGCTGCAGAACCTCAGGCTCTCACCTGCTCAAAGCCTGGCTCGTTGTGATACGGGTTCTCGGTCATCAGAGACTGGATGGAGATGAGGACTGAGGAGATGCTCTGTGCTGGGCTCCAGGCAGGTCCGGTCCAGGTGCTGAGGCATTAAAACAGAGAAGCATTGGTTAACAGCGCAGGACTGGCCCGGTGAGCACCATCCCTCCAGCCACCAAAGATCGGAACGCTCGGGAAACCGCATCTCTGCCCTACAGAAACGCGACAGAACAGAAACCGCTGCTACAGACACAGAAAGCACCGGGCACCGAGAGAGTTTTCAGGGTGAAAGCAGTTTATTCTCTCAACTCTTGAGCAAGACGAGAGGCTGGTGAACGTCACTGCTACGACACACAGGGCATCACACAGAGCTGAGGAAAAGCGACATTTCTGAGCATTTTATGGGCACTTTAAGCTCTGGGCTGTCATCTCGCACAGCAGCCCAGGGCAACACAAGCCACCGGCACGACCTGCAGCAGGTCAAAACCAACAGCTCCTTAGGAACTGAAATCTGATTTTCAAGCCTCAGACGAGCCCATCACTTGCGCAGCCGGCGATGCCAACGCTCCGCACCGGGACTGCCCTCAAAAGCACCGACGGGAGCTCTGCTGTAGGGATGAGGTGCCCGTTCCACACACATGGGGTAGCAAAAACCTTTCCATGCAACAGCAGACGCAGAAAACGCTGTTCTGCCACTTGCCCTTCACATCCCAGCTCAGACACAGGCCTGTCCCCTGCGAGCTGAACGCGGCTGCGCTGACCCACATACGCTCTCCCTAAATCCTGCTGCTCACGCTCCCCCTGCGCTTCTCGGTTCTGCTGCAGCTGAGGCTCTTTGTTCACTCTTCAATAATTCAGCTCCAGGGCTACAATTGCCAGAGCGACACTGCTTCACACGGTTAAAAATCCAGCAGGTAAATAAGGAGGGTTTGCAGCAGCGGAGCCTGTCTGAGCAGGCAGCGAGGGAGCAGCACTTGTGAATCGTTACACCCACCGCTCGGCCCCACGTCTGACGTGTAGGTGGAAGCCCAGAGCAGTCAAATGGCTCTCAAGGAAGTTTTTAGCGGCTTTTAATTTTTTTAATTTATTTTTAAACCCACACGGAGAGAGGAAATTAAAACCACGAAAACCTACATTCAAACAATATTGAGGATCAGGCTGCAAAGTGCAAAAGCAGAAGAAACGCAGCGCTCGGGCTTTGCGACGGGAGGCGGGAGACGAGCGGCAATGGCCCCTGCTCCATCCTCGGGTGCTTTTAAAGATAAGTTTGACTCTCATTCTTGCCGCTTTATGACCCTGATACTGTACACGACTTTGCAGCAGCATAAAGGCGCATCCAAGCACGTGTGTGGGGCAGGATCGGGGCACAAGGCACAACCCAGCCTGCAGCCGCCTCCTGACTCCCCAACAGAACAGCCAAAGTCTCCTCTTACCCCAGAATACTCAGGCAGACTTTCCCATTGCGGTAGAAGTTGGGGTTAAACCTCACTGTGTTATTTCCTGTTGTCATCAGTTTGACCCGCGGAGGGTGGATGGGATAATCTGGAGGACAGCGAAACAGGAACAAGAAGAAACCCCCTTCATAAGGCGTGTCAAATGGGCCTGTGATCAATGCATGAATCTGCAAAACAAAAGCCCGTCTTGCGCACCCGCTGCCAGGCTGTGCAGCGCCCTCCAAACCTCCACAAACCCTCCGACGTGAGAAACCTCCACCCGCAGCAGCATCTTCCACCAGCACCTGCCGTGTGCGACCCACGCTGACCCCCCCATGCCCCCGCTGCGCCCCTCGGTCCCCTCTGCGCCCCTTCAGTCCCCTCTGCGCCCCCCGATGTGCGGAGGGGGTTCCCAGCACGGGGTTTGGATCGAGGCCGCAGCAGCTGCCTCCCATCCAGCTCTGCACAGCCCCAACCAGACTGAATCGCAGCTCAGCTGGTAAGCTCTGCTTTAAAAAAAAAAAAAAAAAAAAAAAAGAAATCTAATATGAAAAAAATCTAATTTTAGAAGGAAAAAATCCACAATTTCTGCCAAAACCAGAGCATTCCTCAATGTTGTGGTCTTGTGCTGATCTGGTCTTATTAAAATCAATCGTTCCGTTTCCTCTGCCAGGATCCAAAATTAAGACCCTATTCTCTCCATGATAATTGCCCTCAAAGATCCCAATTGTACAGGAGGAAATCTGCTCCCTTGGGCTACTAAGGAAGCTTGTACGCCCAGGTGATCCAGGCAGCCTCCTTTAACCATTCCCTGGGATTTCAGATCAAAGCCCCCAGGTTGGCGCTCCAAACCCCCACTTCCACCAAAGGGCGTTTGGACATTTCCAGGAGCCCGCGCTGCAGCGCACACCCAGGCAGGAGGTGGCCAAGACCCCGCGTTGTGCTCCCTCCAAACCCCGCGGCCACACGTCAGGCAGGGGCTTCCCTGGGGGTGTCTGGGGGAATCCGGGGGGGGCCACGGTTGTCAGGGGGGTGGGAGAGCCCGGCGGCAGCTCCGCAGCAGGACGGGGAGCAGGTGCGGGGACAGGGACACGTCCCGCTGCTGCCAGCCCACGATTCCAGAGCTCCGGGTGCCACAGGAGGATTACGGACACCCCAGCACTGCTTGTCGCTAACGGATGCTTCTCCTTTCCAGCTTCCCTGAGAAGCCCCCATGGCCAACAGCTTTCCCAGGAGCTCCTTCTTCTCTGAGCTGCTCTGTTGATGGTTTTCAAACATCCATAGGGCGAAAGGAGCTGGAGCAGCCCCCACTGGGTCACGGGGATGCTAAAGTGGAGCTGCCTTTGTCTGGGGAAGCTGCTCAGAGCCCTGTGACGGCATCTCGCTTTCCCCGAGAGCCTCCTCCCGTGTTAAACGCAGCCCAGCTCAACGGCACAGACAAAACAGGAGCCTCGGTATGCTCTTGCAAGGCTCACCCTGACTTCTCTCAAACCACTACAGGAATAAACACTCCGTTTGGGCAAACACTCCCGGCAGCCATCACCAGCAACACACGGAGATGCAGAAAGTTGAACCAGGTCCAAACCTCTTACCTTGGTCATGTCGTGGGGATCAGGCACAACGAACATTCCTGGGGGCGGTTCCTTGTAAATGGACATGATATCCCTGAACAAAGAAAACAGGAATTAGTCAAGATCTCCCTCCTCAGCCCTCGAGGCACAGAATGTTCTAGATGCAAAGAGACAGACTTTTAACACAGAAATTTGCAACTCGTGAAGAGCTGGACATTTTTCTTTTGCCTCTGTTTGCTGGCTGAGCTCTTACAGCTTGTCCCCAAAATAAATGAGGCGTTCCAGGAGCACAAGCGGCATTCAATGGATCAATGCTCGAGACATCAGTCCCAGCGCACCACGACTACTGGCCGCCTTGTCTCTTACCATCTGCGGTACATAAAGCTTTAGCTATAAACTCTCCCTATGGCAGCATTTAAAAGTCCTCGTGGGCAAAGTTCACTGTTTCAAGGATGACTTTCCCACCCCGTGGTTTCCCTCTTCACGCTCAGGCTATTGACAGGACCCCTTTCGTACACCCAGGCGTTTGTTTTCCCCAAACATAGCGGGACTCAGCTGTCTCTGAGAACGTTACTGCTCTGATAGGTTTGGTCTTGTGCTGAATGAGGGTTCACAAGTAGTTGGGATGCACATACACACACACGACTAGACCACGATGTTTCCTTAGGAATGTGGCCTCGATGAACTGAACAGGAACAAGTCACCTACAACTCCGTGCAGTTTACAGATAAACCAAATGCCACCCACTGCCTTGAATCCCCAAAACGCCCCCTCCCGTGACCCGAGCTGTGCTGAGCTCCAGGACAAGTTCCACCTTGACCTCCCCGCTTGGGAAGCAACCAGAGCTCAGGGAGGTTTTGGGGCAAGAACGAGCACAGGGGCACAGGAGCGCACAGCCTTGCCGCCACCGCAAGCTTTGTGGTTTGGGCTGGAAAGCGCCCAAATATCTGGTGCCATCTTGGAAAGAGATTCCAGAAGCTCCAAAGCAAGGATGAGCAAGAGCCTGGCAGGCAGCGATTCCTGCTCCGAAGGAAGAGGAAGGACTTGTTGGAGCAGCACCAGCGTTTCTAACAACACCAGATCATATCGCTCGTTATAGCAAAGGCCGTCACCACACCGGGGTGCACCAGATGATGCTTTAAGGAGCTGGAGCGGCAGCGGTTGGGAGGAGCATCGCTATGGGCAGGTTTAGGACAAAGATCTGAATGTGGCTGTCGGTGGGGACTGAGAATCCTGCTCCCCTCCCCATTTGACAGCGTCTCCGAGGAGCCGCCAGCGACCCCGCGGGCAGGACTGGAGCTGAGGGGCTCGGCTGGACACGGCCCCAGTGACAACCTGATGGTGGGACGGGCGTCCATGGCCGCGGGGCAGGGGAGACCCCGTCCTCCCCAAACACCTGGGCAAGGGGAGGCTGGGGGCACCATGGGGACCGGGCTCTGTCCCCAGGAACCCCCAGGACCCCCAGGGCCTGTCCCCAGGAACCCCCAGGGCCTGTCCCCAGGAACCCCCGGGACCCCCAGGGCCTGTCCCCAGGAACCCCCGGGACCCCCAGGGCCTGTCCCCAGGCCCCAGCCGGTCTCCAGGCCCGCAGGCGAGGTCCAGGGGCGCGGGGGTCCCGTCCCCGCCGCGTTCCGCCCCCGGCTCCGCGCCGCTCCCGGCCCGGCAGCCCCGGGGGCCCGGCGGGCCCGGCCCGGCCGCTCTCACCGCTTGATCCGCAGCAGACAGGCCGCGCTGGGCCGCTCGCTGTCCCAGTCGCCGCTGACCGTGGGGTCCCAGAAGGCCGAATGCGTGAGGAGCGCGGCCCCCGCGGCCGCCGCCGCCGCCGCGATGGGGGCCCCGCCGCTCCCCGGGCCGCCGCCGCCGCCGCCGCCGCCGCTCGGTGTCGCAGCGCCGAAACCCGCCGCCGCCCACAGCTCGGCCGGGATGAAGACGCCGGGGCTGGCCGTGCCGCCGGCGGGCGGGCTGGCCGAGCCGCCGCTGCCCGTGGCCGCCAGCACCGCGGCCGGCGCCGGGGCCTCCTCGGCCGCCGGACTCTCCGCCATTCCGGGGAACGCCGCTTCCGGGACTCCGCACCAGCGAGCCCGTCGGCCAGAGCGGCCCCCGCCGCCCGCCTCCACCACCGATGGCCGGCCAGAGCGGCGCCTCCCCCGCTTCCCCCCCTCCCACTGCCGGCGCAAACTCCCCCCGGCCACCATAGAGTCTTCTCACGGAAAAGCCTCGTCGCAGGCTAGAGCGTCCCACTGCGGAGCAGCGCGCCCCCTGCTGCAGCGGGGGTTTCCTGGGGTGGAGGCAGCAGAAACCGCGAGTTTGGGGCTTTTTGCGGGGAAAAAGCCTCGTTGCGGGGAAAAAGGAAACAGAACTGAGCTGTGGTGCTTTGTGCAGACAGATGCTCTGAGGAGGCACATGAACAGTGTGAGTCTGAAACCAGTTCTTCTGGGCGAAATGAGAAAACTCAGAGGAGGTGACAGCACATCCCGTGTGCACCGACTGGTGATTTAACGACGCAAACACCAATACACTTTTACACACATGCACCTGCACCTGCCACCTCATTTCAGTGAAAAAAAAAGAATGTAAAGCATTTTCAACAACACTATGTTACAAACCCCACCATTCTGTCAGCTCATCTGGAAGCATTTGCTTAACCAGTGCAGCGCTTGGTGGGATTTTCGCACAGATCTGAGCTGTCCAAGGACATTCTCACTTTTCTGACTGACTTCACATGAGTTTTCCTCCCACCACCATTTCACATTCCTCTTCTGCTTTATCGTAACCAGGATGTTCACCCTCTTAACCATCAAGTCACACAAAGTCTTCCACACCACCGGCCCAGAACATAAGGAAAAAAAATAAAGAAAAAAAAAAATAAAGCCACCAGTTTATTTAGAGAAATCTTTTCTTTAATTGTCAGTCTGGGGCGCTCAGGTGGAAGCAGACTCCAGGCGCAGAGGACGGGGATGGCCGCCGCAGCCGGCCCCGCGCTGTCACATGGCGAAGAGGATGAGGAAGGCCACCATCAAACAGAACAGCCCCATGGCCTCGGACAGCGCGAAGCCCAGAATGGCGTAGGAGAAGAGCTGCTGCTTGAGAGAGGGATTCCTGAGCGGGGACACACCAGAGAGAGGGGGGAAAAAGATCCACAGTGAGAAATTAACACCCCAAACCAGAGTCCAAATCATCCCATCACAGAAACCCAGGAGGATGTCACACCGGCAGCACATTTGGGAGCAGTTTTAGGGCAGGCGGCCACTGGTGGGACTGAGAAAACCCAGATTTTCCTCTGGTTTTAGAAATGGGGACACTGTGAACCCTGTGGGCCGCTGTCACCTGCCCTGGTGGCACCGAGCAACCGTTCCAGAGAGTTTCATTTCTCCTGGAGATGGGCAGAGTTCAGCAGAGCGGCTGCATCGCTCAGGGAAGGTATGGGGTGGATTCGCACAATGCAGGCATTTTTAAATTTATTTCAATAGAATAATCGATTATAACCACCACTTTCTGTTCCAAGGAGTACCACTGCAGTGAAACAGCGTCTGCTCACATGCACCGCTCACGTAGAGCTGGACATATTCCTGAGAACGCTCCACTGATCTATTTAATTTAGTGCTGGGAGACGGGGATGAACTGGAGTGGGCCCAGCGCCTGGCTCACCTGGCATAGCCAATGATCAAGCTGCCGAACACTGTCCCGATACCGGCTCCCGAACCGGCCACCCCCACCGTGGCTGCACCGGCACCAATGAACTTGGCAGCTGTGTCGATGTCCCGGGAGACGGCGCTGGTTTGGAACCCGCGGCGGGACAGCTGTGGGTGGGACACGCCGGCAGGCTGGGGGCACAGGAGAACAAACAGCCTAATGACACACTTTTAATTATAAACAGAAGAATTCAATAAAACATCATCTCCATTTATCCTCTACTCAAGGCTGAGCACGACCAGCCGAGCTTGCTAAGCCACCACCGCTCTGGGCTGGAATTTATGTCCCCATATGCGCTACCCTCGTGATAAACAAACGAATTCCTCCTCCTCAGGAGGAACCGTCACGTCTCATAGGCAGCGAGCAGGGAAATATGGGACCCGGTTCACCCCACAAGTCTCACCTGTACGGTCTGAGCCTCAGGCCGGCTGAAAACAGACACTGACACAGGTCTGGCCAGCGCCCTGGAGCAGCAGCGGAACTGAAACAAAACACAATTAACTCCTGTAATTGGACGCATCCACAATAATCTGCAGAAAAGCGCAGTTATTTTATGCAGAACAGTCTTAGAATTTTTTAAAACATCTCAAGAATGAAAAAAGACTAAAAAGCAAAGGCTTGTGCAAATGTAGAGCATTTCTAGTTTAGCCAGTTGGATTAAGACCACGAGTAATGCTGCCCCAGAGCACACGTGCCGCGGCTGCTACAGCAGCTCAGTCGTCACTGCAGCTCCACATTTCCTTCCTAATTCACACCTTGACACAAGGGGCTGAACCGGCAGCTCTGGGACGAGCAGTTGATTGTGGAGCAGCCTCGGGGCTGCAGTTCACACACGGCTCAGCTGGCAGGTCCCACCCGCCGGGCACCAGAGGTCACCTTGTTTCCCCTCCTCGCCAAATCCACCGTAAAACAAACCCGCACGATCCCAGCTCAGCTGAGGGCGTCTGGGGCAGCGTTTCGAACCAAGCAGCACAGAGAACGGTTATCAATGACACATCCCGCTGAGTGTCACCGCAGCGCTCTGCGGAGACGCCACTCACCAGGGCTGGGGAGCTGAGGAGCGCCAGAGGAGCCTGCATCCTGCTTCACCTGCCACACAACAGAGACGCGGGTTGGGATCCCCGCGCCACCGGCCAGCGCGGCTCCCGGGGCCGGCACACGACACGTCCCCGAGGCTGCTCCCGCCGCCCCGCCAACCCTCGGCCGGGCCCTTCTCCCTTTCCCTGACCCGCTCCGACCCCCGCCAAGGCCCAGCTGAGCCCGCCCGAGCCCCAGGGGGTACGTGGGGACAGCGGAGGCGCCGCCGCTTCCCGCGCCCGCCGCCTCCCGCCGAAGGGCACGGCCCGCCCGGGCCCCAGCCCCACCTCCCGCCCTGGCCCAGCGCTGCCCCGCGGCCGGCGGAGCCGCTCCCCGCTGGGGCGGGGCGGGCGGGGCGGCGGGGCCGGCGCGGGGCCGGTGCGGGGCCCACCTGCGCGGGTCCGCCCGGGGCTGCGGCGGCTCTGCGGGCAGCGCTCACCTTGCCGTGTCCCCCCGCGTCCTCCGCGCTCATTGGTTGCCGCCGTGCGCGGCGCGCGGCACGCTGGGACAACATCCGCGCTCCCCATTGGCTGAGACCCAGCCGGCACCTCCCACCAGCATCCGGGACAGCTCACGGGGCGGGAGGGCGGTGCCTCCACACGGATCGTCATTGGTTGGTTATTTTCTCTGCGTGCTTGCTGATTGGCTGGCGACCTGGAGGTCTTCCAGAGGACCATGAGGCCGCGGGGCCGCTCCTCGCACCATAGAGGTTACCATGGAGGCGGGCGGCGACGGCGGCGGCCCCGCCCTCCCGGTGCGCGGTGGCTTCGCCCGCCCCCGAGTCTCTCCCAAAGGATCGTTTTGAACCTTTGAACGTTTTCCCGTCGTTTATTAAAGTGCCCGATTCAGCCGAACGTCTCTAGGGCCGAGGCTTAGCGCCGCCGCCCCGGGGCGGGCCGGGGCCCCGGGAGGGCTCGCCGCCCCCGGCCGCGGTGCGGGGACAAGCGGCTCCGTGCGCCGGTACCGGCAGCTCAGGGCCGGAGGCCGAGCTGGGGCCCGCCCCCGGGTGCCCCGGGAAGGAGCGCGGCCGGAGGGGCCTCCCCAGGGCTCGGTGCCGGGACTGAAACTCCCCGAGCTCCGACCCCTCCCGGGCTGGCGGCCCAGGACAGCCGGCACCGCTGGCCCCGGCCCCGGCCCCGGGGGGGACACGGGGCCCGCCCGCACCGAACTACAAGTCCCGGCAGCGCGGGCGGGGCAGCCGGGGGCGGTGCCGTGTCCCGGGCGGGCGGCACCGGCGGCTCCGCCTTTTCCCGCTCGCTCGCAGCCCCGGCGGTTCCAGCCGTTCCTCCCGGTGAGTGCGGGGGAGGTGACGGGGTCTCCTGTGCCCCTCGCGGGGTCCGACCCCCCGGGGCCGGGGGGCGCGGGGCTGCCCCGCTGCCCAGCGGCGGCGACACTTTCACTTTCGTTTCCCGGTGGCGGAGCCCGGGGGGGGGGACACGACACGCGACAGCCCGGGCCGGGCCCCGCGCGCGGGGCTGCGAACGGGGACCCTGGGGCTGCCCGGGGTCCCGGTACCGGGGGTCGGCGTCACCGGAGAAGGGGCACCCCGCGTTGTCCTGTATCTGCGGGACGCAGCGGGCTCGTGGCAGCAGAAAACAGCGAAAAAAAATTTTAAAAAAACCAAACAAACAAAACAAACCAAGCGATAGCTGTCGCGATACCTCGGTACCCCGAAGGTGCTGCTGTCCCGGTCCCGGTCCCCTCAGGGGCCATCACTGGTGACTTCCGAGCTGTCTGCGAAACAAACGGAGCGGTGATCAAACGTCCTCCTGCTCGCTTCCTGGAGCCACCGCGGCCCTGGGCACCCGGGCCCAGCTGCCTCTGCCCTCAGCATCTTGAGGATTCCACCCAAACCAGCACCTCTTTTTGCAGCAGGACACGTTGGTTTTGCAGCAGGCACCAACTCTTCATTTTCTTTACAAGTTGCTTTTAAGCCTGGTGGCAGCAAGTGCTGTGTCCTGTCCTGAAGCAATGCAGGAACATGATTAAGGTGCTGTCCTTAAATTTCTTTTTAAGTTTTTTTCATCCCAAGGCAGCCTGTCAGTGCAGTTCTCACTCCTCTTCCCAGCTCTGGTGCCTTTTCCTTTCCCAGCACAGCCCCGCAGTCCCCATGTCAACTTCTGCCTGGTTTCCAGGCTGTTCTTTGGCACACAATATGGATGATCTTCTGGGTGATGCCAAAAAAATTTAAAAAGTGGGTTCCAGGGAGTTCATTTCCCTGTGAAACATCTGGATTGGAGATGACCTGAAATGCTCCAGTGGGCTGGTTGTTCCTGATGAACCTTCCCCTGGTTCTGAGTTCTGTCCTTGCTGCTGCTGCAGTCACTGAGAGCAGCTGAGAAGATTCTGCTGGGGATTCCTGGAACTGCCTGGGGCTGGCGCAGGGTTTGCCCTGCGCTGCGGGACAGAGTGGCACAGAGAGGGATTTTGTGTCCTGTGTCCAGCCCTGCCCTGGCTTTGGCGCTTTGGGTGCCGGTTGGATCGATGCACCCGCTGCAGATTTATGTTGTGTGGTGTTTAGTGTCACAACACGCTGCAAAGTTTTCTGTACTGGGAACTCGTGTGAAAGCTTTAGTGCTATTTGTTGACCCTGCTGTCACCCAACGTATTCATTTCAATACTGGGAATCATCTTGCAGTCGCAGCGCAGCGGTCACGAGTCACAGGGCTATAACAGCCTCATGACATGGGCTGGTGAGACAGAACCACAAGGACCTACCCGGCCAGGACTCCTCCGTTTGCACTGTTCCACGGGAGCGGAGCTCAGCGAGGTACCTCTGCCCTTGGAGCCGGGGAGCTGGAGGTGAAAGATCTGTGTTTGGAGGACAAGTCGTTGCATTGGATTTGAGTGCAGCAGACGGGGAGGCTGTTGGGTTTTGTTGTGTGTCCCACCACGTGTGTGAGGGCTGGGACTGCATGAGCCATGCAGCTCTGAGCACGAGCGATTGCAAGCTGCTGGTTTGTACTGTTGGAGCATTTCCAGACACAGCGAAACCTCTTTCTTCTCAGGCAACGTGTTAGTGTGCAGGTTTCAGAAGAGCTGATGCAGCCCCACATTAACTACACATGGTGAGGATGTGCCCGGAGCATCAAATCGCATTTAAAACATGCTGTGAGGCTGCGTGCTGGGCCAGTCTCACCCATGGCTGCTGGGGAGGACCTGCAGCTGCCGTGGGTGTCGGGAGCAGCCTGGCCACAGCAGCAGGGCCACCAGGGAGCTCGTGTGGCTGCTGAGACACCTCGGGGTGTGTGCAGCGGGTCTGGACCTCGCAGCTGCGTGACTCACGAGCCAAACCTTGTCGTACCCTTCGTGGACACAACTGTGTTGGCAGCATCTGAAAATGAGATAATCCCCTTCTTCTTTCCTCTTGCAGACCTCCACGATGGACAAGACCTCAGATGAGCCACCCACGTCCGCTGTCCTCTTGGACAACTGCCACTTCTCCCAGGTGGTCTTTAACAACGTGGAGAAGTTTTATGTTCCCGGAGGAGATGTCACCTGTCAGTACACCCTCACGCAGAACATGGTTCCTCGCGGGAAGGACTGGGTGGGCATCTTCCGGGTGAGTGAATCCCGTGAGACCCCATGTGCCAGGCATGAGAAGGCAGCAGCGGGAGAGATGGACGGCTCGGCATCTGCTTTATGCTTCATTCTAAGACGGAACTTAGGGCTTTGATAAAACATCGGGGAATTGTTTTCAGTAGTAACCTTGTGTAACAGGACATCTTTGTTGTGCCTAGGGACAAGGTGCCAGGTCTGTTGTGACCTGAACAGCTTCAGTGCTACTCAAACACTCATTATCCTGTCATAGGATAATCATAACCTGTCATAAGTCAGGATATCAATGCAAAAGTCCTCCCAGTAACTGATCTGTGTGGAAATACAGTGCCTTTACCACAGGATAAACATGAACTGTGTGACGCCGTATAACAAGTTTACTGTTGCAGGTGGGATGGAAAACAACCCGGGAATATTACACGTTCATGTGGGCTCCTCTGCCCAGCGACACCCACAGCGACACCCGCAGTGACGCCACTGTGCAGCACCAGATCCAGTTCAAAGGTGCGTGGGGAGCTGGTGTCACTCCGGAGTGCACACATTTTCTGTGCTATGTAGTTAAGAGACTTGAATAATTAGAAGCTGCATGTGACGGGGCTGTTGTATTTGTCTGAAGCTTACTACCTCCCCAAGGACGACGAGTACTACCAGTTCTGCTATGTGGACCAGGACGGCGTGGTGCGGGGAGCCAGCGTGCCCTTCCAGTTCAGAGCAGAGACCGAGGATGACATCCTGGTGGTGACCACGCAGGTGTGTGTCCCCCATCCCCAGCTTTTTCCTGCCTCTGCTTTACTGGCGTGTGCTCACTGCCAACACGGAGCGACTCAGTAAATGGGATGCCAAGACTTGGATTCTGTTCCAGGCTTTGCTGCGAATCTGTCGCACAGGTTCGGGCAGACTGGGGAGAGTGAAGCAGCAGCCTGGTCTGCGCTGGTAGTGAAAGCGTGGGGAGGTGCATGGGGTTCCCTTCTGCAGAGCTCATCTTCCTTTGCTCTTCACACTGCGCTGTTTGGAATGTGGCTTTTTGGTGCTTCTGTTGTGAGTGAACAACTTTGCTGCTTGCCAGGGAGAAGTGGAAGAGTTGGAACTACAAAACAAAAATTTACGTGAAGAAAATGAGGGGCTGAAGGCGAGCCGCGCCAGTCTCCAGCAACAAAACATCGACCTGCAGGAAGAGCTCAAGAAGACACGGGTAAACAAAAAAGTTAATCTAAGTCAGCAGCTTTAAGTCTGAAACTTGAAGAGGGATTGAGTTGGGTCTTGTTCCACTGTACGCTTCTGGGAGAAAACAAAAGAGGTTTCTCCACGTCTTATCTGCTTAATCTTTTACCAAATCGTACACCACCTCTACTGTGATGAGGACAATCATGATGAACAAGAGGCAGCAGCAGACATAGAAGTCAGGAACATATGGGAAGGGGAGTGTTCAAAAATGTTTTGTTGGCTGTCCCTAAATCGCATTATTTTGCTCCTTCAGTTCTGCTCAGGGCTTAATATAAATTAAACGGCATCTGAAAGACGAGTCAGAATGCAAAGGAGAGATTTTCCTCCTTCAGACGGGCTGCCGGGAGGTGTTGCAGTGGAGGGATTGTGAAGTTCCAGTGCAGAGCAGGACTATTGCTTCAGTCCCGTTTACCTCCGGTCAACCTCACTGTGATTTTCAGGAGCTGCAGAAAAATGTGGAGTCTCTAAGGAGCAACACAGAGAAACTGGAGCTGGAGCTGAATTCCCTGAAAAAGGAAAATAAACATCTAAAGGAGCAGGATGACTGCAGAGGGGCAGAACTGCACCAGTAAGTGTATTTACAGCATATCTCAAAACAGGGTTTCGTGTAAGCACCTTGCCTTTATGGATTAAATTTCCATCCGTGACAGTGCGGTGTGTTTTGATTTGTTCTGAGTAGACTCAAAGAGCAAATTCAGAATGTGAGCTCTGACAAGGAACATCTGGCAAGCAGACTGAGAGCAGCCCTGGAGCACATGGACCAGCTGCAGGTAGCAAACGGAGCTGCCCTCCCTCGCTTTGCTTTGCCTCCGACAGAACTGAGCAATCTTGAGCAAATATGTGGTGTGTGAGTTTCTTTTTCGATTACGTAGGTTCTGTAGGTTCTTTATCTCAACCTTTGATGTGATTTGACCTCCAGGAAACCTCAGCAAGCTGTCTTGTGGAAGGGCCGAGGGGGATGTGCAAAGAGAAACTGAGGGTTTATTCCCTGCAAGGCTCCCCTTTGTGTGCTCATTAAGTTGACCCAAGCCAGACTGTTGTTCACCTCCTGCCAGCTAAGGATCCAGGCAGAAAACATTTCTGTTTGGAAAAACATTCTAATACATTCAATACGTGGGTGAAAACAAGACTTCTAGCTGGGAGGTGTGTGAAGGGAGAAGGGAGACTGATAATAGCTTGGTGTTAGGTCTGGGACCTGGGACAGCCGGAACGATGGGCTGAGCATCGGCTCTAGAGTCCAATAGACCCCCATGGAACTAAGTTTCTACAAAGGTTTTAATGGAAAAACATTTGCAGAAAAAAAAAAAAATTAAGCAGCCATGGGTTGTGGAGCTTTGCTTTCTGCAGCAGAAGGTGCCTGTGCTCCTCACTCAGAGATATTTGATTTTCCCTTTCTGCCCACCCTTCTTTCTCCCCAGTCTCAAGTGCTGAATTATGAGAAAGAAGTGGAAAACCTGTCTCGTATGAACCATGACAAGACAGAGCAGCTGGAAAGTCTAAAGGAGGAGAATCGCCGGTTACGCATGACCAGAACTCAAGAGGTAGAGCCGTCCCTGAGCACCGCGGTGCGTGGGGGAGCCGGGGCGGGAGGCTGAGGCATCCTCGGCACTGAGCAGGGACAAATAGTGCTCAATCCTGGGAGAATCCAGGGGATTCCGTGACAGAGACAAATGTTCATGGGCCATGGGCGTCCACACAGGCGGCTCTGTGAGCACACTGACAGATTCTCATAGTACACAGATATTCTTATAGTGTACACAGATGGTTTAGTTCTAGCAGAAACACCTGGATAACAAGACACTGTAACTGGGATTCTCTGTAGGAGGAAGGTCAACCTCTGTCTTGATCTCTTTTGGGTCAGCTCAAGGCATAAGGTAAATCGGTGGGAATTCAGGATTGATATTTGGCTGATTGCGAGTTGGTTTATTTGCCCGGTTGCCATGATTTACCAAATAACACCCTTCATAGCGACACACCCACTCCGTTGCGATCATCTTATCTGCTGTTCTTTGCAGAAGCCGAGGGACGAGAACGACGCGCTCCTGAGGCGTCTCCCATGGGCTGGAGAGGGTTCCTCCTTCTCCGGTGTTCCTCAGGCTCCAGTTCCAGCTCTGGAAGGAGGAGGCCTTCTGTTTGGAAATCCATACTGTGGTGAGATCACTCTGTCCAGAACCGCAAACACGTGGCAGTGAGAGCCCCAGCAAACTCCCCTCCCTCCAGAACCGAGTGCTGGAGAAAAGCTGTTGTTGGCAGCACCTCCGTGCAGCTTTGCCTGTGCGCAGGTGACTTGGCAGCTGCAAAACGCACCAGGTGTGACAGCTGATCAGTGATGGGCTGTTCCGCCAGGAGGGACGGTGATGAGCGAGTTGGTTCAGCTGTGAGGCAGCCAGCTCTGTGGCTTATGTCCAGTTTCCATACTCCTAAATATAGAGGTTTCAATCCAGAGCCCCATCCTCAAGTTTCAGGAATGACTCGTTATCAGCACATTACGGTGTTAATCATTTTGCTCTGGCTAAATTGACCACTTCTTTTTACAGCTGCAGGAGCAAACCTGGGGGCAGGAGCTGCAGATGTAGTAAGTAAAGTGGACATGAATTTGTGGTTTACTGACACAAGTTAGTGCTTGGAAATAAAAAGCTGCAAGTTCAGCTCTGTAACCGATTGTCTACATACTGGTTTAGTCCCGGTAAGACAGTGGACAACAAAATGGAGCCAGAGATGCTTAACACATAGAATTAATGAGAGTTATGTGTCTCAAAGAAGAGAAAGGAAACTGTTGACCTTACTCTGTAAGGACCAGCTCTTGGCAGCACCTCATGTCAGAACGAGCAGCATGCGGCTGCTAACGACCGTGTTTCATACCGGAGACGTGCACACGTGCTGTGTAGGATGGAAGGTCAGAGTGGCTCTCAGGAGCTCGTCACTTTTAAGTGGTATTTAGAGAAGCTTGGAGACATTTGAAAACTTGAGTGTGTTAGAAGTCTGAGAGACTTGTCTAACAGTGATAATATTTGGCTACTAAACTTGTCTGTTTCTTCTCTTTGAATATAACTTTTAAACTGACTTTATTTGCATTTCCTTTGTACTTCAGGCTTCTCTACGGCAATGCCCCATGTGCAATGAAGTATTTCCTGAAGACACGGAGACAAGTCAGTACGAGGCACACGTGCAGAGCCACCTCCTGCAGTGCCCGCACTGCAGCCAGACCTTCGACAAGTCCAACAAGCAGGTGTTTGATGACCACGTGCTTTGTCATGGCCTGGAATAACACTGAATTGGTATCTGCACTGTAGAATAGGTCCAGAGGCTGCAGTATAAATAGACCAAAATCACTGTATAGGCTTAGTTGATGCTAAGATCACGCAGACCAGACTGACCGTGCCACCGGTGTGGTAATTCTGAGCTTTCTGTTCCATGCAGGACATGAGCAACACATAATGGGGTCAGACGTCACATCCCAAAACTGAATCACTGGTGTCCAGCCTCAGTCCTCTGTCTTGGATCAAGTCTGTATGCTTGTTAAACGAGCCCGCAGAAAAGCAGGAGCTGAGTTGTCTGGGCAGCACAGAGGATCAGTGGTCTCTCAGTCAGAGACCGGGCACCATCATTTAAAGGAAATTATCAATTTGGATTATTTTTTGTTTCTAAACCTTCTTTATTTGACAAGAAGAGCGTGTTCTCAAACCAAAACATTGTAATTCGAAACTAAGTGCCTTGGGATATTACAATGCTTTGTGCACAGATTATCCAGCTACTATCTTTATTTCTGCTTCTGGATTTTCAATTTATAATCAGCAGCTCTTTTTTTTCTGTGCAGACACAAATGGGTAAATGTTTATTATCCAGCTGTATTAGACTGTGTTTCCTGCTGAATATCTGAAGCAATAGAAAACCCTAAGAAGTTTATATAGAGTTTTAAGAATACTTAGAGTAACAAAGGCTTCAAAATGGATTACTGTTTTGATTCAACATAAAGTTTTTATCAGTTTAGGTTTAGAGTAGCTATTTTGAGATGTGCTATGCTGGTAAGCATTATTTTTAAAAAATGTAAAAGAAAATAACAGCAAACAAAAATAAAAGCTATATGAAGAAAATCTTTGAAAAAGATGTCTATGTTCATTCTTAAAGAAATAAATTGGAGGAGTTGATGGGGCCTTAAGGGAGCTATTTGCTCTTTGCAGCCTTTCAGGTACTTTCTGAAGCTTCTGTCTTAACCGAGTCCTTCAGCACATCTCTGGGTAACCCCGGATCACCTCCCGCTTGCCCGCTCCCGTCATCTCTGCCAGTGTTGGAGCCTGGTTGAGGTGCCGGCCCTGGCACACAGGCAGCAAGCGGGTGACCGGCAGAGGGGGTCAGACTGCAATCAATCTCGCGAGGATGCTGCCTTTTGGAAGGATTTTAGGGTATGTCATTTGTTCTCTGTACTAATGACCCAGATTCTGAGTCGCAGCCATCTCCTTCGGCCTGACACAGGTCACACCTTCCCCGGCCGGGGCAGCCAGGCGCCAATTTACCCCTAAGCACAAACTACATCATATGTTTTCTGACCAAGTTTACATTTTGCTTGTAATTTACAGCATTATTTATGTTACTGCTGCATTTAGCCTTTGGAATCATAAGAGGTTTCAATCCTATCTCAGTTTTATGGTTTAATACAGAAGTAGCTCAAATGGCTGATAATTACATACAGTTACACTTTGGGTGAGATCCAATATCACTTTGATGTGTGTTGGACAAGGACCCTGACATACATTTTCTAAAGGGACAGTAGGGGGTTGGCACAATTTATGCCCAAACTCATGTCACATCTGAATGGATGTTCATTAGAAATGTGTCTAAAAGGCAGAAGTTCTACTCTGTGGGCCCAGCCTCTGTGAATCTCTATCTTTTAAAACCTTTACAGGGTGTGGAGCAGGGTCCATCTGGCAGTGCTGCTGCTGCTGCTGCTTCACTTCACCTTAATGAGGCTCCTGTGGAGAGCGGAGGAAGCAGAAAGGAAATAAAAAGATTCCCAACAAAAGGAATAGAAAAGATGCAGGTGAACAAAGGAGGAAAAGGAAATCTGTGGGCAAGCCAGCAATTGAGTGGTTATACTCAGTAATCAACTTGTCAGTTTGATTTTAAGACGCAGCAGAAGAGATCGATAATTCTTTACAGCAGCATAATGCACATCCAGGGTTTAAGGTATTTTGATAATTGAAAGCCTCATTTCAGAGATCAGTCCTGTGCTCGTAAGTGGAGCGGCTTTTGTATTTGGCATGGGAGGGGTGAGAGAGCAGAGTCGGAATGGTGGAAAAGATGTTCTAAACTCAGCCTCAGACAGACTGCCACGCTGGGTTAGTTGGGCAGCTCAGGATAACCTGGGGGAGGAAATGCTCGCAGGCCCCTGTGACACTGAGAAATGAAGATATGACCCTGACACGGAGGCGGTTTTGTCACTTACGTTATTTGGTAAGGACCCAGCGTTCACCTTTGTTCTGCTGTGCAGATCCAGACTGACCTATTCCTGCTCACGCAGGAGTCAACCAGCCCCTTTATCTCTAGTGCACTTGTACAAATCGAGAGTGCGACGTGGGTATATAACGGCACGAAATCCAAACGCTGACATTTATCGACCTCTTTGTACTGAATTCAATCACTAACGTGAAACGCACTGAAGAATGGAACCTTTATTGTTTTGTTGGTGAAAGGATTGGGTCCCAGAATTACATCAGTGTTTTCTCTAAACAGCTATTAGCCTCCTCCATTATACCAACGGAACTGGTTTCCATCCTCTGGCTCATTTATTCCAAACCAGCATTATTGAAGTGAATGGGGTCCAGGCCCTGGATATTAGAAGAGCTGTTGGTCTCCTCATAAATAACAAGTTGTCAAGGATTTTAATGGAAACCCTTAGAGTGCTGTAAATCTGTGCAGTTCTGCCCACATCCCCTCCCTCATTTCCATCATAATATCGCTCCGGCGGGACTGCAGCTTGCAGCATGTGCCAGGCAGCCCAGATTGGTGGGACACAGGGGAAGGAGGAGAAAAAATAAAAATTAAAAAAAAAAGCTGGAGATGGGGTGGGGGATTCAGAACAGTTGGTACTGCGGAAGCATCTGCTGGGTGGCAGTTTTGGAGTCACTTGGCCCACATGGCGACAGGGGCCAGGGCTGTTCTCGGGGGGAGCGGAGAGGGGAAGAACAGGAGCAGGGATGCTCATGGAATAGAGGGATGTATCACAGTTTATGTTTCACTCCGTTGGTCTGTGAAGCAGTAAATCTCGGCAAGGAGAGGGTTTTGTTGGGTTTTGATCACAATTTAAGTGGTAGAGCTGGTGCAGTGGTGCTGCATACACTGGCTCTTGCTGTCAGGCAAAGAGGACTTTCCCTTTCCAGGTGATTTTTTTTTACCTTCCCAGCCAGTCCAAACCTCAGGGAAAATGTAACACCACATCCTGATGCAAACAGCAACTGTTCTGCAGTTCACTGGATGTGGCCAGAAACCAGGTTACTACAAAGGATTGCCCTTGACCTCAATCATCCCCCAAATACCTGTAGCTCGGCCGCCTGCTCAGCTCGCAGCACCCGCTGCATACACCACTGAACCCTTCTAGGAAGGAACCTGAGCTCACTCGTCCGTTCTCCGCTGGCAACATGATATTATGGAATATATTACGATTGGCACAGCCCTGCTCATGCCCACCCCACTCAGAAAGCAGGTGGGACCGCACGGGGCCCTGGTTAAGAGATCGTGTAGACTCTCTGCCCTCTGAGGCATCAGAGCTCAGTAAGATTTGTATGCAAGGTCAGTTTAGGCTTCAGTGTAAGCTTGCACCCTGGCTTACCATGTAATATAAATAAAAAATTACGTTGGTGACAAAGCTTCTACGAGCTTCAGAGTGCCCAGGGTTTATAGACTTATGTGATTATTGAGAGTCTAAAACACAGCAAAGCCATCAGCAACGCAGATCTCAAATTAATTAATTTTAAAATAGCTCCTTTCACGTTACAACCTCACATGACAAGCACTGAAGAAGCAGGCCTTACGAGACTTATGCTCTACATAATTAAATATTACTCCCATAATTAAATATTGATCCTGTGTTACAGACAGGAAAACAGTAATGCAGACATGAAGGAATTTGGCCCAAGTCACTCAGAAAATTTGTGGCATAATCCCCCTTTCCCTCGCCAGATTTAACACTCATTTTGAGAAAGGCTGCACAGCACAAGAAGTGAGCCAGGATGGAGAAAAAATGGACGCCTGCCAAAAGGGATTGATGCCCTTCAGACCCTGGGGAGTTTTTAACCCTTCCCAATGGTTTTCCCAGCCCAAAAAACCTGGTGGGGTTCATCAGGCTGCGCTTCTCCTCTGCTGAGCCAGGAGAGATTTGCCAGTAGGAGCAGCTGCTGCGAGAACGAGTTGATAACTGGAGCCCTGAGGCACTTACATCTGTACGGCTCGGCCCCCGCCGGCTTCTCTTCCCCCGTAACAGGAGGAGGCTGGAATATTGCGTGCGCTTTCAGAACGCGTATTCCTCTGGGGCCTTGGTCATGATTACAGCATCTAAATGCAACCAGAAACAAACACTGACAATGAAAAGGACAAAAAAACACACTCAGCCTGAAGACTCTGAACGTTTTTTACACTAAATTTGTTTCTATTTAATAATAAGTTGCAGTTTCATAAGCCATATAGTGTAGTTAATTCCTTTTTTAATAACAGTTAGAGTGGTTGTGAGAGCAGCTGCTGCACATGTTCTGTAGTACAGCTGAGAGAGCCATATGGATTTTTAATTCCTAAGAGTTATTACTTGGTTATAGCCATATATATGAACCCACGCCTGCCTTAATGGACTCATTAGGCTTGACAATCCTCCCTTAAAGAGGGCTATTGTTAGACCAGAGCTGATCCACAATGTAGGAAAGGTTTGGAAGAGGGGCTCTTCATTATAGCAGAGAACACCAGTATTTTTTTTAGGCAGCTTAGTGGTTTTTACACCTTTAGGAGGTTCTTTCTCAGTCAGTATAATTTTAATGAACTGTACTTTGTCTTTTCAGAACTACACCTAGGAAGTGGGCCTTGACCTATTATTGTTGCTTTACACTGGTGGATTTTTTAACGTTAGCTTGGAAAGAGACATTAAATAATATTTCTCAGTCAACTTTTCCAAAACAACCCCCAAACACGAGTTTCTTGCACTCTATCCTAAAACATGTGGCCCAGCAGAAGAATAGACCAGAGGCATCACTGCAGGATCCTGAATGAGAATTTCTTTAGTCCCAGAAAAGCTCCAGTCCTTGTGTTTACAGGCAGCAGAAGAGAAAAACACGCTGCTTTAATGCAGAAGCGATATCTACCTATATATCACTTGGATGCATCCTACTGAGCATGCTACAGATTGCTCAAATAAATCTAAGGAGCTCACTGGATCTTTAATTCTATAGAGAATGTTGGAAAACTCTTAACCTTACGACACATATCAAAATCGTAAAATTCAAAATGAATCCTAGTAAATCTCTTGCTGGCTGCCATGGAAATGGAGCAGGTTAAAGGAATCGGTCTCACACAAATAAAGGGAATCCAAGCTTTTCCGGTGTGTCCAACCGTTAGAACAACCTGCTCCATTTTGAGCCATCTCGGCCTGTTTCCACAGCAGCAGGAACTGCATTCATGCAACTGTTGCAAGTTCTGGATGTAAACGGTGCTGCCCATTGTGTCAGCAGCACCACCAGGCTCCAGAGTCTCATTTCAGCATCCTAAAGCTGCTTATTTTGGTTTGTTATTACTTATTTAGGATTATTTTGTGCCATCTTAAAGACCTACAACAACTCTGGACGGGAAGATCCCGCACGCCCTTTGCTGCCCAGGGACCAACACTGCGCTCTGTCAAGGCCCTTGCTCTGTTGTACCTGAGGCTGCCGTGGGCCTCACACACGCCCACCTCCAAGATCACAGACCCGAAGGCAGAGCCCTCCGCTGGCAGCCCCCCAGGAGGCTGCGGACTGCCGGGAGCAGGGCCCCGAGCTGGGGAGCGCTCCGGTGCCCCAGGAGCCGCCGAGCCGCGAGGAGAGGGAGCAGATCCTGTCAGGAAAATCCCCCCAGGCGCCACCGCCACCGCCACCGCCATCCCCCACAACCCCCCGCGCGGCCCCGGCTCCCCTCGTCAATATGCAAATCACCCCGCTCCCCGCAGCTGTGATTGGCTGTGGCCGTTCAAATGAAGCCACGCCTCCCGTGACGAGGCGGGGCCGTTAGCGGGCCGTTAGTTCACTGGAATGCGCATGCGCATATCTGGCGCACGCGCGTGACGCCAGCGCGTCCTCTGGTTGCCGTAGCAACACCTCTCCCTTGCCGTTTTTATCCAATCAGAGACCCCCCTGTCCGCTCGGACCAATGGAGAGGCAATATGTTAATAAAGGGGCGGGGCGGGAGGAGGATTATGCCTGTCGTTTCGACCAATCAGAAGGCGGGGAAGGGTGGGGTGTCAGCTCTCCGCGGTTGTCCCGGTGTTTTACCCCAGCGGCTCCCGGTTCGGCCCTGCCGGTGCCTCCGTGTAGGCCGGGGGAACGCGCTCCGGTCCCGCGGGGGTGAGATCCGGGCCTGCGGAGGGCGACGACTGGGGATGGAGGCCCCGGGGAGGGCGCTCAGGAGTCTCCCGCTGGCGTTCAGTTAGTGCCACGTCCTGTGCGACAGGTACAGGGGTGAAACCTCGGAAAAAAGGTGCCTCAAAGGTTGTGCTGTAGCCACAGGTGTGGATCTGTTGGGTTCTCAAGTCTCCCGGCACAAGGATGGAGCATTGAGGAAGCGTTTCTGTCTTCTCTTGAGTGGGGAAGCCAAAATAACTGTGGTATAGTTGACTCCTAAGGGACCAGTAAATTTACACAGGGGCCACAGCATTAACATACCCCTGGAATTGTTAGAAATCAAAAGCTTTAGCGTCCGCGCATCTTGTTTTGCGCAGGGTTTGGCAGCCAGGCTGGGAATCCCAGCTGAGTTCAGGCCCGGCGGCCCTTGTTGTTGTAACACTCGCTCTGTGCCAGTGCGCGCTATCCCTAATGTTTAATCTCTCTGAAGTACTAACTTGTCTCTCGTAATGACTGAAGTCAGGCACGATGTCAAAACTTAACACGCCTGCGATCTCTTGCCAGTGTTTGCTGGACTCGTGCCTCAGAGAGGAGATGGAGCAGCGCTGAAAGTGGCTCCGTTCCCAGCTCAAAGAAAGCAGCATTCAGAGCTGTATTCCAGGAATCTTTATTTTTCACCACTCGTCAGAAATATCAATGGAACTGTTTGTTCCAGCAGTTATTGCTAGATAGTATGAAGCTTCTGAAACAGTAAGAAATTATGGTGTTATTTGGTAGTAATTTCTGACTAATTGCCCAGATTATTATCTAAAGCAGATGGTTTGTAAATAGTACATCCACAGTGAGCAGAAACAGTCCCCCTGACTGATGGCCGAGGTCGGCAATGCTGTGTTATTCCGGTGCTATTCTTTATGAAGCAGTATTGTGAAAAAAAAGTAAGAAAAATAAATCTTGGAAAGAAAAAAGGTCATATATGCTGAGATACTTTGCTTTACTTCTTTATGAAAAGAAGTAGTGGCTTAGCTGATGGCTGGAAAAGGTTCTGATTTGCAGTTCTGGATCATTCCAACACAGAATTAGCTCTGCTAGTAAGTGGTTGTAGAACGGGGCCTGGCTGAGAAAGGGGGTTTTCTTCCATCGAAACTGCTGATTTCTCAGAAGCGATGGAATTGGAATGCTGATGAGATTGCAGTGAAGTGAAATTGAAACTGTTGAGCCTCATTTATTGGGTTCTTTAGACTAATGGGATCAGTATAGGGCTGATCATATTTAGTGCCATTAAATCTTCTGTGCTTAATTAAGATTCTGTGTACATCACGCAGTGTGACCAGGATCATGGAGAGAAGAAGGGAGGAGGCAAATACCTTTCCAACCCTGCATCTTGTTCATTCATTTGCAGGATAATGTATGCACGCATCGGACGAATTGTTCCATTAACAAGGACAGAGTAAATTCTGCCGGAGAAAAGGACACTGGTGGGAAGAAGAAAAAGGAGCCAAGAGGCCGGCAGAGGGGGATAGACTACACCGAATCGGGAGGAAAGAGGATTTTGCTCCTGGCTGCCTGCAGGAGCTCCCACCTTCGGACCCAGCCGCACTCCAGCTCTCTGCACACAGAAATATCCATATTTCAGTTACCCCTGGCCCTGGTGGGAGCTCCTCGCTGATGGGAGGCGCAGACTGTGCTTCTCAGCACAGCACAGTACAGTAATGCAAATTCCTCCTTTTCTACTCCCAGTACATACCAGATTGGTATCAACTCTGCATTCAACCTCAGGCGATCACTTCCACCTGAGTGTGTTACTTATTTGTTTCCCTCTTTGCGCTAAAAAACAGCTGGCGTCACTCTACCAAGAACACGCTGGATAAGAAGGTGGGTTTTCCCCAGCTTGTTCACAAATCCTCGTTTAAACCGCAGCAAACCACGTTTCCTGTGTCACCTCTGAGCTCAGGTGCTGGGGTGGAGCACAGTGCGTCCCCTGGCTCCGCTCCACACATCCCTGTCGCCTGTAAGATACGTTTAACTTCCTAGTACACCCTATAGCTTGTGTTCTAGGTGGGTACAACTCCGATCCAGCCCCAAGAGACTGTGCAGGACATGGTCATCACCCTGCAACACATCAGAGAGTCAGATTAGCAAGCACAAAACACTCAGAGAACCACATTCACAGTATGTTTTCTGTTTTCTAATTCCAGTCCTCTAAAACCTTCATCCCCCGATGAAAACACTGACTGGCTTGGGGCAGCAGCATATGGGATATTTGACGCAGAGAGGAGCAGAGCGTGTCCTAAGTCATGAACAGTGGAAGCTACAAATGAATGTGAGGACAAAGGAAGAGGAGGGGCAGAAATTAGGTGGTGATACCTGTCTGGCCAAGAACTGCCACCTTCCAGAAGTGTTCTGCAAACAGCGGGCACTGGGCAGCCAGGAGTGGAAAACAGTGCGTTCCACTTCACGCTGGAGTAAGGAGAGACATGAGTTACTACGTGGGTGATTTTTCTTCCTCTGACTCAGCATTGTATCCTCAGCAGACTCTTTATAGATGTTAAGGCAAAGCATTAAAAGAGCAAAAGATTCCTAATTTTAATTTTAAAGGGATTTAGGAATGAAAGATTGAGCACTGCTGAGAGAGGAACTGATTGGCTTTGTGTGCTAGGTGATTCATCAGCAATATTCAGCGTATGATAGCTGTCTCAGAAATGATGTATCGACTGGACAGAAGTTATATGTAGAAGGGAAAACCTTGACAAGGGAGGTGCCGCCTTCTGCTGCCTTCACTTTCATCATTGCGTTGTTAGTGGAGACAACACAGGACAAATACAGTGCCGGGCAGAGGATGTTCAGGATCTGTTATGTTCAGTGTTGTATTTCCTTCCTTCTGGGGTTTGAGCAAACCTCTACTCCCAACATTTTTGTCTCCCCAAATCAGAGAGATCCTCTGTTCTGTAGACAATGTCGTTTGTCATGAACTGACAGAACCGTTTTGTTGTTTCTTTGTTTTTAAATATGTCCTTTGGCAATTGCCTCCATTTTTACAGCTTTGCTGGCTCATAACATTCCTCAATAGACGACCAGTGAAATTTGCCGTTACAAAAAGAAATGTCAGGAGTTTGTGGGTGTCCTGACGTGGAACTGCTGTACTGGAACTTGACGTGTATATGTTTGCTGTGCTGGTATCTGGCTGCTGCCAGCTCTCGCTTTGCTCAGTGACAAATCCTTTGCTGAGGACGCCAGGTTGGCGTCTGAGCCACTTAGCGGAGCAGAGTTTGTGAGGAAGGAAGTTCTTTGTGCTGAACTTCAGCCGGACAGCCGAGTGCTTGCACCGCAGCTTGAGAATCTTCTCTTCACAAGGAGAGACGTGTTGAAAAACAACCTGTACATTTATGAGTTTTCATACGGCTATAAAGATGAATCCATGAGTGTGGTGCAGCAGAGGCTCGTTTCTCAGGCTCAGGGAGAGTGAAGGGTGGGAGAGGCCGAAACGTGGCCCAGCGACTGTGATCCTGCGCGGCCAGGCTTGGCGGGATCCCTGGTTAGATTTCTCCATGGAGAGTAATTCATTGTGCACTCAACCCTGCTGGGAGCGCACCGGGCGCAGATCTGCCCTTCCCTGGCCTGGTTTCCAGCTGATCAGAGGCAAAAAGGCCTCGTGCGTCTGACAAATAGCTCCAGTGGATAAGGCAATTTCTTTTTCAAGCTCCATTTCAGATAATGTACATTTATTTACTGCATATAACAAAACTATGGATAAGGAGGCACTGCCCTTGTCCAAAGCACACACATCTGCCCCGGTAAAAGAAGGATTTGAGGCTGTTGTTTCATCTTCCTCCTACCAGCAACTGAACAATACGCCCTGGTGTCTTTGTCCTGCCTGAGCTTCATCCCCGTGTGAGGAGTTCAGTGCTCGTGCTTTGAACTTTGCCAGTGAAATTATGCCAGAAAAATGGTCGTTTGTGGTGATTTTTAACAGACACGCTTTCCGGGTCCGCTGCAGAGGTGGCTGCGGATGCTGTTCAGTTGGTTTGTGGTCAGTGGGTTCAGTTCCAAGTGGGCAGTCACTGGGGGAAGGTGGGGACTGAAAACCTCTCCCCCAGCAAAACAGCACCATGGAACAAATTAAAAGGTAACCAGTGTCTCATCCTCACTTTTTCTTAGCTCATTTTTAACAGCAGCCACTTCATAGCCTGAGCTGATGCTCTGCGTTTCCCTGACCTCAGCAATGTTGCTCCAAGAATAAATTTCACCCATACCATCAATCTGACTTTGAATCAGCTCCTGGTACAAGCTATTTAGCCTCGTGAGACAGATGTGTCTGCCTTAAGGGAGATAATTCCAATGTCAGACATCAATAAAATAGTAATCTTTTCATATATTTTAATAGAAGTTCTGGTAGAAATTACGCTAGCCACTCCAAGGCTGTTCCTATGTAAAAATGCACTATGACGTAAGTCGCTGGGAACTACCACATACACAACGTGCAGTTAATCAGTCACTCTGAGAAGGATCCTGTGAGCTGGAAAGGGGTCAGGAGTCCCCAGATGAGAGTCAGACTCCTTTAAAAATCTGATCGAAAGACACTACAGCAACTGCACCTTTTAATTTCAGTTGAGGAAAACCAGCCAAGCTCATATTAAAAAAAAAAAAAAAGCCACTGTCCGCTTGGTCTGGCTGCAAAGCCCATTTTCAATAAGTTTATGCTCTAACAAGCTGTATCAGTTTCATCTCAGTAGATCTGATGGTTATTGAACAGTGTTCAATGTTCTGGAGGGTGCCAGGCACATAATTGTTTTTACAACACTGTAAAATGAATCAGACTGAAATTAGTGTCACTCAGCAGAATCACTTTCCTTCCCTTTAAATTACTTCATCTGAGGGTTAATCAAAAAGAAAATGAAGTTTTGACACTGCCCTTCAGCTAAGGGCAAGTGCAGGTTCAGTTGTCTTCCCTTCTTTTTTCTCTTACAATATCTGCGCTTGTCTGTGCACCCCTTCCCAGGGAGCAGGACGGCGTCCCCTTCCCAGCCCTTCCCACTCCGAAGTCAAACAGGCAGAGGGTGGAAACTGGTGCCAGGAGTGTTGGAAAGGCAGGAAAATGTTATTTCAGTCACAAGAACAGGCTGGCAGCTCTGTCTCTTCTAAAACACAGAGACTCTCCCCCGGCTTGGTGCTCAGGGGCTGCGAACAGCCAGCATCCCTCAAACTGTCCCTGTGCGCAAACTTCAAACCCGTATCAATCGGCTCCTTGCTCACATGAACCAACCCTTTGTTCTGCCCACGGTGAGTCGTGTATTTTGGAAGCAATTCCAGGAAACGTCTCTGCCTTCAAGGCTGTCAGGTCTCACTGGATGGAACTGTTGCTTCCTTCTGATCATTCACTGCAGCAGGTTTATTATTTTTCACTCCGTCATATTTTGTATGCATGCAGGTTCCGGTGGCATTTATTAGTAGTATGTTTCAGAACGTCTGGCTGATGAGTTATATCAATAACAGCTGGGCAAAGTAAGATGATCATGAGCTATAATTATTATATACAACAATACTGGCAGCTAAAGGCTCCGAGAAATTATCTAGGCTAGAGGATATCTGTAGCTTCAATAGCGCATAATCCCTTTGCAACAATACAATTATGCAAAATGAGATTAAAGGGTTTATCTGCATGTGAAAATTGCATCAGTTTCCATTCCTATTGCTTTTCAGCTGCTGAAGGTAGTATTTGCCTTCTGACAGCTGCAGTTTAAGAGCGCAGCAGGACTCAGCTTCCATTTTTCCCACTTCCCCAAAAGAACTGGGACATCAGAGGCGTTTTGGTGCTTCTGGGCTGAGTTCAGAGACCCCTTCTCAGACAACGGCTCTGCCAAGGCTCAGCTGCTGCAGTCAGCCCTCGGCCGTCCTGCAAATGGCCAGTTCAGCCCATTTTAACAGTCCTATCAAAACCGTTGCCGTCCAGCTCATGAGCCGCTGCAGGATTCGGGCAGGGCTGTCGGGATAGACCCACGGAACAAATGGGAACATGAAGGTAACACCAGAAACATGCCCCCCATACCCACCCCAGCTTTGGTACAAGTAACAACAGGAACAAAATCAGAACAACAGAGGCTGAACTTGGGTCAGGAGCCAAAACATTTGCTCAGCATCTTTCCGGGGCCTGTAATTCCTGCTGCCGACTGAGTAGGAAGGTGCGAGTCCCTGCCTGTGCGAGGAGCTGCGCTGCTCCCAGGACATGTCCCCTCTGTTGGGAACATGCGATTGGGACTTAATTAGTTCCAGTGCAGATGGGATGGCTTCTTTCATTACAACATATATCTGAAGATTTATATTCGAGTAGAGGCAGGGAGGGATGTAGCTTGTGCGGGGCTCTGGCCCCTTTCTGCTGAAACTCATCTAGATTTCCTTCCTCCCAGCACAGCCAGAAGACGCATTGTGCCCAAAATCCTGGGTTATCATACCCAGGAAGTGCAGGGATCAGGGGGAGCCAATACAGATATTTTGGAGTGTCCAAGATAAACCCCCTCTACCTTTAGCAAGGATACCAGCCGTTATGGACCAAGAAAAATATCTTCTCTACAAGCAGTAAAAGAAGGAGTTCAAGAGAAGAAACCATTACAGTAACCCAGCCATGAGGAAACAATATTTACTTCTTAATCTCTTAAGCAACAATCAATAGTGTTTCTGACACATGTTCAGTAAGGAATGGAAAGTATGAAGCCACTGCTGGCACTGTCACACATGCAGCTCCCGACAGTTGGGGCCTGGGCACAGAAATCCATGACGACACCAAGTCACACGGGTGGTAACATCGCTCACAACCACCGAGAACCAGCCAGCAGCATTTATTGGTGCTGGCGTTGATCAAACGAGGCGGCACTGCCTGGTGTCTGGCGGTACGTGAGCGTTCAGCAGGAGCTGTACGTGGCGCAGTGCATGGCAGAGCAGCTGCCGGGTGGGTGCTTCGGAAAGGCTCCGATGTGGCGAATGTGCCGCGCGAGGAGGGAGAACCCAGAGCTGCAGCTCCTGCTGCTGAATGTGGAACGATGTGGGCTCAGGTACTAAAAACTCGAGGTGATCTGGGCAGATGCAACCTCCTGCTGCATGCGTGCACAAGAGCCTGCCCAGGGTTTGTCCCTTCTGCTGGAAAGGAACCAGCCTGGGCGACGCTGGGAGGACGTTTGTCAGCAGGAATGACTGAAAAAGGACCTCCTAGGGTGGCAGTGAATAACCTTGGCATTGTGAATCTTTTTTTCCCCATATTATGCTCCGGAAACCAGTTATTCCCCAGCTGCACTGACCAGCAGCAAGGACTGGACTGAAGGGCTCTGGGAGCTCCAGGTGTGGGAGCAGCACAGGCAGAGCCGGGGCTGAGCGGGTCGAACTGCGGCTCCTTGGGCAACGCTGGCCATTCAATAGCCAGACTGGTCAGAACAGCCTGCAAGCTGCAAGAAAATCAGAATGTTGCAAATGGGGAATTCTTGACCTGCAGACAGCTCGGAGCAGCACACAGACACCTGGCGCGAGGACACAGAGAATGCTCTGGGTGAGAGAATCGCACCAGCCAGTGGGAGCTAGAGAAAATCCCTTAGGCACACACAGAAATAAATGGTAGAAAAAATGTGTAGTTTGCATGTTGCTTTCCTAACACCCTGTACATGTGGTTTATTCTTTTATTTATGATTGTGCTGTAATCTGTTTAATTTTTTACTTCCTGATTGCTTGATAATTAAGAAAGTTGATTCTCCTTACCGGAGGACAAGAAGCTGTAGAGATCACCTGGAAATTAAGATGTGCTAAGGTATAAATCGAGTTGGGAGAGGTTGCTGAAAGATGCGTTATCCTTTTCTGTTAATGTTTCATCAGAACACGAATGATTCAACAGGGAAAGTTTTGAGTTTTTCCAAGGGTTCGTTCCCTGTTCACACCCGGGATCTCAGGGACCCCCGGACCCCACAGGATAAATTTGCCGGGAAAAAGAAAAATTAAAGAAAACGAAACCGAAATCAACCCCGATGTAGCCGTGGAGGTGGTGGGGTCGTTCACAAACCAACCTCTGATTAAATAAACGGCTAGATTGGCACCTTTGGGGGCACCTGGGGGCACCTTCAGTTGGGGCTTATTTTCAATAATCCGGATAATTAAGGTAAAAGAAACCTCTTACCTCGGCGGGTGTGGCTTATTTTTAATAATCCGGATAATTAATGTAAAAGAAACCGCTTACCTCGGCGGGTGGGAACTCGATGTCTTTGGCAGCCTGAGAGGCTGGTTAATAACGGGGTTAATAACGGTCCTGCTGTGACAGCGTCCCCCCGGAAGGGTTTGGGGGCGAGCGACCCCCCGAGCCCGGCGGGGGCTGCGGGGAACCCGGGGGGGCGCGGAGTCGTGGGTACCGAAACGGGAGAGGAAAAATCACCGTTTGCCCAGGACGGCTAAAAAAACAGGTAACGCTGGAATATTGTAGAGAGGGAGGGAAGACCTCCTCCCCTTCGGGAACTGGGGTAATTCGGGAAACACAGGGACTGAGTGGGGAGAGGGGGGAATGAAAGTTTAGAAAGAAAATCGATTTTATAATTATTTCTCTGTTTTGCAGCGTTATCCCAGTACTTTGTTGGTGGCGTTTCGGGATGTTTTTATTGGTTTGGGTGGGGGTGTTTTGTTTTGTTTTTTCTTTTTGGCACACACTAATCAACTAAGGGAAGGAACAGCAAGAGCCTTCCCGAGCCGCTGCATCGGCTGCAGCAGAGAAAACGTGTAATTGTTACTTCAGTAACACGGTGCTTTCTGAGCCCCCACGCTCCTTCCTATGTGGTCATCTGCGGGTACAGGTATTAAATAAAAAGTTCTCCGGGATGATATTCTGTCAATTATTATTATTATACAGATAATACAAATCTCTGGAAATCTGGCCATGGGAATAGGGATTTCCTCCGTTTCTAGCGAAAACGAATAAAAGGGCTCGTGGGGCCGATGCTCCCGGTGCCACGGGCTGTGAGCCGGGTCCCGTCCCTGCTGCTCGGCCGCGGCCCTGATTTATCGGAGGGACATTCCGAGCAGTGAATATCAACCCCTTTGTCCCCACGGAGGCAATGAGAGGTGAACTCCGGCAGGTTCAGGGTTGGACGGATTTACTGTAAACAGGGACAGTGCCCTTCTTCTGTAACTGCAGCTGCGGTGAACTTCACAGACCTGATTCCTTCGGTCCGAAAGCAGCTACTTCTGCATCGACCAGAATTTCTCCTTCTGCCGGCCCGACCTGAGTTCCTGTGCTCAAACCTGCGGGTTTTTGAACATTCTCTGGGTGCAAACGGCCTGAACTGCCTGAGAACCCCCCGGTGACCCCCAGAACCGGCGGGACGGGAGAGGAGCCCAAATCGCCCCTCCTGGGCTGGAAAGGAGAGAGGAAAAGCGATTGCAAAGGTTAGACTCGGGTAAGGTGCTCTCCCTGTGGTTTGCCCTTTGGAAAAGGATGAAATTATGTTTCTGCAAAGCAGAACACAAAGCATCCGATCCTATCGTCCTAAAGCAGCAATCCCGCCATTGTGGGGTTAATGTAGTCTGGCACTTGTAAACAGACAATTCACTCACCCATCGGCTGATACTTGGAGTTATTTTTTCCTCCATTCTGCAAGTAACGTTTGGGTGTTCAGTCGATTCACAGCAACGCATTTATCCCCCAAACCAGACCAATTCTCCATCAGCCGCTGGTCCTCACAGGTGGCACCGTGTGACGGGGAAGCTCCGAGTCCAGCGCTGAAAATGCCGGGAAATACCTGGATTTGGACATCGGCTCCACTGAAGACTAAAAAGCTGTTTAGGTGTCCACAGCCCCGGAGCCCCCGGAACCCCCGAGTCCCGGGGAGGGCGGCGGGAGGCGGCTGCGTGTCCCCCGGCCGCCTCCCCCGCTCCCTCCCGCCTTCCTCCCCACCGCCTTCCTCCCCACCCTCCTCCTCCTCCGGCCGCCGCCCCTGCAATAAGGAAAGGGGCAAAGAGGGGGGAAGTGCGACCTTTGAGCCCCGTCCCCCGCCCGGGTTCGGTGACTTTCCACGCTGCGTCCTGCTGTCCTCGCCGGAGTCACCCTGTGCCACAGGGCAGTGGAGGGACCTCCCCAGAGCTGGCCTGGCGGTGACAGTGGCAATGGCAATGGTGAGGGCAGCGCACGGACCATCTCCCAGCAGCTGCAGTGATGTCTTGGCACGGTGGAGGGTTAATCACAAGGTGTCCCGAGACACTTGCTGTGGTCTCTGCTCTGCTGAGCCCACCCTGGGCCTGGTGGTCACCCCCGGTAAGTATTAATTATTGATCCAGCACCAGACTCAGGAAGGCAGAACCAGCCTGAGTGAAGCGCTTGGCCGCTTTTTGGATACACACAGAACTCTCCCTGCAGCACGGGTGAGAAGCACACAAGATTCTGCAGAACAGCAGCAATGCTGCACCCTGGACATCTCTGCAGGGCATTTCCACAGCGTGGTTGCCCTAAGGAGGTTCTGATCCCCAATATTTTACCTGCTCTGAAGACCTTGGCCCCAAAGGCCTGTGGAGGTTTTGCCATGAATGACAGGAGACACAATTCCCACTGTGGCAGTCACCACAGGCCTGGGGACCTCAGTCACCATCCCGATGTCCTGAGCACCTCTGTGCCCAACCTGGGACCAGGAGCAGCATCACTCATCTCGCCATGATTTATGATCCATCCTACTGAGAATTCCTTGAGTGCAGGGCGTGAATCATGCCAGGCACACAAGTCAGGGCCTGGCCCTCGCTAGTGACCACCATGTCGATGGCTCGGTCCAAAAGACAAAGTTCTCATGTTTGAATTTCTGCCCTGGGGAGAAATCTCTCAGCTACCAGAGAGACCAGAAAAGAGCAAGAACCCACCAAGCACTGCACCAGAGCAGAGGGACAGCTTATGGACTTGCCTACAGCTTTATGCTATGAGGGAAGGGGATTCCCCTGGTTCCCACTTCCGGGCTGCCCCGTATCCAGTGTCCTCCAGCAGCAACAGGGCTGGATCCCACCAAATTCACCTCCTGCAGGGCACAGTTTAGAGAATAGGCCTCAAAATTTTCCTGATTCCACCAAAAATATGGGACTGGCTGCAGGCTCCCACCAGGGAAGCGGAGAGGATCCCAACAGCTCTTAACAAATCAAACATCAGAAGCAGGGTTTAGAAGCCAAGCACAAACCAACTCCCCTTTTCTCCCACAACAGCTGAAATAAATTGAGCAGGAACTGGGGAAACACAGAGTCAGTCCTGGTGCGTGCAACGATGGGTGCGGGGTGCCGGGCTCAGCACCGACAGGGAACGTGCTCAGGAGAAAGGGCTGATCCAGCTGGGCTGGGTGGGATGCACTGAGAACCAGGTTAACCCAACCCTGAGTTCGAAATCACCCCACATCCCACTCCAAAAAAGGGGGCTGGAGGTCAGAAGTGCATTGCAGTGATTGCGGCGCCGGGACTTCAGCACAGAGTGGGGATAAAAAGAGCCCAGAGAAGCCAGGCCGGGCTCTCTGTTCCCCTGCCAGCTGATTTGTTCAAAGGATCCACGAGAAATGCGCTATAAAGTACAGATTCTGGCCCCCCAGGCAGAGAAATATTCGCACCTACATCCTCCGGGCTTCTGGGGATGCCTGTGGGGGGGAAGGAGGGGATGGTGGTGAAGGGAGAAAAAAAGAAATAAAAGATCAAAATGTTTGCCTTTATTTGATTTTTTTTTAATTCCCGGAAATATTGCCAAAATCAGAAACCAAAGAGCTGGGATACCTTCCAGATCCAGAATCCAATTTTCCAACAATTGATTGTTTCCAAACGTTAAGTCTTTAAGTACTTCTCTTTTTTTTTTTTCTTTTTTTTCTTTTTTTTTTTTCCCCCCTTCAAACTGCTTTGGGGTTTGGGTTGATTTTGAGGTTCTTTTCCTTGTATTTTATAACGACGGCCTCAAACTCAACTGTTTAAAAAAAATCACAGACTGTTAAAAAGTTATTCTCCAGCTTTTTCAGATTCCAGACGGCATAAATATTAAATGGTTCCCATCGAGAATATAATAAAATACTAGTTGAAATCTTATAAGCGCATTTGGTAAAATTTAAAGCTAGATTACAGAGAGGAACTAGTAAAAGAAAACTTTTTTTTCTCTTAAAATAACGCCGTTCCTCTTGCTTTATTGTGACCGTAAGTATTACACTGAATTTTCTCCGTGAAATTGTCAAAGAACGGAAATCTTAATATCAATTCGGAAGCCGCATTTTAAACTATTTCCACGGCAAAACGTGCTCTACATTTTCCGAACATGTTCTGAAGAAGTTGAGCTGAAGGGAAGCGCGGTTTTAAAAGCACGAGGTAAAGCTGCAACTTCGGAAAGAGGTAATGCCTCTCAATAAATTAGGCGAAATGTCGGTTTTTTGTGGGTGAAAAAGGTGGATTCCTCCCCGACGCTGCTCCTGCCGGGGACGCGGCTGCCGGGACGGAGCCGCCGCGCACCGGCTGCCCGGGAAACGAAATGAAACCCCGTTTCCATCAACCGGACCCTCATTTATCGGGATGTCTGTGCGCGCTGGGCGCTTCTGCCGGTGGATCGCGCTCCTCTTTTTGTCCCGCTTGGATTAAAAACAAAAAAAAATAAAAGGAAATAAAGTGACACAAACTACCAGGAAAATGTGCAGCAAGTCGCTCTGTCCGCGGATCCCGCTCCAGCCTCAGCCCGGGACGTCTCGGGAGCTTCTCCCCGCGAAGCCGCGGCCGCAGCGAAGCCCCGAAGTCAACAGGCTTTTAACTTTCAACTTGGCCTTGACCTCCGGATTCAGCCCGACCTGTCAGCGGGGGCGGCAGCGGCCCCGTCCGCAAACACCCGCCCGGCGCGGCTGCCGTGCCCGGTTCAAAGCAAATGGTGAGAGGGGGCGAATAAAAAGGGCATCAAAGAAGGACTGCAGTCGTTAAAGTGCAGAAAGCAAAGAAAGGAGCTTTGAAATCGGAAAGGTGAAGACTACAAATAAAGGGATTCCCCCTCCTCCCCCGTCCCCCGAAAAGGGAAATCGTCGATTTTGGTGAGTCTGCGGGATTTTTAGCGGACGAGAAGGGCCGAGGAACGAAGATGCAGCTTCGCGATGTGGTTTATTTCCCTGGGAGAGGGGACGGGTTGCGGGAGCGGATCTGGCCGAGACAGCCCCGGACAAAGCCCCTGCAGATGTGGGGGCTGGAAGGAGATGAGGTTTGGGGGGACACCTGCCCCCCGCAGCGAAACGGAGCCTTTTGTCCCCTGGGCGAGCTTTGCAATCATCACTTCTAACCCCTATTTTCTACCGGGATTTCTGTCCCTGCGTGTCGATCCCTGTCGCGGCTCCTCTGCGCAGATGGGTCATTGCTTTCATGGCCCAAAGACGTGGCAGAAGAATTTTTATTGCGATTTGGTAGTCGGAAAGCAGAAATCTTTCCATTGCTTTGCACAAAGGAAACAAGGCAGAAGCTCAAGCTGCCTTTGGGGAAATTCCAGCAAGACTTTTCTTCAGACAAGGCCTTTGGCTGAAAACCCAAGAGTAAAAGGAGCAAGAAATGCCGCTGTGTGTGCTCGTACCACGTGTGCAGACGATTATAAACATGCGTACCAGAGTAATCTATCAGCACACACATAGGCACAGGCCTCAGTGTATTTACCCCAGTGTTCCAAGCCCATGTAATCCCTCATCGCCACGTCCGTCTGTCTTTCACTGCTCTGCCTGGCTCTCCACCTGCCTGCTGCCCCCGGACTCCAGAGGGGCTCTCTGTATCGTTTTCCCCCTCCTCTTTCCAAGCTCTTTCCCTTTGGGATGGTTTTTGGCTGCCAGCGCTGTGCGTGGCGATAGCGTGTGAAAGCAGATTGATTTCCACACACACCTTTGCAGTTCTTTTTTCAGAGTACTGGAGACACCCTTTTCCCTGTCTCCTTGCTTTTGGGGACATGCCCTGTCCCTCTCCCCAAGGACACAGGTTTTGGCTTTTGCAGCTGGAAGGAGGGGAGCAGGACTATGTGCAGTGGATAAACCCCTCGAGCGGGGCAGAAGGAGAGGCCGGGGCGGGGAGGTCGTGGCTGCCCCACGGCTGCCCCACAGCTGCCCGCTGTCACCCCGCTGGGCCGAGGGGGTCTCTGGGTCTCCTCAGGCTTGACCGGGCTTTTCCCAGGGCAGAACCCCCAGACCTGGGCGGGACGCAGGGGCCACACACACACACAGAAAAAAGGTTTTAATCTGAGTCCGTATTTTTCCACGGGGACTGCTCCTCCGCGCCACTCATGACCCTCCCTCCCCTTCCCCTCCCTTCCTTCTTCCCCATCATTCCTTCCCCCACCTCTGCCACTTTTTCTTTTTTATTTTTTTTGGCAAGATGCAGCGCAAGAGGCGCCTCCCGTGTACCCGCCTGTCACGTGCGGGGGGGTCCCCTCCTCCTCCCATTGCAATAAAAGTATTTTCGCAATTTCTGCAGCCAGAGTTTATTGAGGCTGGAGATTTTTGTGTGTGTGGGGCTGGGTTTTTTTCCCTCCTTCTCCGTCCTTTTCCCCCCGAGCGGCAGCCAATGAGGCAGTGCCCGGCCGTTGCGTCAGGGCAGCCCGGCGGGGAAAGGCAGCTCTCGGCAGCTCGCAGCCTTTTAAAAAGATCCGGGGACCCCCCTCGGGCAGTGCCCGGGTGCTGCCGAGCAGGCTCTCCCCATGCCCCGGCCCCCGCGCCGCCCCCCATGCAGCCCCCGGAGCCCCGCGGCCCCCCGGGCCTCGAGGGGCTCCTGGCAGCCGGCGGCTTCGCAGGCGGCCAGGGCAGGGGGGGGCTGCTGCCGCCTCCACCCCCGGCCCTCGGCGGTCCTTCGCCTCCCCCCGGGATGAACCCCGGCTACCCGCCGGAGGGGCCGGCCGAGCCGCCCAAGCCGTGTCCCGCCGCCCCGCCGCCGCCGCCGGCCGCCCCGCCGGGTCCCGCCGCCTCCGCCCCGCTGCCCTACGGCTACTTCGGCAGCGGTTACTACTCCTGCCGCGTCGCCCGCAGCGCCCTGAAAGCCGGCCCGGCCCAGGGCCCCTTCCCCTCAGAGAAGTACCTGGACGCCCCCGCGGGCAGCGAGGACTTCCAGAGCCGCCCCGCCGAGTTCGCGTTCTACCCGGGCTACGGGGCCCCGTACCAGCCTGTGGCCGGTTACCTGGACGTGTCGGTGGTACCGGGCTTGGGAGGCCCGGGGGAGGCCCGGCATGAGACGCTGCTGCCCGTGGACGGTTACCATCAGCCGTGGGCTCTGGGCGGCGGCTGGAGCAGCCAGATGTGCTGCCCCAAAGATCAGGGCCAAGCCGGCTACGTCCTGAAATCCGCCTTTGCAGGTAAAGTCCCTGCGCTGGGGCTGGGAGAGGGGACGTGGGGTGTGTGGGTCCATCGTGCGGCGGGGGAAAGTGGGACCAAGGCTTAAAATAATCTTCTGGGGAGCTGCTTTGGACAGTAACACTTGTTTGCGAGCTGGCCCACATTGGCCACGCCGGTGGGACTGAACTCGCCCCCGACCCTGCCCGGCCGCGCACCGACGGCGCTGAAACCGCGGAGCGAGTACGCGGGAATTAGCGCGGGTCTCCCCACGTCGGTGTTTTGCCGATACCTGGATTTCTCCACGAAAAAAAAAATCAGGGAAGAAAAATAATCTTCAAACATCTATAGGGAGAATATATAAGTTAAATGTCTTCGAATATCATCGCTGTCAGGGAGTTTGGAGGGAAGAAGTGGGGTGGCAGGGCAGGAGGGTGTTGCTTGCAGGGCAAGATGACGGGAGGTGGGTGCAGGGTGCGGGGGGGATTCCCCGCTCAGCCCCATCTCTCCCCTCGCCCAGACTCCACCGGGCAGTTGCCCCCCGACGGCTGCTCCTTCCGCCGGGGCCGCAAGAAGAGGGTCCCGTACAGCAAGGGGCAGCTGAAGGAGCTGGAGAAGGAGTACGCCAGCAGCAAGTTCATCACCCGCGACAAGAGGAGGAAGATCTCCGCCGCCACCAACCTCACGGAGCGGCAGATCACCATCTGGTTCCAGAACAGGAGGGTGAAAGAGAAAAAAGTCGTCGCCAAAATCAAAAGCAACAGCAGCAACACCCCGTGAGGACACGGCCACCGCCAGCCCGATCGGGTCCCCGCCTGCCCCACCCCGGGGTGGGGGCTCCGGTACCGGCAGCGGCGGGAGAGGGGGCGGCGGGGACACCGCTGGGAACCGCTCCCGCTGCTCCCGCGGTGAGACCCCCCCCAGAAGAGGGCGAGTTGGGAAGATGCCCCATCTCCGCCCGCTTTGCATGCACAGGACCCTGTACAGTTCGCTCCCGTCGCCACGTCGTGCTCCCCCCGTCTCCCACCTTTTTGGATTGAACAGCGTCCTCAGACGGCTTTTTTTTTTTTAAAAAAAAAAAAGGTGCGGAGAGAGGGAATGTCTAATTGCATTCATGAAGCCCAATCCGCAACTCCCCGCTCGCTGCGTCCAGCGGGAGCGGCGCTGCCCGGGGTTGCGGGGATCACACGGAATTTGGTCTTTGGATACAAAACCCCGTACTTCTAGCAGAAAAATAAAATAAAACAATCTCCTTAATTAAGACAGAGGTATCAAAATGCACGTCTAAGGGAGAATAAATATAGTGCAGGTGTGTTACATAGAAACACACATGAATTGTTTGCATAAATGTACAGTATATGCGTGTCCCATGTATGTACCGAGGCACACATTTCTGAAGGCACGTACTACGGTTTTGCGCGGTTATATATAAAATATACCTATACGTATGCATATGCATCTATCTAGCAATACGCATTATTATACCTTTTATCATATCCGATATTTGTGTTTGTGTGGTTATATATACCCAGCTACGCAAACGTATGCAATATAGTACTGGATGTGTGGATATAAATATATACTCAGATAAAGGTGTATATACATGTGTTTGTATACGTCCTTATACACATACTTATATGTATGTTCACGCCTATATTTTGATACAGGTAAATGCAACTCGTATAATTCTATACACACTTTCGTTCGTGCTAATATACGTGTATTTGTACACACATTTTCCTTCTACTAATACAGAATTCTAGTGATGCCTTTCGTAGCATGTGCTGAGATAATCCCCATACAATACTAAATGATCTTGGTTAATATTAAGAAACGTCGTCGTCCTTTTCAACAGAATAAATAGGGTGAAATTAAATATACGCGAACACGGGTTTTTCTCTATTCTTTTCGGGTTATTTACAGCTTCAGGAAAGCGCGAACTCCACGTACACAATTTCTTTGTTTAATATTTCGATGTTTGAAGGCAGTGGCGGGTCGGCTCGTGTTTAAACCTGCCTGTAAACCCCCCAAAGCCTCTGAAAGGGCGATTAATCTCCAAAACACCGTTACCACCACAACCAAAAATGTGCCCTTTTTTCTGCCTTTTCTTTCTTGCATAAATTCGAAGCAGTATAGCGCAGCGTGGCCTAAATAATGCCCATTTTAAATAGTGATTTTGCTCTTGTTTAGTAGCATATTTCTTAACTATTTTAGGCTTGGGCGGGCTCTGGCTTCCAGCAGGTTCCGGGCGGGGAGCGGAGCGGAGTCGGGCACACTCTCCCCGGGATTTTTTCCCCAGTTTTCCCCCGATATTTTCGCCCCTGGGGCGCAGCCTCTCCCCGCCTGGGCGGGCGGCACTCCTCCCGTGACGTCACGCCTGACGTCAGAACCCACAGGAGGGGAACAGCCAATGGCGCTTGGGCTGAGCGTTCCGAAGAGTGACGTCATCGGGGGCGGGGCGGGGCAGACGAACTAAACCGCTCCCCCCCCGGAATGCACTTTTCCCAATCCGGATCCTGCTCTCAGTTACTCGGCTTTGAACGGATTCGGGTTTATTTTCTTAATTTTTGTCCCGGGGGGATAATCCCGGCCGGAGCGGCTGCTCCCTCAGCGCTAGAAAGCGACTGGGAATGTTTGTCTGGTTTTACTGAACGGGCAGATGGATGAAAAAAATCAAAATCCACTTTTCTTTCCCCTTGTGTTACCAATAAGGAATATTCTTGCCCTGATTTCGGTCTGTCCGAGGAGGTCCCAGAGCAGAAGTGTCTCTACCCAACGAGAAGAAGCCCCTCGGATGTGCCCAAAAGAAAAGCAAATAATCCAATAAATTAAAAAAAAAAAAAAGCTCATATCTGAGCGCGACTTCAAAATAAACCTGGTCTGTTTACGGGTTTGGACAGGGATGCTCCTCTTAGAGCTATGGCGCGTTAAGGGTTAATCCCTTTAGCGAGATGTTTCTTTTTCCCATAATTTTTTATTCTCCCCCCGCCATGTAGGGATCTTTCCCTGATGTCCTCAAACCGGCACTGGAACAACTGGAAACCCCCGGATACCTCCAGCCCAGTTAAGATCCCCGACCCAGTGGGAAACTGGGCTGAACCTGGGAGACGTGACCCCCCCTTCCCGCCCCCATTCCCCCACTCCATCCCGAATCCGAGGCGGAAAAAGCAGCTGGGAAGGGGAGGAGGAGACTCCCGGGCAGAGCTGTAAAACCTTGACGCGGCGGCCCCAGCAAAGGGCCAGAGAGACCCGACATCCTCGTAAACCGCCGGGAAGGAGCCGCTGCCGGGGGGGGCAGCCCAGGTGAAGGCTCCCGCCCCCTCCCTTTGCCGTTGAACTTGAAACTCCGAAAACTTGGGGCAGAGCAGCACAAAACGTGGGACAAAACAGGCTGTAACCTCGGGCAGCGCAGCGCAAAACGCGGGGCAGAGGAGCCCCGGGAGGTCCCGGGGGCTGAGGGGGCTCTGATACGAGTTTGATAAGAAAATTGTACCCGAGATCCACCTCCGAGCATGAGAAAGGCATGAGAGGCGCAGTGGGGACACCTCTCCTTCCCCCCCGCCCTTCTCCCCAGCCTTTGACTCCTTTCTTTTGTTCAAGTTCATGCCCACCGCACAAAGTGTCTGGGCTGTTGGGATTTTTTTTCCTTCCCCTTTCCCCTTCAAAGGATTTTGTCATTGAACTTGAGCCCACGTTGTAAACATTCTTGGGTCTTACAAGCATCTTGACGGGATGTCATTAACAGGGACCTCAGACTGCTCTGTCTTGCCCCGCTTCTCCTTCAGCTGAATCAAAGGTACATTGTTTTACGTCCTCACTCCATTTGTTTTCTAATTTTCGTCCAAAAATACAATTAAAAAAATAAAAGGGAGCTCTACCTCACTCCCTCTCTTTTAAAAATTATTAATATTATTATTATTATTTTCGCAAACGCTAAGATGATGTGATCTCTTAGTGTGTGTGCTGCCGTACATCACTGTGTGATTTTAGACCTGTAAACAAACCAGGAAAATTCATCATTGCAGTTACATCCAATAAATTTAAAATGAAATTCGTTACTCAAAAGCACTGCCAGGGAAATGACTTTGCAATATATTATAGTGTTGCACTCTGTAAAAGGCAAAATATAATTAATTTTCCACCAGAATCAATACTATCTTTCTCTGCTAGATGACTTAATTGTTTTTTAGAAAATTTTTTAAAGTGTAAAAAAGATTAATCAGGTTTATTGTTTGCAAGCGGACTCGCCAGCAATGGGTCTCATGCCGTTCTGGAAGTGCCACTGGGATGAAATATTCCCCCAACAGCAACTGAAGTGCTCTGTTCGTTGGGGTTTTCGCTCTGATCTGCAGAATTAAGCGTCCAAGTGAGAAATATTTCAATTTTCCGAGCTGAAATTTAATACAGTCATCGTTTTCTAATGGGTTTTTCTTCATTCACACTCAAACCCATTTCATTCCTACTGCAGAGAACCGTGTGCTGAATATTAATGTCCACTGTAAACTGTGAAATATCTGCATTATAGATCTGTGTACGATTTCCTTGTGCAACCAAAAGACGGAGAAAAAGGGGCTCTTTTCCTTTCCTTTCAAGCACCGTATTTTCTTTATTCTGAGAGCTAAACACTTTTTAAATTATTTTTTTTCTTTTATTTAGGGGCAACCAGAAACCCTACACTGCCTGTTTGCATTTCGCCGCATCCCTCAGCCTCTATCAGCCCCTTCGGCATCAATTTGCGTGCAAGGAAGTGCAAGAAAGAGGCAATTCCTCCTGCTCTCGGCCGGGCAGGAGGAGAAACCAGAGCCCGGCGGAGAATCGGGGGGAAACCCTGATTTGTTGGGTCCCTCGAATGTTTGCTCCGGCTGAGGCTGCACCGGAGCGGCTGCGGCCCCAAGAATGGGCTACAGGAGGAGGGAAAATCACTTTAAAATACAATTTTACCCAGAAAGAGAAAAGCCCTGGCTGCACCTGGACTCGCCTTGCAAGTATCTTCTGTCCCCTTCAACAATTTGCACCCCAATATATTTTTTACAGTACCTGTAGGCTTTTTTTTTTCTTTTATTTTCCTAAACACCAAAGGCTGAAATAAATTTTTCTTTTTTCTTTCTTGTTGTCGTTTTTTTTCCTGAGGATGCACCCACTTGCTTTAATTTTTTTTATTATTATTTGTTTTTTAGCAAATAATAAAGCCTCCCTGTGCAGACACAGGAAGGGTATTACTTAATTAGGAAAAATATGTGGAAATCACTATGTCAGTTATTAGGAGACTGCAGGGGATTTTGCACAGAGAAGGAAAAGAAAGTCCCGGTGGTGATTATTTTCAGTTGCATAAAGCAACAAAAGCAATCGAATTAAGGGATCTGTTGCTTTTCATGCCATTAATTCCTCAGCACTGCATAGGAACGGGGCTGGTGAGGGGATTTGGGGCACTGAGGGACAGGACACTTGGTGTGTGCAGTGGCCAGAAGAAACACAGGTCCCACCTGGGTCACCTTCCAGTGACCATTTATCAGAATCTCAAAGGGATCAAGGGATCTAATTCACTCAAATCCACCTCCAACCCCAACGCGCCCCTGAAGACCCCTGAAACTGTCAGGGGCCGAGCTTGGGTCTGCAAACCAGAAACCAGATCCTGGCGAGAATATTAAACATGAAAGGGAAGGAGATGTGGAAATGTCAGGGACAGACCAAGCCCAAAGGCAGCAGACATGGAGCTTACAGCAACGCTAAGTCACAGAAAATGGAAACCAAGTGCGTGGGCTCCCTGCCTGCTTCTCATCGAAATGCATCGAAACATACTGAAACGGAGCGGGATGGAACTGGGAGGGGTGGAAGTAAAGACACGTCTGTGTTTGCACTGAAGGAGGAGACTGGGACCGTCGTTTCATGCACATTTGCGAGGAATGAAGCTGAGCCTTTCTACAGCATGAGCCATTGTTTTATGTCACCTTATTGTGGCTTCTCTTATTTGTCCCTCCACAATATCCCTCCGTTGACACTGCTGAAACACCGACCCAGTGCTGCAGATCCACTGGGGATGGAATTGTTGCTTTTTCTCCCACAGTAACTGGGATTCCTTCTCCTCCATCTCTTTTCTCCATCTGTCCTGTGCAAACAGTGGCCCGTTAAGACAATGTCTTTCAGATGGGTAAGACGTTCATGACCTTCAATAGCTAAAGTAGCATGTGCTCTTGTGTTCTTTCAGATGTGCACCCCGAAGTGGTCCCCATGGGCCTGTGAAGATGAGACTGAGCCAGAGAGTTGAGAAAGAGTTGGGAATTCATGGCTTCACCACTTCTCCTCTTTATCCAGCAAGAAATTTTGCCTTGAAGGAAGGAGAGGAATTCACTCCTGGTTTTTGGACATCCAGAAATACAGAACAAAGGGAAGTAGGGAGGGATTAGCTCCATGGAGGTCAGTGAATCTGATGCATTTGGGCCATATTGGGACCCAGCCGTGCAGAGGCACCAGCAGCGAATCCAGCGCCGTCGGACGCACCGTGTGCTCCATCACCTCCTCTTCGTGTCGAGGATTTCCAAGCTGTGACCCTCCTTCCTTCCCCTCCTCCCTCCAGCACTAACTTCCTCCCATTTTTGGATGCTCATTTTTAAACTCTGGAGAATGTTTGTTAATGCAAAATCTTTCCTCACCACTGCATTTGAAATGCATCCTGGCAAACACGTTGCAATCCCGTTTCTGCAGCAGCGCAAGAGGGTGATCTGGGCCACCTCTGGGGACCATTTGCTGGGCTGATGCTTCTACCGGTGTCACACAGACACAAAGCGCGGATCGGTTGTTAAGTCAAATGCCTTTACCATCTCATCATTTCTGGCCTATGACATTCCTCAAGAGTCTGCATGAACTCTTGGATGCTGGTGCTGGGAATATACAAGTTCCTGACTCAGGGCACAGCATGCCAACAGCCCGCACGTTTCAGCTGATTGATATATTTTTAAAAAATGTTAATACACCTTAATACTTTCACCTATATGTAAAAAAAACACCCATAGAGAGTTTAATCATTAGAAACAATACATAAACTGATGTGCTTGATTAAATTTAACAATGTGTGTAAAGCCATAAAGGCCAGTGCTGAGCTAGAAGAGGTGGGCAGGTGCTTCTTGTTAAAATTCCTCTGCTGAATTACATGGCAGGTTGGGGTGAGTTTCCTGTCATTTGAAGACTCACCCTTTTTGCAACAACCATCGATCTCCCCCAAGATTATAAAATAGTTCTTAACATCTCTGTATTTCTTGAACATACTTTTGAATAATTACATTTTCCTTCTTTTAAAATATATCAGCCTATCCCAGATTATTTTACTGAAAAGACCCAATCCTTATGTAGATGGCCCTAAACAATTATTTTCCTCCTATTTCTCCCTCCAAGAAGTTTGGCACCGGTATTTAGCACCAAGATAGCTTCAGTGTATTTTCCCACAACCAAAAGAAAAAAATTTCTCATCTCCAGCCCTTCACAGCAGCATGTTTGCCCAGCCCCAGGGTACAGAGTCTCCTGAGCAGACCAAAGGACCGGCATCTAAATAAATGTTTGCATAAAAATCACACACCTTAAGCTTTATGGCACATTCTGGGTCTGTGTGCGGTCTGGGCAGGCGATGCAGGGAGTGTTATGTACACCTTGCACAGCCCGTGGCTCTGCCAGGGGAAGCAAGAGTGACCGGACACTTGTCCTGCTGCCCAGATAGGCAAGGTTGAGCCCAACATGTCGCAAATAGAGAGACTCTGCTCTCTTGGCACTTCATTCTCATTAACAAATGGGCTTCTCCTCCACAATGACTCAGCTCAGTGCAAATGAAAAAAAGGACAAAGCTCATTTCTACAGCGTGCACAGTCCCAGGTCAGAGAGGAGAGTCAGGTAAAACCAGCCCTTCTCCGTGCCCTGTCAGTCCCTGAGTCCGGAGAGCTTGTGGTAAAGCATCAGACCACTTTACCTGTGGTTATGCTTATTTTGCCTTACCTCCTCAGTCTGAATTTTGCTGCGTTGTGGACCACTGGCACCTGGGAACTGGTGTTCTCCCAGTCTATCTCTGTGGTGCTTTCCATGCCCTGGGACAAATCATTGTCACTGCAAATCAATTGAGAGAGTAGTTTTCAACACAAACCATTGAACCACTCTCATTTCTTTACTTCTGATTTCCCACTTACTCATTGTCGTTGTTGCTAAATCTAATGCTGAGCATATTTGTGAGCTGCTGCTGGTGGGACACCAGCCACCCAGTTTCCTGTCCCTCTCCCAAGTTCCCCATCACCATCAGTCCACAGAAGATGTGAAATGTGGCACAAGATTCCAGAGCTCATAGCCTCCATTCCTGCTGATGCAGCTCCGTTTATTGCCACTTCCATGTCCTTTCTTGGAATGCTTTTGGCAACCTTTTCCTACATCTGTGCTCAACCATCATTCAGGCACATTCCACTAAACCTTGGGTTGCACAAATGCATGAAACAATGTGATGTGTATGGATAGAACTGGAAACGCACTGAAGGCTTTCAGTATTCGTCGCATCTCACCACTGCCACTACCTTCCTCTGTACTCCACATCTTAAAATTCCACAAAGAGATAAAATAGTTACATTTTAAAATCTCCTTAATAAAATAATTGGAGATTTTTAATTTGACTGTAGCTATCCTTTATCAAAATACTTCCCAGAGTAAAGTCAGTTCTTCCCCTTCCCCACCCAAGTTTTAGACTAGGATTTCTCAAAGACAAAAATAAATGTTGGCTTGTCTCTGTTCTCAGCAGTGGAATTTCTAGATCTAGACTCTATGAGAAAAGCACTTTATTGCCACCTGAGAGCACAAGGGCCTTGGGCTCCTCTGCATGATGGACCCCAGGATGATGCGCGGGGCCGAGTCCCCCCAAGCCCACCCCAAAGGCCTGTGTCCCCTCCCAGGCTCTCTCCGGGGGAACTTGGGTGTGTTTGACCCTTTTTGCCTCTCAGGAAGCATGATTCAATCTAATAATGCCTTGGATATAAATTAGGATCCCTCCCTCATCAGACAACCCGTGTGTGCAGGGACTGACAAAAGTGGGGGTTCAGAGCACTGGGTCAACACTATGAGTGGGAGGAACCGTCGGGGGAGCTGGATCTGACCCCCAGGAATAAAGCTGCAGAAATTAAGGGGCTGCAGCAGCGAGGTCCCCCTCTGCCCCCCGCCGCGGTTCAGTTTGCTCCGTGCCAGATCGGAAATTTATCGCCGCCCGAACAAGAGCACATTTTTTGGGCGACAAACCCCGGCTAAGTGGCATTCTCCGACTTTCTCGCCTCAAGTCCCCTCCGGGGAAGGCCGCCGCGACGTTCTACAGTAAACCCCGTGCTTCGGTTTCCAACGGGCCGACTCGCAAATCCAAGTCCCCGCCCCACCCCGCGGCTCCGCGGCCGCGCAGGGAAAACGCGGAAAGGACAAACCGGGGAGACCATTTCCGTGGAAGGCGGGGGAAAGAGATTGGGGCTGATCTGTTAATAAATGAAATAATGCCTTCCCTTGCCCCCGAACGCCGTGAGTGCAGCCCGGGTCGCCTGGGAGCCTCGCCCCCCCCAGGAACTCCCGGCCGGGATTGATGTTCCGGTTAATCCCGGCAAATCCCGGGTCACATCCCCCGGCCCAGAGGAGCCGACAGCAAAGCCACATCCCCGCACCGACGGGCAGGGGGGGGCCCGTCCCGGCTCCGCACCCGCCGTTTGCGGGCAGAATAACCTGGGGAGAAAGAAAAAAAAATAAAAAAGAAAAACGAAAAAAACCACAAACTTCAGGGAAACGGCGGAGGGACTCACCGGGCCAGAAACGCCCAGGAAAGGGCTGTGGGTGCAGCCGCGGGGGGTCCGGACCCGGACAGGGGGGACGGGCGGTTTGAGGTGGGTCTGGGGGGTGCGGGAGGGTCACCCAGCAGACGGGACGGGGCGACCGAGCCCTCTCTCACCGCCGAAACAACCCAGGGAGCTGCTGTTGTGGACGTTTAGAAGCACAAAAATCACCCCATTTAATTTGCTTTACGTAGAAAAGAAAGTCATCAACACAGAAGGGAAAGAAAAAAACAAACAAAACCCCGCAAAACTTGCTGTATTTTTTGTAACAGTGCAAACTAGCAAATTAAGCCGATTTTAAATTATTTTGGACAACAGCAGCTCTACAATATGTAACCCAAATATCAAACCCCCGCAAGCCGAATCCCCATCTGCCCTTGCACTCGCCAAGCCCCAGGTCCCGGGTCCTGGCGCGGCCGCAGCTCTAGGAAAACCTCCCCCTTTTCGTTGTTTTCGTTTTCTTTCAGTATTTTTTAATGTGCACACACAGCAAATAATAAGGAGGCACTTTTAAAATAACATCGGGGACACATCATTCCCGCCGGGGTAAGGCTTTCACAAAATACAAATTTCAACCTTGAAAATATTTCTGTAAAAATATTCGTGCTCATATTAGCCATTTGCGCTCTAGAAAATGTTGCACTAATTCACACCCGCAGCCACTATTATTCTTCCAGAATCAGCAATAAACCTCTCCCTAGATCTAGACACCGAACTTCTAGACTACAAATTGTTATTTGTCTCTATTTGCAGTTGCACTTCTCTCAGGGTCAATAAGTTACCCGCACCGGTTTCTCTGTGTGTGGGGGACTCTTCTTTGCTCGCTGCCTGACTGAAGAAGAGGAAAGCGAATCGGGTACACACAGTTAAATAACAATAGAAAGTTACCACTGAGGATAAGAAGGATCCTGCAGCCCGAAGTTTCTAAAGGAAAAGCAAAGAGAAAATCACTTTCAGGATGGTGAGTGAAAGGGCAGCAGTTCCCTCATCCGAAATATTCTCAGACGCACTTGAGAAAGCACAAATCAGTCTGCAGAAAGCACAGATCCATCGCAGCACCTTTATACCTTTTTTTTACCACTTAGTTTCTAGATTTTTTCCCCCTCTGCGGGAAGAAGTTATTCTTTCTGTCCCTCCGTGTTCAATGCCGCTTAAGGTGAATCAAATGTTTTTATTACTATTATTTGTCTTATTTTAATTTGTAATTCAAAATGATGGTGTTCTTTTACTCCTGTAATTTCAGGTGGTGGTATTTCTGTCCTGTTGCATAGCGACTGCATGCACAACTACAAATATAGAGATGCAGGGAAGAAAAGCAAGTGCCAGGCCAAACAACTGAGCTTTCTGAGCGCTGGTGTTGCTGCAGGAGAGCGTGGCCGTCCCAGAGCAGGGAGGACCTTCCCCAGTTGTGGACTGGGGAGGACTCACAACCAGTACAGCCCTTGCTGATCATACCCAGCATTAGCGCTGGCTGCGTGTCACAGAGAGAAGGCCCAGACCCTTTCAGAGAATTAATTTGGAAAACAAGAAGCGCCCAACCTGGTGGAAAGGGAGAATCCCCCTCCCCGGCTTGGCGGGCCAGGGGGAGCTTTGCCGTCAGCTCTGAAAGCTGCGAGTGTCAGTGCCCAGCCGGAATGCTGCTCGCATACCTGTGTGTGTCTATAGGTGTGTCTATAGGTGTATCTATACATCGGCCGCGGGGTTTCCTGCAGCCCCCGCCCCCGGGCCGCCCCGCGGGGGGGTGCGGAGCTCTCCGCGGTGCTGCCGGCCCGGGGGGGCGGGGGGAGCACGGTGCGCGTTCGGAGGGCTCCTGGAGGGCCGGTTCCTGCTGGCAGGGGCCGGGGGGTCGCTGCGGGCCTGCCCGGCCGTGCGGTGGGTTCCAGGCCCACATCTGGGCACGGGTGTTGCTGCAGGACTCATAAACGTGACAGCGTCTGATCATCGCTCAGGGCTTCCATGTCCCGGGTTGAGACTGTGTATTGTCTGAGCACTTTCTGGGTAATTAAGTAAAAAGCAAAATTTATTATCTATGTTCTGTCAGCATGAGTATGGAGTCGGACATGATTTGTTTATCATTTTCTCTGTGATCTCTCTCATCAAAGGAACAAGACCCATCTGTCGGGCAGAGCAAAGCTGCTCGACTTTAATCCATAAATGTTACCAGCAAAGGGTGCAACCTTTGACAGAACATAGTACATGTCTTTGAACAAGACAGTTGTGTAACTGGCATTACATCGCCTAATTGAATCTGTCACTAACCACACACGCTTGCTTTGGGCAAAGGTTTTCTCTGTGCAAATATGATCTTGTCCATTTGCTACAAAATTTATTACCTTTCCAATCATGTGAGTTCCATACTATCTGCAGACTTAAAAGCTTAAACATCATGGATACATCTTCTGCATGTCCACGTGTTTCATTAAGGTGCCTCATAAATTCATTCTGACTTTCATTAGTTTGACTTTGCTTCCATGTTACACTTGTTTCTGTCTTTTCAAAGCATCTTACTTTGATTGTCCCTTTCAGCTCTGCCTTTCTGAGTTAGAGGCATGATATTTGTTCTGGTGTGTGTTAAACTCAAGTAATTTCTTCTGGCTGAGCACCTACCATTCAAGTGGAGCACCCAAAATATTTTTAAAACATTGGCCACATGCTTTCTTCTTCCTCCCAAAATGTCTCTGAACACCCGTGATCCAAACAGAACTGAATTACTAATAATTCTCAAGTCACCGTTTCATGATCTCCTATCTCTCGTTGTCCCTGGTTCATGCAAATGAGCCCGAGCCGTGCACCGAGGGCAGGATTCGAGGGCAGCTCCCTCCAGCGGGGTTTCGTCCTCCACGTTTGGGAGCAGGGGCAGGATGCAAAGGCCAGGAGCAGAAGGGGAAATGGGGACAGGTCAGGGCTGGTCTGTAATCTGCTAATCAGCTGCTCCTGGCTTACGGGATGAGAGGCAAATAAAGACACTCTGCAGGGGAAGCAGGAAATGAGAGTGGTAAGAATGATTCTCGTACCCTCTGCATAGGATTGGAGTCCTGGTCTCAGTTTGCCACTTGGTCCTCCTGGACAGTTTTATCTTGTTATCACCGTGACATGTATCCACCCAGCGTCAGGGATCCCCCACTCCCTTCAGGCTCCAAATAAACCTTTTCTGTTCCTTGCAAATACAAAATCTTTGAAAACATGTAAATCTTCTTAGCTATGCTCTAAACCCATCATTTCTTGTCCTGCCCACCATGACAGTGAAGTGTAGGATACATTCCTTGCACCTGGTTTTGCTTATTATTTAGGCAATGCTCTGTAATTTAGCTTTAATCTTTACTTCTTTAGACTGGTAAGTATGCGAATACCTGCAAGGACTCATTGTATTTATACAGAAGAGGAGGAGTTGCTGTGTAACTTGCAGTGATTCACTGTTCAGTGTTTGCAAAGGGTTTGAATAGGGAAAAAAAACATAAGCCACTGGAATTTCTTTGCAATCAGTTTGCAAGTCCCCAGTAGAGTTTGGCCTCACATAGCTACTGCAGTACAATTATTCTTATTAATAAAGACAGTAAAATTAAGTGCATGTTCATTATATTGTTATAATATAACTGCATTATATTGTTATGATTCTCTTTTATTTTTGAAAGAATCATTATAAATAGCTATGAAAGGCGAGTTAAAATTAGTGACCTGCTCTAGTCATTGGATTTATTGCATTGCATAAAACACTCATCAACCTGCTTGATCTGCCTTTTTCCTCTTTATAGGTTTCTGGGTGATGACTACGACGGGACTTTGCCCAGACTCTGCACTTCTGCACAGAAAGAAAGTCACTGATGGTTATCACTGGTTTGTAGACTTTAAGGAGTTAACTCCAGACCTTGCTCTGGCTCCATTTCTGGTGAGTGGATTTTATGGGCTCCTTTTAACTCTCAGCACAGATTTGACACTCTGGCCTTTCGTAATAATCCTCTCACTCATGTTGTTTCTTCTGGAAACTTCTCCTGCTCAACTTGTGCCAAAAAGCTCTACATTCCAGTTCTCCCAGGCTCCAGTGTTTTTCTCTAATTCCTGCTTTTTTTTCTGTAGTTAACAGTTAGCAAGAGACGGGATGCTCCAAGGACTATTTTAACAGGGTTTTGTTCATTTATTTTCCAGATATTCTCTCTCTGAACCACACACCTGCACCGGGGTGAAGTGGTCCGGTGGGATGCCGCCTTCCCTTCCAATACTTGTACATTAGGTTTTTCAAACCTTTTCCCTGGAAGTAGTTGGGAAATCAGAGAGGTGTTGAGCAGCCTTCCTGAGCAGGTGTTTCTTTACTCAGAAGCATTTTGATCCCCTTTCCTCTCCGCACCTTCCCCTCCCACCAGCTCCTCCAAATACGAAGGTAAGGACATGCTCACAAGTAGTTTCCCTACAACATGTGGAACATTTCTCACATGCATAGTAAAATATATTTGAAATACTGGCTTGGGTCTTCACCACCCTCTTAGGAAAGAGGACATCTGAAAAAAATTATGTTTAATCCACGGCTTCTGCAATGTGGCATCTTGCAAAACGTTACAGTTTCATGATTGTTATTTTGCAGATGGGGAAACTGAGATAGAGAAGAGGCTGAGCTATTTGATCTGCTACCCAATTACATAGAATAAAAAATAAAACTTGGAATAAACTTTTGCCAGGGTCTTGCTCACCAACCTGTCTCCACAGGACAGGTCAAGAACACATTTGCTGCTGTGTGAGAATCTATTGCATTAAAAGATCCAGTGTGTATGGTGGAAATCAAGTATTTGGAGGAGGTTGGGAGAGAAGCTACATTTAGATCTGCTTGTTTTACCCAACATACACCTGCATCTTCTGTCTGGGTCTTTAGAAGGAAGAACATTAAAGAAGAAGAATTAAACACAAGCCTAATGAAAATAAATGGTGAGATATGTTTATGATTGGATCACACAGCATAAACTTACGATGGAATCAGAATAAACTTTGGTTTGATTTTAACTCTGTTTTTTCCTTTTTGTAGGGCTAGTTTGTACTAATGAATGTCACTGTGCAAGGAAACACAGGCTACCCCAAGCCAACACTCCCTGAAAGTTCCTCCATCTGTGTTTTCCATTTTACAGCCTTCCTCCAGCCCAGTAATTTGAGCTTTTTCTGGGAAGGAGCAGTGAAAGAGGAAAATCCTCCCAAGCATCTCTTGTTAACAAGTGTTTCTCAGCTCAGCTCCAGCCAGGGGTTGCCCCCTCCTGGAGGACAGGAGAAAGCCGCATCCTACGACCTCTCAGTCTTTTTTGGGTTGTAACCCCTGTGGGACAACCTGGCTCTCCCGGGGCAGACTTCCCTGTAATAAAACATTTCCTCCACCAAGACTTGGGGTAACTACACCATCGGTTACTGACCAAGCTGCCAGGAACAGGGGGATGGCTGAGACGGAGGAAGACAGCTGTCTGTCCCGGTCCTGCTGTAGGACGCACCCCACCAGCGTGCCACCATGGAGCTAGACTGGATTATGTGGACTCTTTCCTCCCCCTGGCTGTGTCCCCAGCTCTTTCTCTGTCCTGTTTCCAGCAGCTGCTGCCACTTGTTCTGCACAGCGCGAGGCAGGAGGTTTCCAAGGTGCCTGGAGACCTCCATGGGAAGGTGATACAGAATGCAAAGCATAAATCCTTTATGTATTTAAGTCTCATAAAAAGGAAGTCCACATCTCTTTCAGCTGCTGTCTGGAGCCCCAGAGACTTGGCCTGATATGAAACAGATTTTTTTTTTTGTAGCGTTGCTATTTGGATAAGGGCACCAGCAGGAGAGAAGGTCCATTTCTCTGCCTAATGGTGCTTCAAACACCCTTTCGAAGTTGAATTAACACCACTAAAAGGAAAGATTATAAGTCACTTTAAAGTGGCTCCAGGGGAAGTTTTCAACCCAATCTATTTGCACCCATGACACTGTATAAGGATGGAGCTAATGTGAGTGCAGTGAAGTCATAAAGACAGGCAGCCTTGGTTTTAAATTAACAGGAACATTATTTACACCTAGGACATGGAATACAGTAAACCTTTTCCATAATCTCTGCTACTTTCTAATTTTCCCCCTCCTCCATACTCAGCCAGCATTATAGTTAATTAAAAAGACAATATAAAACTTCAGAAAGATTTTATTTGCCTTTTTTCTTGATCGAGTAATTCATTTTTATTAAGGTGTGTTCATTTCTATCAAGATAAATACACAATATCAGTGCTTTATTCTCCAAAGAGCCACTGAATGGGGTGTTAATAAGATTAAAATTATAATAAATAAGCCCAACAGCAGCTTTTATAACCTTATTTCTGCTGAGCTCCATTTTGGTTCAGCGTTGCTCACACTCCAGCCTGAGCTCACCCACCACATGGCTCCAGCCCCGCCACCGCGCCGTGGTGACCGTCACCGTGGGCTCTTGGCTGTGGTCCCAACGCGTTGGGCCAGCTCTGGACCAGGCCTGGGCACCTCCTGGGAGCAGCTCAGCTAGGCCAGGCTGGGGAATGCTGAAGTCCTCAACATCCAGTCCTGACATTTTCTCTTCCTCCAGGGGCACTTTGAAAATCAATACTGGCATAAAAAAGGCATTTTGGAGACAGATTGATGCCTGCTGTTTTCCCTCAAATGCTTCAAAGTGAAGAATAAATACCTAGGCGGAGGGGAAAGCAGATTTGACAGCCGTTTCAATCAATTAGAGCCCAAATTGCTCTGAATCAGACCACAAATGCACAAAGTCGTTTCCTTTGCTGCATTTTGGGTTACTGTCATCTCACTGCTATGCGCATAGGGGTTTTTTAATATATATCAGCATAAATGCAGCTTGAAATGCCAATAATAGCCCAGGTAAGTGAATTTTGATTCTGTCTCCCAGCTCCAGTGGTTTCGTTTCACTCGGTTAATTCTCGCTCGTTAATTAATTGAGCCCGGGGCTCCCTCTAGCGTCGCTCGGGGCCGCTCCCGGGGCAGGGGCTGCTCTGCCCCCACCCTCTCCCTTCCCTTCGCCACCGCTGGGTCTGGAAAGGGAAGGAAAAGGCCCCAAGGATGGGCTGAAGCACCACAGCAAGACCTGGCCTGTGGAGTGTCACTCAGAGCTTTCTGTGCATGGTTTGCACGGGTAACACCATGAGGTCCTCATCACTCTCTTCAAAAAAAGTTGAAATAGAGTCAGGACTTTTTGTCCTTGAGGTCATTTAGACCATATTGACATCAGCAGAGGGTCTGGAGCTGAGTCTCTTCAAATGCTGGGGTTCCAGGGAGGTGGGCTGTGCTTGTGTTGAAGGTCCTGGATCTTCAACCAGTTTCGTGGGTCCCTTGTTCCTGCCCATGCCACCCACACACCCTCATCCTCTGGACAGGGCAGGGACACGGCCCACGCACAGGTACCCGGGTACAGACACGCACAAACCTCCCGCTGCAGCGTCCATGGGCAGAAGCCCAATGGCTCTGGGCCACTATGTTATTTTCCTTGATTGGGTGGAAAACCCAGCAGAGAAAGGTGGCTTCTGTAGTCTGTTCTAACCTTGCTGCCTTGAAACAAGGCTTGAAGTGCTCTTTGTTTCTCGGAGTGGTATTCCCAGGGGGAAACTTAGGCATAGAGCTGTGAGCAGCTCCCCAGAGCTCTGCAGGGTCTCACAGAGGGAAGACTTCCCTTCCTGCAAAGATGCTTCTGGGCAGCCATCTCCACCCTGATGGTGGGACGTTCCTTCTATCCTCTCCACAGCACTTTTCTCCATAAAATCGCCAGCATCAGAGCCTCTGGGCCTGCCCAGAATGCAAATAGTAATAAATAATGGGGCCTTCTGGCTCCAGCCATGCTGCTCCTCCTTTCTCCCCTCCTTTCTCTCCTCCCTCAGCCATGGCGCATCCTTTGGGGGGTCTGCAGGTATGCAACCGTCTGGAAGGAGCCCATAATTCTTGGGGAAGTTGTCCTTTCTCACCCTGACCGAGGTATTCCTCTTTGTTTGGAAGACTTTTCCCTGTGATCTCCAGCAGACACACCTCAAGTTTCAATCCCAGCCTCACACTCCTGCTCCTTATTCAAGACCATGACCTGCGACCTTCAAGGTCAGACATCTCTAATCCTAAGAACAACATCTCTCTAGTCAACAGGAGGATCTCTCTCTCTCTCTCTCCAAATTCCTTGGATCTGGCTGCACAAATCCCTCCTCCTTCAAGAAAGGCAAAAAAAATCCCACCACATTAGTAAAAATAATATATGAGGGGTAGTGACTTTGGGGGTGGGATATGCAGAAGAGACCTTAAAAGGCCCTCATCTCCCATGGATGTGAGCTAAATAGTTCCAGGTTGATGCCACAACTTGTCTTCGCTCTGTCCGAGGGAGGAGACGCCGAGCCCTGCTGCTGGAATCCATAGTCTCCTTCTGTGACTCACCTCTTGATTTTGGGGCCTTTTAATTTTGTTTGATTTCTTCATCCAAAGAAAAACTGGCAGACTAGCATGTAGACTCACATTAAGAACAATCCCAGAGCTGGAGAATTTTTTTTTTTCTATTTGAAACCCAAACCTTCAGAGGGACTGGAAAAGGGGAGGCTGTGTCATCAAGGGTGTGAAACGCTGACACTACGCAGAGGGGAACCATAAACCCGAGAGGCGATGGTCCCCATACGAGGTCCGGGGGAAGAGGGAGACACACATCCATCCACTTTCAAGGAGAGTTCAGCCACGGATTTGCCCTTGGGCTCTTCCCCTGCCCAGACTTCCAGTGCCACTTTCCCCTCCTTTCACCTCTTTTTTTCCCCACCCAGCTCTTGCTTCAAACTCCAAAATACACAAGTCATCAGAAGTAAAACCAGCAAGAACAGCAAATAAACACATCTGAGGAGCTTCTCCAGCTGCTTCAGCCTGGAACTGGGTTGGGAATTTTCTGCCTGGATAGCTGGGCCGACATGGTAGCAAAGTGACCCTTGGGATGTCCCGGGGCCAGGAAACCCTCAGGAAAAACCAACCTCAGCACCTTCTGCAGAGCCCGGAGCTGCTGCTGGCAGAGGCGCTTCCCTCATGATAGTGGGATCCCAAGGACTTTGAAAAAGCTGGAAATGCCCCCGCTGGAATCAGAGTTCAACTCCAGATGGTCTGAAAATCCTGCGGTTTAAGGCCAGATCGTGAACCAGCTCCGTCGCAAGGTTTGAGTGTTTAAATGCATGCTAAACTCGGAGGGGTCTCTTGCTGGGAACCAGCCGAGAGAGAAGGGGATGAAGAGTTGAGTTAAGGAATGAAATGAGACCGTGTGCTGGGAGCCGGGTTGTAAAAAGTTGTTACCTGGTAGTTCTCAGGCTCAGGAGATGTAAAGTGACTTTTACAAGGAAGAGGTTTTTTTAGAACTGGGGTACAAGGGCTGTCGCCGGGCTGGGACTGGGATGCACGTTCATATCTGCCGGCAGCGAATTGTGGGGGCAGCGGTTTGTGGTTGTTTCTCATGTGATTTGCATCATGTGGAAAATTCACTGCGCGCCCCCCCGCCCTCGGCCCCACGGTCGCAGCCGCGGGGCTTCAGCATGAAAACCCGAAAGTGAAGTAGATTTAGTGAAGCCCGTCAGGGTGGGGAGGGGACGGAGTCCCCGGCTGGGATCAAATCGAGGAGCGATTGTCAGGATTTAGCCGGGATTAAAAAAGAGCAAATCCTCCACCCGCCTTAACGCTGTGTATTATATTTAGTCGAGGCCCTTCAGCGGCTTCCCCGGACCGTGATAACGCCCTGAGCCCTCTCCAGCTCTCCCTGCGGAGGTACATTTGTCATCCTTCAAGTACTTCAACAAAAAAACCTCTCTAGAGAGCCGAGGGTCCTTTCCAAGGGCTAATTACATCCCCTGCCCTCTTCCCAGATTTCCAGTGGTGCCTTCGCCCTTTTCCGACAGAAGATTTTTGCTAAAAAAATAAAAGAAAAAGAAAAAAAAAGCCGATCCTCACTCCCTTTAGCCGAGACAGCCTGGAACATCAACCCTGGAGTTTTTCTTTAAAAGTCCTGCTCCCGACAGACGGTAACGAGAAGGGAGCAAGTGCACGGAGCGGGGCCGGGGCTGCAGCGGGGGGCGGGTCACGGCCGGTCCTCCCCGGATTTGAGAATGTGTCACCAATATAGAACCAGGTACAACTGCAAAATATCTCCTGTCGGCTTAAACTCTAATAGGTTGTCAGCAACATCCCGTCCCTGCGGATTCATTTCCAGAAGGGAAGGTGTATTAACACGAGAAGAAATTGGATAAATAGATTCTACAGAAGCACTAAATTTCCCCTTTTCTCCATGTTCTCAGTCCAAGCCGGTTTGGAAACGCTGCCTCCAGCCATCGGAAATGCTCCGGTGCTGTTGGGGTTTGATTTCTTTTCTTCTTTGCAATGACAGCCCTGCAGAGAATTGTGCCACAAACCATATTTTTCTTAAAGACGGAGTCAGAATTAATTCACCCTGATCGTTAAATTGCCCGATGTGGCCAGGCATTTAATCCTGTGTATAAATTCTTTCTGAAGAGAGAGCAAGCGGGCTGGGAGTCGCCCTCCTGGGCAACCCAACTTTTCTCCGTGCTGGCCATGCCCCCAAGCAACCCCCAAATTCGGAAGCCCTCCAAGCCCGGGCTTTGCCGACGCACCTCATCCCGACTCTACAGCAAGAAACCCGAGCCGAGAGACCTTCCTTTCCCTTCCCTTCCCTAAAAATGCCACGGCCTTTCTGCATTTAATATATAGTATTTAATAATATTTAATGTTTGCCCCCCTCTGCACGTAGCTGTGCAAGATGCACTATAAGGACGCAAAGGCTCACAAAGGCCGGGCTCAGTGGGACGAACCGGCCATCAACACTCCGCAGCACTCTTTCTCCTCTCTATTTTTTATTTTTGGGGGTGGGCTTTCATGCCTTGGCACAGCCACAGGTTCACCTCCGCAAAGGGCTTTCCCAAAATAACCCCCATTCCAAAAATGGAGCTGCTGGAAATGGAGGTGTGAGGAAACTGCCTGGGAGCCGAGAGGGCGGGGAGGGGCGAGGGGAAACCGGCGGTGGCTGCAGGTCTTTATATTAAAAAATACATCCCCCCTCACCGCAAAGGAGTGAAGTTTCCCATTCAAACTGACACCAGGGGATGGTCTCAGCAGCCTCGGCCAGCCCGGATTGGTGAGCTCGCCTGCAGACGCGTTTTCTAAGAGATAAGTCAATCGTCAGAGCCCTCTCCACCCCCCTTTACCCCAAAATATCTTTTTCTGCAAAGCCCCAGCCCGCTCCTTCCCCCGGCAGCGACCCTCTCCCCCAGCCGCCTCTCCTCCTCCCTGCCCTGCACCCCACCGCAAAGCTGGGGGAAGAGGGGTGACCCCCCCGCACCTCGTTCGGGGATGGGAATGAGCGGGCAGCAGCCAGGGCTGCGGGTCCTGCCCCCCCCCGCCCCCGGCTGGGGTGCCCCCACCAGCGGACAGCCCAGCAGAGCCCCTGTGACCCCCCGGCACGGCCGAGGGGACCCCCCCGCTCCCGCCTCACCCACCGACCCCGCCGCTTCTCGGTGCGTCCCGAGGCGGGCTGCGACCGCCTGTCCCTGGGGTGTCCGCTGTGCTGGAGCCGTCTGATGGACCGGGGGAAGTACAAGAGAAGATAAAGAAAGTATCTTCTTTTTTTTTTTCGGCAGGAAGCTCCATCTTTAGACAGGTCTAAAGATGCTAAAACAGCACGAGAAATCGAAGGTGGGTAAAACAAATCAACAAAAATTAAACTCCCCTCCCCTGCTTTATAGCAGAAGAAGGCAAACAAGCAGGAATAAGGGAGGAGCGGGAAAGTCTGCAGTTTGCCGTCAAAACAGTGATTTTGTCTAGACAGGGGGAGGGAAGGTGTTGGGTTTTGTTGGTGGTGTTTGGTTTTTTTTTTTCCTTTTGCTAACACAATGGCCCTTTGGTTAAAAATTAATTTACAGCACCCTCGCTCTCAGGCCAGACCAACGGTCAACCAAAAGGATTCCCTAGGATTAAAAAAACCCCAAACTTATAAAATCAGCCGGATCTGGGAAAGGTTTGCCGGGCTGTAACAAGTGGTGGAAGGATGTCTCTGCGAAAGACACGGGCTACCGCTATTTATTTATTTCCCGTGTATTTTTAAGGGAGAGGGGAAGCGTTTGCTAAAAAAAAAAAAAAAAAGGGAAAGTCCGAGAGGAAAGGCACGGCCAGGTGAGTGAGAGCTGGGTCGGCCTTGCCGGGACACTGGACAAGGAGGTGTTTTTCGGAACGTGTTGGTCTTTTCCTACATGTAGCTTCTCGAGAATATTTTATCCTCATCATCCTGAAACGTCTGGGTAGAAAACTGCTAGCCGGCTCTCTGGGTGGGCGAGCAGACGTGCTTACCTCCCCTCTTCTTTATTTTTTCATTATAATTTCGGGTTCCTTCTTCTAAAAAACCTCAAGCTCTTTTAAAACAGAGATGGGAGGCAAAGCCGGGTTGCTCGTGTCCCCCTTCTCCACCCGTTGGGAGTTTTGACAATTTATTTTTAAATCATTGATCCGACTCCTCATCTTTGGCACCGCTTATTTCTTTATCTGTTTGTTTAAACCCTCTAACTGCGCCATGGACCCGGGATTAGAAGTGGCCTCGTCGCAGCTCCAGCTCAGCGCAGAGAAATCCCGCTTGACTCAGGGCTGGGAAAGCCTTCTGGAATAAACCCCCCATTCCAGCCTCTCCCAGCGCATACTAGATTAAAATAATAACATTAAGAATCCAACCCACTCTTTCTACTTACGCGGCTCTACCATGTGCACGATTTTCCTTTCTCCCTCTTCTTTTTTTTTTGTTATTTTCCCCCTATCTGCTGGCTCTCGGATGGGATGGGAAGGAAGGCTGCTTGCTAGACTTTAAACTAAAAGGTCATCTCGCCAGGACTGCCAAGGCCACTTGCGGAGGGGACTCAGCCTTTCCTTGTCGCCACGTGTTTCTCTCCGTCTGCATCAACTCGCGTCCGTCCGCGCCGATGCAGAGCAGGAAAGCACTTGTGCCATAATGAGGTACCTTTAAATTTAATTTCCTGTCCCTCCCCTGCTTTATGGATTTCTAATAACAATGTTGAAAAACAGAGAATAAACCTATTGAGGTCGCCGGGACGGAGGGCTTATCTCAATAATCGAAGGTAGCCAGGCTTAATTGAATTTTCGAACAAATGGATGGAGTAGGAACAAATGGAATATTTACCGCCCGGTGTTGGATATATTTCTGTTGCTCATTTCCAGATAAATTTTATCAATATTGTTTCATTTTTTATTTTTTATTTTTCATTTTTCCCCCCAACGGGGAACTCTTGCAAAGACTTCAGTCTAATTCAAAATATTGCGAAATACAACAACTGAACGAATTAGTAAACAAAAACTCTCCTGAAAAGTATTAAAACGAAGATTTTAGAAATAATTTGCTGGCATGCGAATATACGGGGCAAAATACATTCTCGCACGAGTCGTTGGACCTATAAGGGTCTTGGCAAAGCGAAAAGTTTAATTCGGTAAAGTTAAATACTCTTGACCGATTAATTTTCTGACCATAGACTTGTTCAAAATATTTTATTAATTTATTTCATTTAATTACAACCAATGTAGCATTTCTGACTCTTCCTGTACCTGTAAAAATTACTTTTTAAGGCTTAGCCTCCAACTCCTCTGCCCAAAGCCTCTATGGCTAATTAAAGGAACCCTCATTTGACTAACTCGGAAAATTTCCCGCATGTCTGGAGACTAATCAATTTTATTCCAAGCAAATCAGCTCTCCCTGTCCCCCGGTTTTGGTGGGTCCCGGACCCCGCGCCGGGCCGGGCTGGGGCTGAGGCCTGAGCCCGCAAAGGCACCTCCGGCATCCCCCACTCCCCAAAATAAACCCGGCGCTTGCTCGCTGCCGAGATGACTTTTCGTTTTGCTTCTCCGCACCCTCTGGGTTTCCAGTTCTCGCTGCAAAGAAATGGGGAGATATGACGAGGCGGGCGCACAGGAGCTCCCGCCACCTTTTCTTGCCTATTAATCGGAGTTTTCCAATTAATTGGAACAGCAAAAGGAACTTTTTAAAAGAAAAACAAACAACTTGGATTCTGCTTTTAAGCCCGGGGCTTTGCAGAGTTTACTTTCTCCTAATTCCTCGGGAGGTGCGTGCGGAGGGGAAGAGTCGCTGCGCGGACGCGCGTGGGTCATTCTTTGGGCCTAATGACTCCGTCTAGTTGCGGGTTTAGTCCATAAAATCCGGCCCCGACTCTCCGCGGGCGCAGGAGGAGCGTGGGCGGCCGCGCACCGTGACTTCGAGGCGGGAGGCGGGGACAGGCGAGGATGGGAATCCTCCATCCCAGCCCCGACGGGGAGGGCGGGAGGCCGGGCCGAGGGGCTCCCGTTTCACCCCACTCGTGTCTCCTTTATCCCGGAGGAAAACTTCTTTTTCCGCAGCAACCTGTAGCCGGGGCGATGCCGCCCCCGGGGTCTCGCTTCTCCCCGCAGAGCCCAGCGAGGGGAAGGGCAGCCGGAGCTGCCCCTGGCAGGGTCTGACGGTGCTTTGGGCGGCCCACGGGGGGTTTTTCCCTCGTGTCGGGGCAGGAGACCCTCCCCTGGGGCTCCTCCTGCCCCTCTACACCCCTGGGCACGGCGGTGGGGCGGGGGCCGCTGCCCCCTGTGCCGGCCCATCGCCATTGGGACCCCCCCGTCACCCCCATGTGCCTCGTCCCCCTGCGCCCACCCGCAAAGCTCTTTGCGTGCGTCATAAGAGCCCTACGGGGCTTCTGAGAAGTCTGTGGTTTGAAATTTATTTTAAATTATTATTATTTTTTAATTTATTTTTATTATTTTATTTTAATGCGTCTTTCCTTAAGGCAGAATGTTTAATTCTTTATTCCAAAGCTCCTTCCTCTCTTTGCTTTCCCTCCTTTCACTAAAAAAAAAAAAAAAAGTCAAAATGTTTGTTTTCTCCTTGGCAGAGGAACAAAAGCTGCAGGTCGAGCTGGCTGCCGGCTCTGCGGAGCGCGGCCGAGGGCGCTGCGGGGCCCGGGCCAGCCCGGCCGGCGAGCGCCGCCCCGAGGCCACCGGTCCCGCCGCCCCCGGCCCCTCCGCCCCCGGCCCCGCCGTCCCCGGCCCCGCCGCCCCCGGCCCCGCCGCCCCCGGCACCACCGGCCCCTCCGCGGTCGCGGACCCGCGGGTTCTCCCATCCCGCTCCTCTCGGAGCCGAGCGGTTAAATGCAGCCCGGGCCAGCGGAGGGGCGGTAGCTATTATTTATTCCTCTTTTGAAAAATTATTATTATTACCGAACCTGGAATGATTCAAGCATTCACATAAATATATATATATATTTCTTTTTGCGATGGGTCGTTAAGAAATATCACAACACAGTTTTGTGTGCGTTGCTGTTATGTCCTTTGTCTTGATGGATAGCTGGAAAAAAAAGAGAGAAAGAGCCCACGCCGAGCTGTTTCCCACTCACCTCCAGGCGCAGCCGGGTGCAGGGAGGGGGGGAAGGAGAAGGGTTTAAGGGCTACTTTTTAATCTTTTTCCCATAAATGCGACAAGCACCTCCCGTTTGTAACGTATTCTGCTTGGGAATATCTGCGTGAGTCCTGAGGAGCAGACACCAAATACTCCCAAAGGCCAATGCTGATGAATGGGAACTGTGAAAACCAGCTGCTATAACCATATTTTAATAAAAATACCGCTTTGTGAAGATCTAAGTAAGTCACAAAGAAACCCATAATGAGATCTTGAGATCTCATCCATTCTCTTGGATGATCTGTAATAGATTCTTCTATTATGTAAGATTGTGTGTAATGGATATGTACACATATATACATTTACTGATATATGCTCACGCAAACACTTGAAATCCTTCCCATCCCAGCCTATTAATTATTTTAGCACTTATTCCCCTGACAAGCAGAAGTTATCTTATAGCTGAGACATCCATTTACTGTCTAAGAGCTCTAACTTGTCTTTGATGTCTGAATCGAAAATGTCTTTTAAAACTTTAGAAACAGCCAGAAAGGGAGAAAAAAGATCCCATTACCTTAAAATGTTATTCCAGCCCAAGAATTAAACCTAATACATCACCTACTTAGACTTGAGGTTCTTTTTAATTTTTTTCCTCTTTTTTATTTTTCACTTAATGTTGTTTTAAACCTAATCGCGAAATTAAATGGCATTTGCGGTTTTGTTTTTCATGCTTATCTTCAGTGCTTTTATTTATTTACGTTTTCAGTTTGCAGTTTAGGGGCGGGGGGATGCCACATTTCCACGTTGTAGCAGTGAAAACCCGGTCAAAATATATTCCTGCTGCCTCTTTTGTCTGCAAGAAAGTGCTTTTAGTAGGATGAGTTCAGCTGTGACTACGACTTTTGTTTATACAAATTGCATTGGCATGGAAAGTAAACCAGAAGTTCTAAAGGTTTTCAAAATTATCTTTGTGGGAAATACAAAATATTCGACAAATTTTTAAATTAGGATAGGTGTGCTACATATAAGTATCGCAGACTGTACATACGCATGCCTGCAAACACATATCGCACATACAAACTAGAGATACGAAATATTATAGATCGTTCATGTATAAACATAATTGAAGTTTTATTCTAGACTTTAAGTTCTTTCTCTCTGCAGGTTTTATTTAAACTTGAACCTGTTTATGTTTGTGTATCAAAAAGGAGAGAGAGAAATTATTAATTGTGAAATAATAAGAAACCTGTATTAATTTCCGATTATAGCTTATCATGCGGAATCAGGCGATGTTTTCCTCTCTCCGTGCACTTAGAGCTCTGACCTCGCACAAAATAAAACCGCAAACAACCCCTGAGCTCTCAATATTCCTCCTACCCCCAAAAAACTTCCCCCCCCTCCATTCTCTTTCAAATGGCTGTTTGGTTTTTTCGAGGGCTGGTTGTTCTCGGTGGGTTCGGTTGTTTGTTTTCGGATTCCGCCCCGTCTCCCCGCCCGACCTGCTGCAAACCGTTTGAAGTTCAACAACACGGCTCAGTTTTATTGTATTTCCGGCACAATCCATTTATACACCGTCCCGTCCAGGCTTTTAAAGGCTTTTCAAACGAAATGAAGTTAAGTTATAGTCAAGTTTCTGGCTCCGCCGTGCGCCTCTTGAACTCGGAGGTTTTGTTTCTTCAATGAACTTTTAAACTCCCCTAAACTTGCCCTTTGGGACGGGACTATCTCTGCCCATTGTCTTTGCTCACCCTGTTTAGTTATTCAGTCCACTTGAGGACAAACCCCAGCTTACAAGGTAAGACATTGACTTTATACTACATATACATATATAAATACATACATAAGCAGTTTGTGACCTGACCCGGTATGGTCTCTTTTTCTTTTCTTTTCTTCTTTTTCCTTCTTTTTTTTTAATTTTCCCCTGCCAAACTTCCCTCTCGGAAGGTGCTCGGAGCTCAGCAGAGTCCTCGGGGCCTGGACGCCCCCTCGGCTTTAATTCTCCCAGTCGTTATTTTATAACACGCATTTCCAGCTCGGGGAGCGAGTTGGAGGGAAGAAAGGACACAATAAGTTTCTCTATGTTGCTATTTACACCTATTAAATAGTCACAATGACGCTTTTTTTCCCCCTCTTGCTTTAACTGATGTATATGTTCTTGAGTTGTGGTGGGTTTTTTCCTTTTCCTTAAGTGATCCACGTTATACTTGCTTTCAGGGGAGGAGAATATGAATTAATTGCTTTTTTCCCGGAACTCACTGATTTGATTTGCTGGCGGGTCTAGATTAAAAGGAAAAAAAAATATATCTTGTAATACTGTTTTAATAGGAAGTCTTGATAAATCAGCTTCTTATCAGAAACGATCCTTTAAATTAGCTTTCCAGAGGAGGTGAGGGGAGAACTTCAGGAATTTTTGCTCTTTTTTATAGCTGCGATAATCGCTTGTTTCTCAAAGTCAATAGCATTTTACTGTTTCCTCTGGTCTATTTGTAAACTATTTGTAAAGTCCTGCAGGAGGGATCCGCTCCAGACACTGTACATAGGAAATCATTTGAATAGTTATTTCGTGCAATCGGAGGGGTTTTATTCCGTCTCTGAAAAGATCCTTTTGTTGCTTTTGTTTCCTAGCAACTGTTTTCTATTATAAAAGTTCAGATTGCAGATGATGTCAAACAAAATGGCCGCCCAGGCGCCTTTCTTGGGAATTGTAGCCTTTGACCCAAGGCTGAACTAGAACTGCTCTGTGAATTAGGTAGTTTCATGTTGTTGGGCTTTTAATTTTAAACACAAGAACATCAAACTACCTGATTTACTCCAGTTACCCTCCTCGCTCTGGTTTGCTGAGGGCACTTGCCCCGGGAGGGATGGGGAAGGGGCGACACCCCCGGCGCCCCCTCCATCCCCTGGAGCGCCCGGCAGCGGGCGCGGAGCCCCGGGCCCGTGTCCCCCCCGGCCCGTGTCCCCCCCGGGCCCGTGTCCCCCCCGGCCCGTGTCCCCCCGGGCCGTGTCCCCCCCGGGCCCGGCTCAGCACCGGGGCAGGGCTGATGTTTTCTTTGTTTCAGTCCCCGGCTCAGGGACCTTTTGCGAGACAGCGCAGCCACGCCCCGAATCATCAAGAGCTGATTAAAGGTCTAATTAGGCTGCGGCGCCTCCGGAGGCCGAACCCCCGCCTCCCCAGCGACTGCGGCCGCGCGCTATCAAACCCCTCTGGGTGCGCAATACAGTTGGTGTCTCGCATAAAATTATACACCTATAAATACACACACAGCTAGAAAAAAACCCTGTGTCTCGTTTAGTAGCTGGGATCTACTCCTCGGTGTAAAGGGTAAAATGCGAGTTTAGGGAGCACATAAGGACCGTGTCCAGCTCATGAGTTTAATTGTCCCCATTGAAAAAATAAGTTTATTAAAGGCCGTGCTGCACATCTCAGCAGCGCTTGGCGGCTGTCGCTTCGCTGACAGTGTTTATAGGGACCGGATCTCTGCGGCTTTTCCTCTGGGGGTAAAAACGCCGAACTTAGCCATACCTCCTAAATATTGAATACTCAGTCAGCGAGGAGCTCCTGCCCCTCGCAGGAAGCGTGCCCACGTCCTTAGAGACTGATCAATGCCAAGCCGGGGTCTGTACGCATGTAACCGCGCACAGATACGCGGTTGCTGTTCATTGCTGGGCATTGGGCTCTAAATTCATCAAATATGACGCCTTCAGACAAACCTGGGCGAGCACCACGGCTGCAAAGTTCACGGAATAAAAGGGGTTAGGTGGTGTCAGATGCCCACAATGGTTTCACCACATCCTTCCTCCGTATCTCAACGTGTTACACGTGGGAACAAGCCGATTTAAAAAATAAAAAATCCGTGTGAGAACGAGGGAGAGCGGAGAGCCCCGAGTATCAGAGTGTGCCTGGATGGAGTCCACTCGTTCTACTCTCTGTAAACTGGGAGCCCATAGAATTGCGTGCGTGAGCAATAAGCTCATGGAGGCGATTTTCCCAGCATCGGTGTTTCAAATACGCATAAAACCAAGTTTCACATGGTCCAGGCCACGGCTAAATCAGCCTGGGACTGGCTCTCACTTCGAGGTTTAAAGAATTAAACTTTGATACCATATCCAGGGTCTGAATCACCATCTGCTGCCTACTTTATGTGGCCGAAGGAATTACTTGGATTTCAGGATTCCCCCCCCAACTCCACTCGGAGTGTTAAAAGAAAACGAAAACAAATAAACAGAAAACTTGCATGGGTTTTAAACCAGTGCGTGCTTTATTCCCGAATGTGGTGATTCTTGTAGCCATAGCGCCTATAAAACAAACAGCCGCTCAAGGGGAGGAGAGGGAAAGTCAAACAGTGTAAAACAACTCCGAGTTTTCTGTCTAACCCGCAAACCTTTTGACTCCTGAGAAACAACGTGGTGCTTGTGCCCTGACTCAAAGCCCTTAAACGGAAAAGGACAATCTGGGAAAGTTAATCATAAACTATTCAGTAATAATGTCCCCACAGGCAACCACTAACCTGCCTTGTAAATGTCTGGGCTTCTGATTTTGATCTCCCTCCTACCCACGTAAATACAGGAAACAAGAGCCAGGGAGGAGAATGGGGGACACAGAGCTGGGAAAGATCAGAATCAGGCCCAGGGGGTCTGTATTGCTGCCTGAAAACGGGAATTGGGGCTCATTTCCCAAGTCTTTGGTAGAGGAGCGTGCGGTGGCACAGGGTCCTGTCCCACAGGCGCGGCTGCCGCTGCAGCGTTTGATTCTCTTCTTTTCCAAATTAGAGAGATAAGAGAGACCTTACCTGGAAAAGAAGCTCTGTGTGGGGTGGCTAAAAAATTATCCTCCGCGTAGTGACTGCCTGGTTTGCGCCATGCTGCACATTTCTGCACTTCCAGGCAGCGAGCAACTGGGGTTAATGCAACAAATTTCCCCCAAGTTGCTCTTCTGCTGGGTCCAGCCTGTCTGGTGTTACCCCCACCCGGGGTGAGTTTTAATTACGGGCAAAAGTGTTGCGAAAAGAGCCTACCCGAAAGATACTCTTCCTTTTATTTTACTGGGGCTCATGCTACGGATTTTATGGAAACAATTATATCGCAACTTAATTCTTGTACCTGTGCTTGTATTTTCCCACCCTCTTCCCCTGCCTGGAGCGGCAGCGACAGATTTCTCACCATCATGGGTTGTTACTTCCTCCCAGACTAATGTAATTTGGACGATTTTTTTTTTTTTTTTCTTTTTTTCGGGGGACACTCCAGTTCTACCGTGTGACCCCAAAGCGGAGTCGGGGGATCCGCAGCCGTTGCACCAGCAGCTCCCGGGTGTAAAATCCGCTGCAGCCGGAGCGAGACGAGCGCCCAGTTATTGCGTGGGAGCGGAATATTATTGCAAGAAGAGAGGCGAGGGGGATGGACTCAGTCTAGTAGCCAGAAAGTGGGTTCCTGAACAACAATTAAACTTTATTTTAACTTTCTCTCCTTCCAGTTTCCCTTTTGAAATGCCCATACGCTTTTACTTTACAGGGGATCTAAATGCTTTATTAACTGCTGAGATTACGAATCTCATTTGGACTTGGGTTTTTTAGCCAGAGTATACTTTCGGTTCTTGGAAAATTGCCCACATGTGTAACTTGTTTTTGCTTCTCTCCAGACAAGGAATTCCCCCCCCCTCCCTCCCTCCTCAGCACTTACGGATTTTTAACAGACGGCAGCATTCAAACTGAGCGCTAGCACAGGAAATGGCAAAGGTAGATCCTTCGGCTTTTGAGCTACAGGAACTTATTTAACTTTTAAAAAATTATTTCATTTTTAAAGGTTTTGCTCTTCAGGAGGGATATTTTGTTGCGCTTTCTTGCGTTTGGAGGGATCCCTGACTGAAGTTTCTTTCATAACCTCTTAGACTTGCCTGAATGCTTCATTCATAAATTATGATTGCTTTATGCTGAGATTTTATTTATATTCCCTGACTCAAAAAAGAAAGAAAAAGTTGTTGTTGTTGTTGTGATTATCGTTATTATTAGCAGTATAATTTCGGAATGTTTTATATCTCCTAACACAAACGCTCAGCCATTTGAAGGCTGAGTTGTCTCAGAATCTGGTCTCCAGACTCCCAGTATTCATGAAGGTCACTCTCAGCTTCTCTCCTCTCTTACTTACCCTTATCGGCTTCGAAACCTCAGCTGGAGAAGTAAAAGTGCCCAAAGTAACGCAGGTTACACCCCGACGCCGTGTCTTGGTGCAGAGATCCTGGTGAGCCCCTAGTCCGAGCACCAGGACGGGGGGACATCAGCACCCCAGGTCTCCTGCTTCTCCGCAGCCGGGAGAAAGAGGCAAAATCAGCTGCAAGAAGGTGCCAGTTCTAATAAATGATAGCAACCGTATTTAAAAAGTGGTTAAATATGTCTCCGGTAAGAAATGGCTCATCCGCTTTTCTTCTGTCATCTGCCAAAACTTATAAATCAGTAAAAGGTGGCAATTGCACAGACTTAAAATATGCGTGTTTTGAAAATATTTTATATTTGGTTGTTTTCAGCTTAGAAATGCCAACCCAAAGAGTTTTTTGTTAAGGATGAATTTTGGCACTTGTGTTTTTCAAAGCACTATTTGGAAATGACTCCTTCTCTCCACAAACAATAAAGATTATTTGTAAACAGTATCTGAGTTCAGAATCCTCTGGCTTTCCATTGCAAGCTGACAATACTCTGAGTTTTCCTCACAGCTAAATACACTTGATGTGGATTCTGAAAGCAGGAAAAAGTTTCCACCTTGGACTTTCTTTTTTTTTTTTTTTTTTTTTTTTAATAACTATTTCCAGTTCCACTTCCCTCACCAGCTTCACAACAATCACATATCTAAAATTAATCTAGTTTGTGAATCGAGCACAGCTAGCACATCCTGCCTCCTCTCTCCCAAAGATTCATCCCTGTAGACTTGCAGACTCCGAGGTCACTTTCTCCTTGACTTTTCCTTCGCCAAGTTTTTTCGCAAACAGAAGAGCTTTTCATGTAATTTCTGATGGGCTCTATTTGAGGCTTGAAAATATAAACACCCTCTCAGTGCAGGCAGAGCAGCAGCTCTGCAGGACTTGCTCTCTCCAGACGGGCAGACCGTCATGGAGCTGGAGTTCGCCTTAAGAAAAGGCTGCAAAGAGATGAGCTATGGGAATATGTATAAAAAATAAACTACTGGACAAACGGAAACCTCCAAAGAGCAAAAGCAAATGGATTTTGCAGATCTTCTTGTGAGGTTGCCATTCACTAGGGAGCTGAAAACCCTTGGTTTCTGCCTCACAGCCACACTCCTAAGAGTCTTCTTGGTTTAAATTTATACACTACAGAAAATTATATACTCACGTGCTGACATAGTTCATCATTATTTATAGGAGGCGCACCAGGATTTTTTCCAAGAATATATTTATTACAGGTAAGACATGGCCAATCTATCTACCAAACAGAGAACAGGTGTTTTGCTTCAATTAACATTCAATAATTTCATCTATACTTACTCAACACTCTGATACCAACACGGCTGTTTATCCATCAGTTGTATAAACACATTTCCATGTGCCAAGCGAGTTTAATCTCCACGACACACTTAAATCAGCCCTTTCCTTTTCCAGGCTCTCATAACATTTGCAGAGTCCTTCCGAATCTCTTGTGAAATAGTCTGATTTTAAAAAATAATTTCTGAAAGGCAATAAAGCCGAGAAATATGACAATGTGAGCAACCAGCTCTTATTTCATGCCTGATGACACAGGGTCTTTACATTTCAAAACCTCCGCAGCTCTTAAGGAAGTTGAAAGAAGAGGAGAGAGAAGGAGAAGGAGATAGAAATGTGGAAACTTGGAAAAAGCAGGAATCCCCCTCGTTCGTGTGAGCGGCACTGGAGAGAGCAGCGATGCTGCTCCCTGGGACGGGGGTTCTCTGCCTTCTCCTGTTTAAACGCGAAAGCGGTGAAGCGAAGTCACTTTGGCTGAACCCCCCTGGAAAGCGGATTTTGCAGATGACAGGAGAGGACTCACCTGGTGACATTTACCCGCTGCCTTTGCAAGATCTGAGCCCAGGGGCTGGCGAGGGCTCCTGAGAGCTCACCTTGGCTGCAGCCTGGGACTGGGGCTGCGCGTCCAACACGGGCAGGATTTGGAGCTGGCTGGGGGGCTTTCGCTACCCTGATAGACGCGAAAATTCAAGATAAATCTGACCTCCGGCATTAAGCTCCGGCTCTCCTCGCCCATCATCCCGACCCTCTCGCTTTTTTTCAATGAAAATGGACAGCTTCCTAATAGCGCCTCATTTAGAGGAGCTGTGGTCCTGGACATGTCCATCAGGCTGCGGGGCAGATGCTGACGGAAAAGCACCGCTTATAGCAATAAGGAAAAATCTGAGGCTTTGGCTGGAGGCTTTTAAGCGCCTTCATATTCTTCCAGCACCAGTAAAATACCTCTGATAACAATTTCCAACATCTGTGTTGTGTAGGCACGGACATATGGACACATACGCGCGCACACGCTCATAGATACAGAGAGAAATGGAAAATATATTTTTCCTTCATTTCGGGCGGCTATTAGCACCCGTCAGTGTTATTATTAGCCTGTTAATATAGACTTCCATCCCTATATACTTCAGGAAGGATTCGCGATGATTTATCTTTCCTAGAAATCTCTTTGCCCTTCACTTTAAATATCCTTCAGTGTTGGGGTGAGAGGGAGAAGGGCGGAGGGGCGATAGATTAAAGGAGGCAAATTGATCCAGACTGTTACAGCTGAAGTCCAGAGAAACACTTTTGCCGCAATCACAGAGCGCACCTTTTCCTTAACCAACATTTACGACGCCATCGGACTATCTTGCAATAAAAGGGATTTATCATCATAACTTGGTAAAACTGACCCCGTTACCCCGCATCATTCGGGCCGGGAGCCGCTCCGGGCTCTACTCCGTGTCCATCATCGCTTCGGTACGAGGGAAAGAACTCGAAACCCTCGGGTTTTCGAAAACACACGGAAAATGCAATCGCGGGGGGGGGCTGTTGTTTGACACGCACACGCACCGTGGGCACATACATGTGAGGCGGGGGGGGGCACGGTAACTGAAAACGCTTGGGATTCCTTTTTTGCCCTTTTTCTTTTCCACAGGCAATAAATTCAAGGCTATAAAAATCAAAGAAAGCTAATGTAAGTTTTATTAAACTATTTAACCATCACAAGTTTAAGGCGTTCTGTAACAAAGCCGGATCAGTGGCTCACTGTATTTTACTAGCCTTGTAAAGTTAAATGAAGGCTTCTGATTTCAGCGATGTGGGACACTATTTTAGCCCAAGCGAAGCAACCCTGAGATTGTGCCGCAAAACACGTGAACATACGTTCATATTCAGACATATTTTAAGGGATTTATATATATATAAGCATAAAGGCTAAGACAGGCTTTGGATGTACACAGGGGTGGTGGCTAGCCAGCTTGCTGGTCAAAGTTGCAATGCCACATCCATGCCAGTGACACCTTAAATTTCATATTTACCCATTTTATTTTACCATGTTAACAATCCATTTTCCTATCCCAGTTGGTTAATTATTGATAACACCCTCCCCACCACTCTCACTACCTGGAACCATCATTTTCTTTACAAAAATGCATATACGTGTGCATTTATGTATATATGCCTGTCATGCACGTGCACATTGTATGTGTATGAAATCCCGGGGGGGCGGGGGTGGGTTGATTTGTACTTATTTTCTGGGGTTTTTGCTATCGTACTCTGGAGCCTGAGTGGCAAAGAACAGCTTTTATCTCTGTTCCCCATGACGGTTATTAAAGGCAAAGCGAGCACACCAGCTTCTTTCTTAAAAAAAAAAAAAAAAAAAAAAAGTACTCCCTCCCTCCGGACTCCCCCCCAAATATTTGAGGAGCAAATCTAGGAAGGGATATCAGCCCCAGCTCCGTCCTTTTGGTGGCTTTTCGAAACTCCTGACGTTTTGCAACATTGCATAAACATAAAACAATCCATCCTTGATATGGAATGCAAGGGCGGATGACAGCGCAGCGCAGCCCCCTCGGCTGCGATTGATTTACGCCGAGACTGACGCTTTATCAGGCACACGAAAAAAGTTTGACCAATCATTTTGCTGGGAGCTCACAACACAGCAGCCCAACTGTACTTTGTTGGCTGGGAAGTTGGAGAAGGGGGTAGAGTACAAATCTAGATCTGTCCTATATATTTTTTTCCCTTCATTGAACCGTGCTTTGTATGATGTCTGAGAATGTCCATTTCTGGGACTCTTAGCAATTATTATGTCGACTCTATTATAAGTCATGAAAGTGAAGACTCGCCTTCAGCTAAATTTTCATCTGGGCAATATACAAGTTCCAGGCAAGCTGGGCACAATGAGCATCTAGAATTCCCCTCCTGTAGTTTTCAGCCAAAACCTCCAGTTTTCAGCGCCTCCTGGACTCCTTTGAATCCACATTCTTCTGGTACCCTTCCTGCCGTCTACCATCCATATATTCAACATCAAAGCGTCCCATCTGAGAGCAGGTACCTCCGGAGCTGGCTGGATCCGGTACCCAGAGCAGAGAACGTCCCCGGGCAGGGCTCTGTGAAGGCAGAGCCGCTGCTGGGCCGTCCCGGGGATGTCCATAAACAGGGAACACAGGAGTACAATTTAGAAACTTCTGCTGCAAGGGAAGGGATCGTTTCCAATCAAAGGCCCAGCTTCGAGGACAATAAAGTTTGTGAAGGAAGCGAAGACAAAGACAGGACAGATCAAAGTAAGTTATAAAAGTGAGGAAGTAAACAGTATAAAAGCTGGAGGAGGTGCAATAAAAGGGGACAATGCTGCGTAAAGTTTAAAATCAGGGCTTAAAGAAAAGTCTCCGCTTGCTGATGCCAACCTAAGGGGAGAGGTGGGGACGGGAGAGGGGTGGCATTGTCTCTGCCGGTAAATAAAAATAAAAATAAAAACGAGCGTGGTCTCTGAGCTTAAACAGACTTCAGAGCGGACAAAAGCTGGAGCGAGTCACCCTCTCTCCTCCAGAGCGCTGGCTCCGGCAGCAGAGACACTGGAGTAAGCGGGAGTAGATGTGCGCGGGTGCGGGCGGAGGGGCCGGGGGAGGCAGGGAAGAAAGGACGGGAAAGAGGAGCGGAAGGCGGCGGTGGGGGAGAAGGAGAAGGGGAGAAAGAGGAGAAATTACGGGGGAAATGTTGACGTGGGGAAGGAGAGAGCAGCGGGGGATTCGCCGTGCCCGCCGCCCGGTGCCCGCAGCCCGGGGCGGCTCGTTCCCCCGGCAGCTCCGCTCCGCTGGAACCTGCTGCTGCCTTTTAATTTTCCTCGTATTTATTTGCTTGGTTTGGCTTTTAAAAATTATTTGTTTATTAAATGCAACGGTTCAGAGTATGAATATTTCAAAGCCGCGCTCCTTCCTCGAAAAAAATTAAAATAAAATAAAAGGCGGGGGGGGGGCGGGGACGTGCTTCCAACTTAATTAGCTTTTATTTGCAATGTAGCCGGATTGGGGAAACAGTTAAACTTCACCATGTGTTTTTTCGGCCAGCTGGCTTGTTGGTTTTTTTTGTGGTGTTTTTTTTTTTTTTCCCCTGAAATATAGAAAATAAAATAATTCACCTTGAAAATATTTAATAACACTATCAATAATGCTATTAATAATATCATTATTATTATTATTATTATTAATTATGCTAATAATAATGCAATGGCGTTGGAGTAAGAAATAATCGGCATCTTCCCCTCGTGCCGAGCCGGTTGGTACCTGGTCTCCATCTGAAAGGTGACTCGGGCAGGAGGCAGAGAGGGAAACTTGGCTTCACCCTCTCGGTCAATATTTTGCAGTGGAAGGCGAAGTTTTCTCCCAGCAGAGGCTGGAACTCCCCGGCTCTGTGCTGGACGCCTGACACACTCGTTCTTTTTCCCCTTGAATTAACTTCTAATTCCACACCCCCGCCCCGCTCAACGTGGAACAGCAACAGAGATCGCCATTGCAATCATACGATTAAAAATACAGTATATTCTCGCCTCTCATGACTTCCTCCCGTCCTTGAGCGGGATGTTATGGTGACTTTTTTTTTCCCCCCTATCATTTAACTTGCACACAGGCACACTCACACACACACAAAAAGAAAGTCCTGTTCTATTGTACTGGGCAGAGATCCAGAACAAACTGCAACCGTGAGGTGAATGATTTGAGAGGAATAAATATCCAGGTTCTGTGCTCAATGTTCCTGAAATTGAATATATAAAAATCTTGTCCAAGAAAATGTTATTAAGTTATAAGTAAGTGCAGGGACCCGCACTAAGAGGATGCTGTGTGGTTTCTATGGCATGTGGTTACGACGCATATTTTGGTTTAAATAATAGTTTAATTTGGGCTAATGTTGAGAAGCTGCCAGGGCTGGAAGACGGAGCTGTTTTGCAGGAAGTACTCCCACCAATTTCCCTGACTCTTTCAATTTTTGAAAGTATTTCGCAATAATGAGTTTCTGCCCTGTGCATGGCACAGAGATCTGTTAATTTATTTGCTGGATTTTAAAGAAAACATGTGCCAGAACCTCTTCCCATTCACTTTCTTGTTTAGGGATTTGTGTATAGTGAACAGATAAAGCAATATCCGCGTTTAAAATATCTGATATTTTAACGATCCAAGATATGACAAAAAAATAAAACCAAACCGAATAAAAATCTGTTCTGAAGCACAGCCCTCCATTGCCATTAAAGGATGGGTAGCAGGATTAACAGTATCAATTATTAACAGCTTTCTTCCTCTTTAATATTTAATTCTGCATATTAGATCAAGTCAATTACATTAAGGAAATAGCCGTGCAAATTTGTAAGAGGCAGTACTTACAGGGGAAGATTAACCGGATTATTTTAAAAAATATATTCAATATATTTCATTTTACATAGAGGAAACGTTCTGGTGGCAAACGCGTGTGTGTATGTATATATTTATAATGGTCCATTTAATTGAAGTAAAGGTTTATGGCTTCAGTCATAATTTCAGAGGAGGCAAAGGAAATAAAATAGAAATACGCGGTCTTTCTATAACCCTTCATTCTACTCTTTTCCGCCTCTCAGTTACCCAACGGTCAGCTAATATTTGCATGTGATTAGTAAATGCTCTATTATTTACCCTAAACCCACTTCACCTTTGGGTGCGACTTTCACCACTATCGTGTCTGTGGAGGTGGTTTCTGCTCCCAAAATGTTGTTTTCTCCCCCACCCCCGCCCTGAACAGGCCGATTCCTGAAATGTCCTTTTTGCAAAAGATTCCCACGTAACTTCTCCCACACGCGAGGGTGACAGGCAGCCTCTTATTTATTTTTGGATGCATTTGCAGCTCTGCAAATGTCCGTGTGTCTGGGTGACACTGTCCAGACCTCCGGCAGCAGAGTCCACCCAGCCCTCAGAGGATGTTTATTAGATGGAGACCGGTTCTTGCCACATAGCAAAAAAAATAGGCAGGATTTATGAAAGGTTTCTCCAGACCTCCTCTCTCTGCTCTTTTCCTGCGCCATGTGTCTATAGGAGTAAATCTGTAGACACGTGGGAAAACACGTCTGGAAAGAAAGAAAAAAAAAAAAAAGAAGAAAAGAAAATTACATTGGTTTCTTTGTATATGGAGTGTGTAACGTGCAGATGGGAGTTATGCAAATCTATAAATGCGTGTGGGTGTTTACCTGGCAGGGATGGACCCGCGGAAAAGTGGGGGGAGCTCTGCCAGTGGCACGTGTGCACCCAAACACACGCGTGTGCAAGAGACACGGGTGTGCACAGACACGCGTGTGCAGGAAACACGCGTGTGCACAGACACAGACCCGCGGGTCCAGGTCCCCCCCCGCGGGAGGGACGGGGTGCGGTGGTATTTTGGGATCGGCCAATCCCCCCCGCACAACCTGCCGCTCCCGTGTGATTTTCGTGCGGCCTCTGCCGACTCCTGGGGCGGGAGCATTTTTCAGCCGGGCGTGCATATGCGTATGTATAATCTTAATATTTGATGGCATGATTAAAACCTTCTGAGAAACACTCAAGCTGCATCGTATTGATCTCGCTGCTTCTCTTTCAGCCAACCCAGCTGCCAGCTGGCTGCACGCCCGCTCCTCCCGGAAAAAACGATGCCCTTACACCAAATACCAGACCCTGGAACTAGAGAAGGAGTTTTTATTCAATATGTACCTGACGAGGGACCGTAGACACGAAGTGGCCAGACTTCTCAACCTGAGTGAGAGACAAGTCAAAATCTGGTTTCAGAACCGAAGGATGAAAATGAAGAAAATGAACAAGGAACAGGGCAAAGAATGAAAAGCCAGAAAAGCAGCAAATCCCCCCCCTTCCCGCCCCCAGCTCCCAGGCTCCGCGGCCGCGCACCCCCATTGTAGTGCTGCCCAATTGCCCAAACACGAGGGGAACAACCTCCCCATTCCCCATCTCCACGTTTGCATGCGAGATGTTGCTTAATATTCTTTTTTAGCTTCTTAGTATGGCCACATAGGAGGCAGCCTAGCCCAAAGTGCAGCTCCTTTTTGGGGACACATGCTGGGTTTGATTTCTATTCTCTAGTTTTCTTTCTCTATTTTTTTGTCCTTTCTCTTTTCTTTTCCCTACAGTGTAACACAGACAGAGGCTCCGGTCTGAGCAGCAGTTTCTCTGCTTGCGCTTTCTCCCTGGAAAGCAGGACGGCAAACAAAAGTGGCCACAAACACCCTGGCCCAATCCCCCCCAAACCTCACTCTTTATCCACGTAAGGACAATGATTCCCTATAACATTCACCACTCACACTCACACGTTGGGGTGGCCAAGGAACCAGACAATTTAATTAAACTACCGCAAGACAGACACATTCGTGAGACTTGCGTTTAATTGGACCCAACAAATCATTTTCAATTCGCCAACTTTATACCGGGGTAGTCGGTTAATGACAACCCAACCCCCAGCCGCGCTGGGTTGCTCTTTTTTTCTTTTTGTTCTCTTTTTTTTTTTTTAATAATTAATTTTTTTAGTCTGTTTTGTTATGCGGGATTTTTATTTGAATCGCGCCATGGCAAATATGTGACTTTGACCTGCCAGTTTAGTAGGGTATTTACAGGCAAACCTCCTCATCTGGTAGTTTTATATTGGGTCACTTGGAAGAGGAGAAAAGACGGGGAGGGAGGCGAGAGAGTGTGTGGGGGGCACTCTCAGAGCCGCATTGTAAATTATTTAGGAGAAAAAGGGGCGGAAGAACCCCTGCCAACTTATTCCTAACTTTTAGAGGAGAGGAAGAAAGGGATTTTCTAGTTAAAAAACTACCTTAGTAGAGCTGTAAGGGAGGGGGAGGTTGTGTTCTTAGTGCTAGCATATTTATAATTTATTGTGGATTGACTTTTCCTAAAGCCGTTGCAGAGATAAAGTGCCAAGCCCAGCCTGTGTGGATTTCTTCCCGCTCCTGTTTGCTGAGATGCTTTTAATACTTGACTGTCGGTGGTTTTTGTTGGGGTGGGGTTGGTTTTTAGGTTTTTTTTCTGCCTGAAACAGCATGTTTCCCATCGCCCTCCCTCCCTTCGGGCCCGGGAAGGAGCGGGTGGCACCGGGGGCTGCGGCGACTCCGCGCTGACCCCCCCATCCTCATCCTCATCCCGAAGAAGCGTTTAAAAAAACAAATGTAGAGCTCGCTGGGCTCCTGTCATGCGGCTGGAACTGATTCCTCATCTGACAGATCCACCCGGGCGGGACCGGTTTCCCTTTATCTCTGTAAGACTTAACTTTGGGTTGGGAAGGGGGGGTTGGGGGGCCCGGGGGGTTTAGTACCAGTTGATTCTATAGTGGGTATTGTAAACCGTGTTTGTGGTTGTGTTTCTGTGAATGTGGAAGCTCGTTTTCTGTTTCTACTGTGGATTTTTAAGTATGCGAAGAGTTCTGCAGTTGGTAGTGGATGGAAAATATCGAAATAAACCTCTCTCGTTTGCTTCGTGTGCAAATATGTATATTTAGCTGCCAGGAGGCTTTCTAGGAACAAGGCGAGTGTAAGGTGGCTTGTTTTAATAGCGTGGGGGGGAAATAGAGAAAATTAATTTATTTCTGCTGTATATCGGATGAACCAGAGCAAATATGATTTCAGGATTGTGTATCCTCAGCGTCAGGTTTTGTGAGACCCCTTCTATCTGCTGAACAGAGATTACTCTGGGGAGAAGCGATAGGCAGATTTGCGGGTTTGGAAACTATTCTTGTGTTTTTTTTCCTCCCGTGATCCAGAGATAAGGATCAAGTAGCTGCGCCTCGGTGCATTGAAATTTCCACCGCTTCAATTCCTCTTGAAAGGGGTAAAAAAAAAAAAAATTAAAAATTGAAACCTTCCACTCGACCAGAAACCAGACTTGAAGACTTTAAGATCATTTCTCGGACAGTGGTATGGTGGGGTTTAGTTGTTGGGTTGGTTTTTTTTAATGCCTAGACTTTCTCATGTAAAACTTTCCATCATGAAGTAGCTCCTTGGGGGGCTTCAAAATTTAACTGTTCTGTTGCCGGAGGGAGTTAAATGTAACCAAACTTCACCCTGTGTCAAAGCCCCCAATCTCCTTCCTCGAAACTCAGTTAAGAAAAGCTGTTTCCAAGACATTCTGAGCTGCGGGGAAAAAAAAAAAAAAAAAAAAGCAAAGCTGGTGGCAGCAGGATCATTTCCCTAAATCCCGATTTATTTTTTAAAATGATAGAGGGTCGAAAAAGCTGATTTAGCTGTGTTTAAGCTGGGCAGTCAAGTTTTTCAGTTGTGTTTGAGTCTTTTCAAGGATGAATGAATCTCAAATCTGCTCCATGCTGAACTGATGTATTCCTCATATCTCGAACTGAGCCTGGACTTGTCTAAATCCTCATTACTATATTTTTCAGAAGCGTATTCGTGACTTATTTGATGTTTGCAGCCCATCGGCCGCTAGGATTTAGAAACATTTTCCACTTTCCTTAGAGTTGTGGTAAAGAGCGGATATTTTTAAGACGACAATATAAGGTTCTTTTTAAATAGAATTTAAAATGTTAGTTCGTTTTATTAGGAAATATGCTTACTTTAAAAAATGTTGGAAAAACTGTCTTCTGTAGCATCAGCCCGGATGTATTTTCCAGAGATGTTTAATACTCCAGAATAAAAATCGATTTTAGAACAACAGCAGCTATATGTCATTGTGTTATACTGCTTCATCTGAAATTTCAAAAATATTTTCGTTGTGTTTTCCTGCGTTCTTTAGTGGCTTGTTAAGTGTATTATAAAAATCAATTTTGTCCAGAGACAAAGGGAAATGATTCCTCTCGGGTGTAGCAAGTGGTTACCTGGTCCCATGCAAACTTGCTGCGTTTCCAATTTGTTTTTTAATTATTTTATTTTTTTAAACTGCAAATAGTTAATCTCTGATTACATTTACGGGTAGATTTTTTTTTTTTGCTTGTTTATTTGTTTGGGTTTTGGTTTTGAGGGTTTTATCTTTGCGTCCCCGCATCAGCCTTAGGGGACCAGAAGTGAAGGCGCAGAGCAGACCGGCTTTATTTGACTTACTTCGGTTTATTCTCCTACCGCCCAAGGAAAACTTTGCTAAAGAAAAATTAGAAACGCAAACCAAACAGTTGGAAACCCCACCCGCTTTCCCCGCTTGGCATCACCTCGGATTTGACACGCAGTTCCTTTTTCCAAGGGCTCTGTCTCGAAATTCGTTTGACATTTTATTGCTCATGAAGAAATACAAGCGCTTGGAAAGTGTTTCTAGCTCTATATGTAAAAAAACCAAACAAACCCCAAGACCTGCTCAGCCCTGCAGGAAGCAGGTACTGAGAAATATAACCAAGAATCTCTTTCCACTAATTTTTAACATAATGGGGGCTCTAAAGGGCAATATTTCACTTCTTAAAAAAATCCTTTCTTTGGGGCAGCTCTGAAAAGAAAACAAAAGAAGAAAGATATTTGGAGCTTACAGAGGGAAGAGAGAGAAAGGGAAGTAACTTGTCATAAAAAAAAAGGAAAATTCAGTGCAGTGTGCTGCAATAAAAGAATATGACCGCTATAAAACTTTATAGGGTATAAATTTCTGAAGGTTAAGGAACTAAACGGCTGTAAAGCAAACAGTGCAAGAAAACTTTCAGGAACTCCTAAATTACTATAAGGACTTGGGAATGTGGGGAAATCCAACGTGTAAATGCTCTTATTTCTGCTTCAGTCACACACAAAGTTTTTTTTTTTCTTTTTTTTCTTTTTTTTTTTTTCTCCCTCTCATAAGGGAGGAGGTATTTAAAAATGGGGTGGGGGGAGAGAGGGAGAGAAAAGGTGGGGAGGGACTTCGGCTAATTTATTCTTCTCTTGCAGATGCCGTGAAAATCCAGCGCTCTGGATGATTCCCTTTGTTCTTTTTTTTTCTTCTTCTTCTTCTTCTTCTTCTTTTTTTTTTTCTTTCCCCCTTCTTGTTCCTTTCAAGCAATTCCAGGCTGCCGAATGCCGAACCCTGCGCGCAACAACAACAACACCCACCGGCCCCCCCCGCGCTCACACACTCGAGGTTCTGGCGAGACGTCTGGGCTTGGGAAGCTCTTTATGGGTTTACAGCTCTGGCCTTCCCCCTCTAGAGCAGAATGGCCAATTGTTTAGTCTCGGAATTTGAAACAATAGCGGTTTTCAAAAGCAAACCTATTTTGCCTCTTTTATTGCCGGGTAGAGCCACTTCTGCGCGGAAAACCAGAGCGCTGCGGGGCCAGGAGGAAAAACGCGATTTGCCTTTTTCTCTCTCTTTTTTTTCCTCTCTCATTTTGGCCGGGTTTGTTTCCCTGGGTTCGAACGGGACCCCACGTCCCCCCATTTTCCTGGCCACCCCCACCCCGCGCGCCCCCGGCCGCGGCTGCAGCGCCGCCCGTTGCCGCGAGGTGGCGCCCTTGCTCCACCGGAGACGCGCGGCTGCGCGCGCGGGCGCGGGACCCGCGTGACACGCGGAGCCGGGCGGGAACGATCCGGGCATAAAGTGCAGGGTTCATTAGAGGTGGTTTGTCCATTTTATACGGTATATCTTCTTTTTTGTTATTGTTTTTCCGAGGGTAAATTATGTGAGGCTAAAAAAACAAATGGGGGAGTTAATCTGGAGGCTCTGAGCTGGGATGCGGTGAGAGGTGGGACACACATCTATTGAAAATGTTCATTCAAAGGGGATTTTTTAAAAAATCGGGTTTTGTCTTCTGCTAGTTGGGCCAGAGGTGGGAGAACGGTTTAATCATCTGCAAAGCGCAGATTTGCATTTGCAGGACTGGGAAAGAGCTGTCCCGAGATTTCGGGGCGCACAGAATCACGACAGTTTTCCCCGGCTCTTTACCTTGGCCCTCAGGACGATCTGAGCTTGCTGGGCTCTTTGATTTGAATATTTTACATTCATAGCCTTCGTCGGGGAAAAAAAAAAAAAAAAATCGGTATATGCTTCTTAGAAGTTGAACGGGTCATTTTTCGTGTCTTTGCTCTGTTTTTGGTAACGCTTCTGCTCTTCACCCAAGGTCTTCACTTAATATGTTTGGAAACATTTTTAAATGTTGCAAAACAGAAAATTAATTTAAAAATGTTATTAACTTGCCACGTTTTGTGATACACATAAATAATCCTCTCATGCAGTAGCAGCGAAAATGTAAATTTTTAATTCCTTTAGTTCGCTTTTATTTTGGCCTTTGTTTCGTCAAAATTACAAGACAAAAATATTCAGACTTCACCGTCCTTCAGCTCCAAATAACACGGAAAGGAAGGGTGACAATAATTTCTCTACACGTTTCCTTTCGAATTGCTATAAAGAGGTCTTTTCGGAATAAATGTTTCTCCCAAGTTAGATCCGAACACGCGCCTGGTCCCCGAAAAGCAGAAGCTGAAGAGTCTCGGTCCTGTTTAAATGCTATAAAATGAAATACACATGTAAGCAGAACTAGATGATAAAAATAAAGAAAAATCCTGCCCTTATACATTCAGTAAAATGCAGGGTAGTGAAAAGTGAAGGTTTACCTGGAAAAGGGCTTGTTTGTTTTTTTAATTTTTTTTTTTTCCTTGTGAATTCCTAATAAATCTTCCCTCATTGGGTGTTTATAAATTATCTTCTCTCTCACAGACACACACACATCCCTACTTGTTTTTTCTTATAATAGAAACATTTTCCTTTCATCAGGGATCTGGGTACAGTAGATGAATGATTTAAGATCAGCCATTGATTTCTGGTGCCTTGGTGAGTTACCATCACATCATGACCATAAAATTCTCCTGCACTTGATAAAAATGTTCACTTCCAGGAACAACTTCACTCCCACCTTCCTGGGGTCCACGTATAAACGGGAATTCCTGCTATTTCTTACTTTACAAACTTCAATAGATGGGAGTACGCCTCTAAATACACATAAAAGGTTCTTTCCTACAAACACTTTAGTCGCTTATTTTATTTTTTTACTTTCTGGAAAATTCCAGCATCGAGCATCCCCACACCAGACTGCAAAGCTCTATTTACTTCTGTGCAACATTTCTGGGGCTTTATGTTCAAAGAGGAAACCAAAATCTGCTCAATCGACAATAAAAGTGTTGAGAAAAGTAAAATGTTAACTTGTGTTTTAGGGGGGGGAAGCCTTAATTATACCACTGCAAGTACTCCAACAACAATAATTACTTGAAAAGGCTCTTAGATTCGACTGAAATTATCCCTACACAAAATAAAGGAAACGTACTTACTTAAATTATTTCTCTAAGGATGGCTTTAAAGTTTTATTCCGTTACTATATTTCTTTCCTTCCTTCTTTCTTTTTCTCTCTATTTCTTTCTGCCTCTCTTAATTCCCTGCCCATTCCCACTGCTAATTTTAATGTAAGTTTGTGTGTGTGCGCGTTGTTTGGTTGGTTTTGTTTTGGTTTTTTTTTTTGAACCAAAGCCCTGACAAGACGAACCGAAACATTTCAACTTTTTCATCTATTCCGTGTCGTGGAGATTGAAAATTGTCCCTCAGTTCAAGGCAGGCACGAGTGAAATCGCCTTTAATTCACCTTTCTGGTGTCCAGACCGCGCAGACGGATGAGATGGGAAGCAGCAGAAATCTACCCAGGGCAAAGGGGGGAAAAAAGAGCTTTAACAGAGTGTCCTTAATTCTTCTTGAAGGCTGAAGGACTTGAAAATAGACCTGCATTGCGAGGGGCTGGGGGGGTCCTGGCTTGGGAGGGTTGGTGCCGTTATTAACTGAAACACATCTCGGTAATATTTGCTGACTGCGATAAATGAATTTCAAAATCTACCCCCTGTGTGTTTAGATGGTGGAAAATTGCAGCGTTGGCATCTTAGGGGTAAGTTTGCTCCGTTGTTACCAAATGCCAATAAAATGGAAAGCGTGTGTCCTCTTTCCCTTGCCCCATCCCCCGCCTCTCCCCCGTTTTCATTAGAAGTATGATGAAAAAAACCAAAAAAAGTTCTTTGGGAGGGGTGAGGTTGGGCAGGAGCAGCTCCTGACCAGGGAGGTTCTGCGGGTCTGTTCTGGAGGTGAAAACCACAAACACGAGTTCGCAACATCCCCGAGCACATCTCGAACAAGGGAGGCGGGGAGGGGGCTGCGGAGGCACCAAAAGTCAATGTTATATATGAAAAACTATAATCATTTTAATTCAATATTGACACCTCGACATCTCGCTGTAATGCGGACGGGTCCAATCGAAACCTCTGGTTTATAGCAGTAGAGGAACGAACTCGTAAAATCCTAACGGCTTTTATGTAGTGCGGTATAAACAACAACAACATCCCCGGCTTTATGGCGTTTTATAGTTTGTTAAACAGTTTACAGCCTTTTTTGGGGCTATTACAAATGCAATTCCCTTCATGTGATAGTTAAACCTTTATCAATAATAAGGAAATTGATCATTAAAATGTTAAATATGACTACCTCGTTTGTTTTAAAATATGTTTAGGGTAAGAAGCTGTATGATTTGATAACTTGTATTAAAATACCAATTACATTTATAGGACCTTTTAAAACTGGTAGCAATTAAATCGTGTTCTTTTACAGTTTTCCAAAGCGACCCTGACATTTAAAAAGGCTAAAACTGCCTCGTTAAAATTTTGAAATTAACGACTGCGAGCGCTTCTCTTTAATTTTCCAACACTCCCCAAAAATCAATCTTTTGGGTGGTCTAGGTATGTGATTTGTTGTGAGGCGAGCGATATCTCATTAATGTAGGTAGTTAAACATATTTAATCCGTATATTCACCCCACCTCCTTCTCCCTTCCCCTCTCGCTCCCTCTCTCTCTCTCTCGCTCCCCCTCGCTTGCTTTTCCTTCTTTATTCTCTCACACTCTTCCTTTCACAATCATGCGGTGCAGAGTCCGTGTGGAGTAAGGAGAAGCCAATAGGATGAGGTTTTGGTAATAGATGCAAATGATCATGAAAAGACACTGCAAAATATGAAACAACTCATTTGCGCTGAAGTAAATCACTGAAAACTGTTTATGAACTGGCATCTCTTCTTGGAAATGTAAAGCGAGAACTCTTTAAGTGGCGATTTTTTTTTTTTTTTTTAGGGGTGGGGGGGAGGAAAGAATTCAATATCATGCAGGCTTAGAGTTTTGATTATATCCTCCTTTTATATTCCTGGAAATCACAAACTGTCGTTGCTTAGCATCTTAGCGCTTTCTTTTTTTGCTAATAGATTCCCGTGGTCTGGTTTGGTTGGCTTCTTTTTTTTTTTTTTTTCTTTTTTTTTTTTCCTCCTTTTCTTCCTCCTCCAAACAAATATTATTATTTAAATTAAAATGAGCTCTTATTTTGTCAACTCACTCTTCTCCAAATACAAAACCGGGGACTCCTTGCGTCCCAATTACTATGACTGCGGGTTCGCTCAGGATCTGGGGGGCAGACCCACGGTGGTGTACGGACCCAGCACGGGGGGCACCTTCCAGCACCCCACCCAAATCCAGGAGTTCTACCACGGAGCATCCTCGCTCTCCAGCTCCCCTTACCAACAGAATCCCTGCGCCGTGGCGTGCCATGGGGACCCCAGCAACTTCTATGGCTACGACCCCTTGCAAAGGCAGAGCCTGTTCGGCGCGCAGGACTCGGACTTGGTGCAGTACACGGACTGCAAGCTCGCTGCCAGCGGCCTCGGCGAGGAGCCGGAGAGCTCGGAGCAGAGCCCTTCTCCGACCCAGCTCTTCCCCTGGATGCGACCGCAAGGTGAGCCGAGATGGAAAGGACAGTGAGAGGCATTTCCCCAGCCCAGAAAGTGGCCCTCTGCCTTGCTTTCTGCCCCTCTTGCTTGCTTGCTTGCTTTCCCTCTCTTTTTCTTCCCCAGTGACTGTATTTTACTGCTTTATGGGGGTAAACTTTTGCACTTGTAAATTGCTTTATAGTTTAATTACCCTGAAGGAGACCTTTTCTTCTGGGGGCTGAGCGAGCCGGGCTTTCTGTGGAAGGAAGCGCCCTTAAAGTTTATGGCACTTTTATAGCCTTAAAAAGCCCCTTCATTTTTGTTTTGCGTTTGATTTGGGATTTCGCTGGGGCTTCTTCTTGCTCTCCCGGGCTGCAGCTCTTTTTTTTTTTTTTTTTTTGGTCCCAAAGTGCCTGAGTCTGTTGTTGTGGTGGTGGTTCGGGTAATAATAAGTGTGCAAGCTTTAGCTGGGCTGCTCGGAGTGGGTGACCCTCCCCTCCCCTGCCACCATCACCCCTTTCCTTTATAACCATCTTCCCTTTTCTGATATTCGACAGCAGCCTTTCCCTCGCCCTGTTTGCTTCCTGCCTTTGCTCCTGCGAGTCCTTTCTTTCCCCCCCTCCCGTGCCTGTGTGTGTTTGCGAGGGTGTTTGGTGCGTGTGAGTGAGTGTGTTTGGTGTGTATGAGTGTGTCTGTGCCTGTTCCCGAGCCTGGTTTATGTATCTCTCAACCTCCTTCTCTTCTTCCCCTCTTCCACGCAACCTTTGCAATTCCCCAGCAGCCGCTGGACGGAGGAGGGGGAGGCAAACCTACAGCCGCTACCAGACGCTGGAACTGGAGAAGGAATTTCTATTTAATCCCTACCTGACCCGCAAACGGAGGATCGAGGTCTCGCATGCCCTGGGATTGACAGAGAGGCAGGTCAAAATCTGGTTCCAGAACAGGAGGATGAAATGGAAAAAGGAAAACAACAAAGACAAGTTTCCCAGCAGCAAATGCGAGCAGGAAGAACTGGAAAAACAGAAAATGGAAAGAGCCCAGGAGGTGGACGAGGAAGGGGAAGCACAGAAGGCGGACAAGAAATAAAAGGATTTTTAAGGACTGAAAGGCAAGCGCTGCTGGGGTGAAGAGCCCCCGAGCCCCACGTTAATGGCAGTTAATGTAAGGGAGGGGTGGGAAAAAAAACCAACAATGCATAGAAAAGAGAAGGGAAAAAAACCCTTTTATTGCTGTAAAACAATATAGCTGTAAGCACCACTTTCCTGATTATCCTTTGATAAAATGAACAGTATGCAAAAGTGATCGGGAGGTCTCTCCTGCCTTTTGCCAGTTATTAACTAGTGGTAGTGTAACGCAATAGCTTATGTAAAACATGACTGTGAAATTCTCTCTCTCTCTTTCTCTCTATCTCTCTCTTCTTTCCTGGGGGGTGGGTTGGTTAACATAGCTTTCAATGCTATAGGAGTTACGTGAAATTACATTTGTGCACTTTTAAAAAATTATTTTCCACATTTTTTTGTTGTGCTTTATCTGTATGTACTGGAGGTAGCTATTGAAACAAACATCCCAACAACATGAAACTGCCTATTTATGCTATAGTTATCTCTCTCTTTCTCTGTCTTTCTCTCTTTACTTTCCTTCTGTTTTTTTCTTTGGTTCGGGATTTTTTTTTTAATTTTATTTTTTAAATGTCTCTTCAAAAAAAAAAAGAAAAAATACAAGAAAAAAAGCCTTTTTCTCTCCTTTAGTTAGCATGCGCACAGTGAAGCAAGTTGTAAAGTGATCTTTAGGTTAACTGTGAAAAAGAATGTATACTGTATACGTGAATTACTTTATTGGGGGAACTAATGATATATTTTGTTGTTCTTTCATCACTTTGTTCTATTGTCTAAACCTGGAAGCAGCGGAAGAAAGTTACAATAAAGTTTACAAGCGAGAATTCCGTGACATCATTCTTTTACCCTGCTCCATTTCCTCCAGGACCACTTTGATAGAAAGGAAATAAAAGTCAATTGTGTGGGAGCTGCAGCCCGGGCCATCAAAGACGCCTGAGCCTGGGGAGATGCTGCGGGCAGGACCGGGCCGGGCAGCCCTGGCCAAGGGGGGGACACGGGGCAACTGCCGGGGATTCTGCTCTTCTTGGTGTTTCTAACAGTTCCTGGGTGGTGACAGGTTGGGAGGCTGTGTGGAAATCCTTCCTGAAGGTAATGTGTGATTTTTTTTTTTCCTCTTCCCTTTCTCTCCTCTCCTTTCTCCCTCGCCCACCTCCAGCCCTGGGTCCCCCCCTCTCTTTTCCTCCCACTCATCTCACTGAGAAAAAAAAAAAAAAGGTGATTCTCGCAGCGGAGCTGGTTTGTGCTACCCTGCCATGGCAAGAGGAGCGCGGGGATGCTCACCCACCCCTGCAACATAACCTTGGGGAAGGAGAAACAACGCGAACCCTGGATGCGCAGCCACCATTGTCTGCGCTGCTTTTCCTGCCTGTAAGACTTTCTTTCTTTCTACCCCCCACTCCCCGAAAAAAAAAAAAAAATGAGGCAGACCACATTTTGGAAAATGTCTCTGCTTCTCCAGCAGAAATCAAATCAGCCAGCTGGTGAGGTTGACTTGTGTGATTGAGTCCTGCAGAACCGCTGACACGCTGAACAAGGGATCTGTGCACTCTTTCTTTTTCGCAACAAGAACAGCAAATGCCAGCTCAATACGAACCTCAAAGCCTGTGGCACTGGAATAAATTAGGTATAGAGCTGAATGGCATTTGGGAAAAGAGACCCCTGAAACTATTAGGTATCAATGAGACATTTGTCTTTTTTTTTTTTAGGGGGGGGGGAGAGAGGGGGGTGGCCGAGGAGGGGGAGAGGGTCAAGGGGGGAGGGAATTATGTACAGTCTTGTGAAAAAAGTACCTCGGAGCCGGGGAAATGGTGCGAGGGAGGGAATTTTAGACAGGATCAATAGAGGGATAAATAGAGCTCCCTTCCTTTTCCTCCAGCAGAGAGAGACCGAGAGGTAGACGCTGGTTTATCAGCAACGTGCTTTACCTCCCCCCCCCCCGCCCCGCCTTTCTCTTTCTCCCTCGGACTGAGCTGAAAACTGATTACAGGTTGCTTATCGACTCCAGCACAATTTCACCCCTTCCAGCATAGATCTTGGAGGGTTTTATATCGCATCAATTATTTATCATATTTTATAAATCCAGCAGCACTACAATTTTTTGCCCCCGAGGAGGGAGCGGGCGGCGATTGGCGCCGCCGGAGCCACGTGCCCGCGCGTCACATGGGCCGGGAGGAAAAAGGCTCCTTTTTGGTGTAAATCTGGACTCTAATTCCGTAATATATCACGGTACCTCGTAAAACCGACACTAAAACGTCCCGACCTACAAATCACCCGGCCAAATTATGAGTTCATTGTATTATGCGAATGCTTTATTTTCTAAATATCAAGCCGCAAGTTCGGTTTTCCCATCCGGAGTCTTTCCCGAGCAAACTTCTTGCGCTTTCGCCTCCAACACCCAGCGAGCGGGGTATGTGGCCGGATCCACGCCTCCCTTCGCCGCCTCCATGCCCGGGCTGTACTCCAGTGGCAGCGCCGTGCACCCCCAGCCCCCCAGCATGTATTCCTCGGGGTACGGCCTGGAGCCCGGCTCCTTCAACATGCACTGTTCCCCTTTCGAGCAAAACCTCTCCATGATGTGCCCGGGAGATGCTTCCAAGCAGAACTGCAGCAAAACGGACCAGAGGGACTCAGATTTGCAAAGCGACAGTAACTTCCGTATCTACCCCTGGATGAGGAGCACAGGTAAGCCCCTGCTTCCCTAAAGAGAGGAGCCCGGGGGAGGGGGGGAGTGCGGGGAGTGTAAATTATTTGATGGCGTGCGCGGGGGGTGGTGGAAGGGGAGGGGAGGGGGGAATTGTCCCCAGCTCCTTTCATGACGTTTCACCGAAAACGCATCTTCAAAAGAGAGAGGGAGAGAGCGACCCCCCCACCCCGCCCCGCCATAAAGCCATCCTTTTAGCTTTAAATATTTATTGGTGTTGCTGGGGCTGTGTATGTGCCATGCAAAAGGCAGTTTGTCTTAGAAGGGACAGACAGAGCTGTAGAAATAATGGCCAGCCCCTTCTTCTCCTATATTTACAGGATGGAGATTGTGCTACCCCCACATAGATATAGATTCTGAAAGAAACTATTTATGGGAGGTGCTTGCAAGCTCGGTTTGTTTTCTGTTAGATTGCAAAACCTTCATCTGCCAGCCCCTCACCACCGTGTCCCAGACACTGCAATTAGCGTAGCGTGTTGCCATCAGAAGCAGCAACACATAATTCTCGGTGCAATTAAAAGCCCCGCTCTGAAAACGGTGACACTCGGGCCGGAATCCGGATGGATGGAGGGATACTGGGGGGGGGCACATTTGTCTGTGTCACCTCCCGAAAAGCAACACCGCGGAGGGGTGCGGTGCGCTCCGCATCTCCGAGAAGCACCTTGGGGACCATGGGGTGACCCTGCCAGCGCCCCCCGCCGCCGGGGCTGGGGGTGCCCGGGTCGCCGCGGCGGCGCAGAGCTGCGCAGCTCCGCGGACACCCGCGCAGTGTTCCGCGGGGAGCGGGGACAGCCCGCGCCGGGACACGCTGCCCCCGCACATGTGTCTCAAACCCAAACTCTCTGAACGACGGGCAGCCTCGCTGCTTTCAGTCACCAACGTGCTCCGTCTCAGGGTACTCATGTCAATTAACGTTTCATAAATATCCCGCTCTCCGGGGGAGCGGTCCCGGCGCGTCCCGGCCCCCGCGGGGCCGCAGGGAGCGCAGCGGGGCCGGGCCGGGCCCTCCGGGCCGCGCTCCCCCCGCTCGGAGCCGGGCTCCCTGTGCATCCTGCTGCTGTTTACAATCCTGGGAAGGGCAGAAAGGCGCTGCTGCCCCGGCTGGGAGCGGAGGTGAAGGCATGAGCTCATTTTCCAGCCACCCCGGCTTTGCTCCTGCCCTGCCAGATTGCAACTTGAGAGCAGCCCTGGGACCGAGCCCCCCTGCGCCTCCTAATATTCGGAAAGGGTCTTGTTAGGAACCCTCGGGGGCGAGGGGGTGCGGACCGGCCTCCCTGCGAAGAAAACAGCGGAGCAGCCAACGTATAGCGACTTATGGAGACAGGAGGTAACCCTCACACTTATTTGGTGGTCAGTTCTTTCCATTACCTGCTCCATAATTCATTCACTTTTACAGTTGATTTATCAAAGACCAAATATTTCTGGTCGTAAACACTTCATCTCTGCTTTTATCAGACTTTAGATGTAAGAAGCCCCTCCGCTCACCCCTCTTTTAGCCTGTGACGCTGCGAGGATCAACATTAGAGAGGGTTTGGAAGCGGGGCAAACTCGCGGGGTCCTGCTCTCCAAAAAACCCGGATACTCTGGGATCTGCTGAGCCTAAAACCAGAAAAACTCGACCTCAGTCATAAAAGCGGGGTCCCCCCTCCCGCCTCTTCCCCCCCATCCGTGCCTCATGCCCACTGTGCGATCGCGCTTGTGGAATTTCATCAGCGAGCAGAGATAGAGTTGTCATCCCTATTCAGCAGCAGTTTATGGCTCTCCCCTCAGCGGATTTTACAACCCGCATTCCACGACCTGCACATTTTTACTTTACAGCTAGCCTGGCTATTTTGCTTCTCCCAACCCCTCCTTTTAATGACTGAATCTTTTATTCTTTTAAAAAGAAAGGGGGGGGGGGGTGTAAAAGAGAAAGGAGGGTGAAGAAGAGGAGTCCAGTGGAATGCATGGAGGAGAGGCCGAGGCTGCTGTTCGCCATCCCGGCTGCGCCGGGAAATAATACGATGTATATGCTGTACATATACATCGTATTTACATAGAAAACAGAGTCGGGATCACAAACACCATATTGTTAAATTATTTCCAATAAGAGTCCAGGAAATGTCGGGTGGAAGGAGAATCAGGAGCTGGGCCCTTTCCAAAGGTCGCTCGCAAGCAGCTGGGAGGTGTTGAGGTGCTGCTCCTGTGCAGACACCCCTACCAGCTCGGCCCGGGGGGACCAGCCTCCCTGGCAGCCCCAGAAGTCAGCGCTGTGCCCAAAACAGCCCCTGGAATCATGAAGACCATCTCACACCTTCCAAGCAGACTCCCTGATGACAGCTTTAAGAGAGGACAAATAGTTGGATTTGTGGAGGCAGTAGATGCCTCTCTCTCGCTCTGGCTCGAAAGTATTTCTGTATTTATTCCCCAATCATTCGCAATTTCTGGTGTCTAAATGTAAGAGCTCAGAGCCTGAGAGGCACTACGAGGGCCAGGAAACTTTCTGAAGTTTGCTGTTCACTCAGAGACAGGCACAAGTGCACAAAAATAGCACTGCACACTCTTCCTAGATGGAGGGAGATTAAAGCTGGAGTGGCTGCGGGGCTGAGAACACGGATAGTGAGGTGGCGAAAACCTCAAGCAGAGGGAGTTGATCTTGCAAATAAAAGGAAAAGCTGTCGCAGGTTGTACAGACCCTCCGAGAATTTTGTCCCATCGTGGGACTGCAGTGGATGCAAAGAGAAGAGAGCAAACCAAACCAGCATCCCCAAAAACATCCTCCCCAACCCCCCAGCTCATCTGAATCCGCTTTTATTTCCCAGGCACGGACAGAAAACGCGGCCGCCAAACCTACACGAGGTACCAGACGCTGGAGCTGGAGAAGGAGTTTCACTACAACCGGTACCTGACCCGGAGGAGACGCATCGAGATCGCGCACGCCCTGTGTCTCACCGAGAGACAAATCAAAATCTGGTTCCAGAACAGGCGCATGAAGTGGAAAAAAGAGAATAAAACTGCCTGCTCCGGCTCCAGCAACCAGGAAAAACAGGACGGGGAGGACGACGAGGAGGAATGAGGGGGCGAGAGGTGGAAGCAGGAAAGGTGGAAACCCACGCCAGAAGAAAACGGGGGGAAAACACACAGAAAAAGACTATATATTAAAATAGATAAAGGATAAGTACATAAATAATTGAAAACCCTAGGAATGATACATTGTGTTTCCTGACACTGAAAAAATACTACCTATATTAAAGTCTTTTTTTTTTTGTACAATAGAACGACTATCTACCTATTAAATGTGGCTTTAGAGTCAGAATAGACACATTTTTGTATGTGAGTCTTCCTATAGTACAAGTAATTTGTAAATCTCCGTTTGTACTTCGCTGTGTACTTTTGGGTATGAAGTAACATGGTCGTGTTTAGCACCTTTAATTTAGAAAATATGACCTGAAAGTCTGAATGCAAATTATACTTAGCGTATATAGTCCTGTACATAATATGAATGATGATTCCGTCTTCTCCCTGTAACCTCTGTGGTTCTTTTCTCCTTGCTATGCTCTTTCTTCTCTGTATATTTTTACCTGCATTTCTTCCTTGTTCAAGTCTCTACAGAAAAAAAAGAGGAATTGATATTGTGCTACGTAAAATGTTGTATATCGAAGTAGCAAATTATTTAATGGCGACGCGTTGCTTTTCTTTTTTCTCTTTTCACCCTTATCTGTGATTATTATTGTTCAAAATAAATAGGAAATCTCCCATTATCTACCATCACGTCGGGTTCCTTCCACTTTTCTTATTAAAAATAACATACGGGCTTATTTTAAATGGGAAAACTGCTTTTTATATTACAGATAATTTTAGATTAATACATGCCCCCATCTATCGCTCTGAACTTCTCTCTTTTTGGGGCGGGACAGTCACTCCTTTCAGAATGTTCGTACCCTTGCACTAGATTTGGCGAATATAGTCAGATATGTTTAGATTGAGGCTGCTTCCCTTTCCCTCCGTGATTGCGCTGGGTCTAATAGTGAAGTTGGTAAGAGCATAAAGGAGAAAGGCAAAGAAGCCAGAAACAGCCCGAACGGGCTTTTCGCTCCTTGTTTTAATTCTCTTCTTCTTGTAACTAATTTGCAGAAAACAAATCGATTTTGCCGTGCCTTTAGTGTGTATATATATATATATATTACATTCTCCCTCCGCCCTTCAATTACTTTAGCGCGGAGTGGAACTCTTTCATTAGCACCAAATAATGTTTAGCACCAAAGCACGCATAAAATAAATTAAAGTAATTAAACGCAGGGCAAAAAAATCAACAATGCAAAACAAAAGGCGAGTAAATTGAAGCCCTTGCGCGGAGGAGCATCCTCCGCATCTCCCCCTCCCGCCCCTGCCTGTTTATTTACAGTGCGCAGTAAACCCGCAGATTCCTCCACGTTAATTTGCTCCACAAATGCGTTGCGCAAGATACATAGGAGAAAAAAATGCAGCCAGTTTTGGAAGGACTTGGCGGGACCGTTTTCCACCTTCTTTCCCTGGCGGTTTTCTGCTTTTTCACCTCCCATCCCCCGCAAATGACTCCATGTGCTCAGCGAAGGGCGCAGCGCATCCTTCCGCAGGTTTTAGGGAAAATCAGATGCCACGTAAAGCATCTGCGCGCCCACAGCCATCATACAGATTTGCAGTATACGCTGCTGATACTAATTACGGGAAGCCCATTATTAGAGGCAGCACTTATTATGGCTTTTGCACATGAAATTCCCACGTGAAGGGAAAAGAGGGAAATCTTCCTTTTTTCTTGCTGAAATCCCTTGGTGCAATGTCTTCTCAGGAGCGCTCTGTGCAGAGCGGGGATGAGGAGGGAAAAAAAAAAAAAAGGCAGCGGTTCCAGAAATTTCCCCCCTCGCTCTCCTGGCCCGCAGTGGCCCCCCCTGGCACGGACCTCGGCGGCCGGGGGACAAGCAGGAATTGAGGAGAATTCCACGGAAAAAAAGGCAGAGCAAGTCACACGGACGCAGCTCTGCCCAAGGCAGCGGTACCGCGGGGGGGACCCCACCTTGCCGCGCTATAGCGGGGGGCCGGGGGGGTCCCGGTGGATTTTGGGGTGTTTGGCCGTGGGGACCCCGGCAGTCAGGACCCTCCGGGCTGGGCTCTACCTAGGGCTCGGGCACCCTGGCCACACTTTTATTGCCTTTATTTGCCTTTTTTCGCCTCCCCCGCCCCCGAAACCCGCTAATTGCCCCTTTCAGCAGAAAGGATCCCAATTGTGTAAAAAAAGAGACGTCAAAAATCCCACCCGAACCCCACTGTTTTACTGTGCCTTTCCTCGTTTAAAAGCCAACCCCAACCCCAAGCTCTTTATTCTGGGGGGGTATTATTGTTCATAGGCGAACGTGTGAGGCGTTATTCGATTATTTCTCTCCAACACCCCCCCTACATGCAACCAAGGAGGGGGATGTGCAAAAATCCCTGAATCCCCTTTCATATTCTTTTATTTTTATTTTAAAAAAAGATGGCGGCTAAGAAAAAGACTGCTGTTAAACCGGTCATGAAGAAATGCAATAAATTCCTTGTTGTTTTATGAAAATTTACAACTTTGTGATAGAACTTTATGAGTGGCTGGGTTCTGGGATTGGCCAGAGCCGGTCATGTGGACTGCTAACCGTGAACATGAACTTTTTATTATTTCCCATGTGGTTATATTGCACCATTCTTCTGTCCGCTGCACCTTGGGTCGGATCAGTGTCCTCTATAGGGCTCTCGCCTCTTTACATTTTTTTACTTTTGTGTATAAGCTCGATAGGGCTAAAACTGGGGAGAGGGGAGGGGGGGACGCGGATCCACACACCGCACGCACAGAGACACCCACCTCCGCATACACATAGCTGAGCAGTTCTAGGATTTTTTTAGATTATTATTTTTTTTTAATTCCTCTGTTAATTTGCCTGCTGATTTGGAATCTCAGTAGTGATGGAGGGGCAGAGGAGATTCCGCAAGGAGTGGCGATCATTTTTCAAAGAGGGAAGTTGCTCTATTTTCTATGCAAATGACAGAAATGCAAGAAGCTCTCACAAGTCAGAGAGGCAATCGACGGCTATCAGGTTGGGACAATATTTGTCAGCTAACAGATAAGCAAACGCTGTGTCTCTCTCCCTATATGTTTTACTTGTACCACAGAAATGGACATCAAAAGGTAAGGGAATAATATCTGTTTATCTTCGTTTAATTTTTTTCCTTGAGAAAATGCATTTGTCAAGCTGCCTTTTCTATTCCATTCCCCATCTCCCTCTCCCCTCTACCCAGGGCGGGAAATAGAAAGAAAAGGGTGGGGTGATGAAGAAAGGAGGCACTGGAAGAAATCAGGGGTGCTGGAAATCTGTTTAAGTGACAAATTTGCCGAAAAGGTGTAGCGTAACGGTGAGAAGAGGACAGAGAGGGAGAAAGAAGAATGGAAAAGGGTAAAGAAAGAAACTGAGAGAAGGAAATAGAAAGAAATAGAGAAAGAAAAATAGAAAAAAAAAAGAAAGCAAAGAAGAAAGAGGGAAAGAAAGAGTGTGAGAATGAAACAGAGGAAGGAAATAAGAAAGGAAATAAGAAGGAGAAAGAAAATTAAAATAACAGAATAAGGAGAAAAAATAAAGCCTGTAAGGTCACCTGGAGATGGTAGACATGGAATGAAGGATTTTGCAGTAGCTCGGTGACGGAGGCTTTTAGGCACTGCCTTAAAAAAAATACCAAACCCTTTGTGGGTAGTTGTCGTGTTTTATTTCCCCCCCCTCGCAGCATCTCTTGCCAGTTTCCCTGTCTGCAGGCGAGCCCAGTCATTTGGCAAAGTTCGTGTGGAAGCCGGTTGGGTTTTGCGCTGCTCTCCAGGGTCATTATTATGTGGGTGGTTTCTTCGGAGAGGGCAGTTCGCGGCGGTCTTCGGAAATAAGATTCTGGAAATTAGTTTTTAAAAAAAAGTGGAGGGGGGGGGGAGAAAAAAAAAAAAAAGAAAGGGGAAGAAAAAAAAATAATAAGAATGAAGCCAACCCAGAGCGCAGCGCTCTCATTGTATTTTTTTTTTGCCCCTCGTGAAACTCCCAAATGAAGCTGACGTTGCGATGCAATAAACCTCATTGTATTTAATTGCGTTCTGCCGTGTTAACGGGGTTTTACGGCTTTACGGCTGGAATATGGGCTTGGGTTTCAGCCCCACGGTGTGTCGGTGCTTTTCCACACCAGGTTATGTGCAAATTCCGCTCTCCTCTGGCTGATTCTCTAACGCTTGTCTTCGGTTTTAGGAAAATATTTGTACGGAGGTGCCCGTCATTTTAAGTATGGGTTTTTTTCAATATTTCAAGGATTTGTGTGTTTTGAAATATAGTACTAGTTGCTACTGCTACGAGGTGATTTTTAAATAAGATAATGTAAGAGCTGGTGTATGTGAAGCAAGACCGAGTAAGAAGAGATTCATTACTTACGCATAAACCATTTTATGACGTGACGATTTATCTCACATAAACTAACTGTGCCTAAATATGGTGTGGGCAAGATTAAATGATCGCAAGCCGTGGAAATAATAAACAGAAAGTCTTTTTTTAAAGCTATTTCTTCCCGGACCTGTTACATTTTTCATAAATCACAGGGGAAAAAATAGTGCCGGTTCAAATGCCTGTTCCCTGAGTCTCTCCGTGGTCGTTTTATTTAATGTGTTGTTGTTTGTTTTTTTTTTTTTTCTTCGGAAGAAAAAAAAAATCTTATTTGAAAAAGCTTTTATGACTATTCCTCCACATCCTGCGTGGGCAACCACCTGTGGAAGCCACGCAGATCGCTGCGGGCAGGTCTATTGACCCGTTCCAGCCCGCTCCGGCGGGAGGTTACCGGGAAAACTCCGAGCACCCCCGGTGTGTGGGGGGGTGTCCAAGCCGCTCCGGGCTGGGCTCCCCTCCCGGCATCCTGCCCTGCTTGTTTATTTGAGAAAATAAGCAATTGAAGGGGTGAAGCGCGGCACCCCCCGCCGCGCCGTCCCGTCCCCCGGTGCCGCCGCGCCGCTGGGCTCGGCCCATTCCCCGCCGTCTGCTGCCATCTACCGTCGGCGGCGGCGGCCGGCGGCTCCCGGGGGGCTCCCGCAGCTGGTGTCCTGGGGGGGGCCCTGCCCCGGCTGCCCTCCCCTGTCCCCGGCCGGGGACAGGGCCCGGAGCTCCCCCGGCAGAGCCGGCCCCGCCGAGCCCCGGTGCCCCGCTGTGCGCGGCGGACGGCAGATGTGTGCTTATAGCTATATGTTCGGCCTTAAAGCGTCTGGAGATATGTCTATAGGATGCACTCGCACATGTATGTGCACTCACATGTGAGCTGTGCGCACCCCGGATGCGTGTGTTGATCTATACGTGCCTTCGGGCCCTGTTGATACACTGCGGGTCTGTGCCGTGCCGGCTGCGGGCAAATCTATACATCCTACACCATAAAGGCTCACATCTGTCTGTCTGTATGCACATGGAAGATGAGAGGTGGCTGGTTGCTGAGCGCGAACACAAGCGGAGATGTTGTAAAATGCGATGCAATAATGACATACGAGGCGAAGGGGATTTCAGCTGATCACAAACGGCGGAGGAGCTCGGATTAATTTATTGCCGCCAGTGGTCATTTCGGTGGGTCTGGAAAAGACACGTCAGGCCGGGTGCACACAGAGGAGGTGGTTGCTGGGGAAGGAGCAGACGACGAATCACTCTTAAGTTACTGTAGGCTTTGAAGGGACAATGCGTGCCTGTTATTTTAAAAGGTTTCTCTCTCGCCTCCCTCCCTCTCGCTTTCTCTCTCTCGTTTTCTCCTTCTACCACACAGTTTCCTGGCAACTGTTTACGTCTAGACCAGGACATTTTCTCGAAGAAAGTGAGATGTCCAGGGACTAGGTCAAAAAAAGAAAAAAAAGGATGAAAGAAAAAAGTTTCTCTATTTTGACCAACAACAGCCATGATGAACTTGTTCCATGCTGTAATTCCCAACACCCCCAGCATTCGCCTTCCACATTACATGATCCGTCTCGCCTTTTCCTCTCCTTCTCCCTGCTTTCCCAACATTATTTGACCAGGAGCCTCCCTTTTTCCCTTCCCAGGGCTTACTTTCGCAGAAATGCTTAGGTCTGGATGCATTTTAACTCTCCCAATGCCCTTCTTCCCCCTCTGTCCTTCACTCCCGCCTCCCTCCTTCCCTTCCCCCCCCCCCTTTTTTTTTGTTAATAATTAGCTGCACTCTTTAATGGAACAATAGTAGATTATTATTGCTTCTTTTCAAAGATCTCATTAACAAGGTTATTATGCACTGCACGGGAAGTCAGGTAAATTAAACTTAAATTGCTGGAAATTAAGTTTCAGGCGGTTGTGTGCGGCTATGTGCGGGGAGAGCGGGTATTTTTTTACACCTTCGGGGATGATTGTTTTAAATCCTCCAGCCCTGGAGCTGTACATGGCTCTGTCGGGTTTTTTTTCCGATGTGATTTCGGGTGTGCATGAGCACTACAGGGCTGCCAATGGCTTTCTGTGCCTGACTCCAGGAACAAGGGGTTGTTTCAAGTAAAACACTTGATGTTGGCTTGACTTTATGGCTGCAATAAGTCCCTGGGTAGGGAAACCCCCGCTGTGTTCTCACTTCAGAAGGATCGGGAATTCCAGCTCCACATGAAAAAAAGAGAGTTTCATTTTTTATTGGAACCAACTGCACTGAACTTTCTACCAAGTTCTTAGCGGGTTTAGCTTTCACACAAGCAATGCTCTGTTCTGTTTGTGTTTCGAAATATTTGGGTGTTGTTTTAATCCCCTCATCTATCTGCCTGCCTCTGCTTGGGGGGGTTGGCGTTTCCTGGCCAGAAAAGCAAAGCGACAAAAAGCGGGACCTTCCTGGGCAGAGAGCTGGAGTTGTACATACTGTAAATACTTCTCTTTATCTGTATTTATACCCTGCCAGCTGAGTGATGTGTGTCGGGAGGGGAAAGCAGCGAAATGTGTGACACCACCTTCGGGGGGCTCTCGCAGCTTCCCCGCTTTATTGCTCCCTTTTTAGCAAACCCGGAGCCTGTTTCTGAGGGGGTGAGGCCAAAGACTGAATAAAGATGTGCCCGTCGGTGCCCCCAAAGCCGGCTCTAACTTCAGGGCTGCTGTATAATCTCGTTCGTTATTGCTCCGTGTCCCTCCGGCTGGGCTGGCGCTGGAGGCGTCCAAAGAAAATATATTCACAAAATCGGTCTCAGATTTACCTTCGGATTTCAGCGGGGAAGGCAGGAGCGCCCCTGCTAGAGAGCTACACCAATAACTCAACGTTTTAATGTCTTTTTTTTTTTCCTTTTTTTTTTTTTTTCCCCAAACTATTGAACTGGGAATAGAAACCACCTCTGTGGTAAACATTCAGTTCTCTGAGATTTAGTGCGATTTAAGACCTCTTCTCGTATTTACATGTATTATAGGTGGCAAATCAATTAGACCGCGGGCTTGACCCTGCGGAAGATGAAAACTATGACAGGCTCGAGGTTTTTTTCACTTTGGGAACCAAGTTCTCTTCTTTTTCTCTCCCAAATAACCATCTATAGGATCATCTTTCTTCTAAGAGGCAAGATATATTATTTTTTGTCTATAGCGTGTCTAAGATATCAGCAATAAGCGATTAGCCATCGGCCAGCTTCAATTACTGCATTTTAATTTTCTTTTAAATGTCGACTGTTAAACTACGTAAAACCCCTGTTTTAGTCACAAAGGTACTGGGATGAGGAGTATTTTAATGCAGTAAAACTTGGATTAGGGGGGCAGAATTTTTTTCCAAACTATTTCGAGGGATTTATTTGCTGAGCAATCACGAGAAGTGAGAGAACAAACAGAGCAAACATTTTCAGCAGATGTACTCACGCGTTGAATTATCTGGACATCCTATTTCTTAGCCCAAAATTTGCATGCGGAGCTGATCATGCCAGATAACCGCTGGTTTTGCAGATTTACAAATATTGCGTAACTCGCAAATCAAATGGCTGAGCTGTTCGGCTCCTGCAAAGCACTTAACTCCAGGCTCCCAGCCGATCCTGTTGTGGGGTGGTTTTTTGTGTTCTTCTTTTTTTTTTTTTTCCTTCTCTTGTCATCGTTCCCTTTCAAACTCACTTTTAAAATTTTTCTTTCTTTTTTTTTTTTTTCCTTTTCCTTGCATACCAATGAAGCAGATCTACGTAAGTTTGGGTCCATTCCATACACAAAGGGAAACTCTGCAAGAACAAATATAAGAGATATCAGTCAGAGAGGGGGTGGAGGTTGGAAAACTACTTCCTTTGCATGTTATTTCCTTGAATTATAAGGATTATGTTTCAGTCGCAATGTTCATCGCAGCCGTGGCATGAAACAATCTTGGCTTTGCTGCTGTAAACATGATGTTTAAAATAAATTAGCTCGTAATAAGATACCAGTTTCGTAGATACTTAAAGCTCCGTCAGAGAAAGCCGCATTGGCAGCTCTACAGACACCATGTAATGTTTGTAATTCTAGATTTGTAGCACACACATTCACAGATTCAAGTATAGGGGAGTGTGTATTATAAGGCGTGTCATTGCATTGCATCTAAGACCCGACAGACAGATGGCTACAAATTCGGACAGGAAACAAATCCTTGATAAAACGCGAATGATCGGGAGACAGTCCTGGCTTTAATTTAATGTTGGGGGGGGGGGGTATTTTTTTTTTCCCCTGTGAGATGTCTCTGATTTTCCCAGTTGCAAAGAGGGAAGGCAGCGGTCAGACACAACTCTACCTTGAGCAAACAGGGACCTGAGGGGGATGCACCAGGTAGAGCAGAGCACACAAAACCCAGAGAGGCAAAGCTCAGAGCAAACTGCAGCTTTTAGGGTGAGAAGGAATCGCTCGAGACTTCAGGAATTATCACTTCCATCATTTCAACTTCGCAAAAATAGATTTTGCAGTGGGCACAGACTTAAAAGGGGGGGATGCAAACCCGCGAGGTCCCTGCGCACCGTCAGGGCAGCAGCCCCATCACACCGCCAGTTTCCTCTCGTTAAACAAAAAAATCTCCATCGGTAACAATCGATAAACTCAGCTTTTGACCGTAACCCAAGGCTGCCTTTGAGCAATAAAAGGTCGGGCATAGATTTGGTATTAACAAAAAAACGCAAGAGGGCACAATGCGGTACCGGACTACAGAGGAGATCGCGATTTAGCCAGGGATAAAGGAAATACTTCGATTTTCCATTTGTCTCCCGAATACGGAGCTTTTGGATTGGGGTGAAGGAAAAAAAAAAAAAGCAAAAAAAAAAAGCACTGTATGAAAAGCGAAGGTTCGGTTCAAGCGCGTCGAGCTTTCTTGAACAGGGAATGCTAATCTATGATAATTAGGTAATCATGAACCCAAATAAGTTGTCAAACCCCATTTCTTCTACTATAGCAAATCTAAGTTAATCAAGCCGGCAGGATCTCCTCCCTGCAAAGTTTACACACACGCAAAAGTTTTTTCTTTTCCTTTTTTTTTTTTTGGTTTTGTTTTCCTTAACTGTAGCAAAGTACTCAGACATTTCAGGACGATTTGCAGACACTAGGGGTTAAAGTTTTTCGAATGCGCGTAATTAACTTTTCCCCTCACTTATCCATTTGTGTACGTTGTGTGTGTAAGTATCTGGAGCCGCGCACTCCGCGTCCGCGCAGCCGGGCTCTGCGCACCCCCGCTCCGCGCCGGGGGCGGGGGGGACACGGTTATTTATTTATGAAGCTCCGAGAGCGCCGGGAATGTTTCTTTCGGCAGATATTATATATTTGGTTAAGGGGGTGCATTTCTGTTGTTTAAAAGGGAGGGAAGAGGGGGTGGATGGTTTGTTCTTGGGGTCCCTGGTGCAATCTCCGCTCCTCATGGGTGCTATTTTGCAACCTCAGGCGCCTGCTATTGGTCAGCCCCTGATCAGATGGTTGTATTTCCTTGTGTCCCTCGCTGGCACCACGCCATCTCCCTTCAGCTAAAACCCAATCTCCGATATACTACTAATAGCTAAACCACTTGGACTATAAAACACAACAAATCATAAAGCCGGGGGAAAGGACGGCGAGGCTCTTTCCAATGAGTTCTTATTTTGTCAACTCGACGTTCCCGGTGAGTCTGGCGGCGGGGCAGGAGCCGTTCCTGGGACAGATCCCGCTGTATCCCTCGGGCTACGCGGATCCTCTGAGGCACTACCCCAGCACCTATGGAGCCGCGGGCGTCCAGGAGAAGGGCTACACATCCTCTCCTTACTACCAGCAGAGCAACGGAGCCTACAGCCGCAGCTCCGCCTGTGACTATGGGGCCGGCGGGTTTTTCAGGGAGAAGGACCCTGCGTGCGGCCCCCCCAGCCTGGACGAGGTGCCCTTCGCCCCCGAGCCGCGCAAGTCGGACTGCGCGCAGAGCAAAACTGTGTTCGGAGAGAGCGAGGAGCAAAAGTGTTCCGCCCCGGTTTACCCCTGGATGCAGCGGATGAACTCTTGCAATAGTGAGTTTACTCTTTTACAGAAATAAATACATCAATCTCCTCCCCCCCTTTCTTATTTGTTACCGCCAGAGAGAGAGAGCGAGCGAGCGAGGGCAGCAGGAATAAGGTTCACTTTCCAGCCCAAACTTCCAGCGGGGAAGTTGGGCGACACGAGAGGCTCCAACTTGCTCTTGACACGCACCAAAACTTCACGCCGCTGAAGTATTTTCTCCCCACACCCCTCCCAGCTAAAAAGTTTGCCCCATATTTAAACCCCGATACAGTATTTCTCCATTCCCCCCCCCTTTTTTTTTTTCACATTCCAGTTTGCGTGTCACTCAGCTACATCGATTTGTCTCTGTCTTTTCCCCACATGCACAGGGAGATATCTTTTCTAAATCAGATCTGGATGACTTTACACGCACGGCCCCGCACCCCACGCTGCTCCCTCTCTCGCTGGCTGCGCGATCTGGAGTTAAATAATATAAAAGTGTTTAAATATTTGAAAGGAGAGGGCTACATTTTTAATGAAACTCGCACATAATGAAAAGTCTGCCTGGGGAGAATTTTTTTCCTCCGTGGTGATATATGACTTCTTTAAGTGCTGTTTCCTCAATCAAAAAAAAGAAAAAAGAAAAAAAAAAAAGTGTGGGGAGAAAAATAATCGAGGCTCACCACCCTCCTCCCCCTGTTTAGATGCATTTGTTGCCTTTTAAGTTCCAAATTGATGTCCATTAGCGTAGGGACATAAAGTGTTGTGTCCTCTTTAATGCAGAGTTTGGGCAGATCGATTCACTTCATTATTGCTTAAATGCTCAGATCTATTACAGTTGCCGGTAGGGTGGAAAACAGCGAGGGCGGGCGGGGGGGAGAACACCTTGCGATTTTTCATCCCAGAATAAGATGGATCTCGCCCTGTCTCCCCAGCCCTGCCTGGCAACTTCAGCATTAACCCTCCTGCCCCGCTGCCTGCGGCGCGGCCGCGGATCCTCCGCGGGGGCGGCCCGGCCAGGGAGCCCGGAGGGGACCCCCCCATGGGTTTCACTTTGGAGTTGGTCAAAGCCTTGGCGAGCAGGGGATGGGCACACAGCCCTCCGCACCCAGCCGCGGAACACCCCGCGGCGAACCCGCACCTCCGCGCATCCTCTAAACCTCAGGGCTTTCCCATATTTGTCCTCCCCCCCACTCCCCTTCCCCCCGCCCGATTTTCCCTCTATTTTTTTTCCTATTTTTTGCTCTGTTTTTTTGCGGGTGTCACAGGTTCCTCCTTCGGGCCCAGCGGCCGCAGGGGCCGCCAGACCTACACCCGCTACCAGACGCTGGAGCTGGAGAAGGAATTTCACTTCAACCGCTACCTGACCCGGCGCCGGCGCATCGAGATCGCACACTCCTTGTGCCTGACCGAGCGGCAGATCAAAATCTGGTTCCAGAACCGCCGCATGAAGTGGAAAAAAGAGAATAAATTGCTCAACTCCTCGCAGCTGAGCGCGGAGGAGGAGGAGGAGAAAACGGCGGAGTGAAAGTATTATTTAAAACACGCACAAAAAAAAAAAAAATAGAGGGAGTGAGTGAGTGTGTGTGAGAGGATGCGGGGGGTGCGGGCTGGTGAGGACAGGGACAGCTCGCAAATTGGTGGGACAAGCCCCTGCAGCAGCCGCAAAGTTTGGGCCACCAATGCCATGGACTCGTGTTCCCGGTGATCTGTCGTGTCCAGGAAAAAAAAAAATCAGGCTTCTAGTTGCGTTTTTTAGGTTTTTTTTTTTTTCCTTCCTAGACCTCCCTCCACTCCCACTCTATCTTCCCCCGAGATAAAATAATAATAATAAAAGAGTAAAGTGATAGAGACAGAAGGGGGAAAAGAAAGGGAAAGAGAAAAGAAAAAAAAAAAAAGGACTCCTACCCGTGTTTCTACCCTTGGTGTCACTGTTAGTAATCTGCTAACGCTTGTATTTAATGGAAGTGCTGCAATATATGTCATTTGGGGTGTTTATTGTCTTAATTTTGTAAAAATGTTTCATGCACGGTTGACATAGGGATTTTTAATTTTTTTTTTTCCTCCTTTGGTAAATTAATCAAGCCCTGGGGTCATTGTAATTCGTTTTTTTGGGTTGTTTTTATTTTTTCCTTTTTTTTTTTTAAGAAAATCTACTGAACGAACGAGTACTACCTAAAAGGATGCAAAAGCAACAAGAACAGAAGTTATATTTTATTAATTTTTGTACGTGTTGTGTTTGAAGTTTGTCTTAGGTATGAACATGGAATTCTCTAATAAAAACAAAGTCTTGGATCTTACGCACACCCCCCTGTCATTATTTTCTGATTCTCTGCTCCTTTTCCAGGGGAGCTGTAAGGAAACCCTCGTTCTCTCTGTGTGACACTGGCTCTAATCTGCAAGGACAAGTAGCTCCAAGCACACGGAAGTTACAGTGCAGAGATAAATCTGGTTTTCCCTCTTTTTTCCTAATCTCAAATGGAAGACCTTTCACCAATAGTATTTCCTCGCTGACATTCTGCTTTAGTATCGCTCTTTTTTATTGTTACAGTACAAAGAGTTATGACGAAACGCTCTCCATATACATAATAAATCAAGGAAAGAGGGAAAAATATGCTCTCATTTATCTACCAAAGATACCTAACATTTGCCTAGCATCTTTCAAACATCTGGTCCCTTGCTTCATATCCCCAACTCAAAGTGAAGTGTATTGCAAAAAAGTCCAGATTTCAAGGGAATTTGCCCTGCAAAACGAGTAGCTTCTCAGCTCCAGGAATAGAACCTCCATTTAAGGGGGGGAAAAAAGATGGAAAAAATCTAAACTAAGTCTAATGAGCTCTTTGGAAAAGTAGATTTTTATTTTCAGTGGAAAACGTTTTCAATGGCTCCTTTGGAGAGGCTGAGTTTGCTCGGGATGGGCAGGGGACGTTCCTGTTTTGGACCAAAGGGAATCTCGCTCATGCAAATCGCGAACTTTTCCTGGGTTTGGGAATTAAACGAAAGGAAGCGGCTGTTGGGAGCTGCTGCTGCTGGGGCTGCAGGGCCGGGGGGGCAGCCCGGCCGCTTTGGGATCCCGGGTTCTGCCGCTTCTCGGGGGTAAAACGCCACGAAACAGAATCTCCTGCCTCACATCCCCTTTCCCCACCACCCCCCAGAAATACCTATGTATGAATGCATCCCCCCATGCCACAAGCTGGTTTAATGTCAGTCACTTTTAAAATCAATTCATGCAGAAGCTTCACAGCTGTAGGACATTTACTATTATTGCCACGCTTTTCATTGCCCGTAATTATTATAATTATATGTCACTTTCAATATGGCGCATAATTTCCAATGAGTTGCAGACAAGCATATGAAATTCCTAAACTGCCTTGAAAAAAAGAAAAAGAAAAAAAGGAAAATAAGAAAGAGAATGTCAGAGAAAAAAAAAGAAGAAAAAAAAGATAAAGGAATGTTTAAGAAAGCACAGCCCTTTCACGACTTTTTCACCAATTTCAGAGTGCTTTTACTCCCTAATATTCCTTGCAGGTTAGCAAATGGAAAGGAAAAAACACGTAGCACAATGCTGTGTTCAAAAGAGGACGTGAAATGCTCGGGAACAAGAATATCCTAAAAGCAACGTTGTCAACCAGTTCCACCGGCTGGACTTTCCCTCCTTTTCCTTTATTCCTCTTCCCCACCCCCCCTTTTTTGTTTTTGTTTTTGTTTTCCCCTCCAGAAAAAAGGTGCGACCGCATCGCTGGCTCCAGGCTCAGCGTGCAGGAAACCTCGACTTTTCTGACAAAACCCACGCGAAATAGACCCAAGCGGCCACGCTCCCCTCTCCGGAGGAGCTTTGCTCTGTCCCCCCCGCTTCAGATATTCCAGGAGAAGAGTGTCCGGCCTCACAGCGACCCTGCGCCTCAGCCCTCGCTGCCTCTGCTACTTCCCCGGCGGGGCCAGAAAGGAAGAAATTCGGAGTTTAATAGAGAAAAGGAGCCGGGCAAAGGACCCACGCGGGGAGCGCGGACACGGGAGCCGTGGCAGGACCACACACCCACCCCACCCCCCTTCTTTTTATGTCTGCGTTGATTTTTTTCGGAAGGAAAAAGGAAAACACGACGGGGGCGATGCGGGTTTGGGGGTGCGGGGCCCCCCGGCGCGGTGCGTGTCCCCGCGCGGCCGGCAGGTGGCGCGCTCCGCCAAGGTGGGGGGCGAGCGGCGCGCGCGGGGATTTGGGGAGCTCGCGCCGACTTGGGCCTAAACGGCTCCGCGCTCGTCATTATTTGTAACCATAGAGCATGAATTACCTCTTGAGGTCATCAGTGAGAATTTACGACTGGTCAACAAAAGCACGTGATTCCCAAACGCACCCCCACCCTCCCCCCATATTTGGCCGCATACATAGCAAAAACGAAGTACAGTGCATTGCTATAATTCATTAATACATCATAAATCGTCAAGCACAGGGTTATAACGACCACGAGCCACAAATCAAGCCCTCCAAAATAACCCAAATGAGCTCTTACTTTGTAAACTCGTTCTCAGGGCGCTACCCAAATGGCCCCGACTATCAGTTACTAAATTATGGGACCGGCAGTTCCATGAACGGTTCTTACAGAGATTCAAGCACCATGCATTCCAGCTCTTATGGCTACAACTACAATGGGATGGACCTTAGCATCAACCGCTCAGCCTCCTCTAGTCACTTTGGGGCTGTGGGGGAGAGCTCCCGCGGTTTCCCTTCTCCAGCTCAGGAGAGCAGGTTTAGACAGGCGTCCAGCTGCTCCTTATCTTCTCCCGACTCCCTGCCCTGCTCCAACAGCGAGAGCCATGGAGGCAAACCCGCCCCGTCCCCCTCCGAACAAGCTACTTCTGCCAGCACCACCACCACCAGTTTCACAGAACTAGACGAGACCAGCGCGTCCTCGGGAGCCGACGAGGGCACTCCAGTCAGCAGCAGCATCCCCCGAGCGCAGGCAGAGCCCATCGCGACCTCCACGGCAGCGCCAGAAGGGCAGGCACCTCAGATATTCCCTTGGATGAGGAAACTTCACATTAGCCATGGTACAGCTACTTCTTTTTCCGTCCTTGTCGTTGTTGTTGTTGATTTCCCCACACCCTTCTCTTTTTCTCTCTTTATTTTTTCCCTCCCCAACCCCCCACTCCCCCCTTTTTTTTTTTCCCCCCTCTCCTTCCTTTTATTCGGTGGAGGCGCTTTGATCAGAAACGCAGCTATTTATTGCTTTTGTATTTCTTGCTCTGATCGCTGCTTTAAAGCTGCCTCTGGCGCCTGGAGGGGGGGATTTTATTTTAGTTTCGCTATTCTTGCCGCGAAATGTGCGTTTATTTCAAGCTCTTAGTTCTACGTGGATGGTGGGAGAAGACAATTTAAAAATTGAGGGAAGGGGGTGTTCCTGGGCGGGGGGGGGAGGGAGAGGAAAGGAAAGAATTGACCATTAAAATGGCATTATATGCACAGATGGGTCTCTCAGCCCTTTCCTACTCTTATTTTGCTGGGTGTATTCTTGACAATCTGCTCTTGACAAAACCAAAATTGCGAGGAGATACACGGGGAATAGCGACCCCCCCCACCCCCCCTCCCCGGCCCCGGTTTTCTCCCGGAGAAGGGAAAGCAGCAGATGCCCCCCCCCAACAGACCCAGAGACACCCAGACAGGGGCGAAAAAGGGACATTTCAACATCTCGCTTCTCCAGTTAAATTATGAATATTGAGTTGCCAATGTCGGTTCTGGAGGGGCCAAGAGTGGGGGGTTTTACACGTGTTTGGGGGGGGGCTGAAAGAGGAGGAGGGGGTTGTTATTTGGGGAATAAGCAGCTTTCATAGCTGCTCCAAGAAGCCGAATATTTTACCTCGGTATTAAAAATAAAAACAAATAAAAAAGCTTTAAGGCTAAGAAGCAAATGGTAGCAGAAAGGTGAAACCCCAACCCGCTGTTGTCCGTGTTATCCAGACATGACTGGACCAGACGGGAAGAGGGCGAGGACAGCGTACACTCGGTACCAGACCCTGGAGTTGGAAAAGGAATTCCACTTCAATAGATATCTCACCCGCAGGAGGAGAATAGAGATCGCTCACGCTCTCTGCCTCTCCGAGCGCCAGATCAAAATCTGGTTCCAGAACAGGAGGATGAAATGGAAGAAGGATAATAAACTGAAAAGCATGAGCTTGGCCTCGGCGGGCAGCGCCTTTCAGCCGTAAATTCTAGAGGAGGAATATCGAGGGATGAAGAGGAGACGAGCAAGAAATACGGAAATAAATAAATAACGCGCCGCAGATCTTAGTTTCGGGGAACTGTACAGTGAGGCACCTTCTGTTCGGCATGTTGTTGATATTCTAAACCAACGTGTATGGTACCGTTATCCCAGGACTGAGTTCATGTCGTGCTTCGTTTTGGTTTTTCTTTTATTTTTTTTTAATTAAATTTTATTTCCAGATGCTCCTCATGCTCTTGTTGTTCTTCTAAATGTGTGTGTCCGTGCTCTCTTGATGCTTTCTGGAAAGCTAGCATGTGTAATGTGAGCCCTTTAAATGTTATAACTTATTTATAAATGGAGAACAGATACGATTGTTAATTTGTTGTATTTTTTACCCCTTTCCTGAGTTTACTGCTTTTGGGTGAGTTCTTCTCTGCCTAAGCTAAAATCGGGGGTTCCTGCACTACAGTGGCAGAAAAAAGAAAAATCTAAAAAAACCAAACAAAAATGTAAAAAAAAAAAATTAAAAAAAGAGAAAGAGAGAAAAAAGCTCTTGTATCTTTCTGTCTTAAAATTGTCCAGTCTGTGTTTTAGTTTAAACTTCAGGCCAGGATTTCTAGTCCCAGGCTAATTCTGAGACATACTCTTAGACGTGGGTAAACTTCACTATTCAAAAAAATATATAAAATCGGACCAACAATAGAGTGTTCTAATATTTGTAAATACTAGAAATATTTCTGATGTGACTAATAGACGGTTTGTAGTGGGCAGAGTGAATGCAATGTTATGTGTAAAAATGGCATCTGTCATGTCTAGCTGCCTGTTAGTACTTTGCCAATAAGCTTTTTGTATTTGTTTGTAGCTTTACTTGAAGTCAAATAAACGTTTCTCCTATTCACAAAGGCTCCCAGCCGCACTTTGTGCCCAGGCTCAGAGATTCGCAGCTCACCCAGAGCTGGAGCGGTGCCTGCATGGAGCTGAGCCCGCCCTGGGCTCCAGAACCGCTGCAGCCGCTCTGGGCAGCTCCCAAAACACCAAATATTCACATTAAATCCCCTGCTGGCACCACAACCCTCCTTACTGTCCCGAACGCTGTCTCCCCCCAAACAACAGAGACATGCCCCCCCCGCCACCATATCAGACAAACTGGTTTCAAGTAGTTCAAGTTGCAATAATGCGGTATAAAAGCTTCCCCGGCAGATTTCCGTGCATTTTAGAACTGTCAGCTACAGACACACACAACGCACACCTTAAAAGCAAGAGGTATTTATGTGCACATCTATGTACACGTCAAACCGTGTTCTGTAGGATTACAGATCCGTGTGTTTGTATCGATACATTTATTATCTATAGATAACCATGTATACATTACATATCACACAACTCTGCGCTAAGCTGTGCTCTCCCCATTCCCCTCGTCCTCGGTTTATTGTGGCTCCTGCTTTTACCTCCTCGTCTCTGCTTCAACATGTAAATAACAACTCGCAGCTCTGTAACTACTGACACTTACTACAACGAGGCGTTTTGGCTGCAGATAATTTACCATCTCAAAGATGGCAAATGTTGCCATTTCGCTGCCCAGGGAATCCACCCAGGCACTAGAAACTCCGCTTTAAAGTCGCTCTATTCGGCAAAACGCCGCTGCCATCTCTACAGCACAGCTTAGGCTTTCTGTTCGTAGCAAGTAAAGTTGGAGCTTAAAACTTACCAAACTTAATCTCCCACTGTTTAGGTACTTCTTAAGTGATTTTGAGAGGGATGTGAAGTGGACTGTCAGATCCCAAACCATTTGCTCGCCTTCCCTTGATTTTTTTTTTTTTTTACCAATAGCAAACTATACCAAAAGTGGGTATGACATTTAGATGTCAAATGGATAGGGTTTTATCTAGAAGTTAGATCGTAAAAATCGCCCAGAGCTCAGACAGATACCCCTCACTGGCTCTCAAAAGTCACGTGAGGTCCATAAAGTTAGTTTTATGGTTTTGGGGAGTTGACAATGTACAATATATTTCACATTCTCTAGAATGTTAAGTGACACTTTAACTGCTTGGTTTGGCTTGTAAGGGGCAGCAATGGGTGAGCACTTTTCCAGATGAGATAAACGTTGCAATTGCAGGGAACATGTTTTGCGGGTCCAGTTTTCAGTCCCGAGAGCCAATAGACTGGAGTCCTGAAAGTAAGTTTTTCTGAAATATTATCTGTTCAAACTATTTTAAACGGGTTGATATGGCTGAAGGCTGAGCGGGGAGGAAAAAGGGTCTGTCTCTCTTTCAGAGCTTTATTTCTCACTTTTAGAAGGTCCTAATCCTTGTCCTCCCGAGAGCTGCAATTGCATTACATTTCCATCACAGCTCCGGGGCCCACAAGGAAACTTTGTGGGAGCGGGAGAGATAGAAAATCTGTAAAGATTCATTATCATCGCAAGGCAAACTCCATCCTGTCTTTGCCGGGGGACATGCACTTCAGACAAAGTTTGGGTTTGTCCCTCGCCCTGTGAAAGGCTCTCGCTGCTGGCTGGAGGTGATTCGGTGTGGTTTATACTGCTCACAGAGAGCCACAAATCTGGCCCATGCCTTTGCATTTCAAGTAGCTATATTAGCTATATTCTGTCTGTGCTCTTCAGGTTGTCAACACCTTTTAATTCTAATTATTTTCACCCGCTTGCCAAATAAATGTGTGCACTTTTTTTTTCCTTTCGGCCTTTGTAGACACAGGTTTGCTTGGTTTGGTTTTCTCCCCCCAGGGCTTTCCCCCCCCCCGCCCCGCTTCCTGTTGTGTTTCGGGTTTTTTTTGTTGTTGTGGGGTTTTTTGTTTTTTGGGGTTTTTGTTGTGTTTGGGTTTTTTTTTCCCCCAATAATACGAACGACTGTCCTCATATTTCCGTAGTTCGTTTCTACCATATGGAGACACTGACTGACCGCTGTTATGTCTCCAGCTTGCCTTGAAGTGCTACAGAAAAATAAGCAGAGAGGCTGCAGTTTGCACACGGACCCTCCAGACCTTATGGAACCCACCCATATCTCACTGATTCCCTGTGAGGGTGACTCGGTTCTGCATAAGGCAGGCAGCGGCCCTTCTCCTTCGAGCAAATAAACAAGCGAGAGGGGCAGGGCAGGGGGGGCTGGCAGGGCAGGGGCGCCGGGGGGCGGCGAGGGCTGCGGCCCCGCTCCGGGCAGGTGGCCCCGGCCGGAGGCTCTGGCTCCGCGGCCGCACAGATAGAGCAGAACAGAGCAAAACAGAGCAAAATAGAGCAAAATAGAGTAGATACAGCACAACAAAGCAACCAAAAAAACCTGGAGAAATTGCTTTTTTTGAAAGCCAAAGTCACCCCATCTGCAGCAGAGTTGAGGGGATGCTTCATCCACACTCTATCCACACATCTATTCCTCCTCTCTCCTTAAAAAATTTAAACCCAGAAAGAGTTCAAAGCAGAGGTACCGGGGGGGATGGGGGCTTCTAGAATTTAGAGCAGTCACAAGCTTCTCTTTTTTTTCCCCTCCTTTTTACGGTAAGTCAACATTTGGTGGACACATGTCCGTCTCTTTTACACAAAGCAGAATGTCCCCCTTTAGCACACTTTGGAGATTGCTTTTCCTTCCTTGGGCTGTTTTTCCTGTCCTGCTCCATGTGTCTCCTAATATCTTTGCTATCATCATGTGAACTTCTGGCTTGTCCCTGGGCAGTCAGGGGGTGGCCAGTGCAACCCTGGAAAACCTCTGCTCTCCAAACCTGGGAACACAGAGGCAAAAGCTGGCAGTTCAGGAAGGGAAGCAAGGTGCAGGGAGCTTTTCCTGCCCAGCAGGCTGGGTTTATGCTGAACAGCCTCTCCCTAATCACTGTGCCTGCTTTTCAGTAGATAATAAAGATATTTGATGGGATACTGAAGGGCTTCCATAGAGTGGTCTTTAGAGGTGGATTTAGCTGCACAGGCTGCAGGCAGTGGGTTAAAGGGAGTGTGGGACTGGGCTTGGACCAAGGGCTGGCCTAACGCTTTACCCTTCTCATCTGTACTGCCCACTAGAAAGGATTCTGACTGATTCAAATGCTAGCGAGCAATTTAGGGAACAAAAGTGATATCTCTTCACTTTAAAGTATGTTGGAAAACATGACCATATGTCCAATGCATGCATGTACCCACAAACACCGTGTTTCCAAAGGATATGAATCCATCCGTGTGTCCATAGATCTACCCACCCTTCCACCTCTCCCCCATCCATCACCTGGGTCACTGCCCTATCCCCACTCAGAGATATTCAGTTTTTATATAGTCCCAGGGAAACTTTCCTTCCAAATTCGCTCTGATCACAGGAGGCACAAGGAGCTTTTTTCTGAAGTAACACCATTTCTAAATGATGGGTGTACGCAACATGTTATTTCAAGGGGAAAAGGAGCAGACCAAGCCAGCCAGACCAAGGGGAATTTGCAGTTTAGCTACAGGACATTGCAGTGAGGAGACGCCTGCAAAGGTGACACCAGGTGACAACGCTGTGCCACCCCCTTGATTTTGACATCCTCAGCATAGAGGTGGCAACGGGCCTGTGTCACAGAAAAGGAGCAGGGACTGGATTTTACTGCAGGCATAATAATATCATCCTCCTTCCTGCCTATGGCTCACAAGAAACCCTGTCCTCTGGCCATGAGATCTGCTTTTTACCTGCAATGTGTAACATGGGGGTTTTTTAGATTATTTTTTAATATATATTTTTACAAGCTGGATTCCCCCCCACCCCCATGGTGTGAGCCTCCAGCTTCCTGTGAGGCACAGGGAGGTGTCATTGTCTGCTGGTTCCAGCCTGGAAGGGTCACAGGCTTAGCACAGGCTTCCCCCCCACCCCATCCTTTAAAGAAAGAAAAAAATCTCCCTGTTGTTGGTGAAAAGGAAGTATAAGGAGAGTAAACAGGAAAAAGGAGCTCTGACCGTGCAGGTAGGCGGGGATTTTCCTTTGCGCTTTTCATCATTTCTCTCACTTTAATGGCATACATCAGACATGGGACAATTAGTTCTTCTGGAGCTGTAGAAGACAGAATAAATACAAAGTGTTTTAATATCGGGTCTAAGAATATGGAGGATGTCTAGCACATGATTACTGCCTAGAAAGGAAAAAAATACATATATATATATTTTTTTAAAACCTGCTGTTGTGCAGACCTTTATGCCATGACTCTGGGTACCGATGGGGAAACCTTTGCTTCAGGGACTCCCCAAAACTGCGTCCAGTGGTGGCCCGAGCAGATTGGGGCTGTTTGCCCCCCAGTGCAGGGTCTCCCCCAGCCTGGAGGAGCCTTCCGTGAGCTCACCTGGCTCAGCCCCTCACTCACGGAGATCAGCTGCAACCAGAGACACTTTTGCCTTTTTTTCTTTATTTTCTTTATTTTCTTTCTTTCTTTCTTTCTTTCTTTCTTTCTTTCTTTCTTTCTTTCTTTCTTTCTTTCTTTCTTTCTTTCTTTCTTTCTTTCTTTCTTTCTTTCTTTCTTTCTTTCTTTCTTTCTTTCTTTCTTTCTTTCTTTCTTTCTTTCTTTCTTTCTTTCTTTCTTTCTTTCTTTCTTTCTTTCTTTCTTTCTTTCTTTCTTTCTTTCTTTCTTTCTTTCTTTCTTTCCCCCCACCAACTTGTCATATCTCTTTAGATTCTCCCCATCCCTCAAGGTTTCTTGTTTGGTTTAGTGAGCAGTATATAAACGTCGCTGGTACTTTGGGGGAAAAAAGAAAAAAAAAAAAGAAAAAGAACCCCCAAAGCAGTGATTTCTCACTCAGGAGCCAGCCCAGGCTCCACAGGCTGGACCAGCCGATTTCAGCATCTGTATTAATTAATTAATTCCAGTCCCCCCCATCTGCCTTTTGGGCCATCTCCTCATTGCCAGCCTGCTGCTGAGGGGCGAAAATGGTGCCATTTCACCGGTAAAATACCCACGCGGTTCCCAGGTTCATTCAGCAAGACACGGGAGGGACAACGCGTTTGTGCGGCGAGGATCGGGGCGCGCTGCGACGCCGAAGGCAGCTCCAAGCTGTCAGGCCATCTCGAACGTCACGGCTTGCTTTATTTTAATTTATTTTTTAGGATTTTCGTTTGTGTGTGCACTCCAGACCGTCTTTGATCACTGGGTATGGTGTAACACAAAATTAAATTTCCTTCCACCCAGGTTTTTAAAACTCAACCAAGAAAGCAAGCAGACCAAAGTAATACCAAAACCAAAACAAAGAAACTCCACCAAAACCAAACTTCGCCAAGGTAACCTAGTTACAGATGTGTATGATATCTTACTTTATTCAACAAAAAGCGATTAAAATCTGTTAAAGGATTTAATTAAGAGAATTAAATGAAAAGGAAGGGGCACAAATGAGTTGGAAAAAAGCGAAGCTATTCTAAACGATTAAATCGCCATTTTAACAGTATAATGGGGTTTGCATACTGAAAAGAGAAATCAGAGCTCATATCTCATCAATAATTCATAGGCAAGGGGGATCATTCCGAGGTCAGCAGACTTGTACAGCCCGGCTCCTCTCCTGCATCGCATCCCAGCCCGACACGGAGCCGGGGCTGCCCGGGCACCTTTGTAACGCAAACACAAGCTCCAGGATTTGGGCTTTTTATTTCTTTTTAAATTTACCAAGTCCCACTGCCCGGGTGGGACCGGCAATAAGAGAGGGGGAGGGCTGGAGGACTGGATGTGGCTCATGTTGCTGCTGCAGTACAGACACACACCAACAATGTGGTGATTATGCTTTTGAGAAGCCAAAGGAATCTCCCCCCCCCCTTTTTTTTTTTTTTTTTTTCCTCTTGGCCACAAAAATGAAGGTTGGGAGGTTTTGGGTCCTTATCTGCCTTGGCGGGGATGGGCTGGCGACAGGGACTAGAAATCGCACTGCTCGGGCTGTAATTCTCGTATGTCAGTCTATTTAAAGGAAGAATCCGATTCTTCACCTATTTATTCGCGATAGTCCTGTAAATGACTGCAGGCTCCACACACACACCGTGACCTCCCCCGAAGGGAAGGGTTTGGAAGGAAACCAGCCTCTTCCCTCCAGCTCCTAAGCCCCTTTCCCTCCCCCACAGCTGAATTTCAGGCTGAGAAATTGATCTTTCTTTCCCCCAGCCCCAACCCCAACCCTTTCCTTTTTTCTTTTTCTTTTTATTTTTTTTCTTCCTATTTTTTATTACACGTCCGAACTGAAGGGACGGAGCTGACGAGATTATTTAAAATCCTCTTGATAAAGGTCTCTCCTCAATTAGGGAACCCGAAAAGGACTTTTAATGAGGTTTAGCTCCTCCTCTGGGGATCTCTTTCCAGCCCTAGAACGGATTTCAGAATGAAATTTTCTTTCAGAACGTGGCTATTTCTATGTCTGAACTGATTTTTCCCATTCTTTCCTCTCCTAAGGTTAAACAAATGATATTTGGAAGGAGGTTGATAACTTAACTCGAGAGGTGTCCACCCTGCGTAGTTTTTCCGTGTACTGTTTCCCTAAATAGCTTTAAAAAGAAACTATTTTGACAGCGGGCGTTGAAAGAATCCGACTAGTACGAGGTTTTTTTCCACTTTGATTTATCTCTTTTTAACATGTGTATGTGTGTGTGTGTATATATACACATATATATATATATACCCTTCAAGTCAAAACAAATTACAGCACTGGGATTTTGTGTAAAGGACATTCGCTCGGTGACAAATCCGGACTCTGTTTATATAGGGAGAGTCTGCAAAATGGGGAGGGGGAGAGCGGAATTTGGGCTGAATTGGGGCTGGAGCGGAGGGAGCCCCGGGCAGGGGACGCGGCGCAGGCGCCGGGGCTGTAACGTCCCCGAGCAGCCAGCAGAGCCCGCCTGAGACCAAGTTCACGGGCAGCGGGGCCGGGCCGGGCCGGGCCGGGCTGGAGCGGGACCGGCCGCCCCCGGAACCCCCGGGCTCGGATCCCCCCAGGGCCTCCCCGGGCTCCGGCTGCCGCGCTGCTCGTTCCGAGCTCCGGTGCTGTGGGGAGGATCATAGTAACATCGAATCATAGGAACATCTCCCTCTTTATCCCCAAAAAAGGAGAAAAAAAGAGAAAAAAACAAAAAACCCACAAAAACCAAACAAGCTAATTACCGCAGTCAACAACCCATCTAGGTGAAATCCCAAATAAAATATGGCTGTGGTTCAAGGCTTCTCTCTCTCTTTTTTTTTTTTCTCTTATACTTTCAATTATAAAAGTATGGGGAAGGAAAAGCGAAAAAAAAAAAATACTGGTCTACGACAGCACTGGATGAGCTGGGTATAAACATCTAATGTTTGCAAAGCTCTGATTTTTTTGTTCTTCCCTGGGAAAAAAATCACTACGAAGTATCCAGCTTTTCTTTTTCTTTTTCTTTTTAAAGTGAAATAAATAAAATAGGGAAATCAGCGCCGCATGAATTTCTAGAGATGTAGACAGTAACTCTGGTCTTGGGGGGCTTGTTAATACAGCATTATAGCTCGAGGGGTCAAAAAGTTGAGGGTCAAAAGTTTAGGCTGTGCGTGACTCAGTCCTGTGTATAACCCTGATAGACTGATGTCAGGGTGGAGAAAAGGGGAGAGGGAGAAAGGGGGGGCGAGGTGGGAGGAAGAGGCTCCCCTCCCGGCAGCCATGGGAGAGACCAGACGAGGTGGGACCGACCTGGGGGGGGACGGGGCTGGGGGTCGGTACCAAAGAACTTGGATTGATTCGGGGCTCCCGCGAGGAAGCGCCGAGTAACTGCGTGGTGTTTGTCTAAGATAACCCCTGAAACGCTGTTCGGAGTCGAATTAGCAGAATATAGGGGGAAATGCATTTATTAAATCCAATTACGTGGAGGTCCCTCTAGGATATTAACGCGAGCAGTTAAAAAATAATTTTCATTCCTGTGTCAATTCTGTTTGGATAGGGTTTAAATTATACCAAAAAAAAAAAAAAAAAAAAAGGTCTGACACAGTTGGCGAAAATGTGTTGTAACATCTTTCCTTGGAAAGTCCCCAGCCCTTGGAGAGGTTCCTGTCTCCTACTCGCTATGAGGGCAAATATCCATCCAAAAACATAGAAGAATTACACGAAATAACGTCCGTTATTTAATCTTTGCATTTCTACTTCAGTCCTAGGAAACCTAGAATAATGGTATATGTGCAAAATCAGTGGACGGGTGGCTTTACAAAATTCAATGTATGTATTTAAAGGCTCTTTTAAGCGCCCATTTCGTGGCTCGGTCCAGTTGAAGTTATTTTTGTTTTGCAGCACGCTTTTCGTCAGAATTTGAATGAAATGTTTTATATTTCTTGCTTGAAATGTGACTCCACTCTGGTCATTGCAACAGTTTAATGAACTGATGTAATAAATATTTCCCTTGGCATTTCAAAGTTATTTCTGCACTGCCAGACTTTGAACCCTCCAAACTCTAAATATTGTTTGCACTGGGACCGGGGAAGATCTTTCAAATAGCTTCTTAAGCAAACAGTCGTAGCAAGGCAAACTTTTCTGGGGAAAAAAAAAAAAAGGAAAAAAAGACCTGCAAATTTGCCTTTCCTCCCCCCCCTCCTCGGCTTTTAGATATTTTGAGTGACTAAATACTTATAACAAGGGTAATTTTTCTTGGAAGAGAAAGACAGAATATTAGAGCCCTGGGAAAGGCATTCTGGAAAATCCATTTGCTTTCCCGATGCGGATATATTCATGAAGTAGGTGAAATTCAAGAGAACGTAAAGCGTTTTGTTTCGCGTGATAAGGCTCGGATTTAATTAATTGCCATGAATTTGCTTGGTATTTATAAAATATCACTATATAAGGGCTACCGTTTAGTTGTAACTTGGGTGATCCATCTCTTCGCCCTTGTAATTACTATACTTATCTCCCTAGAACAGTCATTTCTACTCCAGGTTTATAGAACAGGTAATGGATAATAAAGGCCATTTGTTTTCGGGATATTAAAACAAGAAGGTATAATTTCACGACAATAAAAAAATATAGAAAAAAACACCTCCCAACTTTCCTTATAATATTCACTCCTACATCATAACGTTTAACTTTCAATTTAGGGACGCGAGGCTGCGTGTTCGTGTGAAGTGGGTTCATTTGGAGGGATGAGGGAGGGAGGGAGGAAATTAAAGGTATCATTTCCAAGGATATTTCTAATTTATCTCCCTCGCTCGGGGCGGACTCGGCTTGGCCCGGGCTCAGCGTCCCGAAGTACCAGCCAAGCGCTGCGAGCGCCGTTCAGAGTGGGGTTTTTTGTTTGTTTTTGTTTTTTTCCCTACCGGACAATCAATTGAATGAGCTCTTTAATCCCGTTTTTCTTCCCCAAATGGGGTCTTTATCGGAGCTGGGGGTGGCAAGGTGGGTCCCGCAGGGATGCTGCCCGGCCAGCGCTCCCTGCTCGCTGCATCACCGGCTTGAGGTGAAAAGCTGATTTTTTTTTTTCATGAGAAATGGAAAGGACACACAAGGCTGGCCGGGAAACCAGTCGAGGCTTAAATCTCCCTTTCCCTGTTGCAAAACAGGTGTGGGCTGGTTTCCACCCTCGGTACATTTATACAGCTCAGACGCAACCGAGGGGCTGGTTGCTCCTTATTAAAAGTCCTGCCCTAGAGAAGCACCTCAGGCTTCCAGCGCTCTCCGTTTGCTGAGGGGGGGCGGAATTCCCAGTTTAATACACAAACCCGAAAGGTTTGCTCTTCCGAAAGGGAAAAAAATAAAATCAAACCCCCATCCTCGTTGCTGCCAGACTCGAGAGCGAGATCTCTGGAGGAGGTTGGGGAATATACCCGGGGGGAGTGAGAAATAAAAAGCAAGCACGGAGTGGGGCTGGGGGGGCGCGGAGCGGCGCGGGGTGAAGCGCGGAGCGGGGCTGGGGAGGCGCGGAGCGGGGCTGGGGGGGCGCGGAGCGGGGCTGGGGAGGCGCGGAGCGGGGCTGGGGGGGCGCGGAGCGGGGCTGGGGGGCGCGCAGCGGCGCGGGGTGAAGCGCGGGTCAGCGCGGCTCTCGGCGGCCGCCGCGCTGCGGACACGCCTCGCTGTTTAACAAAGACTGACAAACTATGAGATTAATACCAAAACTTGCGGGTTTCCCACCCCAAAATGCTCAGAGGGCCTCCTGGCGCTGCCAGGAGCAGTTCCGCTCGCCTGTAAGGACAATAGTGGTTTATACTGGGGCAGAGGGGGAGGGGGCACCACCAAACCCCACCAAAAAAAAAAAAAAAAAAAGAGGAGAAGAAGAAGAAGAAAGAGGGAAATTAGTGTTCTTATCGAGAAATAATCTCATTGAAAAAGCAACACGGGGGAGAGAGAGAGCAGAAGAGCCCAGGCGGGACTGGGGAGGCGGTGGCGGGCCGGGGGGGGATGTTTAGCAGGTTTCTATAGGATTCCGCCTGCAAAACCTTACCAAGTTTTGAGGGAGCGCCCTGAACCCTCGGGGATTGCTCCGGGGAAGGGACCCGCGTTTTGCCAAGGTAGGTACGGCTGGCGGGATTACACCTGGGCGGGGGGGGGGCAACCTTCGCTTTGGGCCCCGTCATTTGGGGCGACCAAAGCGGCGCTGAGCACCAGGAGCGGCTCAACAGCCCCCGCTGCGCTGGCAGGTGCCTTTCGGGGATTTGGGGGCGGGTTGGGGGCTCCCCCGCCCCCCCCGGCTGGGGAGAAGAAGAGGCTGAGGGGTGCGGGGACCCCCCCTTCCTCCCCATTGAGGTCGCTTTGAAATGGAAAAGAACCCGAGTGAAATTTGCGGTGAGAAACTTCCGCTGCGTGAGGCGGTTTCCCAGCGCAGGGGAGAAAGGTGTGCGGGGGGGGGCAGCCAGGGGCTGCCTTTAATTTGGGCTCAGGGAGATTTCTTGGAGGTGTGTGGGGGGAAGAATTCTGGTAAACGCTAGGGGTGCTGGTTTGCTGGCTCCAAACCCCGTGTGCCTTTGGGTAGGAAAATTAAAACCGATTTTTTTTTTTTAAGGACGTGGGAGGGGGTTAAAAATACAGAATAGGCCTAGTTATTCCTATCCAGGCTCCTCTCCTCAGTTAGGAGATGGCTACGGTAGCGGCTGCGAGGAAATACAATAAAATAAATCAGAGATGGGGTTGGAAAGGAGGAATATAATTTGAGAGAGAGAAAAAAAAGGGGGGGGCTCTAATGAGGTTGGTTCTGTAGAATTATTTTATGGCATTTACCTACACGTTGTACAAGCAGATTTGACTTGACGTGCTACTTTCATGGCAGATTTTAGAGGGGAAGGTCAATTGTAGAGCTGCTGTTTGCTGCCCAAGTGCGGGCGCTGCGGGGGGAGCCGCTGCCACGGCCGGAAAGCGGCGGCGTTGGCCCCGCTGTTCTGAAACCTGGAGCTCGTTCGGGCGTGTCAAATGCTTTGGAGCGTTTGAGTTTATTTATTAAAATATAGGTCTGTTTTTCTGCTTACCTGGGAATCATACGTTTTGTCAGGAAAACAGACTATTCACCTAAAAGTACCTGAAAAGTCTCGGGGCATCGTGTGTCCGGGAAAACTACGGGGCACGAATTCTTGGTCGTAACTAATTTTGGTAGAAAAGAAATGCAGGAGTTCGTGAAGTATATTTAAGATATTTTTCAGGAATTTTAATGTAGGGGAAACGCAGTTTTTCTCTGGTCGCTTGTCTGTTGTGGCATTTAAATGCAATTAATTCGGGAAACACTTGACCAAAAATGTTCTGCCCTTTGAAACACAAAAAAAAAGGAGGGGGGCGAAGAGGATAAGAAGATGCTATACTTTTAATCTCTTGGGCAACTGTAATTTTAAACGAAATCTCAACATGATGCTACCCTCATTAGTTCCGAATGAAGGTTCATTACCTAGACAGTATGAATATTTTATTGCTTTATATCCCTTTTTCGGAAATGAAACGCCTTTGATCTTTTTCTCGGGTTGTAAAAAGAATTGCCTGTCATTAAAAAAAAAAACCTGTCGTCCCATCTGCCTTTACATTCTGTATTTCTTTTCATCTGTTTCTTCCTTTTTTTTTCTCTCTCTCTTTTTTTTTTTATCGCGCACACGCACGTATAAACTGAAACCTTGGTTTGTATCAGCTCAAACCTTGGTTGACCTCCAAGAACGAAAAATGGATGAAATCTTGGCTCTGCGTATCAGAGAATAATTAGGAGGGTTTCGGGATGGAGGAGGACGAAACGATGGCATTTTGCTTTTAAACGGCAATTATTTGGATTCGAGTCTCGTTGTGCGTCTGTATTTACATATTCAGCTCAGAACGCGATATTTTTTTAGCACAGTGGTAAACTGATGTATAAGGTACGGAGGAGAAGGGAGAAAAATTATAATTTTTCCAACCTCGTATCAGATATTCGGATACTGAATTAGTGCTTTAATTGTCTCTCCTCTGAAGAGTTAATATTTTAACCATCTTTAGATGAATTCTTGATCTCTTGAGTCACAAAACTTTGCCCCCCTGCCCCAGAAGATAATTATGGCAATAGGCGAAGATCTGTGACCAAGGAGGATGCATCTGTCTTCTATATGTACCCTGTAGATCCGAATTTGTGTAAAGGAAGTTGGGTCACAAATTCGTATCTAGGGGAATATGTAGTTGACACAAACACTACAGGTCACAATCCCAGAAGGCATTAAAAAAAAAAAAAAAAAAGCCATCCACACCCCCAGAACCCTAAATAAAATGGTGAAAACAAGGTCTTAACAAGAAAACCGTTTTATAGCTGAAAATAAATACTTTGGATTTGACCTTAGCTCAACTCCAGTGCTCCTGCGATAAACTTTATCATCTTTTCGAGATAAAATCTGAGCTGCGAAGCTGGGGGAGGTCAGGGGCGATATTACTGCGATTTGAGAGCCAGGATCCCGCTATTGCTTTAGTTTGTGTAATCTCAACACTGACACCGAAAAAAAAAAGGAAATATTGCTTTCTTTCCTGCCGCTTGTGAGGAGCTCATTGCGTGTTTCAGATTTAAACGCGAATTTGAGGAATTAGGGGTGGCTTTTGAAAGGCTGCTGGTTCGCTCTGGCTTTTAAAGCGTCTTTATTACAAGAAGGGCAAGGCGAAGATGCATTAGGACTCGGGCTAATTCGCTTTTGTAATTGTTCATCAAGTCCCTGATTTCTTGCTCGGAGGACGGGCTCCCTTTTTTTCCATCGGTGCGTGGGAAACAGTCGATCTTAGAACACAGCTAAATGTGATTTAGGAGAGCGGGTACCCCGAATTAGCTGATGAATTTCTTATCGATCCCAAACAAGCCCTATTCATCTCTGCCAGGCTCGGGGCGCAATGTCCCTTCCCGTATCACCTTAGCGCGGAATGAGATGCAGCCGCCACCCGGAGGGACCGCTATGGATCATGTGCTGAAAAACCCCTGAAAAATCATTTTTACACTCGATTTTTTTTTTTCCTTTGAAGCGGGGGGGAGACGATATTTTTATTTTTTCCCGCCCTCCTTCCCCCGGTTCCCTCCCGCCCCGAGCCAGGACACACCCCCGAGGGGTGTGGGCCGGGGGGGCCGGTTCTCGCCCGCGGGCGCTGCGGAGCCCGGGGCCGGTGGGGCCGGCGGGGCCGGGGCGGCCGGAGGGGCCGGGGCGGCCGGAGGGGCCGGAGGGGAGCGGGCGCCCCCGGCCGCCTCCCCGGGGATGCTCGGGGCCCCGGGAGAGCCCGGGCTGGGCAGATTTCCTTATCCGGGGCTCGCAGGGCACCTCGCCATTGGCCCGCGCTGTCACATGGACTCCAACTTTGTTCACTTGACAGTAAGTAGGAGGGTTTCACGAAACAGGAAAACGAGTAAAGGGGGGGGACAGGAATAAATTTTAGGAGAGAGATACATATATTTTTTTTTTCGTGTGTGCAATTCTAAGAAATTAATGGCCATGAGCTCGTTTTTGATCAACTCCAACTATGTGGACCCCAAGTTCCCACCCTGTGAAGAATATTCCCACAGCGATTACCTTCCCAATCACTCGCCGGAATATTACAGCAGCCAGAGGCGAGAGAGCACTTTCCAGCATGAAGCGATGTACCCGCCGCGGTCAGCCTGCAAGGAGCAGCTCTACGCGTCCTGCCCGAGCTCCGGCCACCCAGCAGCGGTGTTGTCCCCCCGGGGTCATGTCCATCCTCCGGCCGGACTGCACAGCCGCCTCTCGGAGCCGCAGCCGCCCTGCGAGCCGGGCACCCCCAGCCCGCCACCCTCCTGTAGCCAAAACTCTCTGAACCAAAGCCCTGCCAGGTCCTCTTGCAAAGAGCCGGTAGTTTACCCCTGGATGAAAAAAGTCCATGTAAGCACGGGTAAGTGAACTAAAGTGGCTTCGCTTTATACTAAGTAGCACCTCAAAGTCTTGTAGAAATCTTATTGCACCGGTTGTAAAATAACCATTCGTGGAGATTTACGATCGCCTGTTTGCAGAGCGGTATAATTACATCCTCCATAAATTTTTATTGCTCTGCTTGGCCATGTGCCTTTGAAGTCTCTGTTACCATCCTCCTTCAATTTCTTGCAGGCTACTTTTTTATGGCTGTTGAATCTTCATAAGTTAAGTTTTATGTTTTTGTAATTTGTATTTAAGTGGTGGGTTGAGTAAACTTTTACTATTTTCCCTCCCCCATCCTTTTTTTTTTTTTTTTTGTGCGTGTGTGATATTTAATAAAAAGGAGTGTTTGCGTTTGCCTGTTTGCATGTGTGTAGGGGGAACTTTAAAGATTTGGAGATAATAGAGTTATGCTCGGGCAGAGGTGTGTGTATAAATGGATATATACACACGTAGAGGGCATGGAAAATGTGTCTAGGGGACCTTATAAAAACGTTTAGACAGGAATACACGTCAAGCAATGAGGATGGAGGTGGAGATTTGGAGATGTATTTTTAGAAGGTTTGCGGTGTGGCTTTTTGAGTATATCCCTCCACCAAAAGAATGTGTGATGCTTTTTGTTGGGGAAAGGACCCATTAAAGGAACAGCTCAGTAATTCTTCTGCTCTTTTTTTTTTTTTGTTCCTCTTTTTTTTTTTTTTCTCCCATTTTCTTTTTCCTCCTTTGTGTTTGTTCAGTAAACCCCAATTACTCCGGAGGGGAACCGAAACGCTCCCGCACAGCCTACACCAGGCAGCAAGTCCTGGAGCTGGAGAAGGAGTTTCACTATAACCGCTATCTCACCCGGAGGCGCAGGGTAGAGATCGCCCACTCCCTCTGCCTCTCCGAGCGCCAGATCAAAATCTGGTTCCAGAACAGGAGGATGAAATGGAAAAAAGATCACAAGTTACCAAATACCAAGATAAGGTCTAATTCTTCCAGCTCCTCGGCCAGCCTGCAGATCCCACAAGGAGGATCCCAAACCCGATCCCATGGACCAGCCAGCAGCCTATAACTGTTCCTTGGGTGGATGGATGGATGGATGGACGGATGGATGGAGTGTGCGTGGTTGTGGGTGTGAGTTTGTGTGTGTGTAGGGAACACATGATATTTTTTTGTTGTTGTCAACGCTCCAAGAAGCGAGGGAAGGAGGCCTGCTCTTTATTTATAGGGGGAACAGAGGGAGACTCAGCTGCAACAAAGCCGAGCTGCGCCGTTGCGCCTCTTCCATTAGAAGAAGGCTGCAGATAGTCGTGTTCAGATTTGGCTAAGATGGATCCTTGTTTCATCTTTAATCACGCCAAGCTCTGCCCCATTTGTCATGTTTACTCTCCCGTACAAAGGATGGACCTTATGTCTGCTATTACCTCGACAACCAGCGCTCACTTTAATAAATGAGGCTCAGTTTCTTGAAGACGAACTGGATTTTCACCCCCACCTTTCTTTTTTTTATTTCCCCCCCTCTCCTCTTTTTCTTTTCTTGCCTACAAGCCACAAACGGAAAGTTTATGCCCCGCCATCCCAAAGACGCGGCGGTTCTAGTACAGCCCTACGATGGAGAAAAAACCAAACCAAACCAAACAACAAAGAAAAAAGCAACCAACACAACAAAAATCCCCCGAGCACGGAGCGTGGGGAGCGGGGGCTCTCGGGCACTGAGCTGGTCGTGCTGGGGGGAGAGTGGAGACAACCCCTGGGGAAAAAAAAAAAATAGGTAAAGTGAGTGGTGGACAAAGAAAGCAAGAGGATGGAGAGTGATGCAGGAATCCCCCCGGCTTTTTTTTTTTTTTTCTTGGTTTTTTTTTGAGTCCAGCAGGTTTAATTGCCACTCTGGGAAAAGGGGTGGGAGGGAGAGGGGAACGAAGGGATTTAGATTAGAAACTGGGCGAGGAACACCTGGATGCACCGAGCCGGGGGGGGCGGGCCGGGAGGGTCGGGAAGCTCCTCTCCCGCTGCCCAGCCCAGGTTTGTACCCACAATGTGAATTGCGGGCGGGGGTGAGCCCGGGCTGAGGGGGGGTCGGTCAGGCCCCCCCGAGCCCTCCCGGCCCGGCCGCCCCCTCCCTTTGTCCTTCATGCTGCCCAGGATACCTGTAAATAGCGAGAAAAGGGACAAAACAAACAACAAAAAAGCGCAATTGGAAATAAATTTTTTCATTGTGAATCTGACCCTGTGTGGTTTCTTTTGGGAGGTGGGTGTTGTCTTTTTGTTCTGGTGAGGAAAAAAAAAATCTATTTGAAAGAAATTAATTAAGCAGCACGTTTCTTTTTTTTCCAGGGATTTCTGTTGTCAATGGCACAGCCTCAAGTCCCTAATGAAAACAAAAGATGTTTGACTATAGGGTATATCAGCCTTAAGTACTGCTAAGCCTTACATATTATGATTTATTTGTTCTAAGCATATATTAATATGCTCTTCCCAAACTGGTCTCAGACAAACCAGAGGTAGTCATTAGCGCCTTGCTTTGAGTAAGGAATGGATGGAACGTTGTATTTCTCTAGAGAGACTTCTCGATTAAAAAAAAAAAAAAGTCTCCTTCTCCAAGGTAGTTAATGCATTAATGAGTCTAATTTTTGCACAGATGTTTCTCGGTGTTTGCAGGTTTTCTGTGTATTTTTATATTACAAAGGAGCTGGCTCCTGCGATAGCTCATAGCCTGACAAGCAAATAGATAATCAAGAAGACAAATGGCTTCTTTTGTGAGCCGCAGCTCTTGTATTAATTTTCATTTTCTCTCTCATAGAAAGTATCGAAAATACTGTTCAGGACGAAATAGCATTCCAGTTCCAAGTTACAAATGTACATAAAAAAAGACTATTGTGCACAGGGGGTCCGCGGGGAGGAGGAAACCTCTGCACTCGCTGAAGAAAATAATCATTTTCTTATACTTGGGTCTTAAAAAAAAAAAGGCTTTTCCCTATTTGTTCAATGTCCACGGAATTCTCCGAGACTCCCCAGCAGGACCGAAATATCCCCCTACATTATTCAGAAACAAAGGCAAGGTTGGAAATATTTCAAGCCAGAGTGTGTTTCTGTGTTATCCTCGCAGTTGTAGTGAAGTCTCCGCAGCACCACCTTGCAAATAAAGTGTCCCCCAAGTCTCCCAGCCCCCGGCTCAGAGGGCCCTCAGATTTTTCTTTCCATTGACACTTTAATACTTTAAAATAATATTAATGTATCCCCACGGTACAGGTCTGCTACACAGTCTGATATAGAATAAATGGATTTATGGATGTATTTTGGGTTAACTATCGCGTTTTTAGGGGTAGCAACTGCAAACCTTTAAAGTTTGGGGGGTTTTGTTATTGTTTCCCAGGGAGGGTGGCAAGGGCTGTATTCTATTGTGATGCCAGAGCTTGGGGTGTTTTGTTGTTGCATTTTATTTTACTGTTCTCTCTTTGATCTGCTGGGGTTGTAAAGAGGGTGTTATTTTCAAGATAGTGCTTCTAAGAATGGCAGAAAAAAATCGTTCTTAAAAAAAAAAAAAAGAAAAAAGAAAAAAGAAAAGCATATGCTTCCAGGAATGTGTGGTCTATAGAAGCAAATCAAAGCTGGAAAGTATGAATAGAATAGAAGGGGGAGAAAAGAAGATTTCTATAGGACCTAAAAGTTCACAGCCATTATAAGCAGACAGAAGCCAAGAAAAATGCGAGAATTATACAGAAAATCATTAATCACTTCTTTTCTTTAAATACTTATCCTTTTCCCATTGTTATTCAACAGCAAATCTCCGCAGACCGTCTGTTGGGAAAAAAGCACCCGGAGTACTACGAGAATCTTCAGGGGAAATAATAATATTAATAATAAAATCTGGATCGTAAAGGTGAAAGCTTTATTTTTGGGGGAGAAAAAACAAAACCAAAAACCCCCCAAGTCACCCCCTCCCCCAGACCTCTCACTTTGGAAGAAACCACCCAAAGCATGAGGGCCATCCCTGGGCCGCTGGAAAAGGATGTGGGAGCGAACCAGGTAATCGAGCTGCTCTCTTGGCATGCACTCCGGCTCGGGTTAGTGCTCCTTCCACCAGAAAACTGGGGGAAAGCAAAAGAAAAAAGAAGCTTTTTTAAAAAAAAAAAAGGCAGAAAGAAAAACAAGACGTGAATTCTTGTGCGGGTTTTTCCTTCTGTTTTCTCGGTTTATTGTGAGCGAGGGGAGCGGGAAGAGAAAGTTTGCAGGCGGGTTTCTTGTGGCGAGAGGGGATTTTCGCTCCTGGATTTGGGGCTATGCGTGTCTGGGGCTCGGCGCTGGGGACTGGGAGCGGGACCTCGGGCAGGGCGAGAGTCCGAGTTTGGGGAGTCCCTGCTTTGGTTCTTTTCTTTCTTTCTTTTTCTTTTTCTTTCTCTTCTTTTTTTTTTTTTTTTTTTTCCCCCGAACAAGTTGTCCTTGTCCGTGTCACAGGCCAGTTTGGGAAGGGCTTGGCGGAGTCCCGAAGGGGACAGAGCGCCGGGGTACGTGTGTCCCAGGGTGCGGATGTCCCGGGGTGCGGGTGTCCCAGAACTGTGGGTGTCCTGGGAGAGCTGGCCGTGCGGGGTTCGCTGCCCCGTCCCGGGAGCGCTGCGGGGAAACGGTGGCGCAGGAACGGGGTGAAAACTGGGGAGACAAAACCCAGCGCTGGCAAGTCCGGCTCGGGGGATAGAGTTCACACAGAGGACACGTTTTCTAGGCGATTAGCGGTGTATTACAGCCGGGGAGTGACCTCCAAACCCCTTGACCTCTCCGAGGCTGGACATGGTGCTGGGCAACAGCAAAACCGTGCGGGGTCCCGCCGGCCCCGGCCCTGCCCGCGGCCTCGGGCCGTGCGAGCGGAGAACCAGCTCCGAGAGGAAAAGGTGGGGAGAAAAAGGGGTGCAGAAGGGATTTACAAGTGGGTTTATTTCTACTTTATTACGGTTTAATCGTTCTCCTTCCGAGCCCGGGCCCGGCAGTCGCTTTCCTCTCTGATTTCCCATGGAAAGCTCCCGGTATTTGCTTGTTTGTTTGCTTCTTTGTAAGAAAGGAGGGAAGGAGAGAGGCGCGGGGGTTCCGCAGGGCTTGGCCTCTACAGAGCGGACTGCCCGCTGTTTGCTTTACAAAAATAATTTGGGGAGACCAACCCCAACCTAACCCCCAAGCAAAGGAGCAAAGCCCCCAAACCCGCCGTCTCTCCCCTCGTCCCGCGTCTCATCTCGCCTCTTATTTTCAGAAATTCCTTTGTTTCGGAGAGTCCTTCTCCATCTTCCCCCCCTCCCCGTCCTCCCCGCACCTCCTCCCACTTCGCCCCTGCCCACGGCGCTCTCAAAAGCCTCTCTGTGCCCAGCTGCTGGCGCCGAGCTGCGTGGAGCTGCGCGGAGCGGTGCGGAGCGGTGCGGGGGACCCGTCGGGCCGAGGGACGCTCGGGTGGACTCTGCCCGGTACCCCCTAACCGGGACCCTCATCCCCCCCCGGCACCGGTCCTGTCCGAGCTGCTGAACCCTTTTGTTTCCTTTTAGTCCGAAACTTGGGTTAAAAAACGGGGTTCATGTGAGAAAAATCACGTAACCCAGCATAACCGAGATGTAGTTATTAGATAGAAGGGGGATACGGGAAGTAAAAATAAATATATCTGTGTATATCGGTCTATATTTGTATGGACGTGAGGATGTGAGGCGGGGCTGGGGGCTCTGCCGGGTTTATGGGGCCCGGGGGGGTCGTGCGGCCCCGGCCAGCGCTGGTCCCTGGAAAGGCGGCTCGGCGGGGCCAGCGGGTTGGGAGTTTCTCAGCGCCAGTGACAGATTTATGATCCGCAATAAGAACGGCGTGTTTAAATCCGTAAATCAATCTCGCTTTCTCACTATATAAACGTTCATTTTATCTTTAGAAAGAAAACGGCTTTGATCACGGCACCTCGGAGGCGAAGCCACTGTTTATGGCCGCGTTTCCGACCCTTTGAACTGGGGGCTTTAAAAAAACCACCGAAACGGGTCCTTCTTTTGCATGAGACAAACGCCAGAATGGCAGCGGAGGGGCAGAGGGGGGTATGTGTCCCGTTTGCTGCCTGGGGTGGCTCTGTTCCTTTTTTTAAAATGTGTCCATTCACAGAGACACTTCGTTTTATGACTAAGGAAAAGAAAAAAGTTTTTTTTAAAGTAGTGTTAGTGAAGCGAAAGTTGCGGCTTCTGAATTGACCTTAAGTTCCCATAAAAGCCCTCCCCGAAATTTCCTCCCTCGTAGGACCCACCCCCTCAGCGACGGGAACCCCTTTTAACCGGTTTTTTCCCTGCTTCCTCCCACACCTTCACCAAACGTCTCTTCCGACAACCGCTTCCACTCGATAAAATCGATTCAGAAATCATCGAGGGCTTTTGAAAACCAAGCGCTTCCCCGCTCGCTCCTTGCTGGCCGGGGGGAGCCCAGGCGTCTCAAGGCTCGGCTTAAAGGGGGGCAGAACCCCGCTTTGAGGCTTTTTAATGAGTATTATTTTTTACATTTAACTGGAGCTTCCTCCGGGCTGTACCCGCGAAGGGCGGGGGGGCATTTCGGGGTGTCGCTGCCCCGGGGGGACTGTGGGATGCTGGCATGTTTGGGGGTGGGAGAAGCTTTGTCTTGGGGTTCCCCGCGCTCTGGGACACCCTGAAGTTGCTGCATTTTCTCGGGTGACAATTTCCCCCGTGGGTGTAGGGCCGCGCCTTGGCTGCTCCGCGGCCTTTCCCATCGCCTCTCTTTGTTGCGATTTTTTTTTTCCCCCGAGATCCTTGTACTTGGCAGAGCTCCTCAGAGGGAAAATTGGATTTTTTTTTTTTTTTAATGCAATAAAGGCTGGCCAAACAATAACAGCGGCAGGGAAAAAAGGCCTGGAAGTCAGGCGAAAGGACGGCTGAGCTGTTTAAAACCAGGAGTACAAAAATATTCTCAGCTAGTTTAGACTCTCAAACAGTTGTGCTATTCAGTACAAGACTGTAATAAAATCTCAGTGAGAAGAGGGGGAAAAAAACACACACACAAAAAAACCCCAAAAAACAAAAACAAAAGGAGGAAAAAAGCACACTGCAGCTTAGCTGAACCAAGGTCCAGCAAAGCCAACCTCTAGGAAAGGTTTAGAGAAGGGTTTAAATGCTCCCAGCTACGGGCAGGAGAGAAGATGGGGAAATAAACCTCAAACCGTGGCCTCTGATGGAGGAATGGGTGAGGTGGGTGCCCTGCACACCCCTTCGTGCCAGGCGGCCCTGGGCAGGGGGATCTCTGGCCAGCAAGAAAAGCTTCGTTCGGTTCGAAACTTCTTTAAAAAAATCCTGTTCCGGTGGAAGGTCACAGTGGTCCTTTGAGTATGAAACTGAGAGACCCCCTTCCCCCTTCCCCATCACGTGATTCATTAAATAATTAATGCAGAGGTTGCAGAATAGATATGTATTCGTCAGGAAAATCGCAGACATGGTCTCCTTGTGTCTGACGTGAAATTCAACTGTCCTTTAAAAAACAAGCCTATAGCTGAGGAAAAAAAAAAGGGAGAGAAAGAGCGAGAGGGAGAGAGAGAAAGTGGGGAGAGGAGGAGAGAGGGAGAGGAGTCTGCAATAAAACAATTCTCAGGAACCACGAAGCCACGCCGAGGGCTGGATTATTGTAAGTAGCAGGGGCTTCCCAATTCCTAGCGTGTCTATATGTCCATGTAAATTTATTGTTTGTTATTAATGTTATTGTCGTAAAATGTGACAAATAGCCGTCTTCATTTCCTCCCATTTCTCTTCACATGGTGGTATGTGTGTTTATACCCATCGAGGCATTTCATTGATATTTTTAGGAATATTCCTCTCTCTCCCTCTCCCTCTCTCTCCTCGCAACCTTTTTTTTTCTTCCCTCCTTTCTTGATTTATTACAATAAACATGTCAGCAGCAGCGCGGCTGCCATTGTGTGTGTGTTTGTGAGAGAGTTGTGTTGTTTATAGTGGTGTCCAAGATAAATCATTTCTCGAGTGAAAATGATGTGCAAGCGATGATATTTTAGAGCGAGGATCTCTCTCTACCTCACTCCCTGGAGTTGATTATTTCGGACGATTTACAGTAATAGATCAGCAGCTAATATGAAAGCTCTGTAGCTGGGGGTCTTAAATTACAGCATCTGTGATTACCAATTAAGGAAAGATTTGTATAAATTTGGTAAACCGGGAACGCCTCATTGGCATATGAACCTAGTAAAAGAGCACGACCTTAATATAAAAATTACAGCTCGGAGTCCTGCTTTGCAGCATCTCTTTATCAACGAGATCTCATTTTCTCCCCACCCCCGGCAGGACTCGCTGGAGAACAGGCACAGGTTGCGAGGCCATTTCTGGAGATGCCCTATTTTAAACTAGACACAGATATCGCACTTCAAATGGAATTTTAAAAGAAAATAGAGTTTGCAGCAAGAGGACTGGAAGGTGGCTCCTGTGAGGGGCACAGCTCTGGTCCAGGCAGGAAGGGGAGTTTGCCCATCAAAACCAGAACAATGGGGATCAGCGGGCACTGGGGCGCTGCCGGGGGGACCCCGGCAAAGGCGGTTTGTCCTTATAACCACTGACGACAGGAAGGGGGATCAAGTCCTTGCGGGGTAATTCGGTGTTTTTCTAGCAGGAAGGTAACTCCGGCTGGCTTTTAGCGCCCGGGTCTCTCTGAGGCTGCGACGGTGATGGACAGAGAGACAGAGGAGAATGTTCTTATGATGAAAGTTGGAGAAGGTGCTCTAAGGAATTTCTTCCTGTTTAGGATCCCAGACCTGTTATTTACCTCGGGAAAAGCAGAGCTCCGAGGAGAAATAACACTGAAAATAGGCTGAAATAGTAGCAAGACCTGGCCGGCAGCTGTTACCTTTTTGGTGGTTTCTATGTAAAATACAGCTGAGCTCTACCAGGGAAATCTCGTTCAGGGCACTGAGATTGGGCAGCGAAGCTGCAGCTCTGGGGCTGAGGTGTGTGTCCCAAAGTGGGCACCGGTACCTGCCCAGTGTCCTCCGCCGAGGATGGGGGGTTAGAAGTCACTGCCCTCCACTGCTGCCCCCAAACCGGACCAAATTGGTCCTAACCCAGAGTGTTGAAAGGGAAGGAGGAAGTGGGAGATCGCTTTTTAAAATATTTTACAAGCTCCAACATGCGAGGAGTCAATAAAACTGACAACAGGAGCAAAGATTAAATGTTCGCACCGGATTCTCGGATGAGAATTCAGCGCTTTTCCCCCTTCCTTTCCCTGTCCTCCCTGCGCTCGCCAGCCAAGTCTCACATCGCCCGAGCGGGATATTTAACTCTGTCTGCTAGAGTAAACCTTTGTATAGCAAAATTAGAGCAACTCAGCGACTTTCATTAAATATTAAGGGAGATCCAGGGACGGTGACTGAGCCAGAAATACAGCATCATTCTCTGTCAAGCCCCGTATTAATTTAAGTTGTCGGCTTCAAATGGATGCAGACCCCCTCCCCTCTTTCCCCCCCCCCGCCTCTTTATTTTATTCGGTGGTATTTTGTTTTATTTTGCTGCGTTCTTATTTTCCCTTTCTGTCGGTTTGGGATGTCGAGCGTGAGAAATTGGCCCTTGGCGGGGGGCGATTGCGGGCTCGGTGCGGAGGAGCCGCCCCGCAGCCCCCACCCTGGGCGGCAGCTCCCTTTAAATCAATACCGAGGCTTTATTTAGCCCCGGTCCAGACGCCTTTGTGCGAGTGTCGTCCTTTAATAATCAGATGTCAGGAGGAGATGGGGTGGCCGAGGGCTGCTGGGTCGCTCTGGCCGAGCCTCCGTGCTGGGGACACTGCCCCGACCCCGGGGCTCCGGACCCGAAATATGACCCCGAGTAAGAGCCCCAGACCCCGATTAAGAGACTCAGAGCTAGAGTAGATGCTCGGGTCCTGGATAATAGCTCCGCATCTCCATTAGGATCCCCAGACCCGGGAGGATACCCCGTAGTACAGATAGGATCCCAAAACTCAGGAGAAGAGACTCGAACGTTGGAGGGGACTCCAGACCCAGGGTAGGAGCCAGAGCTGGGAGGGGACCCCAGAGCCTGGCAGGGAGCGGGGCCGGGGCAGAGAGGGGCTTGGGTGACGCAGAACTTCCCCAGGATCCGGGCTGGGAGGCACCGGCACCCCCGGAGCACCAGCTCGGTCCTTGTTTCTGCCCCAGATCCTCAGGGCTGTTCTCCCCCTACCCTTGTCAGCTCCATCGTCCCCCAAAAAATAAGTTTCTCCGTTCTGCGGTTAACGGTGACCCGAGGGAAAGGGCTTCATTTCGGCCACAGCTTGGGAAGGAAAGTCCGGAGCAGAATGCCTTGCCCCGCGCATCCTCCGCGCACCCCCGCGCAGCCCCGCCGCTCTCCACCGTCTCTGCCAGCGCAAGAGCTTCTCCTCTCCCAGAGCCGCTGAATACAAGGAGCAAATAGCTCCTTACCATTCTAAAGCACTATTTCTTTATTAACTCCTTGAAACAGAGTTTTCCGAGAAACCAGCTGTTGTGCGTTATAGTTACAAATGCCAGAAATAACGTTCAAGAGGCGGGACAAGATAATCAGCTATTTCAGGTAGCTCGAGCAAGCGCTATTTCTTGAATTTCTGTGCAAGAAGCCTTTCTTCTCGCCTGTCATCTAGTCAGAAGTTCCCGATCTATCAGAGCTGCGAATCCGTGTTTATCACAGCTCATCCCCAAATAAATCTCCCTCCCTTCCTCTCTCAGCCACACGTACCCTCTCTTTGCCCAAAGAGGAAACTATTAACGTTGTAAATATGAGTCAACAGCAACTTAATTCGTAATTTATTGCAGGCGGTAGGAGAGAGTTATTTAAGATCAAAGCATCACAGAGGGCGAGATCTCCAAAAGCGTGGAGACCAGAGAGCGGGGCCGTGAAGGAGGATAACGCGGAAACAGCGGCTGAGGCGCGGAGACAGGGCGGGCAGGACGTGGCTTTAGCTTCCCCCCCTTTTTGAAGCGGCTCCGGCCGGAGCAAACCCGGCGTCACCCCCAGCCCGCCCCACTGCAGGCCCAGGAGCCGATGCCAATTCTGCTGCTTCGTTTTCAGATTTAAAAAGGAAAACGAACACGAGCCACAGGCAGACAAGACAAAAGGGAAGAGCTCAGTCTCCCTTCAGTTAAATGGGCAAAAGTTTGGAAACGGTAACAGTTTTCTTTGAAGTTTTCTGCTTTTTTTTTTTTTTTTTTTTTTTTTTTTTTTTTGTCAGGAGGAGGAGAAAGACGAAAGAAATAAAAGGCAATAACCACATTTCAACACTTCGCTGCGCATAACCATCTCAGTTGAAAAGGGAGGCTATAAATCAGAGGCGATGGTGGAGATTTGACTCTTTTTCTTTTTTTTTCTTTTTTGGGTAGATATGAGGGGAGGGGTTAAGGCGAAATCCCCATTCGTTGCTGTATCGTCTCCTTTTGATGTCCGACTCAATGCGAAATATATCAGGGCTTTATTGGCAGCGGTATCTAGAGGTCAGGAGAAAAGCCTGAAAAACTCCGTGTCAAATTTTCTCTGAGCATGTCCCGGTGAAATCAACCGGGAAAGGCCGTCGGTGGGCTCGGGGGCTGGGAGGCGGACGGGCAGAGGGTCCGGCCCCCCCCGTGAACCTCCGGTGCCACCGAGCCCGTCACCTGCCGCCGGGTCCAGGCTCCGGCCGCTCGCACTGCTCCCCCGGGGTGATGGGGGGTTTGGAGGGGGGGATTTTGCCCTCAACCCCCCTTCTCTCTGTTTTTTGGGGGCCCACGGCTTCTCCCTTTCCCCAGCACCCAGGTCCAGGTTTCCTCTCCCCACGGTCAGGTCAGCTCCAGCAAAGCCGAGTCTAAAAATAACTTCCAGGATCTGGCTTGTTGCTCCTGGTACCTCTCTGTGTTTCAAACGCGAGAGACCAAAATATTCCCTGGAAAAGGGCAAGATTTAATGGCAGGGTATTTATCCGGGGCTACTGGGAAGGGTGGGGGTGAAAGGAAGAAAGAAACCCCGTGGATTTCGCATAAGTTTTATTTCCCCTCATCTTTCTCTCCTTATTTCTTTCATTCCTTCGTTTTTTCCCCTTTCCCCGGACGAGACATATGGAATCAATTTTGCATCCTGACATTGAAGGCCGGCCAATTCCTACTGGCTCTAAAAACCAGAATCCATTTGGTTCCCTTCTCTCCAGCACCCCTTGTCACTCAGTATTATAACCGTCTTGCAACATTTTAAGTCTTTATAAAGAGAAACAGCTTTCCAGATAGATACCAAGGATTCGGGAATGGGGGAGGTTTTTTAGGGCTTTTTGTTTTGTTTTTGAAGGGGAATGTGCGTTCAACCTCCCCCCCCGCGACGCCCCCATCACATCTCCCCCTGCTCGCCATCTCTCTGCAAAGGGGGCCGCATCCTTGCAACACTTTAAGCTGTTTTGGAAGAGTTTCTTTTTTTCTCCACGTCAAGTCAGTTCCGTTCGAATCGAGCAAGTCCAAAAAAATCAAAGCATCTTTGGGGGAAAAAAAAAATATCGAGAAAGCTGTCAGCAAGATCCACCGGGGTGCAATAAAGTAGTTTCTTCTCCTTAATTTGTCTGCTCCAGTTGCGAATTCACACCACCCCGATCCGCCTTCACTCCTTCTTCTTGAAATCCTGGGTCGGACAGTATCACAGGTAAGAAGTTAAAAAAATAAATAAGATCATGATGCAGCTCTGCCTTTTGTACCTTCTCAGCTCCGGTGCCGTGAAATATAATTAATTGCTCCGAAAGCTTTGACAGGCTTGTCCCCTGGTCCCCGTGAGCTGTAGCTGGTTTTCTCCCGATCACAAATTAAGAGAGATGCCGCGGGAGCGGGATCGCAGGAGCTGCAGATGAGCGAAAATTCTCTCGCAGGGTCCATAACCGAGCCCGACTGCAAACCGCTGCTTCCCTAGTGCGTGTTCCCCGCGAGGTTTGTCTGGGACACATTTGGTAAAGGTTTAGCACCTCTCTCGTGTTTGAAAAAGAAACTACAAAAGCCCATTGGAAAAGCTGGGTGTTAATCTGAAGAATGTATGTGATGGTGATTTATGACCCTACAAAGTTTTTTGTTTACTTGAAGCAGACCTTAATTACAAAAGCTTGTAAAAAAAAAAAAAAAAAAGGAAAGGAAAAAAAAAAGATTTCCCATGCTCAGTGTCTGTCCATAGCGGGTTTTGCCTCCCCAGGTCTGGGTGTAGTGGCCAGATGTGACTAAAGAACATCTGGTTAGTTGAGCTGCTTATTCTTTTAGGCGGCTGAAATGGGTAAGACTGAGATTCTGAACCGTCCAGCATGGGAGCGGTGGCTACTGGGGGAGCCACAAAATATGGGGCTTTTCAAAAGGTTCAAGGTTTGTTTGGGCTGGGGGGAGATGTCCTCGAAAATGGGTCATTTGGCTCAACTGGAGTTTCTGGGATGGAAAGGGCAGCGGCCGGGAGGGCGAGATTTCGCGTGGGAATATAGGGTGCGTTATTTGCTGTGGACTCGTGCTGTTCATTTCTGGGTCCAAAAAAAAAGAAATCCCCTCCATCCCCCTCCGTGACCGCCCGATGGGCGTTTTAACAGCGAGACAAGAAAAACGTTTGTATGGAGGAGAAAAAAAACTCAGAGAAATTTAATTAAACCTGTAAAGTTTATCTATATATAAATATAGATGTATATATTTGTGCTCTCTGTCCTCCTTTTGTTCCTTTCCTTTTAGTGCGAGATAATAACTCAGTCCCGGGGACAAGTTGCCAGTTCTAAAAATGTTTTTATACATTGTGAAACTGGAAAAGTTTTGACTCAGTGTCCAATATTTCCTGAGGCGAACTGGTATATTGGCAGGAGCAGGAGCTCGGATACACAAGCGTCTGGCTTGTTCTTTTTTTTCTCTTTTTTCTTTTTTTATTTTTTTTTTTTCCCCCTGAAAATTGCTTTGCATTAAATTTCCTCAGCTTCAGAATTATCTTTACTCGCCTCCAGCTACACTCGGAATTTTTTACCAAGCGCTTGATGTGTTGGCGAATGAAATCTGAGAAGAAACCGCAGGCCCTAAGTGGCCGTAATTTAATTGATTTTATCATAAATCATCAACTTCATGAAGACCCAAAGTTTTCATTGAAGTAAATTGATATTAATGGACACTTTCTGAAATCTAACCGTATAGATCTATATGATGGTGTTGCTCCTACTCTTGCTCTTTTGGGACAGGAGATTTTAGGGGAGGGATTTTTCCACCCTTCTAGTTTCGTTTCTCCCACTCTCCCTTGCTTTTCCTCTCTCTCTTCCCCCCCCCCCAAATCGTGGGGAAGCTGAGCCCTGGGGTGGGGGGCGGATCTGGGAAGTCGGCTCCTCTTCGTGGGTCAATCCAGGAGCACCGAGATGAGGCTTTTTGTCCGGGATGAGCACTGGATAGTTGGGTTTCTCGGTTCTTGCGTCTGGAGGCCGTGGGGAGGGATATTTCTGGTGAGAACACGCGTGTTGCAGCGCGGAGCGTCCCAGCGCCAGCACCGCTTTGCTCGCATCCGTGTGGAAAACAGAAATTAGGGTTTAAAACCCCCGCTTCCACCTACGTGTCCTCTGTTGCGTTCAACATAGCCGTTCCCAATGCTTTCTCGTCTAATTAAAAATTAACTAAGAGTCCAGCATGGATGGGAGCCCTTTGACGTGGTGATGAGGGTGACAGACCGAACACCCTTCAGTACCGAGGATTCGGTGGGACCGGGGCTCGGGTGTGCGTGTTTCGGGGGGTTTGCAGGGGTGCGTTGTGCGGAGAGGATGCAGGACCCAGTGGCATCCACACGGCTCCCTACAGGCGATAAATATTCAGTGTAAACATCCCAAAACAGAGAAATGTAAGTCTTGACACCCTTTCTTTCTCCCTCTCCTGAGACTTCTTCTTCAGGAATTTTGGATCTTTATAAATTATCAGGTGGAAGCAGGTACAATGGAACTCATTTATTCTCCCCCACGCCCAGCTCGTTCTCCAGCGCCAGCCGGGTCCCGGATTCAGGCGAGTATCACTGCAAAAAGCACCCGAATTCCTTCCTTTTCTCACAGAAACATCCACGGCGGTAGCGTGGGTGCCTGGTCCTCCCGGGGGCGAAGGAGAAAAAGCTTTAATCCTCATTTTCTCCCTCTCTCTTTTTTTTTTTTTTTTTTTTTTTGTAATGGGAGGAGGAGGGTGGGGGTTAAAACAGGAAGAAACGGGGAGTCGGGACGCGACCGTAGGAAAAGCAGGAGCCGCGCCCGGCGGTGCCAGCCGCTCTCCTCCTTTTCTGCTCCCCAAATCCGTTATTTTTTCCCTCCGTTTCCGTCTTTGCCCTTCTGTTGGACGCTGGGGCTTTGGGAGCTGTGGCTGCTGCAGTCGTTTTCCTCGTTACTGTTTGTTCGCTTCCTTCACTTTCGAGTTAAAAGATTAAAAAAGCAAAAGGAAAACTAAAAGAAAAGCAGAAAAAGCAAAAGCAGCCCAGAGTGCCCCAAAGGCCAGGGCAGCCCCAGTGCGGCAGGGAGCGAGTGGCATCGCCCGCCCCGCTGCCTGCGAAGTTTGGGGAACTGGTGGGACGGGAGGGGAGAGCCGGTCATTGACCAATTCTGTACGAAACGGGCAAAAGGTTGACGTGTCCCAGTCACGTGAGCGCATAATTCAAGCTATTATTTTGGCATTTGGAAGGCAGGGGGGAGAGAAGGGAGTGAGAATGGTGATTCCCAGCCCGCCTCTGGTGAGCTGCTCCCAAAATAGCGATTTGTAGCACGCCGATAGCGCGAACTGCCGGCTCCTCTCCCCCCGCACATCCCATGGCCCCCCGGTCCCCCCCAGCCCCACCTCACCCCTCGCTGGGGCTTTTGGGGAAGAGGGGGACGGGCGGGGTCGAAGGACTCAGCGCCCCAAGGAGCCTGGGACTTGTGGTTGTTTTTGTTTTGCTATTTTTGAGACAATTCCAAAGCACTTCCGCTGATTGATCATTAACCTGGTGAGTTATTGCTCTTCTAAGCAAAGGTCAGGGAGAGAAAAAGGTCTAATCTGTCAAGGCGAGCCCGCTGCTCACTCCGTCTCATTTTGATTTCTTATCCGGGCTGGCTTCTGTTTGGGGTTTCAGGAGGTCCTGGACCCTCCATAACTCTCCCCTCCTCCTCGGAGATCTCCTGTCCCTCGGGCTCTCTGTTTGCGCAATGTGAAAACCCAAACTCCTTCCCTTTAGACAAAAAACAAGGGCCAGGGCAGAGTGGGCAGCCCCACGGGGGACGCGGTGGGTCCGGGGGCAGGAGCCCATCGTGGGGCCGGGCTGGACCTGCACCGCCTGAGGGACAAATCAGTGCAAACGGAGGAAAAACAACAAAAAAACCCTAAATCAAAACAAAGAAAAACGAGAGGGGGAAAAAACCCTCGCTCCATTCCCCTTTTGCCTGTACTGCGAGGGAATAAATGAAAAACAAAGAAAAACAAACCCACAACCCCCGCCCTCCTTGCTGGAGCCGTTATTTATTCCAGCGTCTTTCGGGTTGTTTGTTTGTTTCTCTTTTCCCCTCCTCCCTCCCGAATCCACTCGGAATAAACGCGGTTTCCCCCTTTCCCTCCTCCCTGGGCTGCGTGGGAGGAACTCGCGGAGGCTCGGCCCGGTTTTGCTGAGCTCACACAGCAGAGGCTGCTGGTTTGGTTGCTTGGTTGGTTGTTTTTTTTTTTTTTTTTCCTGTTTACAAATATCTCTGTGTGTACTCTACAGAGGGAACTGAAAAGCCCCAGTTAACCGGGGAAGGCTGTGATGTAAGTGGAATATTGCCAAAGCTGTGTATTAAAGCGTGCGCGCGTGTAATAATAATACTAATAAAAAATACAGCTACAGGCCGCCGACTAGAGAAGGTCATGAAGCATCCGCGGGTGATTTATGGACTCGGGGATGTTGTCACAAGCAGAGTAAGGGTGTGAGGGGAACATTTTTATTTGAGATTAATAACATCAACATACAGAACGGAAACAGGATTATTAAAGCGACTGAATGTTTCCCAAAACGAAAATATTTTTAAATGAGATTGCTTTTTCTTTCTCCCTTTCTTTCTCCCTTTCCCAGTCCTCCGCGTCAAAGTTGCGGTCATAAATCTCGGCGTGGCTTTAAAAATGTTTACGGCTCGATACCGTTAATTCTGATACCAAATCACTGCTGTGTGGATGGTGTCCTCGTACACTATAAAGCATCTCCGTTCTCCCCCTCTTCGTGGCGATTTTCCGACCACATTGGAGAAAAAACAAAAAACCAAAACCAAAAACCAAACCACCCCCCCCCCCCCCCCAAAATTCTGAATCCTTAAGGTTTTCCTGCCTTTCAGGAAAACGGCCTCGTATTTTCCCTACTGTTATCCTGTTGTTGAACCCAGAGCTAACTGACTGCGTGTATTTAGTCTCTTACACGTAGTTAACTCTGAAATTACCACCAGGATTTAACCAAAACCCTTCCCGATGTATAGATATTTCAAATTACATTCAGAGTTCGCCAAACCACCCCCAGTTGGAGCCAAAGCGTTTCCATCCCCAGCGCCAGGACAGGGGAAGCGTATCCCGGGCCGGGGGTTTCCACGGGGAAGGTGGAAGGAACGGCCGGGAGCGGGAATTGCATCAGATTTCCAGAAATGCACCTGGTGTTCACCGCCCGACAGGAATATTGTCCATGTGGAGCCCGGGCAGCGCCGGGACATGCTGGGCTTGCTTGGGTGGGAGAATCCCAGAGGAGCTGCTGGGGCTTTGTTCCTCAGCCCATCTTCTCCCCATTGCCACCCCAAGGTTCTCCTTGTGATCAGTTCGCTTGCCCACGCTTTTCTGACCGAAGTTTCATACTTTCCCCCCCCTTTTTTTTTCTTTCCCCCTAGTTCTTCTCCTTTCTCAAAGTTCACCGCTGCCTCGTATTTGCTGGACCAGACATTCAAGAATTGGTGAGTTTTGCTAAATCTCCTACCTGGTCCCTGTCTGTGTGTCCGTGTGTCCCTCTGCAGCAGCCTGGGCAGCCATTCCTTCCCCAAAGTCACCCAACGGGACTTCGTTGTTTTTTGTGGGTTTTTTTTTGGTCCTTCCCCGCTCCAGCACCCCCAGAATAAGCGCGGCTGCCCTGGATTTCAGCTGAGTATTTTCATTTTGCTATTGGCTTGTCTTTAAACTTTGTGATTTATGACCGTAACTTTGAGGGAGTGTTTTAAACAGAAGATATTTCCTGTGCTCCCTTTGAAGGGAAACCCAGCCAGATTGCAACATTTGCTGCTGATTTCGTGACGAGTGCGACGGAGTTACATTTTAAAGAAAAATAAGCTGCAACCAAAGCAAAGATGGCAATACACAGGGAGCCTAAAAAACAAAATAAAAATAAATAAAATTTAAAAGTACTTACAGGAGACCAACATATAAACGTGCAACGACTTTATTAACAGTTAAGGTTAAACCAAAATTTTGCACTTCAGAAAAGCTACTTGCAGAACCCAAGGTACCTCTGCCTAGATACTCCAAATTAGTCACTGGAAATCCATGTTCAGAAACCCAGAGAGCACTTCACCTACAGAGCGGTGTTTACGAGAACAGTCCACGACTGGTTTTCCTCTTTCCTTCCTTGGAGTTTCAACGCCGGGGCTCCAAAATAGCAACTACCTTGTAGCAGAAGATTTATCTTGGATCAGTTCATAGAAAGTCAAATGTGGTAAAAAAAAAAAATCGCATTAATGGTGTCTCCTGGTCGAAACCCTCCCGTCTGGGGCTGCAGTCAGAACAATAGCTGGAAACCCCGTAGTCCTTGGGGTAAGACTTTATCCATCACCTAGAAAACCTTGGCTGTCCTCTCAAAACTCAAATGTTTACTTCGACACCCTTCTTTTTTTTTTTTTTTTCCCAGACGTATCGGTCTGAAGGTGCACACATACAAACACGCAAGAAAAGGGCGATGCAACCCCCGCGACGGGTCATACCTTCCCAGCGAAGTCCAGAGAGCCTTTGTGGTCCCTCTTTTTCTGGCTTTGCTAAACGTAAATTCCCCCCGTCAGCACTTAACCCAAAGGAGCGAGCGTCAGAATTAAACGAGGGCAGATAATTGCGATGTGAAACAAAAGTAGCACTTAAAAAAAAAAAAGTGCAGACACCTCAATTCCTTGCCCTGCCTTCCTCCCACTCCCAGCCCCTCCTCGACACGGACTTTCCCGAGACGCGTCTTGGCGAGTTTGTGCTTTCGCAGTTGCGTGGGAGCGGGAAACGCATAAATCTGAAACCTGCCGCGGCGACAGCAGCAGCGCCCGGCACAGCGCTACCGCCCTTATTAATAATAGCAAGAATCATTATAATCTTTATTGCTCAACACCTCTCTGCCTTGGCCTCCCCCGGGGGTGATTTGCGCCCTGACCCCCCCGGCGGGGCCAAGCGGAGCCTCCAGCCAGCGGGACGCACAAACTTAACGCCGAAGTTCCGCGGGGTTGCGGAGTTGCAGCAACGCAAGAGATTCCTCCCCCCTTCCCCTCCGCCCTTGCAAACACCGCGGCCGGGGGCTCCAGCCCCCCCCGGGCACCAGAAAAGGGCGTTTCCCATGAGGGGGTGTCTGCGAGGGGCCAAGCGCAGCCGAAGGGCTGCGGGGGGGAAGCAGCAGCTCCTGAAAAAGCCGCGACCGCCGCCGCGGAAGCGGGGGGGGGCGACTATGACTATGTTGAAAGGGTTTATTAGCATAAATTGACACCTAATTGTTAAACACGTGAATCAAAGGCAAGCTTTGCTATCTTTCTGCCTAGGCCTCTGTCCACCACGTCTGCAATTAGCATAATTTTTCACTAGTGACGCTGTTTGGGAGGCTCGTTGGCTTTGCCCGGCAATCCGAACCAAACCTTTATTTTTAAATATCCCCTCCGCTTTATTCCCCCCTCACCCGCACCCCCACCCGTAGCCTGCATTCTTTTCGTTATTATTTTAATCCCAGCCAAGCATTGCATAGTTAAAGGGGGGGGGGGGGTTGTGTTCAGCTTTTCTTTCTTTCCTTTTTTTTTTTTTTTTTCCCTTCTCTTTCCCTTCTTCCCCTTTGCTGTGGTAAAGCAGAGGCCATTGTTATCAGTGAGCAGCGCGTACCAGTCTATAGGGCAACTAGAATCTCAGGGTTTGTCCATTCAAAGCCCTCAGCTTTTCTGCACATCTTGGAAGCTGGAAAGCATCTTGATTTTTTTTTCTCTTCCCCAAACGGAGACAGAGAGACAATTTGAGCTGCCGTAACCGAAAGCTCCACTGGCTGAGCCCCCTCCCCCTCTGTTTTGGCTTTTTTTTTCATACACATATACATGCATATGCTGGATTTTTTTCCTCTCTCTCGTATATTCCTGTAACGTTTTTAAAGGAAGGGGGTCATTCCTTGCTTATTGATTGCGTGGATGCTGGATGTGAAAATATATTATGTCTGCCTGTGCTTTGCTCGTCAGAGACTAAGGTAAGCCGGACTCAAATAGGCTATCACTTTGTGAATGGCGGAGTATATGTCCCAATGATTTATGACCATATGACTCCAATCTCGGTTCAAGAAGAGTTCACAAGCTTTAAGCTTCCCCTCCACGCAGAGCCGCTTTTGCAGCCCCATCCAGGGCCCGTTCCCCCCCTGCTCCACAACTGGGGAGTTTGCTGGGGGGAAGCTGGTTTGTGGGGGGAGGGAGGAGGGAAATTTTAGGAATGTGTCTCTATTTTCCAGGCATACGCACCGCAAGGCAGTCGCTGGGATTTGAGCTCTTTCTGAGCAGCCGACCTATTGTTAAGGGCACATTTGGAATATTTATTATTACCAATAACTGGACTGAAAGCGGGGCTGTGCCCGGTTCGGGGGAAATGGACCTGGGGGGCGGGGGGAGGGGAAAGGCGCTGCTCTTCCTCAGAAACACGGGCAGGTTGTGAATTTAGGATTTCCAACATGGAGGGGATGGCTTTGCAGAATACCTCTGCCTTACAGTTCTTTTCTCTTTTTCCCCCGATTACTTGACTTTTATTTCTTTTCCCCCGAGCATCCTCCCCACAGCCCTTTCCCTCTCGCACCTTCCCTCGATTTTATTTTTTTTTATCTCTAAATCCTCGCACTCTAAAGTTGCAGGCAAAGAGTTTGTGGTTAAATGTAACCGCTCGCAAAGTGAAACTTGGAGCGTGATGAAACACCCGGCACGGATCCTGCCCGGGCTTAATTGGCGCAGGAGATAATCGAATATTTATTATTCTGCCCGAGATTTTTTTAAAAAAACAATTCCTTGGAGTAAATAATTAGGATTGCGGCCGTCCTCGGCGAAGATAAATGAGCGGCATTTGTGAGGCGCTGAGAGATGAGGTACAAAGCAAATCTTCTGTGGAAGCCACAAGCGAGCGAGCGTTTGAGCGAGGGGATTGTAAATTTATTTTATGGACATTTAAAAAAAAATCGTCGATGTTATTTTTAGCTACTTTCGCTGAGCCTCTCCACTCGGCTCTAGTTCGGGTTTGGTTTGTGGTTTGATATATTTTTCTTTTTTTTAAAGAACCCGATGCAAGACAGGAAGGCCTTGGAGAAATTCCCACCTCTGCCCTCGTAGATATTTTGAGCAAACCTTTTCATAATAAAGGCGCTGCTGTTTGTTAATTAATTCACAGCTCCTTGGCTCGGGTAGTGCAGTCTACTTTTTAATAAGACATATTTATCATGGCGAGGAAACAAAACGAGAATAACTCCCAGCAAGGATATCACCCCCTCTGTAGACAATAATACATTTCAGTGGAAGATACAATGCAGATTTGGGAATGCAGAAAGGATTTAATCAGAGTGAAAAAGCGAAGCAGCCCCTTCGTGGACACGCTGGCTGTGTTAGGACTATGTGGAGGTTTCATATGACATGACATAAGAACACAGCAGTCAGGGAAGGGAAAAAAAGATGTTATTTATTGTCTGGCTGTGGCTTCTGTTAAACACCGGTACTTAGAAATATCGCATTAGACTTTATCTCCATAGAGTTTATTTTATTTTATTTTAGAGAATGAAAGAGCCCAGATAAAATTAAATATACAAGAGATACAATTAAATATACAATAGATATCAATTTCAAAACAGAATGCACAGTGGCTCCTTGCAAACTCTGAGCTGCACAGAGAAGTCTCTGCCCTTTTAAAACCCGTGTGCTGCTTGATTGATCCGCATGCAGATCATTTTCAGCTCAAGATAGTTTTAATATTTCTAATGGTATTTCTACCCTGTCTTTATGGTAGAGTAAGTTTATGCTTTGAGAAAAGAAAGAGAGAGAAAGAAAGAACAAAAGAGATAAAGAAAAATAAAAAGGCCAGAGAGAGAAACAAAAAAGGAAGGTTTTATTTTGTAATTTGAGGCTTTGGAGGGGTTTTTAGACTTTTTGAGCTTGGATTGAGGGAAGGAGGAGCGTTTAAAAATCAAAGGGTCAGAAAGTTAAGAGCAAATGGCCTGATGAGCATTTGTTTTCCAAGAAAAAAAAAAAAAAAGAAAAAAAATTCCCAACAGCAATTAAAGCAGTTTCAGAATCACCTCCTGGCAATGGGAGTTCCAGGGCCAGGACCATGAGCACAAAGCAGTGCAGGCAACGAGGGGGTTGTTTTCTAAATACAACCTGTGCTGCCAGAGAGCAGACACCACCAAACAGGCCAAGGGAAGCACGTTCTTGAATTCATGCCCCTGCTTAAATCTGCTGGAAATATTTGCACTGGATTCCAAAGACATTGTGAGTTCCTGTACAAACAGAAAATTAAGCCAACTGTGTCAGGACACCATTACCATATAAAACATATTGACTATTTGCTGCTTTCAGTTTAAAACCAAATATGTTGGACAGAGGTCCTACAATAAACTTAAGAGACTTTTAATTTCTGACGGTGTAACATCTCGCTGGATTTTGTGTGTGTGAGTGGCTGACTGGAATAAGTCGGGGGTAAGAAAGCAAGACTTGAATTCCTTTCGTGCTTGTAACTAGCAATTATCCATTCTGTATTCTTCTATCTACATGAACGTGGGTGCTATCTCTACATGGATGTGTATGTGTGAACATGACAGGCACATCTACATGTGTATACACACACACATTTATAGGGGTGTGTTGATACGTATATAGATAAATATAGAAGTAAATAGATGGATACAGACGAAGCCACATGTACTTACAGAGCACGTGTGTAGTTATACATCCTGGGTGCTGTCCCCTGAGGGAAAAAAAGGTGCAACCAACCAACCAGGAAAACTGCTCCCCAAAATCAGCTCCGCATGTTTGCCCTGTAACATTTGTTGAGCCTCCTTAGGCTGCACGCAGGACGAAATCTGCTCCAAGCATCTGTTCACCCTGTTCTGCGGGACCCTATTCATGTCATGGGCCTTTCAGGCCCCAAGATGGATTCATAGGCCGGATACTATTATTGTGTGTTTTCTCCTAACCTTTCAGGTCAGCTTCCAACAGACAGCTGGAAACGGCCTGTCACGTGGCCTTGGGGTGCCAATGTTCTGCCATAGGGGTGTCAAGACCCTGGTAGCCGGAAAAATCATTTTGGAGAGGCCCAGAGATGCAGAAGACAACGTACTACGACAGCTCCACGCTCTTCGGGGGTTACTCCTACGGGAGCACCAATGGCTTCGGCTACGAGGGTCCCCAGCAGCCCTTCCAGCCGGGCTCTCATGTGGAGAATGATTACCAGAGGTCCGCTTGCTCGCTCCAGCCCCTGGGCAACACAACCCCGCACGCCAAAAGTAAAGACCTGAACGGGAGCTGCATGCGCCCAAGTTTAGCCCAGGAGCACCATGCGGCTCCCCCCGTCTCGCCGCCCCCAAACCCGGCTGCCAACAGCACCAGCAGCAACAGCAATAACCAGGCGGGGAGCGGTAAATCTGCCCCCAGCAAAGCTAACCTCAGTGCAAACGCCAGTCTCACCAAGCAGATATTCCCCTGGATGAAAGAATCGAGGCAAAACTCCAAACAGAAAAACAGCTCCCCTAGCACAGGTACAGTGTTCTGCTTCTGTAACACTCCGCTTTCATAAACAGCGAGGTAACAAAGCCACGGGCTGAGTCGGCTTGTTTGGAGGGAGGGGAAAGAGGGCAAGGATGCAGTGAGGATCCATCAAGGATCCAGCGAGGATCCTGGTGCTGGGCATGATCCCAAGGCTGCCAGCCACACGCCCCAGCCAGGCGAGCCCTGGCCCGCCCTGCAGTACTGACTGTGCACACTTGGTTCATTTTCAACATCTCCAGAGCACCGCAGGGTGATACAACCAGGCGGTTGTACAGAGCCCATGTCCAGCTGGGTAGATACAGATCCACGGACACGTCTCCCCACTGCTCCCCCCGCGATGCCCGAGCAGAGGGCTTGTTGTCTTCCCACCCCCCGCCTCCAGACGCAGCGCTGAACATGGTGCTCTGATTCTGTCTGTGCATATATAAAGCATATGCACAAACACATGGGTATTCTTGCGTGCATACATGCACATCCTTAATGTGATCAAGAAAAAAAAATCAGTACGGAAATACCACTGTTGAGACAAATACATTCATACAAACTTCGCGGTACACACTTCGCTCTGTGTTAAAATAGTTTATCTGTGATATCTGTGCCTATCTCACAAAAAGGTAGGTACAGATGCGATTTGGTGTTTAACAATGTACACGCAAATATTTGTGCTACACAAATAAAACACACACACAAGATGTGTGTGTGTGTGTGTGCATTTGTACCTTGGCAAACAAAATACCTCCCAACACTGACCCGTGTTAATATTAATTGGCTTTGCAGTGACTGCCCCTGTGCCAAATATTATTTTCTCAAAATTATCTGTTGGAAATAATCGACTCCTAAATAAATGGCCCTGGAATCCTTTTCTACATGACATGATCAAATTTTCATAAACCAGGGGCAGCTTTGGAGAACAGAACTCTTAATAAATGACATGATTATGGAGTGCAGGCTAATGCAAAGGGGTGAGGAAAGGGGGGGCGAACTCTTGTGACTGTTCCAGGATTTATTAAGAAACGATGCATTCAATTTCTGCATGTAAGTAATTATCTTTTATTTCATTTCACGGCCGGCAGAAACCTGCAGCGGCGAGAAAAGCCCTCCAGGCTCCTCGGCCTCCAAGAGAGCCCGCACAGCCTACACCAGCGCTCAGCTGGTGGAGCTGGAGAAGGAATTCCACTTCAACCGCTACCTGTGCCGCCCACGCCGTGTGGAGATGGCCAACCTGCTGAACCTCAGCGAGAGGCAGATCAAGATCTGGTTCCAGAACAGGAGGATGAAGTATAAGAAAGATCAGAAGTCGAAAGGCATGGGGTCTTCTTCTGGAGGGCCTTCCCCCACGGGCAGCCCGCCCCAGCCCATGCAATCCTCCGCCGGGTTCATCAACGCCTTGCACACCATGAGCAGTAACTATGATGCCCCCTCGCCGCCTTCCTTCAATAAGCCCCACCAAAATGCCTACGCCATGTCCACTAACTACCAAAACCCCATCAAAAGCTGCCCCTCTCAACAGAAATACGCCAACACGGCCCCCGAGTACGACCCCCACGTCTTACAAGGGAATGGGGTGGCCTATGGGACTCCCAGTCTGCAGGGCAGCCCCGTCTATGTTGGAGGTAACTATGTGGATTCTATGCCCGCCTCTGGCCCGTCCCTGTATGGCCTCAACCACCTGCCGCATCACCAGGCGGCCACCATGGACTACAACGGGCCCCCGCAGATGCCCCCGAGCCAGCACCACGGACCCTGTGAGAGCCACCCCACCTACACAGAGCTTTCCACACACCATGCTTCTTCTCAGGGCAGAATCCAAGAGGCGCCCAAGCTGACCCACCTGTGATGGGGAGTGGGGACGGGACCTCACCGCAGGGCAAGGGAGAGGGGAAGAGGGCAGAGTCGGCTTCAGGAACATTTGTGTTGAGCTGTTTTCTTATTTTCTTTGACAGGGCAATTTCCACTAGGTTGTTGTGCTTAGTATTATTATTTCTGTGTTTTATTAGGCACAATTTCCAACCATTTCAGTGTTTCCTGCCAAGATCAGCTCTCTCTCTGAAGAGATATACCTCCTGTGTTTCAACACAAATGCTTCTGAAATGGCTTTGGGATAGTTTTGTGGCAATCTAGCAGATTTGAAGCAGCAAGACCCTTCATTTCCAAAGCAAGTACAGATCATCACTGGTAATTCTTGGACACTGGAAAGGAGAATAGTCAGCCAGCCAAGGCTTTCCAGTGGGCGTTTCTGCACATAAACATGCTCATGTGTATACATATGCAATCAAAAGAGATTCGCAAGAGAGCCGCCCTCCTCTCCAGCTCCTCAGAGGAACCTCACGCATCCTTGTCTGGGAGCAACTTCCACCAGTACCCACAGAAACTGCAAATATACAAACCTGCCAACACGTGGGATTCATGCTCTTCCCCTCCGGCCCCTGCCTCCCCTCTCAAAACTAAAAATGACTTTTAAAATAATAGAATAAGAGAGGTCTAAGAATTGCAAAAGGTTTGGGAAAAACCATTTTTGAAATGCCTAAAAGCCCCCACCACCAATAACAGCAGCCCAAAGAGAGGAAGAAAGAGTTGACAGGTCTGAATATTTTCCCACCTTTGCCTCTGATGATATGAAGTCTCCATTCAACAGTGCCGGGGTTTTTAATTTGGGTGTATTTTTCTTAGGGTTCATTAGCAGAAAAGCAATCTTAAGACTTTGAAGTCCTGTGCTTCTTTCCTCCTCTTTTCTTGACCTTACGTGAAAACAGGGTATATTTGAACAAACAGAATGTCCTCCCATCAAAGCAGAAGTGAATGGATCTCTCATATTTGCTAATGCTTTCTTGTCTGGACATCTTTGTTGCACTTAGAGTTTACATATAATGGGTATAAAAACAACTTTGAAGGGCTTTCGTCCAACTCAGTCGAGATGTCCTTCAATGGGTGTGTGTTCTGGTGAACATTCATATATATTTATTGGTTATAGCCAGTTTAAAATATTTTCCTTTTTTTTGGTATTATTTATCCCCAATATTATGTATTTATATGAGAAAAAAGAAACAAATTGTACTTTTTTAGTATTTACTTGTTATAAAGGACATTGTGTTTCCTTGTCATTGTACAACAAGCCTATTTTAGTTATTGTAATTTAGAAAGACCAGTAGTTTTATGTTACCTTCGTACTTACGAATAATGTAATTAGTTCTACTGGAGGCATGAGAGCAGAACCAGACTGTAATTGTATAGTCCTGAATTAGAAGAACTATAGCTAATCCCTCCCTCCCACCTCACCCTTCCTCTTTCTTTGTTCTTATGGTAGTTCTTTTCTTTCCTCGCTTAAGGGTTGTCTGTTGAACAATTCTTGAATAAACTTTCTGTTATCAATTTTACCTTGTCCTATCAGTCGGATTTGAAGGCAAAAAGAAACAAATGTGTAAGTAAAACCCGGGAAGAGACGGCAGGAAAGGGGCCGCTCCGAGTGTTCCAGACAACGGGGTTCGTGTCTGAGTCCCGTTCTGGGGCCAAACCCCAGGGGTTGGGGCAGGGCGGTCCCGCGCGCCCTGCGCGCTCCCTGCGCGCTCCCTGCGCGCTCCCTGCGCGCCCGCGGCCACAAAGGCGGTCACGTGGCGCCGGGGCCGGGCTGCTATTGGGCCGCGAATGAAAACAAAGGAAAAGGATTAATCACAAAAAAAAAAAAAAAGGGGGGGGGCCAGAGTTTCCATACGGAGACCTTAAAAGTGAATAGAAAAGAAATTGCTTATTATAATTAATTGTTATTAAAATACACGCACATGTGCACACACACACAGGTGCGCACACACACGTGCACACACACATACATGTGCACACAAGCACACGCATGTGCACACACATAGACACAAACATACACACGCCTACACCCTAAAATTGTTGTTAAAAGGGGGAAAAAGCCGCTGTCAAAGGTTCCGTTCTCAGTGCAAGCAAAAGGGAGAGATCCCCTTTGCCAGCAGCAAAGCAGATGGGATAATACCGTGAACAATTTGCCTTTCATGCTCTAAAGTCCTAAGAAAACTTCTATTAAAGCAGCGAGGGCCAATAAAAGTTTTACTGTTCTGGAAAAGGGGTGAAGTGCTTGTGAGGCTGGAAATGCTCCGTTGCTGTGGCTGGTGAAAGGGGACGGTGCCCTCCAAGGAGAGCAGAGGCGGATTTTGATTGTTGCCGGGAGAAAAGGCTGTAAAAGGTACCGAGAAAAGGGCTGGGGTGTAGAACCGGGGAGTGTGTGTGTTTTATCCACCTGTGTGCACACCCAGGAACGTGCTGGATAAACCCCCCCATGTGAAAAAGGACTGGAGAAAGCTTTCCATGAGAAATGGTCTCCCGCTTCTTTCCATCTCTGATCTCCCTTAATAAATGAAGTTCCAGGTTAATAATTATAACCTTCGCGCAATAATAAATAATGCTGTAACAGAGAGACAGGGCTTGTTTTTCTCCCCAGGCCCGGGGCTGGGTTCTGTCCATGCAGAGGACAATTTACCATTCGGGGCCGCCAGGATGTAAAAGCAGAAACGCGTGCAGGCTGTGACGGGATCGGCTCCGAGAACTAGAGCTTGGCTCGGGCTGGGGCTTCTCCTCGGATTCCCGCCCCCTCTCCCCCCTTGAACAAAATGTTCCCAGTCTCGCCCCGCGGTCGCCATGTTGCTGGGTTTGTGGCCGGGATTCCCGGCAACTCGTTAAAATGGGGAAAAAGCAGCAAATTCCGAGTGATTTGTGCTGCTGCATTAAAGAAACATGCCCTGGTTTGTCTCACAATTATTGCATTTCTCTGGCGTTCACTAACCCTGTGAATTTATTTATTATTGTTAAAGGTGATGCCTTTCCCCTTAAGTACAGTGATATTTTTTTCCCCTGATGCTTCCGCGTGGTGCGTGGGAAAAATCCTTAAATCCTTCTTTCCCGAGGAGGTTTGTTATTTTTTTTCTTTTTTTTCTTTTTTTTTTTTTTTCCCCCAACTTCAGTGTCAGCAACAGCAGCGGGAGCAGCGGGAGCGGCCGGGCAGAGTTTCCTTTCGCATCCCGAACTCTTTCGCCGCATCACCCGCACCATCCCTCAAAGAGGAGCCGGCAGCCTCATGGCAAAGCCGGAGACCCCCAAAATGCCATTTTACTCCAAACAAGCAAGAAATAAAGGGAAATTCAACGATTATTATTTACATCGGTCCTGAGAATGAGTAGATCTATGCTGATTTCGATGAACACATTCACAGATATGAAATATTCAGGGAAATTCTCCTGTCAATCGATCTGCGTTTTGTAAATGCTTAAAAAAATTTTTTTTTCTTCACCCCTTTGCTAAGCTGCACTTCGGTCTCGGCTGCAGCTTTAGATTTATTATGTGTTTCTCAGAACCCCTCGCCACCCACACAGATGCTTGAACTGACAAAAGTTTCCAGGCTTGTCCCTGCGTGAATGCGGCCCCAGTCCCTCCGCCGCAAAATGGGAGAAATGGAGCTTGAACAAACCAACCCCAAACCGGCCACATCCCCATTCTGCAGCACGTAGCTTATTTCTTCCCCCCCTCCGAAAGTTTTACTTTAGAGACTTCTCGAATTCAGGCCCTTGGATGAAACTTTTTGAATCGTTCTTGGTTGAAGTCACTCTTTAGCAAAAGCCAAATTTCTTTGCTGAGTTAGGCCGAGCTGTCAAAAGTCTTTCAAGAAAAAGATTGATCGTTTCTCTCTCCTTTTCGGTTTGTGTGGATCCAGGCACTTTAAAAGGGAAAAACAAATCTTCCTGGGAAAAGACTTTTCATTTTATTTATTTATTTTGTAAACTCTGGAAGTGGAGCTGTTTATTGGTGGTGGGGTGAAAAGGGAAAAAATATGAGAAGGAAGAAATGTGATTTCGAAGATATCCGTGACCTTAAAATATGTTTGGTCTTTAAGGAAAGTGTAAAAACTCCATGAAGTCTGGCTTTAGAAGCAGAAGGGTTACACTGTTCTTTAGAAGTAATTTAACCAGGTAAATCAGGCCGGTCTAACTATACTTGACTTTCCTAAGTGCTCATTCCCAGACTCAGACACAAACCTCCGGACCAAGCGCTCCTGCTGCCTTGAACTTTCCAAGCTCTGAAATATGTGTGTGTGTAGATATATGTATATATATATGATCTGCAAACACAGCGAGGCAGCCCCGGCCTCGGTTGCCAGCCCGGAGGGCAGAAACTCTGGGGAGCTCAGCGAGGGCGGCTGGAGCCCCGGCACGGGCAGCGCAGGCAGGGCAGGCAGCACAAGCAGTGCAAGAAGGGCAGGCAGCGCAGGCAGCGCAGGCAGGGCAGGCAGCGCAGGCAGCGCAGGCAGCACAGGCAGCGCAGGCAGCGCAGGCAGCGCAGGCAGCACAGGCAGCACAAGCAGTGCAAGAAGGGCAGGCAGCGCAGGCAGCGCAGGCAGGGCAGGCAGCACAGGCAGCACAAGCAGTGCAAGAAGGGCAGGCAGCGCAGGCAGCGCAGGCAGCGCAGGCAGGGCAGGCAGGGCAGGCAGCACAGGCAGCGCAGGCAGGGCAGGCAGCACAGGCAGTGCAAGCAGTGCAAGAAGGGCAGGCAGCACAGGCAGCACAGGCAGCACAGGCAGCGCAGGCAGCGCAGGCAGCACAGGCAGCGCAGGCAGCGCAGGCAGCACAGGCAGCACAGGCAGCGCAGGCAGCGCAGGCAGCGCAGGCAGCACAGGCAGCACAGGCAGCGCAGGCAGCGCAGGCAGCACAGGCAGCACAGGCAGCGCAGGCAGCGGCTCCCTGCCCGGCCGAGGAGGGATGGCGGGGCTGGGGGGAGGCTTTTCTGGGGATCTTCTCTCGCCGTTTTTTTTTTTTAATCAATTAAAGAAAATAATGCTTTCTGTTTGCCACCAGGCCCCGCCTGCCATTGGCCAGGGCTGGCCACGTGACCAGGAATTGGCTGCAATTTCGCCCCAGTCTCGAGTTTAATAGAGCAAGGTCCCCATACGCCTGTATTATCAGCAATATAACAATTATAAAAAGCCCGAGAACCATCATCATCACTGCCATAAAAACTGAAGCCCGAAGATTTCTTTCCCTCTCCCCATCCTCCTCCCTCTTCCCCCCTCCCACTTTTTAAACCCTGGGCCCTGGAAAAGCCATGAATTTTGAATTTGAGAGGGAGATCGGGTTTATAAATAGCCAGCCTTCGCTCGCAGAGTGCCTGACGTCTCTTCCCGCTGTCCTGGAGACATTTCAAACTTCATCAATCAAGGACTCGACATTAATTCCTCCTCCTTTTGAGCAAACCGTCCTCAGCCTGAATCCTTGTTCCAGCAGCCAAGCAAGACCGAGGAGCCAAAAAAGAGCATCCCATGGCCTGTTCCAGCTGCAGCCCCGGCCCCCGGCACAGCCCGGCCCCTTGGCCGCGGAATTCCCCTGGATGAAGGAGAAGAAATCCTCCAAGAAAGCTGCCCAGGCTCCATCATCCTCTTCCTCCTCTTCCCCCCCATCATCTTCCTCGGTGCCGGTCCCTGCCGCAGGATCTCCTGCAGGTTCGTATAATGAGGGGGTGAGGGGATGTTTGCTGAAATCGGAGAGAAGCCGGATAATAAACAATTCCCGGCCCAGAGCAGCCCTACCCCAGCCCCCGCCCCGCAACAGACTTTGCCCCGCGCCTCCCCCGAAACTGTGTCACGCAATAAAATACAGCGCAGCAATGCACACAGACGGGGAAGGGGGGTGTCTCCTGCCTTCCCCCCCATATAGAAGATAAAATTCCTATAACTCCTGCGAAAGCGAAGAGGGAGAAGGGGCCGGGGGAGCCGGGCTGTGGGCTCCAGCGGGGGCACCTCCAGTAGCTTGACTTTCCCTCCCAGCCCAGAATTTTCCCTTTTTTTACAGTCTACAGGGAAAAAAAAAAAAAAAGACGGTTGGGTAACGGCTACCAGCAGGATGGGGAGGTGGAAAGAGTGAGAGCCGGACTCTGAGCGTCCAGCACGGTGGGGAGAGCCAGCTCCACATTGCAAAATAAAATACACCCGCCAGCCCCCCCCAGCCCCTCGATAAAGCAATAGCCTCTCCCCGAGGCGCCCCGGGGCCGGGCAGCTCAGCAGCCTTGCCCAGGGACCCTCGTTCCCCCGGGACAAAATGTTTAAGGCGCAATTCACTGTTTCGGTATTTTAACGGCACCGTTCAGGTAAATGCTCGGGCAGGAGAAGGGCGGACACCGGAGCTCATTGGCCAGATAATACAGGAATAATGAAATCAAAGCCCCGCCGTGTCCGTCGCTGAACTACTGGGGAAAAAAAAAAAAAAAAAAAAAAAGCAATGGGTCGAAATTCCCCTTATCCGCAAAGGTGGCAGAGAAGGAAGGTCTCTAAACGGAAAGGCCAGGGAGCAAAATCCTTTCTCCTTCTCGGTGCAAGGGGACCTGAGAGTGATTTCCAACCCTCTTCCACAGTGGGAAGAGTTGAATTAAACATTTCTTTTCTCCCGTAGCGGCTCCCTCCGCTCCCATGCTCTGCCTTGCCCGCCAACAGAGAGGGGACGGATCCAGACTCTCCATTGTCCCCGCTCCCTCTCTTTGCAACGTGCTGTTTTCTCTGTGTTTAAGACACCCAGGGGCTGGCAGACACCAGCGGCTCCAGGAGGCTCCGGACCGCGTACACCAACACGCAGCTGCTGGAGCTGGAGAAGGAATTTCACTTCAACAAATACCTCTGCAGGCCCCGGCGGGTGGAGATCGCGGCTCTGCTCGACCTCACTGAGCGGCAAGTCAAGGTCTGGTTCCAGAACCGCCGCATGAAGCACAAGAGGCAAACCCAGTACAAAGAACCGCCCGACGGGGATCTCGCCTACCCCGGCCTGGAGGAGGGCAGCGACCCCGCGGACGAGGCGGAGGGGAGCCCGGCGGCCGGGCCGGCGCCGGAGCCCCGCGGGCCCGCCCGCACCGAGCAGCCCGGGAGCCCGCGGCTGGCGGCGGCCGGGCCGGAGCGGGCGGCCGGCGGGGAGCGCAGCGCCAGCGGCCCCTCGGGCCGGGGCTGCCCCGACAGCCAGGACTCGCCTTTGTTGCCAGAGCTGAGCATCTTCTCGGCAGAGTCTTGCCTGCAGCTCTCGGAGGGGCTTTCCCCCGTCCTGCAGGGCTCCCTGGACAGCCCCGTCCACTTCTCCGAGGAAGATCTGGACTTCTTCACAAGCGCACTTTGTACTATAGATTTGCAACATTTCCATTTTCAGTAGCAAACCCCGCTCCCCGCCCGCTCGCCGTTTCTGCCCCTTCCTGAGCCACTGCCAGGTCCCCCCAATCTTCCGTCAGAGGGGGGGAGGAGAAACCCCCAAAATAACCCCAAGCCATCTCTCATTAATCACCGTACTCTGCCTCCCCGAACATTTTCTTTTAAATCTTCTCACATTGTGGGACGAGAATCAGCTTCCCAGTGTTTATTCTAAAAGTCTCACAGGAATAATCAGCCCGATTTTTTTGCTAAATGCAGGTATTTAATGATAGTTTTATTTTTTCTTATTTATTTTAACGAAAGTACCCGATAATTCTCACGCATATCAGAGATGTCAGCCCTCAAGAGAAAACATTTGTAAATCCTTCAAGCGACTATCTCAGGAATCAGAACAAGACGTTTAGATTTCTTAATAAAATAAAATAATAATAAAAAACAACAGGGGAATTTACCTTCCCCTTTTTAAGTTTTAGATGTAGACTATTTATTCAAATCCTTTAATAGTAAATGGCAAATTATTTATTGTACATTATTTTCATAGAGTAAATAAATGTATTTATAAAACCAAGAAACGTGTGTTCCTACATGTTTAATTCGAAACGTGCTATTTTTTTCCTAAATCATTTGCCCTTCTCTTTCGTGCTTTGCAGTGATGATGTCCTAATAATCTCCTCGTGTGCATTGAGAAAGGAGACAAAAGGAATTGCTCCCAACTAACATTTCAAGAGGCTTCGAGAGCCAGAAATATTTGCTTTATTCAGTTCTGTCTGCTTTTTCCTTGAGCTTGTTTTTTATTTATTGTATTTTTTACTAAATCAAAGCAGGACATTTGTTTCTAATTTTAACATTTGCCGTCATATTTGGGTAACTCAAAAAGCAATCCCTCCTGGCAAGCAATGGCCGGATGGAGGGATGGCAAAGGACACAAAGGCAGCGCTGGGGCCGCGCCCGCTCCGCGGAGCCCCCGCACATTCCGCGGCCGGTCTGGGGGCGGCGGGGCCGTTCGCCCCCCAGCCAGCTCTGCTTCTTCAGCCCACTCCTCCTCCTCTCCTCACTTGCAGCAGCAAATAGAGACGTGCCATAGCGCAGTTATTGGTATTTTAAACGTCCCGGACTACAACAACAACAACAAAAAGGCAGAAAGGGAGGATTCGACGGAAGTACAAAAAAATCCACCCTGGGAGCGTGGTGCCTGCCGGCACTTTGGTCAACAAATAAAAGCTACACAGGAAAGAGGGCTGAGGGCTCAGGCTGAAGGAGGCCTTTCTTTCCTTCTTTCTTTCTTTCTTTTTTCCTTGCCTCTTTTTCAGCAGTACAAACCAGAACCTCCCGAGCCTTATAAATCCGTGATCTCCTGCTTTCCACGGCCGTTTGTGCTGCTCCGTCCCGCTCGCCGATCCCTTTCCCAAAGCTTTCTCGCAACATGTAATTTTAAATACAAAACTCATATATCAGGGAGGGTGAGGCAGAGGGGGTGGGGAGGCTTACGAATGAAAAGGGGTCAGCGCAGAAATCAATCGCGGTGACACCCAAAATAAATCATATTACGTCTTTGCTAAGTCATTGGTGTTTCCTCAGACACGGCAGAAATTCGGTGGGCGTTCGAGCGGGGTTTGTGCGAAAGGACCGCGGAACGGAGGAGCCGGGGGGGCGGCGTGGGACAGGGGGCGAGCGGCGGGGCCGGGGGGATGACACACCCGCGGAGGCGGCCTTAAAATGGTGCGGGGAGCCGCGGAGAGGAGCGGAGCAGCCATGGCCGGCGGCGCGGCCACCAGCCCCGTTCTCCGGGCTGCGGGCGGGGAAGGCGCTGCCGCGGGGAGCAGAGCCGAGCCCGCTGGGGCCCCCGGCTCCCCCCGCACAGATCTGGGCCCTTGTCCGGGTTGCTCGGTGCCTGGAGCTCGCCTGGGTGGTGACATCCTCCCCCTCCAGCCCGCAGTCCCCGGGGAAAGCGTGGAGTCCGGGAAGCTTCGCTTGGTCGGCCGATATTCTATTTCGGATTAAAAGCATCGGAGCCGGGCTCGCTTTCTACTCTGGGCTGTAAAAAGAAATAAAATGAAATAGAGAAAGCCCTCGACAGATGTTTTCGAAATTGCTATTCGAAGACCTGGATTATGTCTTCTGCTGCAACAAAGAGGAGGTTGATTTTACGGCTACCTTTGTATTTTTAACAATATTGCCAGCATCTTTCCGTACCAAACGAGCAGACGTTTCAGACCTCACTCCGAGAAGGAGTAGGTTTATATTGAAAATCGAAGTAGCTTGCAATTAAAGTATGCAAGGGAACATTACTTAACACCTTCCCACAAATGGAAGGCAGCGCCCAGTGCACACTTTGCAGTGCCTGCAGACGAGTTGCCTTCGCATCCCAGCCTGGGAATCGGCATGACCCCCCGCATCTCACCCATTCCTCTCCGCTCCCGAAGTCCCATGCGGGGGTGGGGTGGAAAAAAAAAAGCCCAGACACAGCCCAAGTACCACAGAAGGCTATTCATTATCTTTAAGTTTATTTAATATCTCCAGCTTCTGGAACATACTCAGCGGCAGAGTTGGCACTGCCAGACGTTGTCTATCAAAGAGCCATTTGTTCCAGTGTTTTACATATTTCCCCTCTCGCCTCCTCCCCCTCGCAATCTTGAATACAGGCTTGGTGGGGGACGGCGGGAGCAGGGGATCAGATGGTTGGGAATGGCCCACGCCAAGACCCCCGAGTGTCGCCGGGCGGGCCGGGCTGGGGTGGCCGGCGACACTCGGGGCTCTTGGCGTGGATGGCTCAGCCCTTACCGGTCCCCTTTTGCCTCTTGTTCCACTGCAAAGTACGTGCATATAGACATATAAATCGATTCTTTGCAACGGATTTCCACAAACACACACGCCTTTTCCGTGGGGAAGGGAGGAGGGGAAAAGGAGGGGACAAGAGGGACATCGTCTTCTGTAGGGTCCCCCTCTCTGCATGGGGCACATGAAGGAGCAGCGGGAGGTGGGACGGAGACGGGGAAGGGGTTTCCACGAGCCCCCCAAAGTAAACCCTGACACCTTATCAATAGAAATCTCTAACAAGGGCCCTTCTGCACATCATAATGACTTCTCCAAGTTGCTGCAGGTCTGGAAAGCATGCCAGTCACAGCCACAGATCAATTCTACACCCACGGAAAGTGACTTAATAAATGGAACCTCGCCAGTTATTATCCTTGCTAACAGCAGGCCCCTTCTTATTTGTCCTAATTAGCAAGACTGAAATGTCGGAGGAAAGAAGGGGAATATTCAATAAAATCTAAATTATTGAATGACTGTAAGATTTCGCCATTAGTTCAGCCATTCTTTACCTTCTTCAAAATGTCAAACAAATGGGGAATGCATATTTGCAACCCTGTCCTTCTGTTCTGTGCAACTGGAGGGCATATATTAAGCATATTAAACGTATCCCGCTCTTGATCGTTGTCAAAACACTGCAATTGCCTCACGATTATTAACCTAGAAATATGCAAATGAGATACGTTCGCACGTGTTGTAGGGATGCTAAAGTAATATTTATCTTGTGCTGATCTGGTCTGGGGATGTGTTTGCTAAAGAGCTACTCGAAGCCCTGAAGATGTTGACCCAACCCCTTGGAGCCATGGGAAGGCTCAAGGCGGAAAAGCTTCTGGGAAGGAAACGCGGGCGAGACAGCGAGGTAGGAGTTGAACTTTTGAGGTGTGAGGTGGGAAGAGTTAATTTACCTGGGGAACCACCCCGACCTTCCTCCTGACTCCGACTCTCCGGGAATATCCCTCTGGGGAGCGTTTTCCCAGCTGAGCTGAACATCCTTCCCCAGTCCTGTGCGGCTGAGTAGCGCTCCCAAGGCTCCAGCACCACCGAAGGAAGGAGCTGCCAGAGGGAACCACCTTCTGCTCGCCATGCTGGCACCTCTCGCAGCGATGCCAGCTTTGCCAGTTGATTTTTCCCGGAGCTGCCCGAGGCCGGTCCTGAGCGCAGAGCCAGCCGAGCCCGGGCGAGGGTCCCTGGGGCGGGCAGGGATCGCCCGGAGCGGGGCTGGGCCGGGATGAAGAGCCCATTGGGTCCTCCCCACTGTGCACAGGAGCAGCAGATACAGACCTGTCTTGTGCTCTCACCGAGGTGAAAGGCTTAAATGAACCTCATTAGTGAGGCGACCCGACTTACAGACACACCTCTGCCTTGGGGACCACATAGAAATAGCCGATGTCACTCACAAGGAAACAGGACAGGTTCCCCAGAGCCAGCGGAGGGGGAATGGGATCTTTTGGCACAGGAAGAGATGTGATGTGAAGGGTTTGTGTCACCCTGAAAAATATCGAGAGAGGCATTTCCCACCCAAATCTTCCAGTCCAAGTGTTGGTCAGGAGCCCAAGAACACAAACCGTGTCCCTCTCCCTGGCTGAGAAGGCTCCCACGCCTCCGAGGGACACTGACCACCCGTGCCCGTCCAGGGACCCCACGGCGCGGTCCCGGTCCCGGTCCCGGTCCCGGTCCCGGTGCCGCTCGGGAAGGCCCCGCTGGTCCCGCCCCGAGGATTAGTGCCGTTTATCTTAATTGTCTCGTATTTATTGTGCAGCTCGGAGATAGCCCGCTGCTTGCGACTCGTTCAGAGGATTCCTTCTGCATTTCTTTAGACTCCCAGACTCTGAAGCATCTTTTCCATATATTATTTTATTTTCCCCCTTCAGTTTTTAGCCCCAAATATAGCTCAGCAGGCTATGATTTAACCAAGACACATGCCTGGGCTGTAAATTTCTCTGACGAATTCTAGGGACAAGTCCTTTTTTGTGATAACAAAGTCCGCAGCCAAACACGCACTCCAAGCGTCAGTAGCGCTTCTTATAAATCACCTCGCCAGGAGCCAGAAGTGACATTTCTTACGCACGACACAAACTTTCTCCGCAGAGAGTTATATTTAACTCTAAAACAAAGCATCCGAAAACTCTGAGCACTCCGGAGCCTTTGGAAATGTCTCAGTCCTTCTGTGTTGCCTGCACAGAAAACTCCTCGGGTCAGGATTTCTTGCAAGAGGTGTTTCCACAAGGGCCCTGTCCTACATGCCAGGAGGGCTGTTGCAGAGCCAACAAACCATCTCTTAGGGGAGGACTAAACCTCCCCTCGCTCCTCGCACAGGCTGCTCAGCCCCGAGTTTGGTGGAACCGCTTTATACCGCTAAAAGGGAGGAACTGCTCTCAAGAAAAGGCTTTTTTTTTTTTAATAAGACGTCTTGGAACAAAAGGCGTGGTTATCCATAGGGGGTCAAAAAAGCCCCATTTTGCTGATTTAGTAGTGAGGGGTGGGTGTGTGTTTTCACCGATGAGTGGCCTCAGGTTCTGTCACATCGTGTCCCTCGGGGTGCATGGAGGGGCCAAGGGCATGGGATGCCTTTGGGGGACATGAGTGGTCTCCCGCCACCAAGAGCTCCGCGGAAAAAACATCTTACGCTGCTGCTGAGCCCCCGGTTTCTTGCCTGCTCATCGAATAGAGCCCGAGCTTTGGCGTGGTGGCTCCTGAGGAGCTTGTGTCGGGAGGAGGGAGCAGCTCCTGGGCAGCAATTTCTTTGCCCAGGAATCAAAGAGCTAAAAATCCCCACTCATCCTCTATCCCCATGCATCGCGAGATATTTTATTTTAGTCCTGTTGAGTGAAAGAGAGCAGCATCCACCAAAAGGTGGTGTCTGTGGTTTAGGAGGTTGGAATAATTACGGTTTCCTTCAATACATAACTGAAAATCGACTAATAAATATAATGAAAGGCTGAGCAACTGTTTGTCGGCTATGTAGGACAGAGCTCTGATAATTTGCGAATCTCAACCTACACTTTTTGTTTGACCGCCTTCCCTCTCTCAACCCCCCATGAAGGATGTTTTTAAGAAATAAATGTGTAAGTGATCGAATGAGGCTCACCCGACACTTGGTTGTTAACAACAACCTGTCCCACCCCCCCAGCTCACCCGTATCTCCGCTTTGCCCCAAAGCCGGGCTTGGAGGGGCTCCCAGGACCGCCCTTCACCCCTGCTCGGGCCGGGCTGTTTGCTGCTTTTTATGCCTCAAATTTTGATTCTCTCCCATTCGATTTTCACATCAACCAAATAAACTCTGCGCTTTCACCCCAGAGCTGCCTCAGCTCTAAACTTTGGTTTAGCTTTCACGGGGATGAGATGGATAGCAAAACTTTTTCCTCCCTAACTCGGCAGCAGAGAGCTCTCGGAGCCAGTTCTGGAACTCCACAAGACAGCTGCATTTTAATGACATAAAGCATCCCCTTAATGTAACAGTGGAGTGAGATCATGGTGGAAAATTATCAGACAATATGAAACAATTGATTCAAGGATGAAATAAACATCTATCCTTTTCTTTTTTCATTTTACACCCATAAATCATCTATTGTAAGCATCGTTTAAATATAATACATTCAATTTAAACACGAATGCAACATAATACAAAAAGCACTCCTGGAATCAAATTAGAAACCGATTTCTTTTGCAAGGGGAATGACATGAGAATTGCTTTGAATCTTTATAATCGCTTTCGCTAGTTTTATGCAAAAAAAGGAGGTAGCGAGTTTCAGAGAACATTTGTAACCTAAAAGATTTTCTTACTGAGTATCTCAGCATCAGCAAAGTGGGCAGAATAAATGAATAAATAGGCACGCATCTCTGGAAATCGTTTTCTCCTTATTCTTTTTATTGAAGGGCGAGAATTGCATTTGGCTAAAACTCACGTTTTCTCGGGGGGATTTAAGGGAGGGAGAAGGCTGGTGCCGTCGCTGCCTGTGTTGCAGTTTCTTAACAAATGTCGCTCCAACGTGTTGCATCAGCCAAACCTACCAACTAAAGGACGTGTTTATGCCTTTCAAAGTGAACTTTTGGCCTAGGGGGAAAAAAAAAAAAGAGCCCTCCTGGTTCTTCTTAGAGGCTGAACAACCAGTAAATATCCTGACAAGTAACAAATGACTGTGGGCGTCATATTGTTGGGTGCTCTTGTCTTCCTTCTGCTAACAAGTAAATAAATGTTGCCTACCTATGTTTCCATTCTGTGAGCAGTGGAGTGGCTGGGCTGAACTCAGGGTCTTTCCACCTACTCATCAGCTGGACTCTGCTGCAGCCTGACCACAGATTCAGGGGAAACATCAAACCAGGTTCATCATAGAAAAGCGGGGCTCAAAGTTCCAGTATTGGTTAAAGCCCTTTAAAACTTGCCCTGTTTTCAGTGGTAAATGTGCAGGTAGGTGGGTGCAGGGGTGAAGGATGGACAGAGAGATATACAGGTAGACACATGGATTATTTTTCGTTCCATTCCTCCAGCTGCTAAGATGGGCATGGTATTTCTCCAACAAAAGACATTCTGTCTTCCTAACTTTATTTCATTGCCTCATTAGAATATTGATTTAATTACGGTGCTTTTACCCACACTCGTCCTAGACACAAAGCCCGTGCGGCAAAATTAAAACACATGGAGTGTATTTTTCTTAGAAGCTTTTATGAGACGGCTCAGCCCAGAAAACGCCAAACATGTTCAAGCCACTTGCCAGGGAAAAGTTTCGAAATGAATGAAATAGCATCCTTTTGTGGTTCGGAAGAAGCGCAGTCAGACCTCCCTACCTCTTCCCTCTGTCTTCCTTTTGTCACATGGAGCTGGGGTTGGGGAAAATCTTATTTTTAAGTTGGGGTGAGAGGAAGTTCTGCTGAAATCGGCTAAACGCATAACTTGGAGGCCTTTTTAGCACTTAAAACAGTCGTGGATAATTCTAACTCTTCCCCCGGCCCCTCTTCCCCCCACCTCCCCGCACCCCACCTCCCTCTTCTCTTTTAAAGTCTTTGAGGAAAGATTTTGACGTATTCGTGTTGTTATCAGATTGATGGGCAGGGTTTGATTGAAACCCCTTTGTCATGCAAATGTCAGGGCCTTGATGGATGAGCTCCGAGATGTGACCAACTTCAGGAGCCCCTCGCTCATTGGGCTGGGGCTGGACCACGTGCCCGCCCCCCCTGCCCCCCCCGGCCCCGCCGAGGGCTGCGGGGTTCGAGGGCCAGCGATGCATGGAAGGAAGTTTTACAGCTTTGACATACTATCTAAAGGTTGTAGGGCAGGCGGAATCCCCCCAAAACAGGCTGACCCTCCTCCATCAGTGGCAGATGGACAATACTAGGATGAACTCCTTCTTGGAGTATGCAATTTGTAACCGTGGGACGGGCGCCTACCGCCATTTAGAGCAAAGCTCCCCTTCCTTCCCCTCTTGCTCAGGTAGCCCCGCCAGTGACACTTTTAACGGGGACGGCCGCTTTGGCGTGGGAGGGAGCGCGGCCGCCCCTCTGCCCCAGCCGAGCCCCGGCTGCCCCCCGCCCTCCGCCGGCCGCCCCGGCCCCTTCGCGGCCGCTGCCCCCGCCGCCGGGTACCCGGCCCAGACCTGCAGCTCCAGCTACGGGCATCCGCAGCTGTACCTCGGGCAGCAGGACGCGGATGGGCTGTACTTCCCAGCGGCCGGGTACTCGGCCGGCGCGGGGTCCAGCCTCAGCTCCCTGGCAGAGAGTTACTGCGGGGCGCTGGCCGCTGGGCAGTACCAGCAGCAGCACCTTTACGGGCAGGAGCAGCCCAGCTACTTGCCCGGCGTTTACAGCAACCTCTCGCCTTCTTTAAACGAGGACAAAGAGCCTGCGTGCCCCTCCGAGCCGGGCCCCAACACCACGCAGACCTTCGACTGGATGAAAGTGAAGAGGAACCCGCCCAAGACAGGTGAGTTTGGGGAGCGCAGAGCTGGGCGAGGATGGGCCGCAGTCGGGGAGAAGGGCGGTGGGGCAGCTCCCCAGCCCTGCAAGGAGAGGTTGCCTTGTTGCCTTCCCCGGGGTTGGTACCCAAGGTAACTGGGCTTATCTTCCAGGGGACCACGGATTTGGCTTGCCTTTTTTTTTTTTTTCTCTGCGGAAAAGCAGCTAGAGATTTTCCAGACACATCTAATGGAGGGTCCCTGAGCTCAGTTTCCCACAGGCCCAATGTGATTTAAGCCCAGCTCAGAATAGGAAGCACTCCAAGCTTCCTGTTTCTTCCACATTCGTGGCTTCCATCTCTCCTATTCTTCAACTTCCTTTTCCACAATCTTCCTTAAATCACAGCCTTCCCTCCTCCCCCCATCATCACCCTCCCCTTCCACTCCTTCCCACGCACGTTCAAGTTTCATGGCAGTTTGCAGGGAACTGGGAGGGAATGGTTGCAAGGGAAGGGGTCAGCCCTGCAGAGCCCGGGGAGCTCTGTCCCTCCAGGTTGGATCCCTGGGCTGGGAAGCCAGGAGTAGCTGAGGATCCGGGGGGGAACACGAAGCTCCGGGGTGGTGGAGGGACCAAATGCCCAGGAGAGGAGAGGAGCGGGGGGAAATCCCGCACCCACAGCCCCCCCTTCCCAGCCAGGGAATTAATTGCTCTGGCTGCTTCTGCCCTCTTGGTGTTTGCTCCTTAACAGGCAAAGTGTCGGAGTACGGACTGCTGGGCCAGCCCAACACCATCCGCACCAACTTCACCACCAAGCAGCTGACGGAGCTGGAGAAGGAGTTTCACTTTAACAAGTACCTGACCCGGGCCCGAAGGGTGGAAATAGCCGCTACTCTGGAGCTCAACGAAACCCAGGTCAAGATCTGGTTCCAGAACAGGCGAATGAAACAGAAGAAGAGGGAAAAAGAAGGTCTTGCCCCGGCTGCTGCCTCCAGGGCTGCGAAGGAAGCAAGTGAAGCCTCAGATCAGTCCAACTGCACCTCACCTGAGGCCTCCCCCAGCTCCGTGTCCTCCTGAGCCGTGTCCCCCCGGGACACGGGACCGGCTGCTCCCCGCACACCCGGCAGACACACACACGGACACGCGAGGTCACGCTGCCTCCGCGCCGTCCCTTTAGCTCCGGCCGTCTCCACACGTGTGATACCAATTCCCCCACTTGAATTTCTCTCTCTTAATTTATAGACCCTCTGTAAAACACTGGACTCCAAAGGAGCAGCCGTGTCCTCATACATCCTTAGCAATAGGCGTTTGGCTCAGGGACGTTTCTCCCTCTCCTTTCTCCCTCTCCTACAGGAACTGCACTTTCAACTACAGAAACTTTAAAACGAATTTAGTTTTCTCCCGTTTTCAAAATGTGCACAACGACCTTTGCCTGCAAGAATCCTACGTTTGATGTGTTTTTCTTCCCTGCGAGACTGTAAAAAAAGTTTGGGGCATTTTCTCTGTTTCCCTTTTGTTTACTGTATGTATATTTTGGAATGAGATTTCAGATGCCCAAGATGCTAAAGGCCTCTGCAAAGACCCGAACACCCAGAAAAAAAAAAAAGGAAAAAAAAAAAAAATAGCAGCAACTCCTTCTTTACCATTTTGCACTATTACTGCTTTACAGGGTTTTCTACGCGCTCTGCACCGATGGCTGTTCCCGGCCCCGAGGACGAGGGTTGTGCTCTCAGAGCAAAGGAGATGAGGCGCAGGCTGAGCTGGGGGTGCTCCGGGGTGTGAGGGTGGGACAGGGCTGCGGGGGGCGCGGGGCTGGGCTCCCCACCACGGATGCACTGCCTGCTATTTATTGTACGTCTCGATAGCCTGAAGTCTTGAAGTGAAGTAGCACGGTTCCTGTGCCCCTGCCCTCTGAAGCTTATGGGAGCCCGATAAAAACATTATTTAACCATGGCTAAATTGTTTCCCTTCCCCGCGAGAAACTCTAGGGTAGAACGAACTGAAAACCATGGCAAATTTTGTTAAAGATTGTTTTAAAGGGAAAAACGTCATCGAGAAAAACTAGCGGTTTCTTAATCGGAATCTCCTGTTTCCCTTCGACTCCCTTCCCCGTGCTCTGTATCTCGAAACGAAACTACCTCAGTCTAATAAAGTTTACTTTTTTCCACATGCAAGTGCTCTCGGCTCCAAGCGAAATGGAAATCTCTCCCGTCCAGGGAAACGCGCGACACGGGCGGGGGAGCCTGGGCTGGGAAGGAGGAGGAGGAAGGAAAAGGTCTCCGGCGGCAGCCGAAGCTCCCAAACCAAACGCCCGATCCCGCTTCCTGCGGGTCCCCTGCGACACCCCCTGTGGCAGGGGCAGGATCGGGCCCGCCGCTCGCCCCCGCACCGCGGGCGTTCAGAGCGAGTGGCCCGGGCGGGACCGGGAAGATCACGGCGCTCCCCACGCGGGGCTATTGCAACGAGGCCTGACGAGAACAGAAAATCGCCATCACCCGAAGTGTAAGCGTCCCAGCACGGAAACAGATCTGCATTACTGAAGCAATAACATTAACTGGAACGGACTTTGGGTCCGGGGTGGGGGCAAAGCCAGTTTCTTATTTATACAGAACAGTTTTGTGAGGCTGATCCAGCTAAAAACCACAACGAAGCGTCAGTTTGGTTTCCTCCTCTCAGCTTCCCAAGGCGAGCCCTGAAAGGGTGTTTTCCAGCAGCATAAGTAACACACGACACCAGTTCGCGGGGGATGGAGCCGTCCTGGGGAGCCGGGCGGGGAGGGAGAGGCAGAGAGCCCGGGTATAGCTCTGACCTTTTTACCTCGAAACGCCTCTGGGATTTCTAAACAAGTAAACAGAGGGGCTGCCAGGAGAAACTATTGTTCTGGCTTCGTCAAATTTGCAGACCTTTTCGGTGGGGGCGTGAGTGGGGTGAGGAATGAGCACAGTACCTGCTGCAACTGCGGCCGAGCCCGGCACCCTGCCCCGCAGGGCTCCGGCTGCCCGGGGGACACAGCATCGCTCTTCCCCGGAGACACAATCTTTCCCCATCTCATACACCTCTCTGGCTCCAAAGAAAAGATTTTTGGGTGTCCAATTAGCTCAGAGATAAGAAAAAAGAAAAAGGGTGGAAAAGGTGAAAAGAGGATTTTGTTACACTAGCAGTTTGCAAAGCATCAGGAGAGGAAAAAAAAAAAAGCACAGGCAGCCCGGCTGACTTTAGAACCTGTTGGGTGTGAGTCAGCTTGGTTTAACCTATTCGTTGAAGCAGTGCGATTGAAGGTTTTGTTGAAGCTGTGTGATCTAGGCTGTCTCATGGAAGCGGGGCGTTGTGCTCCAGAGAGCTCGTGGGTTCCCACTGAGCCGATTTTGGGCCCCGGTTGTGGCTCCGGCCCCCGCCGTCCCCTCCGCCCGCCGCAGGTGAGGCGGGCAGCCCGGAACGGACCCCGGAGAGCCGGCGGCAGCGGAAAGAACGGGACAAAAAGGAGGGACTGATGTGTCAGTGTGTCGGGCACAACAAAGGCTGCCCGCTCCCATTTGAAACTCAAAGGGAGTCTCCGGAAGCGTCCGCAGGGACGGTGCCGATGCGCCCTTACATATGTAACCCCCTCCGGGCTCCCCCCCAGCCCGTTCCTCTGACCCCCCGCTGTCAAGCCGTGTTTCTCTAACGACGAGCACCGCACACAGCTAATCTCTTTCCCCCCCGCGCTCTCCATCCGAGTTTCTCACGCTCCTTTTTGTCTCCAGGGCCCGAAACCCACTGCTGTGCAGCAGGAGCCGGCGGGAGAGGCCAAACCAGGACACCCGCGGCTGCGGGTCCCTCGGCCGGTGACAGATGCGAGGGGTGAGGGACACCCGTGTCCGCCCCGCACCCTGAGATGCAGATAAAGAGCGGGCATCGGCCCTTCCGTACCCACACAGGCACCTATGGATCCGCATGGGACACGGCCGCACGCTCCTTCCCACCGTCCATCGGCATGGACTGCATTGCGAGAGGCAAACAGGAGTCTGCGGAGACTTGGCCCTGTCACCATAGTTGGGCTTTATCACAAGTATGAGGTCTGTTCACAGCCCTTTGTTTTATATAAATGATACACGACGACGTGGCTGTTTATAACCTGGTCCCATATCTCCACATGTGTCTGTCCATGGATCCCTGGTGTTGCATTTTTCATGAGCAGAAGGATCAGTCAAGTCCCCCTGTGCACTCACACACAAAGCCATGTCTTAATGGAGATTTATTCTTTTAATATCCCAAAGGAAGGGGAAATTCCCAGTTAAAGAAACGTAACCGTGCAAATTCTGAATGGCAGTTGCCGTGTTGGAGCTGCTGTCCCTCTGCGGGAGGAGGGGGCCGGAAGGAACGCCCGGGGTCCCTGTGGCTCTGGCCCCGGGAAGCACCCCTGGCGCTCTGGCCTGGCGCGGCAGCTCCTCCAGGGCCATCTGTTCCTTACCCCTTGGTGTGAGATGTTTCTCTTCTCCCTAAAGCATTTGTTCTCACAATGTGAGGCCCTTTTGATCTCAGAAGAGAGCATTCTATTAAAAAAACCCAAAAATAATAATGCCCTGAAGACTTCCTTACTTTCAATTCCACTTTGCTGGCGCTATTAACTCTGCTCCTGGAGCCTCTTTGCACTGAAGGTGTGAAGCATTCCTGGGGGTCTCTGTCTGAGGATAAAACCTCTTCTCAGTGACCATACTGGGGCTGGCTTGAGCCCCTAAAAGCCTTTGATGCCTTGAAATGGAGGAGAAAAGGGGAGGAACCCTTCTGGGTTTCTCCGAAGTAGTTTCACACAGCAAGATTAGTCAGAGCCCACCCTTTCCCCAGCTCTCGACAAAACCAGAGCGGGATGAGGGTGAGACATTTCCACCACACAGTGAGGAGTCACAACTGAAACGGTTTGATCCACCTTCTGCAAGTGGCCCCAAGGCAGCAAGGTGCCCATGCACCTGCTTGCATGCTAACATTGCCAAGCGATTGGTACATCCTAAATCAGGTAAACCAGGAGGCAGTTTCATGCCTGCGAAGTTTTGTCAACAGTTTGACATGAACACATTTTTAGGTGTCACTAAAATCCCTGGAGAACCGGTGGGAAGAGCTGCAGCTGTGGGAAGCGCTGGGTGAGAGCAGCTGCCCTCAGAACCCCACTAGGCAAGAGACCTTGCGCACCCCCCAGCCTTTCCCCATCCCTGGGGACTAGTTATACACAATGCATTTCACTTGTATTTGTATTAAATGTGTAGTATATTTATTTTTCAGGGCTGATGTTGCATAGGTCACCTGGATTTAAGTCAGAGACCTTCGATCTGCTGTCTCATGTCTGACCCCAGCTGTAACGCTCCTGGCTTATTGCACTCGAAGGGCCACCCCACGGTGCTGTCCCCTTGCTCGCCGCTCTGCCCCTCAGCCATTCGCTTCCACCAACATAGCTATTTCAGCACCGATCAGCTTCAGGGTTGCTTTAGCCTCTCAGGCAGGTGAAATGAGGTCTGGGGCAAAGGGCTTGGGTGCAAGGAACAATTGCAGAAGTGAGTGTACAAAATGTTTCCTTGCTCTTCAGAGGCCTCACCTATCCTTTCAGTTTACACCGGTCTGACAGCTCCATTTCAATCCCAGCCTTCACGTGGACTTGTTCAATATTTACTCAGGCTGATGGGTTTGCTCAGAACTTGCCTCCGTCAGCCTTGCTCTGTCGGGCTCCCTTCCCCTCGGGCCCAGGTTCACACAAAGTTCAGCCTGAAATGAATTCACCCCAAGATGGGCCCAGCTTGGCCTGAGGAGCAGAGCTGGGGTCAAGCCTGGGTCTCTGCACCCCAGCCAGCCCTGGCAAAGGCCAGTGCTCAGCGCTCCCGGCCAGGAGCCTGCTTTGAAAAATTATTTGGGGTTAAAAAAGAAAAAGCACTGGGCCAGGGAGGACACAGCAAGAAAGGCAGGAGCTGCTTTTCAGTGCAGAGAGCACAGGTCAGCCCTTCCGGGAGGGCAGAGAGTTCATGGCCGTTTACTCTGCCCAGGGGGCCTGTGTGACAAGGTACAATCCTGCAAACTCAGTACAACCATCAAAACTGCGGTGGGGGGCAGCAAGTGACATATATATTTATAAAATGTATTCATATAAAGTATAAAATGCACACATATTAAATATTATAGAAATCAATATTTTTCTATATAAAAGTATATCTCATGGCAAGGGATTAAAACCTAAAATGAGCAGAATCAAGACTGATTTGTTTCTTCCTAAAGCCACGACAGAGGAGATGGCTTTAGGTAACAGCAAACTGAAATCTGCCTCAGCAACAATAACAAAAGGCTCTTCTGAAAGCCTTTTGTCAGAGGAGCAAACCAAAATTTGACACAAAACAGAAATATTGCAAAGACTCTTATTGCAAAATGTGTTCCCATTAAAAAGAAAGAAGACAGAACCACGAGGCAAGTCCAAAGTGGCTCCAAAGGAAATAACATGGGGTCGATACCCAGGGCAGCTCTGCGGCAGACCCTGGGGGTTGACTGAGGGAACACGGGGTGGTGGGGACAGTCGCAGGGACCTGAGATGCCTCAGGAATACGGTGGGAGCTGAATCGGCCCCTGTCTGGGGCGCTGGGTCTCTGGTAAAGTGACTTTTGTTTTGGGCACCCAGTGTCTGTCTGGGGCTTGGCAAAAAGTCTGTGAGTCTGTGAGTCTACAGCCCTTCCACACAGGATTACCAAACAACCGTGTGTGAAGTGTCCCTTAAAATCAGACACGAGGAAGGTGAGCACCATTTTAGTGGCCATAAAGCTAATCTGATGAGATTTAACAGATTTGTTAATGGCTATAAAATTTTGGAGGTTATCACAGTCCCTGTTGATTGAACAACCTGGCGAGGTGGCAAAACACAGGAAAAAAAGAAAAAGGGGAGGGTGGGGAATCTCCCACGATTCTCCCCATTTTTCCCTCAGAATTTAGCTCAGTGGAAATATCACTTTGTGGAAATCTTACCTCAGTCTATCTTCATTTAATTTCTTCCTTCATCCATCAACTCTGTACGAACCGTTTTCTTTGCATTTCGCTCTCCCAGCTCAGCAGTGGGTGCCAGGAGTCCCCAGTTGCTTTTTGTCCCACGTCTTTACACACTTGTCGCTTCAGCCAGGCAGGGGCTACACGTGGGAAGAGCAAGAACCCAGCGTTACCGACAGCAAACGGCACCCGCTTCTTTCAGTCAGAGCAGCTGGCACTGCAGAAGATGGCAAAACAAACTGTCTCTCGTCTGAAAACCAAGTCTCTCTAACTTTCGCTAGGAGTTCAAAGAGTCCCTGTTCTTGCCAAGCTAAAAGATCAAAACCACCAACAAAAAGCCTTTTCCAAAGAATCTCCGTAATTTAGGTGGGAACATTTTCCCTCAAACAAAAAAGTCACTTTTAACCTCAGTTATATTATTAAGTCTTGGAAAAAGGATTTTTTTTTAGTTACTATTACAAAATATTTCTCTGCATGAGTTACTCTGAACATGAAACACCTGAAGATGTTGGCGTTGCTGGCATGAAAAGGAGCAATACTTGAAAGCCAGTTCTCAGTTTGAATCCCTTTTTCTTCAGTGAGTGTATCAAATGGGCACAGATTTACCAGGTGCTTCAGCATCCCACACGGCACGGAAACACTGGGCCTAACTCCTTTATTACAGAAAAGGATATGAGAAAAATGCTCTCTTAATGACACTTTAATTGTGTTTCCTACGGAAGGATTTGAGATAGTTCATGTTCAAATGCCGATTGACAGAGTGAAGAAAATACAGCTCCTTCTAGCAGCCGCAGAATTTTTAAGGCTCTCATATTTCAAAGGCGATGCTGAGTCTTTCTGATAAACCACTCCAGCGTGTGCAAAGTGGTTTTGGAGCAAGGCTGCGGAACGCAGAGCTCCCCGCAAGGCAGGTTAGAGCTGCAGTTTGCAGGGACCCGCCGAGGAGCCGTCGGAGCCGGGTCCTCCTTTCCCTTTCCCTTTCCCTTTCCCTTTCCCTTTCCCTTTCCCTTTCCCTTTCCCTTCCCTTCCCTTTCCCTTCCCTTCCCTTCCCTTTCCCTTTCCCTTCCCTTCCCTTCCCTTCCCTTCCCTTCCCTTCCCTTCCCTTCCCTTCCCTTCCCTTCCCTTCCCTTCCCTTCCCTTCCCTTCCCTTCCCTTTCCCTTCCCTTTCCCTTCCCTTCCCTTCCCTTCCCTTCCCTTCCCTTCCCTTCCCTTCCCCGGAGCTGAGACCCACAGCGGCTGCACCGGAACACTGAGAGAGGGGGAAAGGGGCAAGTCTCTCCCTTGGCATCCCGGATACCCATTTCTGTAGCGGTTTTCAAAGGATCAATCATTTCCTCACTACACTTCCCCCGGGGAAGCGGATGAGTTTACTGCCTTCCAGATTTTTTTTTTCCAGCCACTCTCCCCTTTAATGTATTATCCCCCCTGAGCTGAATGGCAAAAAAATGTTATTTTCGTGCATTAGAAATAGTCCTAAATTGTTCTTCAATAAAAGATCAAAAGTCGCGGCAGCATTTATCTACCATAATTATTTTTGGAGTGGATCTTGTAAAGCAAAAGAAGTTTATGAGAATCATTCTCCACTTTCCCTTTGTCCATTTGCTCTGTGAAAGCTCTCTTCTCTTTATTATTAATGGATTTGGCGAAGCTTTTCCTGCAGTTTGGAGGAATATGCTAGCAAATGAAAGCATCTCATTGATGGATGAGGAGCTGGGCTTTAAATCAGTCCCTACTGATACAAATTATTTTAATATGCTCCTTTTATGATTTATTTCAAATTTATGAAGTAGCGAGCTATGTTGTAAGACTTGATTATGGAGGCTGGTTGCCTACAAAGTTATAGTCTTCCAGGGGAGCTTTTTTTGAATGGCTTGTTACGATTTCAGTACATTCACAAGTGTGTTGCCAAGTCTGTGCATATCAAGGAAAAGGAAATCTTTTTTCCCTTGCCCCATACCCTGCCGCTCCTCCACGAGGGGAAATGGACAGTGCCATGAAAACCCGCAGGTATTCTTAGTGCATTTAATATTGTTTCTGCTGCTCCACCCACAAAACCCCACAGATAATACAATCCAAATACAAAGCCTTGTTTTTGTCTCAAGCTAATGAGGGGAAGAAGGCAGGGAAAGGCCGAGATAAGGATTTGTGCTGTGTGCAGCATTTCCCGGGAGGGTGCGAAGGGGAGACCCGTTCTGCTTTGCAGACACCAGAGGCACCAGGGCTGGCTGGGCTGTCCCCAGTGCCTTTGCACTTTGCTGTGTGTCCTGCAGCTGGAACAGCTGGCAGGGAGGCGACATTGCGCCGGTGTGCTGGACCAGACCCCTGCAGTCCTCCGGGGACATTTCCAGCTGCTGGGAGCGGGCTGGGCTGGGGTGTACGCGGGGAGGTGCGGGCAGCGCCGAGGGCAGGACCCGCAGCTTGCGGGCAGTGCCAGCCCGAGTGCGACACCCCCGCAGCCCTCCGGTGACATGCACAACAGGGCGTTTATTAAGGACCTGAATTTTTGCAATGTCTTTGACCTGCTGTGTTAAGCTTTGTCCAGTCACACATGAAATACAGCAAGAGCCCTGTTTTTACTGGCCTGCACTTTTCTGTCATCAGCACTGGACATAAATCAAGTGCGCAGTCTTGGCTATGAAAGGTATGACTGGAACCTCATCTGGCTTGCTTAACCATCTCTGTGCCTGGGCCTGGGTACCCTGCTGTGCTGGACTGTGTTCCAGATGAAGCACGTTACATTCACTGTCTTTGGTGGTCACCATCTCTCAGTGAGGAGAAACATAGAAGAGGATACGTCACCAAACTAATGCATTCGATGCATGCAAAGTATCTGCTCAGCATCCGAGTGCTTTTTGGGCTCTGTCTCTGCAAGATCAGAGTATTTTAGGTCAGTATCAGCATCTTTTCAACAGCTTAACAGTCTAAATTTTGTTCCTTCTGAAGACCTTTGTACAACTTTAAAACTCAATTCATAATATTGGCCTTGTACGAGCTACTTGAACACAAAAACTACACAGTGATCAGAGGTCAACAGCACCAAGCACAAACTGCTGGTGTTTCTGGCAGTGAATTCAGAGCTGCATGTCACCCCGTAGTTTCCTCATTCTTGTTCACTACATGCAGAGTTTGGGAGAGGTGCCAGTGGGAGAACGAGCCCCTGTGTTCGTTCAGCAGGTGGGGATGGCGGGGAAGCCTCACTGTGCTGAGGCTTGAGGAACGGGATCCAGCGTCAGCAATCCACTCCATCTCCAGTCTGTGCTCGACAGCATCACTTGCCACGGCTTTTGTTTATTTGTTTGTTTGTTTGTTTATTTTTAAACAGCAAAACTGCACATCTGCTTGGCCTTAGATCTGCTGAACTCATTTTATGCAAGATTAGAGAAAGTTTATTCTCAATATCTCCCAGCTCGGTGAAAGTCAAGCAGTAGCATGAGCTTCCCCCACTTTCCCGCTCTCAGGTGTGTCCAACATTGCTACATTTCTACTTTTTGGTTCAATCTTCTTCTGAGGTGTGGCCACATTACTGTATAAAGGGGGATGGGGAGAAGCATTCCAAGGACATTTACTCACTAGCTTATTTAAAACATCAAAAACATGGGGTTTTTTTTGTCTGTTCAGCTTCTGTAAGAGCAAATGGGCAGAGATAGTTGCAAAACTTCTCCTGATATTACTGTCAAAGGATTTTAATAAAAAATAACGTTACACATGCAAAGTGTCCCAGCAAGATAAAAATTCTCCTTGATCTGCTGATAGGAAGGAATCCAGGAGAGCGGCAGATCAAAGGGAGAACAAAGGCTGAACCTTTGAATAACAAAAGCAGTTATATCTCCTCCAGCAGTCCGCAAAGTTACATCTTCTTCCTATGTTCTTTGGGGCAAAAGATTTCCTACAGTAAATAATTTCCAGAAATTCAATGTTTCAAGTAGCACAATAATCCAAAGAACTTGGGGAAAAGGAGAAGGATTGCATTTCATAATGTTTCTTAGAGTCTCCACATCTTTCAATTTCTTATCAGTTTTGAAATACAAGGCACGAAGTCTCTAGCACCATTGGGACCAAAAGGTTATCAGCATGTAAATACCTGAGCTGGAAAGACATGTTTGAGAAAGAACAGATAACATTTTAAACATACTTATAGCCTGCATCCTTCCAGCTTTTACCCCAATTTCACCTGAACTTTCACAGGTAAAGGTGCGCTTTTAATAACCCAGCAGATAAAAAAAGGGTTTATCTTGGATTAAGAGCAATAGAACCAGCACTGTGACTATCTCTGTTATTTACTTTTTGTTAGAAAGTGACAGCCAGCTCTTTCTTTCAATAAAGAGTTTTTAAACCTGCATCTGGGAATGTGAAAGTACTGAGCCAATGGTACCAGGGCAACCCGTGTAACAGGGTTTTACTGTATCTCTGACAAACAAGGACATTCAGGCAGAAGACGTGAATGTGGTTTTCTTTCCTGCACAGGGGCAAAACCAGAAAGGAAATCCAGGATTTCTGGTTCTCGGAAGCAACCACTAGGCAACTTCTGTTCTTAAGAGACCATAGGCAGTGGTGACCCCTCGGAAACCAGGGTGCCCCAGTTCTTAGTGTAAGTCGGCATCACCCATCAGCTGCAGATCCTCACAAGGAGAGAGCACGGTCTTCAGTGGGTGACCCAGAAACCACGGCTGTGTCACAGCTGTTTGAACTTCCAGCGGGGTGCTGAGAGGGTATAAAACTATCTCAGATACAGGGAAACGAGACTGACTTAAATTCACCTTTTCCCCCTCCCCTTCCATCCACACAGAAGTGGAGAAACTGATACCCAGACCAGGCCGATCAAAATCCTGGTACTAAATCATGAGTCAACTGCATGTCATGATTTGCACAAGTTTCTTACAAAGGCAGAACTGGGAAGATCTGGGAGATCATATACGGCTGGTGGCATTTAGACCAATGCAAAACTGGTCACCATAGTATTTTTTTGTTTTTTTTCCAGTCAGCTTCATTATATGTCTCATAAATCTCCCGTTTAAAAAAGATCACAAGTTAGTGTTTTATCTCTGGTATGTGCTACCCCATGTTTTCCCCACTCAGAGCATATTAGCCTCACACAGGTGGGGAGAAAGCAAAATAAACATTATCAAACAAGGGCATCAAATATTTAGTGTAGAGGTTTCTGAGTGCTTCAGGATGAGTGGGACTGTTTAGATATCAGATGTTCTCCTGCCAGGTCAAACGAACCATTGCTGAGTAATGGCGAAGTTCCCCCAGCCACCTTTGGCCATCAGTGCATTATCACCCCTGCCCTTTAACTTTCTGTTCAGGGTAAGAATCGCTTTCTTAATCCAGCATCTCAGTCTAGAGCTGTTTCAACCGCGACAGGAGATTGTTTACAGAAGGTGCTGGCTCCCTCCCCTCCACCTGGTTTGTGTCTGGGCCACACTGTTAGGGCTGAGGGCAATACATCATTTCTCCTGGGCTCGCTTCCCAGGCAGGCCCGGCTGTCACTGGCCATGCTGTCTGATAAGCTGCTCTGCTGGGCTGGGTGAGCAGCACACGAGCTGTGCTTTGCCTGATACCCCCGTGTACAGAGCGCTGCAGGACACAGGCTGCAGCTGCCAGGGGCCAACAGGAGTTTATGCAGAAGGGTCAAGTGGTTCTTGTGTTCAAGGGACCAGGAGATACTAAATAGGGGGCATTTTTTTTAAAAAGTTTTTTTAAATTAAGAGAGAATGATGGGAAATATTCGTGTCTTGAGGCTGATTGAAATGCTGGTGCAACCCTACTAGAGGGTGTCCTTTGCTTTTTCAGGGCTTAGGGTTTCAAAAGCAAATGGGTAAGCATGCGGCTCAGGTTTTTAATATGGACATTTAAAGTGATTGCTGTTAGAAGCAAGCCAAGTAAGAAACACCATCCATGTCTGATAATACAGAAAAGGGGGGAGAGAGAGAGGAAATGTTCAGACAGAGTTTTGTAAAGTTTACAGAGCTTCATGCTGAAGGATATAAACTAATCTCTAACGGGTGGGTGCGAGGCAGAAAGTTTCCCTATGGGGAGGTGATTTGATAATTGCATTTGCAGAGGTTTCTTGTACCTTCCAGTACAGCAGCTGGTGCTGTGTCTCCTGGAGAGACTGTAAATCCTGCACATCACTTCAGACAAGATGTTTGCTCATCCACCATTGTGAAAACATCGAACATGCAGGTCACATAGAAAGGATAAGGGAATAGAGAACCAGGCTCAGTGACTTTTAAATGGTCTATTTTAAATCACACATGCCTGCTTCTCTCATCATATTGATTTCCCTTTTCTCAACAAGTGCTCTTGGCTGCTGAGAAGCTGGCTGAGGCTTTGAAACCTCTGAGTAACTAATACATTGTGTCAGTTCGTGTCATTTCGTAGAGAGAAAAATGGCAAATCAGGAAAGCAAGCCCAGACTGTTTGCTTAGCTTGAAAAAAAGAAGTTATGTCAGTAGGATGACAAACATGGTCATATTTCTATCCCAAAAACGCAGGCTCATCTTGTTCATAAAGATCGACCAGCAGATTTCAGCAGAGGGACTCATCTCTGCTAACTTTAGACGCTCACAGTGTACATGTTTTCCTGCGGTCCAGCCACCCAGACTCTAGAGCTGGTGGAGGGCAACGGGCGCTTTGCCTGTGCGGTTCAGCCGGACTCTGCCTCGGGAGATGAGCTGCGCCTGAAAAGCGCCGCTGCCCTCCAGTTGTTCTGCAGAAAGCACACACCGCCAGCTCAGAGACAGACACCTACCCTGGCTGGGATGACTCACCTGGAGTATTATTCATATTCCTCCCTGTATGATGTACCAGTCTGCCTAAGGTAATATTTTAAAAGTTGCTCATAAGGCTTTAAATATTCTCTCATTTTTCCTGGATGGAGATTTGGATGAAAAAGGAGACTTTCTTTTAGAGTTGGGTTGGTTTTCTGTCCACCACCAAAACACTTGTAAGGAGGAGCAGCATCTCCCAGCAAAGGCCAGCTCCAGGGTCGGGGTGTGTGCCTCTGGAAATCTCCCCCTTTCCACACTAGCGTTACAGCATGCTGACAACATGGGGAATTTGTTTTCTGAACACCTGATTTTGCAGACAAGATGCAGATAAACAGCAACAGCTCTTCTTAATGAACACAGCAGCATCTCCAGATAAACTGTCACCACTTATGTCGTGCCCAGCTTCACTATCGCCAGAGGAGGAAACACCTCAAAGCTTGTAAAAACACATTCCCCTCTTCCCAAAGCTAGAAACCATGGCAGTAGTTCTCTATGATGTTTTTTGAACACAGTAGAGATGAAGAGGCTGCTTCCACCTAATCTACCGATGTGCGATTAGGATGCACAATGCTGTGAATTATTGCAGTTTCTGGAAGTGTAGGTTGGCTCTGAGATCAGCCAAGCGGTTTCCAGCTCCTGGTGTACTACCCCTGGCACCCCTGGACATCAGACTGTATGTCAGGGTGTGATGTTGGAAGTTTACTGTTGTAGGCATCTGCAAAGAGAACCGTTATGCCTCAAGTGAGTCAGACATTTCAAAATCAATCCACAGAAATCCGAGAGCAGCCTATGTAAAAATGGGCTTGAATCACTGCCTCCATGCCACAAAGGACAAGAGGGGGTTGAAAGTATCGTGCATTCCACATCCTCCTGCTTCGTGAGTCTCAGAGCTTGAAGCTGCTACTGTCACAGCTGTTGTTTCACCACAGATCAAAGGGGAAGAAGAAAATCCCAAACCTGGTCTTTGGGTGACAAAGTTGTACTGTCCTGCAAACCAGGAAACATTCTGGACTAAACACCTTTTTGCTCTTCTGTACTTGAACATAAGGTCCTGACTCAGGAAAACAGCTTCTAGATGGTATCACCGCCCACAGGAACAGTCAGGATAACCAGGAATCTGGAGACAGAGCCTGTGGCTGTCACGGGGCTATTGGCGAAAGAGTTTGACATTTATAGCAGACTTATACAGAGAAGTTAATATCAGGAATGTTGGGCTACGAACAAGAAAGCTAAGCTAGCTGTATTTATAATCCTCGTCTGACTGGGGAGACCAGCAGCCTGATTTTCATTCCTGCTAAGGTCCCTTTACATAAGTTGCTTTCACGCACACTTTAGAGACCCTTTTTTCCAAAGCAGAGAATTGTAAAGGCAGTTCGATGTAAATGAGAATCAGGCCATCAGTATGAACGTTATCCCTGTCTGCAAATGTTTGCCAAGCTTCAGTCCCCCTATAACATCTGCTGAGGAGAAAAAATTTGTGAGCCTCAGCAGTTAAGGGTTTGGGGTTTTTTAAAAGCCACATCAAGGTCCTGTTAAGCTTTGTGGTGGCTGTTAAACTTATTGCCAATGAGTGCATTTCTTTGGACAACATCACAAGGAAATGTGAAATGGAGCAGAGATTAAAGCACGGGTGGATTTTGAAAAATGTAGAGACTGGTTTAATGCAACCAGGTGGAGATTGTCCATGCTTGGAGCTTTTCTAGGCCCCTCTGTTAAACATCTCAGTCTTTCTACTTCTTCTTTGAAAAGAAACTTTTCCTCATTATTATCTGTGGTTTACAAGAGGTCGGTGGAGCTAGGCCAATTTACCCGAGTTCAGAATCTAGCTAATTTATGTGCAGTTGTCTTAGCAATGTTGTGACATGCACCTGAGATTCATGCAGTTTTATAGCCTCTGAAGATCTGTCTAAAAGCTACATATACCTTTGTTAGTCGTTTGTCTCCTCTTTACATGATTTCCTACTCATTCTGTATCTTCCTTTAGTCTCTGCTGCATTTATGTTGGTCTGTGGCCAGAACTCCTGGCTCTTCGATTCATGGCTAAATTTAGATGCCCAAAAAAACACACTTGAAAGAGGAGGAACATGCCCCACAGCCACAGCACATTTACCACCCATCTAGAAAGAAACCTGGGGCCTGGTGTCATCCTCTGCTGTAAGAATGTTTAGTCTGTCATTCAGTTCCAGAATGAAAGAACGACTCCATCTCCTCAGATTGCACAGCCCTAGAATCTGGGATTCTAAGTTTCAACCACCACAGATTTTGTCAGTGCTTTTCTGAGAATCCAAAGGCCTCAGTCACGTTTTGCACCATAACCCACCCTCGCACTCGGACCAAATGTGGTTCCAGGCCTGGTGCGAGGCGGGAGAACAGCCCAGAGCCTTGCCAAGCGTGCCTGGTGTGTGAGTTCAGGTGCTGCTCAGTTCTGCCTGCAGAGGCTGCGGGGCTGTCAACAACCTGGCGGCAGGAATCTCGCCTGGCTCTGCAGAAAGGGGCGCTGGGTCCTTGGCGCTAACAACCCCGGGAGCCGTGCAGGAATCAAAGCAACTCAGCTAACGACAAAGAACACCGGCGACTCTCTGGATGTGCTGAGTGAGACAGCGAAAAGAGGAATTAAATGAAATGAGAAAAATGTCTGTTGTGGCAGCGGAGGAGGTGTCAGTCCATCTGCTGTGTGTCTCTGCCCTTTGCGAATTTGCAGCGAGGACGAATTCTAGAGGCTTTGAATTTAGAAACTGCAGTGGGGCAATGGGCTGGGATTTTGAACACCCTGAGTCTTTCAAGGATGAAGTCATTTCCCTGCCCCCCTCCCCAAATGCAGTTGTTTCTCTGAAGGATTTTTTCCTTTTGGTTATACCATCTTTCCAAAGTTAGGACTAAAAAAAAGCAAAGAAAAAAAGCGGGAGACATTTCAGAGGTGAAACTGGCCAGCTGGCAGTTGATTTATGAAGTGCTGAAAAGCATCTTCGGAGCTGTCATTTATCTTAAAGCTCTCAGCCTAAATAAACAAGGAGCCCCCCTTCCTAATTATAGTTACAGTAGAAACAACCCCAAGGCCTAAGAGCTGGCACTGGAAAGCAGCACCCTGAGACATCCAGCCCACAGATGCACCCTTGTGGATCACCCTGCCCGGATCCAGCCAACCTGGCCCTTCTCTCCCTCGCCTTCCGAAAGGGAAACAAATCAAAAGCAACAGGGAAACCAAATCAAAAGCAACAGAGCCATCTCAGTCCTGCTGAGGAACTGCAGATCCACAGCATGCTGACACGGAAAACTTGCCCTGTCACTACCATCAGATGCTACTCAAACAGAAAAGTGCTCCCCATGACTTTGTTTTTAATATTGACGGATGCTGCATTTTTCCTGGGTTTTGCTCCATTTACCAGGGAGGGTATCTTACCCTCCTGCTTCAGCTAAGGAAGGAAAATACGTCTTCTGTAATTGCTGGTTGTGCTGTAGGGTTTGGGCTTTGGTTTACTTTTCCATCACACTGAAGTCTGCACTGAAGGGCAGAAAACAACGCATTAGCAAAGCTACATTCTGAGAAAAATATTTGACAGCACAACTTCAGCCTCTGAAAGCAGCTGCATATTTCTCTGTTCCTGCTCAGTTCGAAGGCATTCTTATCCATGTCTCTCAGATCTGCTTTCACGGAGGGCACGAGCAGGCTTTTCTCCCCCATATCTTTCTCTACACCCAACATCCCACCCTGTAATCTCAGTTTCTCCAAACTGCATGAGATTAAACACTTTCGTCTATCAGCATTGCTAAGACTCTCCATACCTTTGATCAATTTATAGCCCTTCTTTGTACCTTCTCCAGAATTTGTAAATCAGATAAATCCTCATATCTAACAGATAAGTGAGTGAGTCCAGATGCACCAGACTCACCCAGAAAGCACAGGAGATAATGTTGGGGATTCCACATGCATGAAATCTGGATCCTTGTCTGGGGGAAGATACCAGTGTTTTGGGACTTGTTAACTGTTGTTTTTTAAACACAGCATCCTGTATCAGATTATTTTGGACCAGAAGCCACAATTGCATATCTGATGGAAAAATAAAGGGAAGGGGAGAAAAGAGACAGACATGAGAATGAGGAATGGGAGGTATTTCATGGAGATAGGATAAACTGAAGTTGTCACTCTTCTGAGGGGGATTTATTGCACAACTTGCTTCAGAATGCATAGAACTCTGTAAGTACTGAATTGCACCTGCTCATTGTGGGTGCAAAAATGTGAAAGAAAGAGCGAAAGGAAAGGGAAAAGAAAAAGAAAGAAATGGAAGACTAATAGAAAGGGAACATTCTATTCTGCAAAGTCATTCTGGACTTTTTTGATTGCTTCCGTCTGTTACTGTTTTTGCACCAATTCAGTCTACCTATTACTGCTTACAGGAACAGAAAGAACTGCATCTCCTCACCCAGAAGAAACAGAAGGAGGGAATTATCCTGGGCTCAATTGAGACTGCAGCCAGCAGAAATCTGTGTCTGTTTTTTCCTCCAGCTGCGAGCCATCTGTAGTTATCCCTATTTTTTTTAATCTGTAATAAATTGATAGCTCCAAGGGGTGAGCACACTGCAAGGCAGAGAAACAGATTTCCAGGTTGCCATCAAGAAGTGGTTCAAACGGCTCAAATGAGAAAGGAGGAAGCTGCTCCTCACAGCCATCGTACGAGTCAGCCGGCAATGAGGCAGCGACACGTCATCTCCTGGTGGCATCTGAGCTGTGGGGAGCGGGGCAGGAAAAGAGGCTGCTTGAGCCTGGGCTCTAAAGCTCGTGGGAAGGGGAAAGTCCCAGCTCAGCATGCGTCCAGGTTCTCGTTCATGCAGTGCAAAGGGACTGGACACATCAGATGAAGCCAACTGTCCCGCAGCCCCGTGCGCCAGCAGATAGTCTAAGGTCAGCTCTTTGTAAGTGCCCTGCAGATCTCGCAGGCCGAGGAAAGCTGGCCTAGCAGATGGCGGGCTGCACAGAAAGCATGCGAGTCACATCTGCTCTCAAGCCCATCCTTCAGTCCCAGAAGAGATGAAGCCACTTTTGCCTCACCTTATCACCAGATACCTTGTAAAAATGGAGAATGCTGAGGCTGCAAGTCCTCCTTTGCACTACACCTCCCATTGCCACAGTCCTCTGTGCAGCACGCTGATCCGGCGGCATTTTACATCTGCATCACGCAGGTGTAAACTGGGCTACTAGAAATCGGGTCCTGCAGCTTTGCTTTGGTACCCGGAAGCAATGACACAGAGAGGAATGCAACACTGCTTCAAGGGGTGGCCATCCTCCGATATGGGCACTATTTTTCAAGGGAATGCCAAACGTTTCTGAACCTGAAACCCCAACAGCTTCCCTTGAGATCAAATGGTTGCTGAGCATTTGCAGGAGGCTGAGTCAGTAACTTCGTAAAATCGCTAGTGCCAAGTGCTCCCGTGTTGACAGGCGGAGGAACAGCGGTTTATGGTCTTCCTTGTTCACCAAAAGAAACCTTATCTCTGATCCTATAGGCACCCTGAACAAATGCAAGGCCTTTCTGGGGGAGATGTGTGTGTTGTGTTAATTGCATATTTTACTGAGATGAAAGGTCTCAGCATCTCTCAGAAACTTCCTCTGCTTCCTTTTGTTCTCTAGAAGCCTCATTTTTCCCTCCTAATATTTATTCATGAGGATTTTTGCTTTCAGAAGCTTTAGAGCAGCTGCTCCTGGTCTGATGGAATTCACTCAGCAGCAGAGATATCTTTTCATCTGCTCAGTGCAGCCAGCTTCACCATCGACAAGCATCTGCTTCTCTGGACAGGACTCCAGCTTCAGCACCATTAATATGCATTTTATGGAGTGCAATGGAACACATGTGCAATCTGCGGGCAAAAGCGCTGTACGGTTTTGCAAATATGCACACCTGCGTGCACAGGGCGTCTTGTCAAGCCAAGATCTTGGTCTTCACGAGATTGACAGGGATTCATGAACTGCAGTGACATGTGATTTGGTATATCTATGAATATATCCTGATATCCATATTCCGACTTTTGACTTTTTTGGTTTATGTTACAACTGGCCAAGTTTATCTTTGGTGTCACTCCAAAGTTCAGATTTTTGAAGTCATTAGTCTGGTTGTGAGTTGACTTTTGACGACTCAATCCCAGAAAGTGGAAAGAGGCTTCAGTTTCATCATGGCAAAGCAAAAAGTGCTTTACCTGTAATTTTCTGGCAGAAAGTTTTCTTACAAGATGGGACAGACTAGAAGTTCTATTGTCATTACAGTATTAGTAATGCAATAGGAGAAGATTTCACCTTCTGTACTGTTGTGCTCATTTCAGCACACACCACTGAATTCATCTATACATTGCAGATGTACAGCTCATTTTGAACACACAAAACATCTGGTCTCATGGGCACATCTGGCAGCTGGAGGACCAACCACCTGCTATGCAAAGTGGCAGCTGCATGTGGGGAATGGGGATGTACAGCTCAAAGGGGAGCAAGCGCACACATAACCTGAGGATGGATTCAGCAGCAGTATGTGGCATCAAAAACCTCACTGTTCTCTGGAGCTGGAAGCACAGCTCCTGAGCTCAAGTACGCATCACTGTTGTAATTTCCCCACACATTAGACCTTCTAATTGAAAGCAGCCAAAGTTAGAACATTCAGAGTTAGCAAATCAAACAAGAAAGGGAAAAGGAAAGGGAAAGGGAAAGGGAAAATACAAGGAAAAAAAGAAAAGAAAAAAAAAACAAGAGTAAGACTGAAACATATGGAACAGGTTCTGCTCTGGGGCAGAGTTAATTCACAGAGCTGAGTGAAACTGGTGTAATTGCTTCATCCTCCTCCCACATTCCCCATTAACTTCAAAAGAGGAGCCTCTAGGTAATAACTGGAGTGGGATGACTGTATCAGTTGCACCTTTCAGAAACACAACCCCCTAATGCCTCTGTGATTAAGCTTCCTCTCAGGTACTAAACTGAAATAAAACATCCCTGGCCTCCCCAGCCCCAGAAATTTTTGAGATCCTCAGGTGAGTCACACCGCAGAAGTCTGAATCACTACTTAATTGCTTCATTATTTCATTAGAGAATTTCAGTGGAGTTTGGAGAACCAGTCTGGGGGTCCCCAGACCCCTGCCAGCATTGAGATGTCCCCTCGGGGAATCTAGAGCTCTGCAACAACCACTTCCAGAAGGAAAGCTGTGGAGCTGCAGGGCTCGCACTGGGGCAACGGCCAGAGGCACTGCCTCGCCTGCCAGCCCGTCCATCTGGATGTGTCGGAGAGCACTGGGGAGCCACCGAGCCAGAGACAGATGCCGTGAAGAGGGAGCAATGTTTCACTGTTCTGTCAACATGTCATTAGGCTTTCACGAGGGAATATAGAGCAGAGGGGTGTGGGAAGGAGGGGGGAGATGGCGAGGGGAGACAGAACGAAAGAGAAAGAGGGGCAGAGAAAATGACAGAGTATTGGAGAGATGGAGAGGTTGGTGCCAATGCCATGTAAATCACTGCCAAGGGGAGAGCTCCATCAAACACGAGGCCAGTACTATAAATCAGCCCATAATTAGGTGCAAAGAGAAAGCTTTAACATCCTCATCAAATTGATTAATACATCTCGTGGCTCAGGACAGATGTAGATGGTGTTTATGAACAACTGCAAAGCAGCCAAGGCTGTGTCTGGGGCAGGAGGAAGAGAGGCTGAAGGGAGCAGTGGTGGCTCTGAACACACCAGCTCCCCTTTGTCACCACGCTCTCCTGGGCAAGGGCTGAGGGTGTCCCTGCCCCTCCGTTCACCCGCCTGCAAGCCTGGTGGAAATGCAGTAGTTAATGTTAGCACAGCATGAGGGCAATGGAGAGCCTTTATTTTAGGGGGCGATCCAAAACTCTCAGTGCTGATGAGCATCTTCTCATTGATTTTGGTGCAACTTAGTTTAGATCATTAATAAACACGGTTACAGGTAGTCTTGGATGAAGAGAATAAAGAGCAAGCTGCTGGCTACGAGAAAGCAGAGAGAAGAAGGAACAGAAGATGAGACATCTGAGCTCTTCTCACATTTGACTCAGAAAATCTATCACTGAGTTTTTAATGCTCATATTTGTTCACAACTACAAACAAACAAGGATAAGACAGACAGCAGGTGGATGCACATAGATGGCAGAGCCTAAGAAAATGGTGAGACACTGCTGGTCAGCAGAGTCAGGCCACAGTGTCAGCGCGCTCGCTGCCTGACGCCATCAAACGAGCGTGCAGAACGCACAGGTGAGGTGGTCAAAAGTGCATGGTGCAAACCATTCATCATGCTGCTCTACAACTCAGTATTATTCATCACTTCTAGGTGTGTGTGCAGCACAGTGCATGGCCAGGGCAACTGAACATGGGGCAGGAGGAACAGCTCTATGGAGGGAAAGTTGCAACAGAACCTCAAATCTGCAGCTTTTCTGCTCATTTTGCTGCAATAAATACTGCAATGACCAGCTCTTACAGACTGCTTTGGGTCACTTTGGCTATAAAACCTTTCATAGAGGAGGTCAGCATCACTCCTGCCTTTTTAGCAAATGGAGAGACTGAGGCACAGAGAAAGAAAGTGACTTGCTCGCCTACTGTCAGCCAGCAGGTCGGGGACTGAAGGTGGAGCAGGCCCCAACTCTTTGGAGCCCCCTTCCCGCTCCCCTTTCCCCCCAGCTCACACTGCCTGGTGTTCAGAGACTGTTCTGGGGTGCTGAGAGAGATCCCTCAGCTTTCGCTCTGCCTTGACAGCAGGGATCCCCTGCTCCTGCTGAGGAAGGCGGGGGGAAAGACTGGGATTTGCGAGTGAGGTGTCTATGCTGGAGTGACAAGATACTTAACCCTTCAGCCCTGAAAAGTTACAGACACGGTATGGTGTGCATGTGTCAGCAAATAATTCAGAGGTGAAGGGGTTACAAGAAACACAGCTCCTCTGGATCCCTCCCTTTGAGAAAATACAGGGTGACTCGATTCCTGTTCCAAAACACTACTGGCCTTAAGCCCCATCAACAAGCTGCAGTGGCTGTTTCATAGGATATATTAAAAAATTTAAAAAACCCACACACCCAAACTTCCATAGAAATACCACAAGCCTTATTAACTGGCAAGAAGCACTCAAGAAAAGAACTCTTTATAGACAGGTTTTATCCACCATCAGTTCTGAGGGCCTTTAACCTCCCCGTATTAATCCTGGCAGACAAAGACCTTGCCCATGCGCCATTATGGCAGAAGGATGAGGCCCCGACCGACACAACTTCAGGCTCCAAAAGCCGCTCCCCGTGCTCCCCAACAGCCCAGAGGCTCCAGGGATCCCTGCAGCAGCCACCAGCCCCAAGGGATGAGCCACCAAAGAGACTTTGTCATCCTCTGTCTGCCTTGGAGAAAAGTTTGGGAGGGAAATACAAGTCTTAGCAACTATTCCACCTCATACTGCCACCCACACAATGGTATGAGCAAGCCTATGGAGAGAAATACGGAAAACACTTGGCTTTTAAACTTAAGAAGTCTTCAGATTAAGAGGATGGTGCTCCATTTGGAGCTCGCTTGCCCCTTCTCTGCTTTTCTGCTGGAATTAAGTATTCTCAAAACACAGGAAACACTAAAAAAGCAAAATATCCTTTTCAGCTGAGAAATCTCTCCCATCCACTCAGGCTCCCTGCCCACACTAAAGGATAAACATCTAATCCTTAGTTAGAGCAGTCATCCTCACTGCAGAAAATAAATGCTTCCAAGGAAGAATAAATCAATGGAAATTAGCGAAGCTCAGAGTAAAAAATCCATGGCCTGCCAGTGTGATATCTGAGACAACATTTTTTTGCATGATTTAATGTTGTATAATTACAGATATCAGTTCCCATTTTTAATTGATTCTTTCTTTCCATTTATTAAAGTTTCTTAAAGCTGAACCTGCTCTTCTTGTAGTCAGTGGCAAAAGGGTTTTAACAAGGACAGAATCTGTCTACACTGTAAACAGGACAGGGATAGTTTTTCCTCCTGTATTTCCCAGTGCTTGTTGTAGCCGAGACACTTTCTAATGGGAGTTCTTAGGTACTACTGTGAAACATTCAAATGGCTATACTTCTTTTTTCTTCTAACATGTACATGTGCACTTAATGAAAAACAGCCTGTAAACATTATGGCCTGATTCCTCTCATGCTTGGGGAAATATTGAGCAACTCTTTACAGTCTGTAGAATTGCATTGGTAAAACAAGAGAATCAAACCTTAAGGTGTCAGGTACACTGTTGGCTGACTGCAGGATTCACTATCATTTGCCATGAGAGTTTTGCTTGAAAAATGAGAATTTTAGGACTCTATGTATATTCATACAGGATGATATAAAATTTACTTTTCAGGAATCAGACCTGGTTTTCTCACCTTTATCCTGATTTTACTTGAGTTACTTTTGACTTCCAATTTGTGAAGATAGAAAAGATCTGGGATTTAGAAACTGCCTCCTTGAAGCACAGCTTTGAAGTTGCTGCCAAATAAACTCTCCTACAGAGCAGACACTGAAGCTTCATTTCTGTCCCAGTTGTTTTATCAAATTGGACATTGAAGCTTATGACATTTCCCAGGTTAATTGACTTTGCCACTAATAGTTTTCAAACTTCATAATAAACAAAATCACGTGTCTGTTCCCCTCTCCTTCAACTCTGACTTTGGTACAGAGTTTTCAGTGAAATTACTCCTCATTTACACCACTTGAAGTCAGGCAGGAGAAAAGATTTGCTTAGAAGAAGAGAGAGAGTGTTTGGATGTGAACCGCAGGAGGGAATCTGCCATCTCCCGTCGGCCTGTCCTGCAGAGCTCCGGATGCAACTGGTGGGCAGCAATTCAGCTGCTGTGGATCAGCATCGCTTCGCTGGCTCCAGCAGAACTTCAGTCCCTCACCTGAAGGCTGTACCAGCTCTGAGATCACAGCACAGCGGGCTCTGCCAATGCCCTCATGCTCCAGCGGCACAAATCATCCTCAGAAACCCCAAAAGGTGACTAACAATGTCCTGTTTCCCCAAGACACAACTCCTGAGAAATACAGGAATTCAAACATTCAAAAAGTGGGTGAAAAGATTTCTCTGGTGCTTTGGAGAGTAAAGTCCAGTGAGCAAGGGCCCCACTGTGGACTGTGCCCCAGCTGGAGTGACAGCACAACAGACAAGTCACTTTGTGTATCCTTCAGCCCTGTCACCGAGCACTTTATTGATGAGTAAGGGCCATTCTTAAGGTCTCTGCTCCAGCCCCTTCTGCTGGCTCAGGCCCCATTGTGGGTCCAGCCCAGGGAACAGTTCACGAACCTTGATAAGCAAAAAAGAAAAAAAAAAAAGCCTGTTTGTAGTACATGGAGAAGCTATTCCCAGTGGCTTTACTGGAGGAAGGCAAATGTGCATCATGCACAATGAGCCAGAGACATGACCTTCAAGATCAAAGTACATGTTCAGCGATGGAACAGTTCTGGTATCTGTAAATATTTACGCGATCAAAACAGAAAACTTGGTCCTGCAAAGTGCTACCAGTCCTCAGTTTTTGTCTGAGCGCCTGCTCCTGAATTCAACACTATTCAATATTTTTATTAGTAGCTCAGGCAATGGAACAGAGCGTATGTGCAGATGATTTCAAGATGGGGAAGAGGGACAGAGCTGCAAGCCCTTCAGAGAGCAGGGTCTGAGTTCAGAAAGAGCAATAATCTGAAAGGAGTAAGATAATAAAAATGAGTGCTAAATTCCAAACTTGTGAAGGAATAATCAACCACACAATGTGAGCTGGGAAATAAGTGCCAAGAAAGCAGTTTTGCAAGAAAAGATCTGGGACAATCATTGAGCCAAAACTGAAGAGGCATGAACAGAACGAAGCTGGCCTGCATAAAAGGGATGTCAGATTTAAGATACACAAAAACTCCTAACAAGGGCCTCATCTGGCCCAGTTTTGGACACCACGAGAGTAGAGTCTACAGGGAGAGTAACAAAATAATTTCAGATCTAGAAAACATGACCTACATGAAGAGACCAGAAGTAGTGACTGCGTGTAGGGAGGAGACTGGGGGGAGATTTATCCATCTTCAAGCATGTTAAAAGCTGCCACAAAAACGAAGGTAATAAGCCATGCTCCATGTTCGCTGAGGGTTTGACAAGGGGTAATGAGTTTAAACTGCACCAAGGGAGGTTTGGATTAGGCATTAGGGAAAACTTTCTGCAGTAAGGATGGTGCAGCACAAGCATGTTCTGCCTGAGAGGGCCGTGGGATCCTCATCACCGGACATTTTTAAACCTAAGAAAAGTTAAATGTCTGACTGACATAACTGGTCCCACTTTTGAAGGAGAGATTTGCTGATACGGCTCTATCTTCCATGTTTCCACAACTGTGGCTTCCAAGTGCCCTTAAAATACATAAATGAAAATGTACATAAGCACAAACAAAGTAACATAAACTCCGCCTGTTGTAAAAGCAGACAATACTGAGGCACTGAATTTTCCAGTGAAACTTTCAACAGTCATTTGCTTAATGTTTCTCTCACGCTCAGGTAATAAAAGCCGAGCAATTCCTTCAGCAGCTCAGAACCAGGCACCCTCACCCATGTGGTGCTCTCTTCAGTTTTCCCCTACTACCAAATCTTGTTGACTTAAACAATAATAAATCAAAGGGAACGGCTGCAGCTCATACCACATAGGCAAAATCACAAGCCTCTAACCTTCACCTTCAAGATTTCCCTACAAGGGTTTCAACATCTGGAGCCCATTCAGCTTGAAGTGATGACAATTTCCAATAAGCGTTAATGGGGGATCCTGCCCAGTCTATACTCTATGACTATAACTCAGTCTGTCTGTCCATCTGTCAGGGTTTATGATAGCCAGAGCTCACACACACAGGAACAAACTACAGCTACAGATTTCTTAATGAGCACATAATGAAGTCAACCTGCTTCATTTTTTTCAGCTCGGCTGATCATTTCCACCGGGCAGACTTTGCTCCACCAGCTCTTGGTGCCAGGAGCGCGTCAGGCTGCGGATGAGCCGATGGGAGCAAAAAGCCATAAATGGGAATCTTGGGAACGCAAGGCTCTCGCACTTTTCCACAGGCAGCTCCCAAGCCCGTGTAAACCGCCAGGATGACTTTTGCTGCTTTTGGATCAGTCCCACAAGAAGGTGAACCAACGAAATGCCCCAAAAAAGTGCAGGCAGAGCTGGCAATAGCACTTACCAAGCAGCGTTGCTCCCTGTTCCTGCATCTCGTGATGTCTGACCTCTGAAGTCCCTCATCGCCTCCTCCGTGCTTGGCCCAGAGGGAAATCTCGGCATGGGAAGGCTCCCGGCAAGCTGGCCGCGGCTCCTCTCTCCTCAGGCTGCAGCCATGTCGTCCCTGCGCTGCAGGGACCCTCGCAGAGTCCCAGAGGCCTGGCCAGGGCGGGTGCCACAAGGTGGTGGCCTAGGCCTTGCTCTCCAGATTCAGCATTGGGCCACAGCATGAGTCCCCTCACGGACGGAGGCAGCCAGAGTCGCCTTGCAGTCGGCGTCACCTCAGGGCTGGTGTTTCCTCAGAGCTTTCATCGCCTCAGAGTCTGCGTCACCTCAGAGTCTGTGTCTCTTCAGAGTCTGTGTCTCCTCAGAGCCCCAGTCACCTCACTGCCTGCATCGCCTCTGCCTGCGTTGCCTCACCGCCTGGGGTGCCTCACAGCTGGTGTCACCTCACAGCTGGTGTCACCTCACAGCCGGTGTCACCTCACTGCTGGGGTCACCTCACTGCTGGGGTCACCTCGGAGCCTTCATCTTCTCAGAGCCCGAGGTGCCTCTCAGCCTGCATCGCCTCAGAATCTTTGTCACCTCAGAGTCTGCATCGCCTCAGAGCTTCAGTCACCACACAGCCTGGATCCCCTCACGGCCTGGATCCCCTCACGGCCTGGATCCCCTCATGGCCTGGATCTCCTCACAGTCTGGATCCCCTCACAGCCTGGATCTCCTCACAGCCTCGATCTCCTCACGATCTGGATCCCCTCACAGCCTGGATCTCCTCATGGCCCGGACCTCCTCATGGCCTGGATCCCCTCACGGCCTGGATCTCCTCACAGTCTGGATCCCCTCACAGCCTGGATCTCCTCACAGTCTGGATCCCCTCACAGCCTGGATCCCCTCACAGCCTCGATCTCCTCACAGTCTGGATCCCCTCACAGCCTGGATCTCCTCACAGCCTGGATCTCCTCACGATCTGGATCTCCTCACAGCCTGGATCTCCTCACAGCCTGGATCTCCTCACGATCTGGATCCCCTCACAGCCTGGATCTCCTCACAGCCTGGATCTCCTCACAGCCTGGATCTCCTCACGATCTGGATCCCCTCATGGCCTGGATCTCCTCACAGTCTGGATCCCCTCACGGCCTGGATCTCCTCACAGCCTGGATCTCCTCACGATCTGGATCCCCTCACAGCCTGGATCTCCTCATGGCCCGGACCTCCTCATGGCCCGGACCTCCTCACGGCCTGGATCCCCTCACAGCCTGGATCTCCTCATGGCCCGGACCTCCTCACAGCCTGGATCCCCTCACGGCCTGGATCCCCTCATGGCCTGTGAGGCTCAGGAAAGCTCGGCAGCAAAGGTGAGAGTTTCCACCATCCTCAGAGCCTTCGCCCTTCTTCTTTTGGGAAGTTTTCACCCAAGTCTTACTTGGAGTTTGAATTTGATCCTGTTCATTCAACACACCACCCGCTCAGACAGCCTGATCTGTGCCTGTCAGACTTAATGGAAAAGTTCACTCTGATCTTGGTGGTCTAAGACTAAAATAGTGGGCACTAAATCTGTTCTGATTGGGCTTAAAACTATTTAAAAGTCCCCTGGCAGATTGAGAAGCTGTCAAATTGTTTTCTTCAAGCAAAAAAATAAAGAACATACGGTTCAAACTGCAACCTTATACTTTGTTTTGGTGAAGATAATTTTTTTTCTGTTTTTTAAGTAAAATTAAAAGAAATCTGAAAATTAAAAGAAATAACTCCCTCTGAATGGGAAGCCCTGAGGGCAGGACTGGGAAATGCTGCCAGCAGCCCCAGTTTGCAAGAGCTGCTGCCGTAGAAGTGGCCGTAACCCGGGGGGCAAAACCCAGAGAGCACCCCTGTTCCTGCAGGGGATCTGTGTAACGCTTCTCTCATTCCTGCTGAACAATCTCTTTTTATTCTGACTGCAGAGAGAAGAGGTCCAGAGCATCCTGCGGGAATCCCTCTGCCCACCTAACCAGGTAGGGAAGGCTGTTCATCCACCCTAAGCCTGGCTGGCAGATGCAGCAGAGCAAGGCTTTCTGCTTCCCAATTTAACTCACAGCACCTGAGCTGAGAAGTTCAATGGGAGTTTCTTTCCTGCCCAGTTAAAATGACAAATTGGTACATGAGTGTTTAATGAAAGATGCTGGAAATGTCCGTGAAGATCAGAAAAATCACCTCTTGGAATTGACAGGCAGGCCATCTGCATTCCTGCGTTCCTATTAATTCCCTAACAATAAACGACAGGAGAGCCTAGAGGGTTAAAAGCTTAATTCAATCTCCTAGGTTCCTTCCAGGGGCCTGTCTGCATATAGAATGAGAAAGGCATTTATAAAACTGTTATTTGCACACTAGATTTTTCATATGGCTCCATGCACCAAGTATCAATCACGCCCCGCTCAGCCGTGGTGTCACCATGCATCACACGGCCCGCAGAGACTGATGATGCACCCGCCTGTGACATCTGCCACACAGATTGATGACATCACACCCACCGCATGCCACGTGACTGTTGCCACAGCTCACATGGCCACATTTGACCTGATTCAAGGTTTAATAACATCCTTCCCAAACTCTGATACTGAATCCGGGCCATTTTATTTACTCAATTATAAATGAACTGACTCACATTTTGGGGAAGTTCAGAGCCAGCTTAGGATTTTATTTCACTACTGTCTTCACACTGATCATTGTTTCAGAGTAATTTCCATTGGTAAAATGGCAATCCTTTTAGTCACGTGTTCTACAATCTCTATATGGATCAGGCCTTGATGGGAGCTTAATTAAAACAACAGTCAAGTTCATTCTGTTGCACATTAAGCTTTGAGGAAGCCTCAGACACAGATTTTCTTCATGCTTCAGTGAAGGATGACAGTCTCTCTGTTCTCTTTGCTGTGTGTTTATCTGTTCTACTGAAATAGTAAATTCACAGGAAGCTGAATTGCTAAAAATGCCTTGTACTGCCCATTCAGCTCTCCTTTCCTTGCTGTATTACACACAGACACACGCACACACCTCTACCTGTGGGAAAACTTAGACCTGGTACTATTTACAGGCTAAAGTTCCCAACGAGAATCGAGCTCTAATTTTAATACGAGAAATTACTTTTGCACTTTCTTCTATCATTGCTTATCAGTTTTACTTTCCCACAGCTTGGACCAATGACCATTAAAGTCAGTGTGATCCTTCCATAGGCTCCTGTGGGTGCTGGTACGTGGTCAGAAAATACCCGTGAACTTTTAAAGTTTATGTAATTGTTCCCCTAATGACATGATGATCTTATGAAGGGAGCTTTTGTCTGTGTGTGAAACTTATTCTTCAGTGAAGTAAGGTGCAAATGTGAAGCAGAATGCCTCACTGGGATAACTCATGTGCAGACAAGACCTTACACGGTGGCATTAATTTCTGAGAAGGAGTGTTACAAGCATTGATCCTGCAGGCTCTTCTTGGACAGAGAAGATTAATACTAAACCATCTCGCCTCCCAGGGCTGGCCTTTAAAAAAGCACTTGCTGGTAGCATTAGGGATAAATACTTAAACCATGGTAAAACCTTTTATCCATTGCTGTATTAGTCAAACTGTCCCTCATGAGCAGGGAGCTTCAGCAGAAACCTGAGGACTTGGTTACTTGAGAAAAGATGGACGGAAGGAGTCCGCATACTTTAAATATTCAGCTAGCTGTAACATGGTAGAGCTGCTGCTCAGGAGGCTGGTTTGTGCTTTGACTCAGTTTACTGACTGCAGTCTTATTACTGTCGCAATACAAGAAACAGGGATGTGACTGTTCCTCTAAATAGAGAGTTCTCATACAGTTCTGCCCTTCTGAAACTCTCAGTTATGTTTTGCTGTGTGTGTGTGTGTGTGTGTGTGTGTGTTCAGGCTGCTTTCACTGCAGGAATCAGAAAAGGTACTGCAAACGCTGAGGAGCGAGGTCTTATCTCAAGCGAAGGTTGCGTTAGGGCAAGGATAGCCGGTCTGTAGCTCTAAAGCTTTTCAGCACTTCAAGTGCTGCTCCTGAGTAAGTTTTCTCAGCTGCTCTGCCACTGCAGCTCGTTCACTGAAGATTTAGAGAATCTTGAGCTGCTGTTTCTCCAGCTAGTTGAGGTAACGCACAGCTGTGTGTTTGAAAGCAAGCCTGGGAGGTCGGCACTGGCCTGAGGGCTGCCTCCCCACATTCAGTCCCTTTTCCTAAAGTGCAAACTCAGACAGTTTCTAAGCTGTGATTGGCATATGGGAATACAGAAATCAGCTTCATAAAGGCCCGTGCTAGCTAACACTTCCCACTGGTGAGGAAGATGCATGGTATCCTGTAGTGTTAACATGTGGAAAGTGCTAATATTTCACTTGATTGTTCAGTCTGTAGGAAGGTGAGACATAGGCCCAGAGCTTCCCACTCATCGACATCTTGAATAAAGCTTTTCTCAAATTATTTCCATTGGAACTAATTGTCCTGCCCCTTTTGTCAGTGGCCCATCCATCTCTTGTTGCAGCTCTGCACACTTACGGCAAAAATATTGGCTTGGAAGCAGATTCATAATTATAGAGAGAGAAAGAAGAAAGATCTGAAAGGAGAGAAGTGATATCAGAAAATAAGGATGACGTGAAAGCAAAGGAAGGGCAGGTTTATGTAAATTCTGGGTGAGAAGAAAGGCCAGGCAACTAAGACTGATTCTTGAGGGAACGAAGAGACAGAAAATGCAACCCCAGAGGCAGGTAACTGGTGTTGGCAGGATTGGAATGAACATTGCCGGCTGGCAAGATGCTGAGGATACGGTTTGGCTCAAACAGGGGTGACACACACACCTTTCTCTGCACAGCTCTGGGAAAGCAGCCTTGGCTCACACTATCTTTGGTATTTTAGCACTGTTGGTCTCACGCAGCTCTGCGAGGGATCTGTTTCTGACCCTGAACCTCCGCTGCCTTTCCATTACCAGCCTTCTCCCACAGCCGTTCCAGTTCATCTCAATCCTGATTCCCAACGCAGCTGTCACTGCAGGACTTGGGTTCCCCCTGGCTCCTCAGACGCTGCCAAGCACACTGAATTGTGCCGAACAGAGCAGCAAGTTCTGCTTTTTTTATGATTTGGACGAATGTCTGCTGGAGATTGGCGACCACAACAACTGTTTATGGAGCCAGCACCGTTTCAGAACAGCACCTCTGCTAAGCCTTCTCTAGGCCATGGGGATCTCACTTGATACTTCATGGGACTTATTCACCGACCTTTCCACGTACAAAACTAGGGAGGTGGCAGCAGGAGGGAAAGAAAAGGGGAAATCAGTTCTGAAGCGGTTAATTTTACTGGCTCCAAAATTGATAAGCAGTGGTACGTCAGCCTGAAATGAACTTGCCTTGTTCACTGGGGTTCTAAGACAGCGGAACTCAATCAGCAACGGGCCACATGGTTCAAAGCCGCAATTCATCCCACCGCGCCTCTGAAAAATGGGAGGTGACAGTTCATTTTGCCAGTGACAGTCTGTCGGTCTCGCTCACTGCTTCTCCCGTCGATTGCACTGCTGAGGTGAACTGTGAGCTCCGAGACACCCTTGCTTTGTATTCCGCTCAGCTGAACAGGACAATCTGAGGATCAAAGGTGGAAAAAACCTCCCCTAGCCCAACCCTATCCATTTCTATTTCTCCCTCCTTACTTTCAAAAGGCTTTTACAAGCCAGATCCCAAAAGCCCAGGAGAGCCCTGCTCCTCCTGTTGGTTTCACCTCACTCTTGGGTTAACAGTTGTCCCAAGCATGTGTGCCTCTCACCACCGACACCGAGGTGTGCACAGAGCAATCCACATGACAGACTGGCAATGCAGGCCTGCTGCTCTTAAGTACTGAACCTGCTGCACACAACTAGACAGGATAATATTCCAGGTGACAGGGTTCTCTGAGATGCACAGGATCCTGGCAGAATTTCCATTCCCTGTCCATGCGCGATGAGGAGGCAGATGAAGCAAAAAAGATAATAGAGATGACAGGCAGAGAGATTTCTGCTCCTGAGCTTTGTCTTTAGCAATCGATTAGTTCCTCTTGAAGGGTGCTTGCATGAATGTACTCAGCAAATTCCCTCCTGAGCACAGTGATGGCACTTTGGAAGGACTGGAACAGCATGAGGTAGGGAGCGTGAAGGAATGAAGAATGGGCTGGTACCTGCTGCTGGTGCAAGGGAAGCATGAACTGGTGCTTAGGACACTTGCTTACATGCTGAAAATCTTGCATGCTTTCAAAGCATTCTCTCAGCCAGAGACCCAAAGGCATAGTTTCAAGGACTCTGTGCATGCCACGTTAGCTGCCCAGTCAAATACAGGTTTGACTACATGTGAAAGCTAATCTGATATTAAAGGCTATAAAGCTAGAGCGAAATGGCAATTTTGATGAACTCTGAATGTACAAGTCCTTTAGCTCTCCTTCCCCAGTACCTGTCAACCCTGCTGCTGTTGTGCTGCTCTGTGGATCTGAGGGCATCCAGGGACTGACCCTGAATGCATGTGGTTCCTGCTGGAGAGAAGCTTTTAACTGCTCTTCACTGCAAATGCACAAATACACAGGAGAGAAAGCAGTAATTGCTATTTGACTTCCAAAGTCATCTGTGCAAACTGTTGACTCAGAAAATGGAGATCTCCAATACTATTACAGGCTGGGCTTAAAATATTCTTGGCTCAACTTAATAAGAGAGGAGAAGCCTGTAATTAAAGCTTATTAAACACTGTGCATCACTAAAACAATTTGGCACATGCAGCTGCTTTTATCTTTGAAGATGGGAACTATTCAGTTCTTATGCATCTTAGAAGCAGATAAACTGAGGTTTGCAATGCAAGACAGATATGTAGCCAGAAAAAGAAAGATAAAGAAATACATAAAGCTGAGAACTGTTGGAAGTACTTAACAGTCAGTAAATATCCAGCTTCTGTACATGTCATAAATAGCCAGAAATTCTGTGTCTCATGGAGTATAACCTCAGCCCAGACCCTGTGAACACTCAGCACGTCTTTCTTGTAAATCTTCAGTATACTCAGGAAAGTCCCACGAAGCTCCTCAGCAGCACGTTTCATAAGAAACGCCCCTGTCGTACTGAAGAGTTACCTGACTCAGACAGCACTGGGGACGCTGTTCTGCTGTATTGCTCTTGGCATGTCGGCGCTGTGGACACAGGCACATTACACTGTGATACCTGTGTATCAGACGGAGGAGGAATGAGCCACCTGATAGATGTGGAGCAGAGGGGACCAAACTGCACCTCCAACCTTCCACCTGCACAGGCAGCCAGCGTGGGACAGGGAGCAGAAACAAGAGGAGGTGGCAGGCAGCTGAAATGATAGGAACGGGCTTTTGCAAAGCCCAGAGCAGCAAAGGCTGGGCCGTGCTGGATCCCAGGTGGAATTGCTCTGCCGCTGCTTAAAAATTAAGGTGAGATGGCAGGTGTGCAGGAGGACCGGCAATAGGCAGTGCCATCCTGGAGATAACAGGTTGTCTGTCAATGTGAGCAGCTTATGTACATGTTGGACCACAGAGCTCCCACTAACGGAGAAATTAAAGCTGTCTCCACACAGCAGTCCCAGTGCTCTGATTACATTTACAGAGGTTGTGACCTGCATCCTGTCACCATGGAAACCTCTCCTGCTGCCGATGTACAGCCAGGTTGTTTCTGTGGGTGGCTGATATTTAAAGGTAGAGGCGATGGCGCTGTAATATCAAAAGCTAGGGTACCAAGTTTACAAGCAGCCGAGTGGCAAAATTCATTTCACTCCCTTTGACACCTTGTAATCTTGACTGGCAATTCTAGGAGATGCTGAGAAGGTGGGAGAAAGAAGAAGAAGATAAGAAGAAGAAAAGAGGGAAGAGGGGGAAGAAAGAAAATTCACTTATCTATATAAAGCAATTCTCCTGCATAGGGAGGGGAATTTGTGTATTAAACTCATTATGAAACATAGCACTTTTCTGAATCCCTCAAAATAGCTTTCCTCTTCCATTCACCCCTCCCAAAACAGGCTTTGCATCCAGCCCATGTCTCTCCCATGCCAAATATACTCTTTGTCCTAGTCTGTCTTGATGCAAGATGATATTTTAATTGTCTTCTATGTCTCTGTCTTCCATATATTTGGAACTGAACGCACCCTTGGTACAACTCCCTGCCATCCTGTGAGCTCAGGGATATTGCTCTGGAGATGGGTGGGGTCCTCGGTCCCCGGCTGTGTGACAAACAGGACTTCCTGCAGCACCAGGCTCTGTGTCTCCGCAGTTCCATCTTCTCATTAGCTAACCTGCCGTGTGTGCAGTGCACATGGATGGGAGCGGAATCTGCAGTGTGCTGCTGTGCGAGGGGAGTCCCCAGCGGCACTGTTGTAATGCAAACACCAGCACAGAACGAGCATGAGCAGCAGGATTCGGGCCAGGACGATGTTCAGCACGGAGATGGCTGACAGTGGAGCTGACTACGATGTCAGCTTCTCACACAGGCGACAGACACTACCTGACAGGCAACTACTTAGCTTCCAATTTTCTCTGGTATAAAACTATTCTGTTAAGCAATGGAAGGCAGTGCAATGAAGGTAAATAAAACTGACACAGGACCCAGGCACTGCTCTCTTGCTGCTCCTCGCGCAGATGTGATTCTCTGATCATTTGTTGGAAGACAGAGGAGAGCTGGGAGCTGGGGACTAGCTGGTGGAGGCAGGATGAAAGGAGATAAACTACAGGAGAAAAGCACTTGTGGTGATAAGGGCAGGTGGCTGGGAACCAGAGCAGTGCCTCACAGAATGGGAAGTTTGTAGCTAAAGCATTCGCTGGGAGCTGAGTTGCTTCAGTTCCAGGTTCTTCTGTGGTTCTCTGTGTGACCCCAGGTGGGTCAGAGTGAGCTTCCCCTCCCTGAACATTAGTTCTGCAAGTTCAGTTTGCGGTAGTTGTCCTCCACAGACAGCAGGGAGCGAGAGATGGAGATGTACATCTTAATGTATATGGTACATAGAAAAGAACCATCACGGTTATGATCGAACCAGCTCGAGGGAGTGTCACGGATTTACCTAAGCAGGAGGCTGGGATAAAATGTGAGCAAGAAACAGAGTGATCCATACAGGGTACTCTGTGGTGTGAGGAGGCAGGGCTGCTTGCAGGGAGCTGGACAGGCTGGGACCAGCCTGTGCAGCTGAATTTTCTGCTACACTCTCATCCCTGCACCTCTTAAGGCCCTACCTCTTTGTCTCCCCCTCTTGTCTGCTGCCTCACCAATTGACTGTAAACTCTCTGGGGCATCTCTGAGCCCCGCTTGCCTGTCCCAGCAGAAACCTGCACTATGAAAAGATTCAACAAAGCTATCATAGTACAAAGAATAAGAGTTTGCATACCAGCTCCGGAGCCCCTGGAGCCCAGCTCAGTGTCACAGATCCATTGTTCAGGCACCACAAGAGTGATCACTGTGAGCGCTGCAGACGGAGGATGCAGAGCCATGACTAAGAGATCAGTTGGTTCAGGAGGAGGTGAGAAAGAAAAGGCATCAGCTGGAATCCCAGATCAGCTTGCTCTGGGTTGGATATGTGACCTTTGTAATGCTTTGATTTGAAATTGTAAACCCTTGTAATCCTGGTGGATTACAGCTCCACAGCCTTTAATATGTGCATCCCCCAAAGCCATGCAAATGCAGAGCAGGAGAGAATGAGGCAGCACATCCCTACCCAGGAAGGGCACTTCTCCACTGGCCTCTCTTTCACCTTGAATAATCTCCCTTTGCTCTGGGGTAGAAGTGGAGAAACAGAGTGGAGGTTAAAAGCAGGGGGTTGCAGAAGTTTAGAGAAGCACAATACAAAGTAGCAGATAATTACACCAGAGGAGATAAGAGAAAAGTAGAGAAGGAAAGGAGATTTTCAGACTTAGTGGGATAATTGGGCGCTTGACTGGCTAAAGATCTGTGGTGTGAATAACCACTCCAAAAGGCACACACCATTGTTTATGCTAATCAGTGACTCAACAGAAAGGTCAAACTTTTCACCCAAGTTGCCACCATCCCTTTTTGAGCTGAAACAGGGGCAGCAGAGAGGGGCCGCACTGCCTGGGGCTGTGTGGAGGTGAGAAGGGGATGAAGGAGAGGAAGCCCTGCTCTAGGAGTGATGCGCTGAAGCGGCCTTTAGGATACTCAGGTTTGATTCCAAGCTCTTCTACAGACTTCGACCCAACCCCTGGAGCAGGCTGGGTCCAGACAATGAGCTGTAATGGTTATCTAGGTGGTCCTGCTGCAGTAGAGGCTAATGCGTCTCTGGTCTGGTTGCTACATTCCCATGGGGAACTTTGTTACCTTTCCTGAGGTCTGCTGTGTAATTTCACCCACAAACACACAGCAGGACGCAGGTCAGATCTGCAGGACTGCCAGGTGCTTCTTCATGGCTGGAGCCACGGCATGGAGATCGCGTTTGTGCACTGGAAATGTTCTGAAATCTGCGCATGAAGAGTGTAAGAGCATTAGTGCTGTTAGTTCCAACATGTCTCTAGGGTTTCACCTTCAGAGCAGCTCTGCCATGTCTGAATTCGTCCCTTGCATAAGAGTGTTTACAGCATCTGGCAGAAGGGGGCAACATAATAACAGCTGCACATATGTTTGGGGCATTTTTCAAGCCGAATTTTCTTGCATCTGCAAGTTCTATCCTTTAATTTCATACCGAATGAAATGTAGTAACACTTTGCATTTATAAACTATAGCATCATTCTTTGGAAGATCTCAAAGCAGTTTACAAACATTCATTGATTGCTTGACAAGCATGAAACGGAAGGGTAACTGTTTTACAAAGTGACAGGAATGATACAATAAGCTCTTGAATTTAGAGAATACTTCTGCCTTCCAGTTCTTTCAGCAGATAAGATCGCCGACTAATGGCAGTCATTTTTGTGTTTAATTAATAATGTAATGCTTCCAATATCCAAGCATGCAGATACCGGGCTTGTAATACAGCCTAACATGCCCCCCATATCACTAAGTTTAACTGTCACACTAAATACCAGATTGTCACGCAGCCTTGTCAGTTTTTCTTTCTTTCTTGGGAGTGTGGAACAAGAGCAGCTGTGGAGAAGGAGAGGCTGGAGAGCTGAGATGATGCAGTGTGGCACTAAAAAACCCTTGAGGGACAAAAATCACGGCTTATTCACCATCCCAGCTCTGAAGGAACAGCGAGGCGGGGAACACTTGCAGCCAGCCCCTGGTGTTGTGTCCATCACATTGCAGGGCTGCTTCCCACACTCGCTGGATTTACTTTTGCTATTTTTTAAATGCAAAAAAGAATGATTTTTTTCTCCCAAGAAAAACGTTTGTTTCCTAAAGATTCTCTTCTTCAATAACGAAATACCCTCAGTTACCTGGAATGGAACGTGTTTCAACTTACAAATATTATTATGCAGTACATTACGTTGGACATAATGCCAGTACTCCATGTGACGGTTTGCACGGGTCCCGCGCTCCCCTTTCCACCCTCGGCTGTTTCTCCAGGTTGTGCTGTGGCCCCTGAGGACAAACCCTCTTTGCCAAAACGGGCCGAGCAGCACAGGGATGCAGCCTGACCACCCACCCTGCTCACAGAGCCGGGAACATTCAAGTTCCTGCTTCCATGCAGCAGAACCACCATAGTCCCCAGGCAAAATGCTTCAGATGAATATTTTGGTCTTAAGTCAAACTAGTTTGTTTTTTAAATTTCTACCAAAATAATCAGTTTCTTCAGGAAATGATTTCTGACCGAATCCATTGCTGTGCTGCTTGCAGTGCTGAGTTCCATTCTCCAGGCCTCTGGCTCTCATTTTTCTTCATGAAGATTTATAGTAATTTCTCCCATATCACTGATTTCTTCATAAGAGAAAAGATCACTTCAGGGACCTACTTCTGTCTCCAGCTACCCTGTTTAACACCTTCAAATATTCCTATTTATGAACTAACATCTGGGTCAGTCTACATAGCATAGTTTGAAAGCCATTAAGACAGATGCCTGCATTTCATTAAGCAAGATTTGATAAGGTGGGTAGGGTTACAGGGCAAGATTACTACGGGAATTCAGTGAGTTTAAACCTTCACTCCAGTTAATAAAATCAAACAATACATCATAAAAGTGTCTGGAAATTGGCTCAATAATTGAAATAGAACTGTATGATGGATGGAGATTTATGGATGTTAATGCAAAAGCAGGGCTGCATTAGAACATCACATCTGAGTCTCTTCTGAATCCAGACCCTCGAGTCCAAATATGTCTTTTGTGCTGGTTTCAGGTAGGAGATTCTTTCCCAGAATGAAGAAAATCTCACAGAACAGCTGGTCTGGTTTTAATCTGGAACTTCACTGAACTGTCCATGACAACCTCAGGACCATCAAGGGTGACGACGTGATTGATGTTCACACAGAGGTCTCTGAACTGGTTTTATGCTGGGCTGTGGCCCATCACCTTCTACAGCTGCCTAGACATACTGTGTTATTATTGTACTGAATAATAATATCAAGGTTAAATTGAGCCATCAGCCACCCAACAGTTTTTCATCTCTCATCTTCATTGTGAACGGAAAGATTCAAGGAGTTCTCATGCCATGTCCTTTGTGTCCACCAAGACTCTTCTCCAGGACTGTTTTCTCCTTCCTCAATCCACTCCTTCCCAGGACACGTGGACTTTTGTCCTAAATCTTTGCTATCTCTCCGGAGCAGTCAGGGAGCTTTCCCTCCTCTGCAGGACTATGGATCCCCCCTCAGCTCCATCCTTCTCCTCAGCCTCGATGGCAGCCCTTGATCCTTGCTCTTTATAGGAAGTGTCCCCTTTGCAGCCTTAATGAAGTGTGTGGCAGTACTCCTCATTAAGACTCAGTGTTGTCAATAAAAGAGTCGTTAAAGTAGTTTGATGAGGATTGGGAGAAAGAGAAGAGGTGCTACAGCACATCTACAGGGCAAAGGGCAGCTCCATCACACATCGTAACCCAACAGCGAGGGATCAATATCACCTTCGCATTAAACTGCAGGCCATCCGTCAGCCCGAGGAGCAGCAGCCTCCGCAGGAGCTCAGCTCACCGCTCACTTCTGGCTTCCTATCATTCCAACCCTTCCCTGTATGAGTGTCCTTCCCTTCCTGCTGCTGGCCAGCTTTAGAAATGCTGTCTCAGAGCTGTGTCCTGCTTAGGATCCCAGTGGTGTTATCCATTCCCCACATCTAGCTGCAGGATCTCAAGTTTGCTGAGAACGTGCTGGTGGGAGATGTTCGTGTTGTCACCTCGTGAGGTTTTGAGACTCGGAGCCTCCTCCCTCCCAGCCCAGAGCTGCTCCGACTCTGCCCTCCTGCTCCTGGGTGCAGGCACAAGACTCTGCTGTCGGGACAACCCCAACACCAGCTCATGCACCAACATGCTGGGTTATTTTCCCAGAGTATTCTCTTGAGATGTTCTTGTGTTCCTCTTCTATACTTCACCTCATTCGGTGAGAGCATAAACTCTTTCAGGGGTTTATGTGTGCTAGTGGAACATTTCGGTGGGGTCCTACTGTGACTAATGTGTTGGCATGATGAAAAACAGTTACTATATGTTCATGGCTCCTCTAATAAATACAGCTCAACACACCTGCTTGCTTCTGAGAAGCCTTCACAGCAGAGAAAATGCAGCATGTCTGGAAGGTAAATGAATGCAGAGTCTGGTAGTCTAAGCCAGGAGCAAGGTCCAGTCATTTAGTTTTGCTTTGGGACCAGATCTGTTTACCATAACTCAGAGCTGCTGTCATATTTTTGTTTCTCTTTGGCTTCAGAAACTGATGAACAGTAACCTGCAAGCCCTTGTGAAGCAGAGGTGCAGAATCGAATTATGAAGACAATGGAAGACCACATAGCTTTAAAAAAGGAAAGCTGTTTTAGGAGGATTGTAACCAACCTTTAACTGAATGACTTAGTCACACGAAAAGATACACGAGCTGTCAGACAATGGAAATGACATAAGCATGTAAACTCTGGGATCAGAGCAGAGCATTAGCATGGCGTAGCTGATTAGTAAACCAGGAGACATTATTCAAGCAGTCAGGTGCATTACCAGATTGGAAAGTTGCCTTTTTTCTGAGTTGTTGGTTACTGTCAGAGGCAGCAAATGACACCCAGTGGTCCAACAATTTGCCCTGGAATGGCAGGAGCTGTGATACAGAAATGGATGGACTAGCATCTGCTCTGAAAAAGCAAGAATTAGAGGCTGCTCTGAATTGGCAGGAGCTACAGTACCGGGAAGGGAGGACAAAAGGGCAAGTCAGTGCGCTATCCAGGGCTATCGAGCAAGATGAATAAAGGGGCTGGAAATGTACTTTCGATGCTGCAGCCCCAGACTAGGTGAACAAATAACCTGATCCAGTTTAATGAAGCCTGTGATCCTCCACCTCCTTTGTGCAATGGGTGTCCCAGGGTCAGCGTGTGCCCGCACGAGCATGCACACATCCTTATCTTATCTAATTACTAGAAGTTTCAGATTAATTTCAGTGCAGCTGCTTGAAAGGGCTGTTATCAGCCAGGGCTTTGTGGTTTAACCTTGTTACCCTTTTGTTGTTAACCTTTCGGAATGGCAGCCAGGGGAAGGTTGAGATCCTGATGTGCAGGAGGAGCAGGGAGGGGGAACACGGGGACTGGCGAGTCTGCGCCCCCCATTTTGTGCGTTGGGCTTCGGGCTGTGTGACAGTCAGCTGGCTGCTTACCCCCATGACAGCCTGGTACCAGCCACACAGAGCAGCCATCGCCGGGCCACGGCTCCTGCCAACCTCTCCAGATCCTTTGATATTTCCGACAGTACAGTGAAGGACTCTGACTCTCACATTTTACCTTGCGTCGCTCAGCTCCTCTAAGGCTGCTCTGCTTTGTTTCCATAGCTACACCCAATCGCATCTGGCTTCCTGTGAAATTGGATTTCAAAGCGAGACAAGCCTTCAAAAGAATTTGTCCATTTAACAGAATATCATTAGGAGAGAGCCTGTCTGCTGAACTTGGGACCTAAAATGATTAAGGTGGGGCTTTTATCATGTAGGGAGGCAGCTCTGCATCTAGAGCCCATAAAGCTTGATGCTACACAACAATGATGCAGTGGAAGATGCCAGTCCCTGCCAGGGTCCTCCATCTCCTACTAAACTAAGTTTGTAACCTATTCACACATTCAAAAATGAAAGTGGCAAGGAAAAAGGCAAGAAAAAAAAACGTCATTTGCCTGGGAATCAGTCTGCCAGGCTCTATCTGCAGCTGCATGGGTTGAGCGGGAGGCTTGGCTCCGTGCTAAGGCTTCAGGTAGTAGCACCTATGTCTCCATGGCAGCTGAGGCTCTCTGCCTCAGTATTCCTCTGTAAAATGGAATTAATAACAACAACAGCTGCTGCACAATCAACCTGGTCTTGACAAAATCTTCCTGTGGGGCTGAGGGGAAGGTTCAAGGTGCTGGGCCCTGTCTCCGGCTGCCAAGACCACGGGATGATGTGTGGTGCAGGTGCAGCCAGGGTGAAACTGCGCCAGCCTCCACACGTGGGGCTGTCTGCAGTGCTCTACTGTGACCTCAAGATCTGCAGCAAAAGACCAACAATCGCAACTGCAATACATCTCGGAATTGGAGCAGAAAAGATCTAGAGCTTTACTGATGCTGTAAACGCTGCACCAGCAGGAAACTTGTTTGGTGAAATCCCCATATGCTCTTATGCAGTGATCACACTCAAGGCAGCAAAGGAAAGCAAACCCACAAAAAACACTTGCAAAACAAGTCACTGCTAGTTTGACAAGAGAAAATTTTTTTTCCGGACCCTAAATATGATACGTCAGGTTAGTTATTGGGCAAGATTCACTGACCTGTATCTTTTAGTTCACTTTTTATGACATTGTGCTTTTGGACTATTATGTGAGCTACAGAAATGCAGAGAACGTGAGAGATGACCCTTTTCTTTGCAGTTGCATGAACGCTTCTTCTTTTGAGATATGCATTGATCAGATTTTATTGATCTTTCTGGCATATCTGAAGGCAGTTTCTTCTGTCTAGGGGACCCAGTTCATTCCTTTATAAACGAATTTTTAAAGTTAGTCAGTCTCAGCGAGCAGCAGCTGCTTTTTATTTGTAGTCTGTAATGAACTGACTAGGACTTCTACACAGAAGTGTTTAAATATTTATCCCTAAACACCTCTAGGTGAGAACACATATACAGAACCATCTACCGTACACATCCACCTCCACACGCTACCATTTCTTGCATACGATCAGAACCACTCAAATGTGTCAGGAGCTGCAGGCAGTTAATAGAGATTCATGGTTTGTTCCATAGGATATTCAGTTTTCTGATCCCGACTCATGAAACCCTCTCTGAGTGGGAGCTGTGATGGGGATGACGGCTGCCGTGTGTGTGCACGTCCCGTGCGAGGCCCTCCGGCAGCTGTCCCTGCACTGTCCTTTTTGCCATCTCCAACATCTGCGATGTCGGGAAAATATAACTAAAGATCACATGCCAGGCACAAAATACTAGAAAAGCAAAAGTGGCAAGCATGTTCAGAATAACCTTTTCTATGTTCTGTAATGATAAGTATTTGTTTGATACCAGGATACTGCAAAGTAAGGACTGCATCCTCTACACTTAATCTATGGGAAATCTTGAACTGATCTTTGGAATCCTTGATGAGCTTCAGATAAAGACGACTGTCTTTGGATTTGTCAATACTGGGCCTAAAATTTGGGAATGCAAGAATGAAAAATAGTTGTGGTATCCTCATAGTCAGCTTGAGCTAATTCGTTTATATAGGAGAGGAGCAGATGCGGGGCTGTGGGTTAATCTAATGCAATGCCATTTTGGTTTTGTAGAGTGCCGTTTACATTTATTGCCTGTCATAAAGCAAGTTAAAGCGCACGGCCCTGTTATTTCTCTGGGCAAGACATAGAAATATGGATGGCTATTAGAATCTAAGCCCCTTCCTATGCAGGATGCAGGAAGAGGGGAAGTTTTATTGCAGAACATTCAAGTACCGTTCTCTTCCCCTGCGCATTGGAGGCAGGCTGCCTTTGCCTGGAACAAACCCAGTCCCCAGCTCCTGTTGTGCTGGGAGCACGCACGGGAGGTTCAATTGGTGGCCTCACAGAGCTCATGGCTCTGCCCACAGGTGCGCTGAATTGCATGGTAATAAAGGAGATGCACAACTAAGTGCCACCTGGTTACAAATCCAGCACAGGCGTGCAGGTTCTGCTGTTGCTGGGGTAGATCGGGCACTTTGCAGCTTGGTGGCTGGAGCTCAGGAGCGCGGAGGAGCTCGGTGTCCAGGGCAGCTGGGCATCCAGCTGCCTGCGCGAGGAGGGCCGAGCTGGCCAGGGCTGGACAGGAGGAGGCATCTGAGCAGAGCCCAGCAGTTCCTGCTGCCTCTCTGGGGTGTCCCCGCCTCCCTGCTTCCTTTCTCACTGTCCTTGCCCCGAGGGACAGGAGCAGCAGCAGCAGGCTTGATCTTCTGGAGGGGAGGTGGCAGGTATCATGATCCCAGAGGAGATCCAGAGACTCCTGGAAGGTAACCAGAAAATCCTCCTTCCTCCCCTTCTGCTCAGTGGTGGAAAGCTGCAGTGGTTGCAGGGGAAGAAACTGAATGGCTCTTTGTACCTCCCTGTGCTGAGCCAGGGAGTGGAAGGATTGTGGGAGCTGCTTCTTGTCTAAGGCTGATGGTTTTGGGGTCCCCAGGTTAACACCAGTGAGAGGGCAGAGGAAGTGGGTCCCTGCCTGGGCCAGGGGTGGGAAGCTCGGCTGCTCCAGGCTCTGTGTGAGGGGAAGAGAGTGTGTGCAGGGTTGGGGTGTCTTCTGGCACGGCCCAAAGCTGTCCCAGTGTGTGCTCTCAGGGAAGGAACTGCTGGCGAGCACTGCTGGGGGGTCTGGGGGTGGGGACAAAGGGTCACAGGAGCTGGTGTGCTGCAGTGAGCCCTGGGCAGCCTTTTGTTGTGTCTGGGCTGGTGGTGTCTCCGGGCTTCAGATGTTGTGCAAGTGTCGTATGTCGCATTGGGGGTGCAGTGAGCAAACCTGCAGTGTGGGGGTGCAGCCTCAGGAAAGTTACACCCTCCCTAAAATGGGGGTGCAGCTGGGAGCAGCGCTGGCTGCAAGCCCCACTTGTGCTTGAGAACGGAATGCGGTCTCTGGAGGTCTCGGGATCTCCAGGAACAAGCAGAGCGCTGCTGTGCACTGTGAGGTGGCAGGCAGGAGGCTTCTGAAGCTGGTTTTTTGGATTTCTTCACAAACTTAAACTGCGACACCTCTAGTCATTGGAGTGGTGGGCCAGCCAAGCAGAAATGATGCTAAACTCTTCTATCAAAGTATGCTTCACAGACATAAATGAGTTCTGTACAGACCTCTGCAATCATTGCTGCCCCCATGGCGTGGTGAGGAAAGGTCTGGCCAGAGCAGGGCCGTGCAGAGGTGTCCATGCTGCGCGCTCTCTCAGCGTTGCAGGCTGGGGCTGTGGTGTCCCCACGCTGAGCAGCCCCTGCACGTGTCCCCACCACGTCCTGTGCAGGTGTGGGTGCTGGGAAGGACCGTTAGCATCTCAGCGCTCACCGCGGGCGGTTGTGTTGGGGCTGGGTGACCTTTAGTTTCCTGTTGTGACAGCTCCTGGCAGCGCCGAGCACCGTCCCTTCCCTCCGAGACACGGGATCCCTGCCCGTGCTGGGCTCTGCAGCCCCGAGCCCATCAGAGCTCTCTTCCAAATGCTTTGTGTCTTCCCCCAGATGTAGGTGTAAATTTTCTCCTCTGTTTTTTAATCATGGGGCCTTCGGTGAAGTTCACCCTTTCACATTTTTGATGTGCAGCACTTTATTGTTCGGTGCTGACACTTTTGTAAACAACTCATTTCTGCACCTGCCACCTTCCTTTAACTTAGATTATTTTCTTGTTAGCTGACTGTTTTTAATTGAAGGCTTCAGATCTCCTTCTAAAGCACAGCCTTTGTTTGCTGACAAGTACAGCAGGCTATGAATGGAGATTAATTGCATGTCACATACCTCTATATCAAACTTGCTGTGTCTTAACAATCTGTGCGGTGTTGAGGCCTTCCCGTGGCTGAGGAGGTTTCTAGCTATGCAGGCTGGAGATGGGGCTTAAGCTATTACAGTGTTTGCAAACTGCATTACCATAAGGATTCTTATAGTTAAAAAAAAATTACCAATAGAGGAGGAAATGTGTACTGATGTACAGGCAATAACTTCTGCTTCCTTGCATGAGCTCTGCTCTGTAGCGCAGGACGGCGTACATGTAGTCAAGGGCTTGCTGGGAGCAGTCATGTCATTATCATGTCAGACATCTCTGAGATTGCAGTGGTTTAAAACCAACACAATATGGCTATTCTGTCTACGTTGCAATCCTGCAACACTTACAAATGCTTGTTATTTTTTGTTTATGAGTAGAAGTGGTTGCAAATAAGCGATGCAAGTTTCTTTAACACTACGTTGTCAGTTAATTGCACAGAGTTTCACTTTTTGCTCAGTCAGGTCCCTTTTAAAAGTACTTTTGCTTAAGGGTGTTTCATGTTTGTTTAGCACAAATTTCTTCTGAAGGCTGAAACAGTTGTTCTAAAAAATGTGATACATCTCTGACAAACCCAGGGCTTCTGTTCTTGTTCGCAGAAGCAAAGGCGGCCTGGCAGCGTGATTACCTTCCCTTTCCTGCCCCGCTCCATCCTCTCGGTTTCAGGCGGTGGCTCTGGAAAGCTGTTCTTGCTGCAGTTTGGGCAGCAGGAGGGGACGGAGCAGGTGCTGCCTGGGGAGCCTGTGCCTGCACCTGCACAGCCCAACCAAAACCAAACAGTGAAATGCTAAGCCATAGTCAGCATTGACGCAGCATCACGAGTAGCTCCAGAATCTAAATATTGGGGAATTGGGTTTGAGACCTGGAGGATGTTCTCAGCTCCCCCACTGCACAGGGGACAATGTCCTGTTCAGTGTGTTGCAGGAGGATGGATGACAATTGCTTCAGGTCTCAAGGTTTTTTTCTGACTCAGCCCCGCAAAAGCAGGAAGGCTCCTCTGAAAAATGTTGTTTCACAATTAAACCATCCTTTCTTGAGCTTGCAGGAAAGCCAAGAAACGCTGTGTGTGATAGTTCACAGCTTTTATTTTGACAAGCAGGACAGGGGATGACACAACTGGCTTTCCAAGCCCTGGGCTGTCTTGGGACGCATCTCGGAAATATTAATGCAGTCTCACGGAAGCTCAAGGTATCTGTACTGTGTGTTGATAGGTGTCCTTAAGTTTTTTAAGCTCATTTTTCCCAGGCAGCTGAGGTGATGAACTGCAGGAGGGATGGTGTGAGGGCTGGGGCAGACTGGTTGGCTCAGCATTATCTTGTGTGGCTGTAACGTTGTGATTCTGTGGGGCTGGTTCCTCTGCGCACAGTGTGGGATTCCTGCTGGCAGCCTTCTGATGTCAGAGGAGAAAAGAGGAAAAAACTGAATGTGTGTGTGTGCGGACAGAATACACATGGCACCTTAATACCTTTCAGCTCTGCTCATTGAGTGCTGATTAACTCCTGGAATTTAGTGCTGCCATTAAAAGGTTATTTACTACCTGGACTTCAGTGGTTGTGACATAATTCTCATGATGCTGTGCATCTCCTGTAGGATTAAAGTGGATAACTGCAATTGCCTCTACAAACTCCCCTGAAACACTTGATGAAATCTCAACTATTTTTTTTTCAGCTCTTACCTTTTTAGCTGCAGGAAATGAAAAGGAGAGTCCTGTAAACTTTCAGAGTGGATCACAGAGAGCAATCTATAAACATCAAGAATATAATGTTACCGACAAGCAGTAAAACTAACATTAGAGTGATTTACTCTAGAGCTGCTTACATATTGCTCTTCCTGATCCACTCGGAGAGTTTATGGTTAGGCTTTCTTTTTCATTTCCTGGTGCTATAAACATCGGGGCTGGCTCTGCAAGCAGCTCTGCCTGCTCTGCAGAAGTGACCCTCGTTCTGCTATAACTTATCCAGCAGCTGATCTGTGCTGACATCCCAGTAAGTAAATACCATATTAGAGCTAATCGCGTACTCATGGAGCTAATCTGCGCTTAAAAACACCAGAAGGATGCAACTGATATTTGCACAAGTTCTGGGAGCGGTTTTGTTTCTCTTGCTTGTTCTTTTGCTGGGGAAATGCAGTGTGGACGGAGTTTCTCTCGCTGACCCATTTCTACTGTGCTGGTTTTATGCTGGTTTGTATATAATAAATTGTCCCCTTAACCTCATCTGTTCTTAAGCAGTAAGCTTCTTGGAGCAAGATATATCCTTTGTGCTCAGATATATGTACTTGGGTACTTCCTATGGAATTTGTAAGTGGTATAAGCCTCAGCATCGCCATAAACTGGTTTTGTAGCTTAGATGTACAACTAAAACTGCAGAGAGGCGTACCGAAAATGAAACTTAGTTTAGGATTACAGGATTGGCCTGGGATTTCAAAAGCTTCGCTCAGCTGCTCTGGCAAAGCCTTTGTGGTAGCCCAGGTAGGCCACCTAGGGCTAAATTCCTATTAATAGCAGTGAACTGATATGAACAGGTATTTTGGCCTGACACCTCTGCGCTCCTGGAGCTCCCAAACCGCTGCTGGGTGTGGGTGTGGAGCAACGCTCAGCCGCGTTCCCCTCCGGCTCCTTCGTGATGCTCTTCACTTTAAACTGTTTTGGTTTATTTTCTTCACCCCCAAGCTCTAAGCCTTTCTCGAGTGTGTCATGAAGAGGCAACAAAAAGAAATGAGGGCTCATGATTTTAACAGAAAAAGGCGTTAATTTCTCTTGTGGCATTTTGATCTTGAGCTGTGCTTGCAGGCAGAGGAGCTGTGCAGCTTCCTGGGGTGAGTTACACAGCGCTGGCTTCTGGACCCGCAGCTGAAGCAGAAGGAGCTCCCAGTCTTGCACACAGGATATTAAACTGCCATTAGTGCCACAGTATGGGCTGTGAGTTGAAGGTTGCAGAGGCCTGTGGATGTCCAACACCACAGCATGGAAGCCAATCTCTGTGAGGGGAAACGCGCAGTAATGCTGCTCAAGTAAAAGGGTCGTATTCTTCTGTACAGTGCAGGTGTGATTGGAACTGGTTTGTTTTCTATGAGGTTTGGTTTTGAGGTTTCTGTAAAGTACATAATTATTGAGGTAAATAGAAGACAATCCTTTAATCTTGTAGTCCAGGTGAAATTTCTGCAGATAGCTATGGTTTCCAGGTGAGGGAACGCGGTATTTCCGCTTGTGTGGCTGGCCCTGAGCGCGCCCGGGGCGCAGCGTGGCAGCGGAGACTCTGCAGAGCCCCTGTGTGACACACGGGGGTGCGGGCTGCTGCTTCAGGGCTTGTCCTCTACCAGGAGCGTCCGTGTGAAAACCACAGGTTGGGGCTTCCTTGAAGTGTCAGTGGGTATCTTGCGCTGGCGTTTTAAAAACGCTTTGGATCCTCCTCCAAAAGGGATAACCTTCTGTGTCCTTACTTAATGCCAAAAGCCTTTCACAGCAGCAGATTTTTGGGGTTTGGGGTGGAGTGGAGTTGCACTTTAGACCAATGGACTTATCCATGTTTCACCCTCCTCTTCCTTTTTTCTGTTTGGTGGTTTCTTTGCAGTTGCTTATTTGCCTTATACCAACTGGAGGGGAGTTCTGCAATCATATGCAATATTTAGATCCCCTTCTACCCGCAATCAGTTCCATGTCTTAACTTCTCCAAATGAAGTCTTCAGACTGACTTGTGCTTCCAGATCAGACTGCTTGGTACGGTGCTTCGAGGGCCTCCCGTGCGCAGCCAGGGCGAGGTTTCTTAGCCAAGAACAGATTAGTTTTTACCTATAATTCTCTCTTTCCCAGATGCTGAAATTTATTTGGCGGATGGACTGCAGAATGAAACCTTGAGTGCGAAAGCCAGGGAGCAGAGGGATGCGATTCTCTTCGGCTTTCAGCAAGTCAGAGCCAGGTTGGTGTTCGCGTTATTTTCTAATTAAAGTGTTTCAGAACGGTGTCGTGGCTTGGGATACCACACACTGTATTACACTAGCTGGCCAGTGCTTTGGAAGTTAATGGACATTGAGGGCTTGGTATAATGTGAGGGTGCACTGCATGCTGGCTTGTGCGTTCTCCTATTTAACCAGTTATGTGGCTGTCTCCAAAGTTGTCGTTATTTGTGTTTGGAATTTTTGTGCTGCAAAGTAGGAAAAATGATTCCTTGGGCTGTGTCTGTGCAGCTCTTTGCATACATACAGGTCTCTGATCCTGCCCTGTTCTTCTTGCTCTCTTGTGCTAGAGAGAATTTTGTGGAAAAAATCCACCACTTGATACTTAGGCATGTGGGGAAATCAATACAGTGAGCAAAGATTCACGCTGCTGGCTTGCTGCTGAAAGTATCTATTTCATGAGTGGCTTCTGGAGTTGGATAGAGTAAAAAGCAATGAAGAGAACCTCCTGAGTTAACACTCAGGTCTGAACTGGATTCCAAACTCTCATGTCCTTGGGACTGTTCAAGTCCTGCATAAGAACATGAGCTGCATCGTTTGGATATGTGAGTGAAGGAAATAAAGGTGGTTCTATTGTGCTAGGGGAAAATTGAGGAACACAAACAGAGAAAAGGTTGCTGGAGGCTTAAATGAAACTTTCAGCCTCAGCTGCATTATAGTTTTGTCTAGAAACCTGATCCAGGGCTTGCTGTTAATGCTCTAGTTATCAGATATGAGATGTGTCACTTGAAGTTAAGACCTGACAATAAAACTCAGGGTGGCCGACTGATCTAAGCATCCAGTTTAAATAAAACTGCTGTCGAGTCCTGAGAAGAAGAGAATTTTATCCTTCGGAAGGGCACAGCCAGACTCTATTCCCTGCAGTCCCACTGAAGAACTTTGCAAGATGCCCTGCTGTATCTTAATCGATCTTTCCTGCTGGCTAATTAAGCATCAGTTTTACTCAGCAGCTCGGGACTCCGTAATTATCAGCCTGGGTTGCCCTGAATAATTGAAATGAGCTGAATGCAGAAGATGGAAGCCTTTGGAAAATGAGGCTGGAGCGTATGTAGTGGAGGAATGGGGTAGCAGTGCCCTGTGATACTTCAGAAGAAAGGACCTGATTGCGTGTTTGTAACAGATTGGTGTGGTTTCTCTGAAAAAATCCTGCTCATTGGCAGGAATTGATCTGGGATGGAAAGAGTTAAGTAAGCGGAATTGTGAACCTGAAGTATTCAGACATCAACTCAAGCTTTTTTTCCCAACTGTCCTGAGAATATGCAACTTTAAAAGTGATAGCCCTTTATCTTCTTATAATGCATTTTTTAGTGAGTTAAAACCAGTGTGGAACTCCATGAATGTGTGAGTCAAACTTGGAAACACTGGCTGGTTCGTGCTCACCGAGTCGGGGCTCTGTGGTGGTGAGCTGCTAGAGCTGTGGGCGGCGCGGGGGCGCTGGGGGACGCTGCTCTGGCCGCCAGCCCCAGGGGCCACGTGTGGCTTTGGTGACTTAGGCCTTTAAGGTGTTGGGGCGAACATTGCTGCTGTGACGAGGACTCAACCTTGGCTCTTTCTCAGCCTAAGAACACAATCTGGGATAAAGATTTCAGAACAAAGTGATCTCAAACAAGAAGGAAATTGGGTGAAGCAGCCTTTGCATCAGGAGGTGTTACGTTCCCCGTGGATGCTCTGGTTCAGCTGTGGGCCTCAGTCCTGTTGCTTATTGAAATAAATTGCAGGTACTTCTGGAGGGGAAAGTGAGGCCCTTGAGCAAAGCCTCAGAGCACTGCTGATTTCCTGCGTGTGTTTTATTGCTCAGTGGCATTTGGAAAGGGTGAGCAGAACAGAGGATACAGATGTCCTTGTTCTGACCTGAGCCATTAAGGCAATGATTTGTGGTGGGAGATTACTGTAACGATGGCTGTATCTTTTTATTTGAAAGGATCTAAGCGGGTCTTGCTCTTGGGGATGAGGCGCAGGTTTGTCTCTTCGGGAGCTTCCTGTGGTTTTGTGGCGGGCGTTCAGGAAATGATCGGCCGTGGTCCTCAGGAGGCGCCGCCTCCTCGAGCAGCCCCGCGTTCCACCTCTGCGGGTGACACGCAGCACGGCGTGTAGGGTTTCGTTATTCAGGTTCATAATGGACATAAGTAAACTGCTCAACTACTGGGGAGAGACACATGCATCTCCGAAAGGGACGGGCTTCATCCAGTATGATTATCCTGAGCCAGGCTCAATAACTGTGTAACTTGGCTGTCAGGTCTTTATATTGCTGCTCTCCCCATGGCCTCATAACATTCCCCCCCAGGAGGTTTGCTGATGACTGTAATGTGAACAAGTGGTTGGGCTTTATGTCTCCACGTGCTACCTGGGAGGATATATTGTTCCCATCTCTCGGTGAGCAGTGCGGTAGGTAGGGAGGGACTGGACTGTGTTTGCAGGGTATATTTTTTCCCAGGTAGTCGGGGTATTTTTGTTGAGGAGCCGTGTCGGGGCGTTGCAGGCGGTGGCTGTGGGGAGGTGTCACTGTACGCCTGACTTATGAGTCCCTGTACCATTTTACTTTCAGAATTCATTTGGTTATTTAAAGTGCACTGTTGTGTTGAAACAGTTCTCTGTTCCTGCCTGCCCGCCCCCCCCCCGCCAAGATCTATCCCGCTTTCTAATACCTTGTATATAAATCCTGGCCTGGCAATTTTTTTCCTGCTCATCTCTTTGGTTTTGTTGCTAATATTTTTTGATTGCTTCCCCTGATTGCTCTGCATGGTGCTCAGCACAGCAAGCCCCAGAAGGCGCTGGCTCCCCAGGAACCATCTGGGTGAGGGATGAGGATCTCAGGGCAGCAGCTCATACAGTTCCCTGCGTCCTGAGCATGAGCTGAGGACTCTGTTCTAGCCCTGAACAGGAAAAGAAAGTATTTGTGATGCTTAAAAAGCAGCTTTTGTCTGGGGGAGGATGTGGTGCCTAGGGAGAGTTTTGCTTGACTCCCTGAAGCCCCAAAGGTTGTCGGTTGCTTCTCTTTCAGGTCCCTTGGTGCCGAGGGTTTGTCTCGGGTCGTTCCTTGGGACCGTCGCTGCTGTTTGTGTCCTGCCCAAGCGGCTGCAGCAGCTCCCGACACCCGGGACGCGGCGGGGAAGGGCCCCGCGCAGGAACACAAGCCCATTCTTGTCCTTTGGCAAGAGCAGTAGCCAAAAAAAAGTCTCCTTGCTGTTAAATGACCTCACCTCAGCATTTCGACATTTCTAGAGCAGTTAGAATGGCAGGGGGTGAGATGGGGAGAATGGGATTTATTTAAAAATACGGAGATAAATCGTTCCTCCCTCTCCTTGGAGTCAGCTAGTCATTTAAACTCCCTGTTGGAAGGCAAGTTCGCATTGATGGAAACAAATTCTTAGTATTTTTTTCCCCCTGAGGTGAAATGCAATAGTGCTACAAGGAGAGCAAGGCAGACCTGTAGTATATCAAAGCAGAAATGAAGAGAAAGGGGCTTAGTTATTACCAAGTTTCTCACATACACCCAAAAGAGGATGGTTTGACCCCAAATAGAAGTGTAAGTGTGACAGCCTCTGGTTTGGGTGTCCTCGGGTTGTGCGACAAATCTCATTAAGCTGCTGCAGCAAGTGGCTCATGCACGCTCTCACAAACCAGTAAGCTACTGGGTTTACTGGTTTACAGGTGTAGCTGAACTGTAGACAGTTCAACACCAGGAGAACTTTGCCTAATTATTGGGTCGAACTTGGTCCTTTCTGTGGCGAGGTATTACAACAGGATTGTGAAAGATTCACTAATGGAAATGCATTCAAAATTCTGTCTAAAGCAGTGTGTTTGGCCTGTTTTAATAAACTTCTAACCGTATTAACTACATTTATTGCTTCAATTTTCAACCTTATTTCAAAGTTTTAAGATTGAAATTAAAGAAAATGCAATTTCAGGGTAATTTTGCTTCATTAGTGTAAATGCACTGCCTGTAATTCCTACCAATATTAAACTCATTATGCTGAATAACGTGCGATACCAAGATAAAAAGGAATTTAAGAATGACCTGATGGGCAGATAATTGAGCTCAGCACATTAATGCCAGGGCTGGACTATAGCTCCAGCACATTGTCCTTAATTAGGCAAAGTGCTGTTCTCCTCCTTCTCGTTCTTCAGAGAGCTGAAATTTATTTGCTCAGCAAGGAAATGATCTTGCTGAGCAGGATTTCATTCACACTTACTTTGGCCATTAAATACGGATTTGTTCTGCAAAAAATAAAAGCAAGTCCCTGTCACTTCAGCAGTACTTAGCAAGTTTTTGATTTGCATTTTCTACCCTAGAAGTGAGTTGTTTTATCCTCTGTGCAGGGGAAGTGTGGGCAGGGGGACACGGGGCGTGTGCTGGTGTTACCACCCCACACCAGTACAGCTGTGCCCGGGGGTGGGTGAGCACTGGAATTCCTTCAGTTTTCAACAGTCAAGTTTAATATTGACCATGGTCACTATTTATTTTTAAAGTCTGGTAAAGTTTTTTCTGTTAAGATGTTCCAAATTTCTTTTGTAATCTGTTTTTCCCCTCTTCTGGGGAGTGCTGAGAAAGGAATTGTCCCATGTTAAGATATGGGGTGGCAGGGGCACAAATTGGATTCAGCTGCTATATTCTACCTGCTTTCCTACCTGGGCTGGATGTGGCCGTTGCCTCTGCCAGTAATGTAGTTTGGTGCCTTCTGGGTTCGACTCCTTTCAGTAATTTGCATCATTTTCCATTCCAGCTGATAAAATTACCTCTGTTTCCCCATCCATTTCCTGGTGAATGCATTGTTAATCTGAAACCTGAGGACTGTAAATGATTGAAATTGTGTAACCAGAGTCTTTGCATAGCTGCTGCTGCTTCTGGAACATTTAACCGAGAAATGCATTTGAAGTGGTTTCTAACCAGCTTTGCTAATGGTGAGCTCCACAGTCCCATTTTAATATTTTTTTTTTCCTCCTTGAAATCTTGTACAGCATTGATTTTTAAACATTTTTTGCAAACATTAAAACCCAACAAATACTGTGCACCAAACAAATTACACTGTCTTGAAATATCCAATTTAATAACATCTGTGGTGATATTAGCGTTCTTAATTGGACAGGAAAATACAGGAAATTTGATTGAAACCTGACTTTATTTTATGGTTCCTGCAGAAATTGAGTCTGAGAGGAAAGTGGGGTTTAGAGTTTTATAGACCTTAGAGCTGCAGAGGGACCATTATAACCATCCAGTTTGGCCCCCTGTATAATTCAGACCGTAAGATTCCAGACAGCAGTTTTTGCTCTCAGCCCCAGATGGGTCTGGTTTGACCCCTCCAGCAAACCCGAGCGGGTGTGTTTATCGTGGGTAATGTTTTACTGGATTTCTGTGCCTTGACGGGATGCAACATCAACACTTCCAGAAAAGCGAGCCCCCCTGTTTGCTTGTTGTGAGTGCGGAACCTCAAAGGCCAAATGCAGCCATGAGAAACACTTTGTGTTTCCAAGAGAACAAATCTGTGGCTTCTTCCTGCCTGGCCCAGAACCTGCACCCGTGAGGTGAGAGAGGTGGGTGGTTCGTCCCAAACCACGTGGGGGAGATACTTGCAGGATGCGTTTAGCTGAAGTATTGGCAGGGTACCACTTGGGTTTGGCTCTGTAATGGAAATCTGATAGTTTTGGGTTAGTTCCTCACTTTACATATTGCATCAAAATTCTCAATGGATTTCTTTGTGAGCTCATTTGGCTGAAGTTAGTGAATTATTTGACAAGAGTTTTCCTCATCTCTCTCCACTCTTTCAAGGCCTGATGTGGATGGGACCTTCCTATTTGGCTGAAAACTCTTTGCTGTGTTTTGCCCTAATTGGTGCTGGTCTTGGCGGATTCCACCCATAGCTATGGGTTCAGGGTAAACCTCCTACCATGCTGAAGAACGAAACATGTAACTGCCTGTTACCCACGGGCAGGGTGTGTTCAAGGTGGAACATGCTTGTCAGTTGGTCCTGTCTTAATTGGGAAGGAAAATCATAATTGGCCTCAAGCTCCATACTTTGGAGAATGGCGCCCCAAATGGCTCATGCCGTGCTGCTCCTCCCCTGCACAGACACGGGCTCTGGTCTCATCTGGGTGCACGCCTGGGACTCGGGCTGATAGATGGACTTGAACCAGCCCGATTGCTACCCAGGCTGTTGCAGCAGAAATGGGCGTTTTGCCCAAATAATTGCGTTTCTTGGGTAATGCAGGAACAACAACAACAACTTCTGGTCAGCTCTAAAAACTGTGGAAATCTAAGTGGCTGAGTAGCTAAAGCTGAAGTTACCTGCAGGAAGGGGTGAGGGGAACAGATGCCAAAAGTCACGTTTCTGCTCACCCTGTCTTAGACACCTACGAAACATCAGGATGAAAGAAAGAAATCCTGGAAGTGAACACACTGAAAATACTGTGGCATCGTCTGTGGGTGCCTTTTAAGCTCTCAAGATATGTAATTTATTCAAGATTTTCATGCAGTCAGTGGCACACGGAGGAATTAGATCATTACTCTTTTTTCTTCTGTAAGAACAAGACCATCTTCCCCCCACTCCCGATTAAATTTTAAACTAACTTTCATTCTCCATTTAAGCCTTCCCAGAGTGAAAATGATCAAAGCATGAGATTAAAGACACATCCTGATCTGATGAGATTAGAATTTTTAACTGTTTCCTTATGCTCTAAAAAAACCCAAAGCATCTTTTTGATATTTCCCCCCCCCTTTAAATTTGATCAGAGTGAAGCTAACATGGGCTTGCTGGTCCAGTAGGAAATGGAACTCAATTTTACATTTTTTTAAACCATTTTACTGTATTAAAAATGACAGAGGTTAGAAACAAAGCTCTTATACTTTTATTGAACTGGAATGAGAAGTGACAGAAAATCATTTTGGTCCTAGTGCAGTAAATGTTATCACTAAAACATGTTCAGGGGAGATTAGGACAGTCTCTCAAGCGCAAGAGACAAAAGTTCACAAAACAAGAAGTGCGGTTTGTTTTGGTTTTCCTGTCCTTGTCTCACAGTCTGTTCAGGAGACAAAAGTATTTCAGCTCTGGGGATGCCGGACTCGGGGCGAGGGGAGCGCGGGTCCGGCTCCTCGCAGAGCCCAGGGAGCGGAGTTTCTTGAATCAAACGTTGAATCATGTTTGAATTCTCCAAGCAAGTCTTGAGTAATAGTTAATGTTGATTGGAAACAAAAGGATGGAGCTGCTCTGCTGGTCCCCCTGACCTTGGGCTGCTGGTGTCGCTTCTCTGGGCTTCAGAGATAAGATGTGGCTGCCACAGGACGGGAAAGGGCTGGTGGTGACAACGGGACCGGCTGCCCGAGCATCCCTGGGCCCGGCTCGCCGCAGCTCCTCCCGCTCCATACAGCTGGCATCTGTCGCTGAGCCCCTTCACCCAGCAAAGTTTCCTCTATCTGTGCGCACATTTTATTTTCTTTGTCCAAAGCAAGCAAGTCAAATAAATATTATGCCCTTAATCGGAATTCTGTTGTTGTTTTCTAATTAATCTGTGTCAGTAGCTTGAATGTTTGTGTTAAATCATTTTCTTCATGAAAGCTTTTAATGAAGAAACAAATTGATTGGATTTTTACGTACTGGATTCTTGGCACTAATGCCTATAGACCAACCCTCTGTTGCACGTCTTGCCTGTGAATGGGTCACTTTGTGGTTTATCCCCAATCCTTGATCTGCTTCCAAAACTCGCCAGTGCTGTTCCCTTGTTAAAATGACTCATGTCAACCCAAGATGTGCTCAAAGTGTGAGAGACGAAGCTCATGGAGGCTGGTTTTGGCCTGGCCAAGCGGGCAGCCTGTGTTCTGCACTCCATGACCCTGCCCCACAGGAAGGTGTGAGATGGGCTTAAGAGTCGAAATAGCAACTTAGAATCGTTTGGGTTGGAAGGGACCTTTAAAGGTCTTCAAGGCTGCAAAGCAAAAGGTCACGTAAAGCTTTGTATTTGGGGAAAGAGAGCTGTTCCAATGGAGGGACGCTGGGAGCCTTTGGAAGCCTTCCAGAGGAGCAGTGAGGGAGGTTCCTGGCAGCAGGGATGCTGTGGGGCTGGCCGGCGTCTGCGGGACTCGCAGCTCCTCTTGGGGCTTCCTGCACTAAATACGTGGTGACCATTTGCTGGGTTCCTGGTGGCAATTCTGGCATGGTTCCCCCAGCTGTAACTTATTCATCAGGATAGAATAAACCATTAAGAAAATATTGTATGCTTATGTCTGTCTTTTTGTTTGTTTTGCTCTTTTAGGTACCACTTGGAGTTTGTGCCCCAGGGTGAGTACAAGCCGGGGAAGAAGGGCTGAGTTCTCACTGCGCTGAGCCTGGCAGCGGGGAAGGGCTGCACGTGTCTGGTGGTTTTGATGCAAAGTCAACAAGGAGAAGAACTTAAACTGAATATATAGCTGTGTCTGGAGGTTCTTAGGGGTGGAAAAGGGTAAAGTTGCGGTGAGGGCCATAGCAGGAACTGGGGTTAGTGTTCTGAACAGCAGAAACCCATTTCTGCTTACCCCTGAGAGCAAATAATACAAAACTGTCTGGTGCTGATGTAAATGTATTGTCTTGGACTAGCCCAGGAGATTTTTCTGCAAAACTTCTGTCTGCAGAAAAGGCTTAAAGTTCAGAAAGGGCCGTATATTCCCATGGGCCGTTGATAGGAGCAGACTGCTGGGGTAACCTTCAGCAAGTTTCCTCCAGTCTCATTGCTGCACGTTAACCCAAACTTGAAATCGGATCAACCTCCAGGTGTAGACAAATGGCCAGGCTGTAAACTTTTCAGGACTGTGACCATCTCTCAGTGTGTCTGTTAACAAGCTGGGAAATTCTGATTGTGACTTTGATCTTCATTTCCGCAATAATACGGGTGATGATTTAAACTTTCCAGGGTGCCTGCAGGTCACAAGCCGTGTCAGTGGGTACTTCTGCATATCTGGGGCAATTGACGGATAAGTATTTGCTCAGAGCTGACCCGGAGCTCAGCTCCCTTTCCTCACCTGGAGCACCGGGTGCAGCCAAGGCCTGGGGCTTGGTGGCTTCGTCCCTTTTCCTTCAATAATGGTTGTGAGACGTGAGCACAGACTGAAGGATCTGCCGGTGTTCAAACAAGACGGGAGCTGAGGCTGTAATAAAAACCCTTGCGAATGTTCCAACTCAGCTAATCTTTTCATTTACTCCAGGAATAAATTCCAGTATGTTCCTCCTTGATCAGGTGCCACTTCCAGCACAGACATGTCAGAAATGCAGCAGCAGCGCAATTCCCACTAGAACAGTGTTATCACATTTTAATATGAGCCTCGGTGCAGCCTCGGTGCTTCTAATTGCTTTCAAACCATTGTTTTCATGCGTTTGGTTGATTAACCCAGCATCTGGCATCATTTGAGAAAGTACAACAGACAGCTGTGTTCAAAATTAAAAAAAAAAAAAGAGTGAGAGAGGATTAGAACACAAAAGGGCTCAAAATTAGATTTTTTTTTTTTTTTTAAATTTTGGAAGTTCATACGATCTAAAGGGTGGAGGAGGGATGCTTGCGTTCTTCTGAAATATTCTTTATTCTTTTATGGAGTTGGAAGCCTGGGTAATATCAGGAAGATCCGTTTGCAGAACTGTGTATAGATATGTGAATGAAGTGCCTTGCTCAAATGCCTGCTCGGAATTACTGTACAAGTGTTTGGGTCTTCAGGTGTGTCCATATCTACAAATGTGCTCCTAAGTCATTTTGAGAACTAATACTATTTGGAAAAAAAATTTACTAAGGAAACAGGATAAGTTGGGAGTGAAAACATGGGCTTGGCCATCACCTAGAGAGCCTCAGCCCCAGCTGATGATCCCTTGCTGGGGGTGGAAAGCTGATGGTGAGAACTTGGTGCGTGCCGGATGGAAAAGAACCAGAGAACTACACTGCGGGGCTTGGTTTTAAAGAAAAAAAAAATCTCATGTGCCTGGACATATTGGTAAGAGCACTGCAAACCCCAGGCGTGAATGAGCTGCCGAGCTGCACCCCAGTGCATCGATAACAGGCTGTGGCCGAGGAAAAGGGGGTTTCTTGGCAGTAAACAGCTGCTGGGCCCGGTTCACCCACACCGAGTGACGGTGCTGACTGGAGGCTGTTCCTGCAGATTCTTTTTGCCTTGTTCCTTAGGTGCTCTTTGGACAGATCCCCGGAGTGACTCATATTTCCCTTTGGAGGAGGGCTGGCTGCCTTTGTGAAGCATTTTATACACTCAATATATTTTATACATGCATGCCCTTGCTGTCTTTCAGCAACCTCCCCTTTGTGGAAAGAGAGCTGAGGAAAGTTGGCAAAGCAAATCTGGAGAGGACCTGGGTCAGTCGCACCCCTCCTCCTCGTTCCTTTCTGCTGTTTCCGCCTCCAAATTCAGCACAGGGGAAATGTTCTGCAACACTTTGGCTCGGGAGAGCCGGCTGGTCGGAGGGACTGCAGGGAACGCAGCGATGGGAGGAGGGAAACTGGGGGACAGAGATGAGAGTTTGGGAAGAGGATGGAGGGACGGGGCGCAATGCAAATGGAAGGGTTAAAGAAGAAAAAGATGCACGTGTAGCTAAATAAGAGCTGTGGGTCAGGCTGGAAATTTGGCTTTGGAATTTTTTTTTCTGGTGTGCTGTGTATTTTCTGCATAGCAGTGTTCCTCAAAATGTGCATAAGTAGTCAACATGTGAGAGAGTGAGGATTGTTGTTCCTGTTTGTTAAACTTAGGAAAACTGAGGCTCAAGAAATGTGCTTAAGGTACCAGAGCATCTACTGGCATGCTCAGGAACTGGGTCCAGATTTGCTGCTTTTCCCAGCTCTGTGCTCAGCCCCAGAAAATGCCACCTCCTGAAGCAGGAGGAATAAATCCAAATGTATGGCAGGGTAAGGGCCAAGCTGGGCTAAAACATGACTTAAAAACTGGGACCCTTCATGTTCCGTAAAAGGATTAAGTAACAACGTGGAAAGTCTTAGTAGGCCACTTATCTGCTGGTATACGCTGTTCAGATGAAGCGCGGGTCATCTCGCCGCTCTGGCCGTGCTCTGCTGCGGATGCAGAGCACCCCGGGGTCACCATCCTTCTGGGGTTGGATGTTGTGGCCGTGCACAGGGTGGGTATGGACCCCAGGAACGCCTCTAGTTTTCTGTCGTTAACTGGCGGCGTACAGTGGCCTGGAGTGTTAGATTTCTGAAGGAGCTTTTCTATATAAAGCCTCAAATCTATTGAACTGAAGCGGAGCTGGATCGGAGACGGAACTGTGCATTTCCCCAAACCGCTGCTCCCTGCTATTGCATATTTGGTTCATGTAGTTATGACAAGTACAAGTAGCAAATCATTAAAGCAGCAAACCCACCATCTTTACATGTAAAGATCCCCTTTGAAGCTGGGGCAGAGTGTTCCTGAATTAATGGAGTGCATAGTGATTTTACTAAGTTGTATTTATAAAAACCTCTCTTTGCATTCATGCCAAGAGTCTCCAGCTCAGTGGTAAGCAGGGTTCAGACACAGAAACCTAGTCTAGATTTATGATGTGTTTGAAAATGCAAGGGAAAAAATATCGGATTGACAATATTTGTAACATACTGTTAAAATATCTGTTCTATCACCATGCGTGGAATTCCCCTGCTTTATAAACACGAGTGCCAGCTACAACCCTTGAAATGTCATAACACGTAGAGACAAAAAGAAAACAAAAAAACTTTTGTTAGGATGCCTTCTAAAGTCCAAGAAGTGTTTGGGTGGTGTGTGGAACAGAGAGTTAATTAATGAAAAATAAAATATACACAAAGGCATATGTTCTTTAACTTAAAAAAAGCAAAGCTGTAATATCAACACTTGTGACAGGTCCCTTTATCAGCACTGGAGCTTTGCTTCCTGCAGCTCCGAGCGTGCAGTTCTGTGTGTGTGTTGTGTTCTGGGCAGACTAATCTGTGCAGAGACAGTATGTTTTGCACTGAAATCCCTCCTGTTTCATAGCTTTGCAGACTCTGAGCAGCTGCACAGCTTTGCTTTAACACAGACTTATAAATTATTCTGCTACCTGAGGTATTATGCACAGATTTTGGAGGCAAGTAACAATTATAGGAGAAAACAGAACACTCTGCTTGGGAAAATGTCATAGGTAGGAGGCAAGTGTCTGTGCTCTGGCTATATGGAGGCGGATTTGCATTTTTATTTACATATATACATAGAAAAATCAAGAGGTATGTGTAACTTTGAAACTGCTGCTATTGCATTTTGAGTGTTCAAACCAGAAACCAGCCCCCCCACCTTATCGTGAAGCTTTAAAATCTTTTAAAAACTGGAAGTCCAGGTTTTTTTAAAATTTGGTTTACTGTTATCAGTCTTTACTTGGAGTCAGGAAATGAAGAACCTGCAGAATTTATAATAGGACTGAAGGACCAGGTAACAGCAGCTAGCAGCTTGGGTGGGTTATTCTGCAGTTAATGTCAAAACTTCTATGACCTTTATTGAGAAGAATTAGGTTAATGAGGAGAGCTTTTGAACTCTCTTTAAACCAGCCCATTGATTTAAAACTTGTTACGAACTTGAGGGAAATTTCCTGGTTTGGATTACCAGGTGCTTCTTGGAGATCCCGACTTCATTAATCAAAGTGTTCGAGCTACAGAGTCACCCGTGGTCCTTCGAAACCCGTCCCAATTGTAGCACCTTGGGGCAGAGCTTGTCCCCTTGGGTCACATCTCAGTGTCCCCCGTTGTGTCCTGCGCCTCCCTGCCCAGGGCAGCCCAGAGCACACCAGACTCTTCAGAATGAAGCAACGCACCATAAAAAGGGAGGTATAAAAATGTCAGTAAAGATGCTAAATATACAGCAGTTTGGGGAGCCCCAGTAAGTTAAATATTAATGAGTTCTATTGCTCTCACTTTGGTCAGTTAATAAAATACTCTAATTATTAGATTGTCTAAATTGCCTGATGTGCAGCTTTGGAGATAGACAGCCTTCTCAAATGAACCCTCTGTGTTTTCTGGACTTGTTCGTGTAATAGGAATGTGCTGCAGCTTTCTTTTTATAAAGAAATCTCTGGGGTTATTGTAATGTGCACAGATGAACAGGCAGCCCAAGCGTCGCTCTGTGCTCATGCACAACAGAAGAACGTTCAACAAATTGCCCTGCTGGGGATTGAGCATGAGTATTGCCATCTACCATCGCCTGGGCTTTCTCACAGCGGGTAACAGACCCTCTGCTCCACAGAAACAGGGGAAAAGGATGTAATTTCTCTGGTTTGGCCATTAAGATGTTTTGGAGCCCTTAGGAAAAGGAGCGTCCTGGTGTCACCCTGGGAGCCTCGCCAGGGAGGGGAAATCGGGGCCCTCAGCACCCACAGCCCCGCTCAGGGAGCGTCGCTGGGTCCTGGGGAGATCGGGGACCCACAGCCCTGCTCAGGGAGCGTCGCTGGGTCCTGGGGAGATCGGGGACCCACAGCCCCGCTCAGGGAGCAGCTCAGGGAGCGTCGCTGGGTCCTGGGGAGATCGGGGACCCACAGCCCTGCTCAGGGAGCGTCGCTGGGTCCTGGGGAGATCGGGGACCCACAGCCCCGCTCAGGGAGCAGCGCTGGGTCCTGGGGAGATCGGGGACCCACAGCCCCGCTCAGGGAGCAGCTCAGGGAGCGTCGCTGGGTCCTGGGGAGATCGGGGACCCACAGCCCTGCTCAGGGAGCAGCGCTGGGTCCTGGCTCGCCCAAGCCCTCCAGCTGGTTCAAATCTGGAATCCTGAGTCCCTCTCCCAGCTCTCCGCACAGGGACTTCTGAGTTGCTTTGGTCTGCAGAGCAGTAACCCCATGTGAATTTTCTCCAAAATGGTAATTCTGCCCTTTATTCAGGCTCCATCCTGCCACACAACTGTAAAATCATCCTTTGCATTATTGTAATGCCTAATGGGCATCTCCCCCAGTCCCCAGAGTGCCCGTCGCTCTGCTGAACGCTCCTGTCTTTGCATTCACTGGCCGTACTTATTTTTTCTTAACAGCGAGAACTGCTGCAGATACGGGCAAGACAGCCTCCTTGTGTCTTGTCATTGGAACATGCTCGCTGAACTCAGCTCCCGCCTGGCTCAGCCCTGGTTAGTCCTCGTTCTCTTGGAAGGGTTTTGGCTAAGAAAATACACTGAAGCTACTGACACTGCAATGAATGGGACTCAAAACTATTTGGCCTGTAGTCTCCTCTGTGGTACTGATAATGTTGGGTTTTTTTGGTTTTTTGGGTTTTTTTAGGTCCCAGACTGTATTTGCAGAGATGCTTGTTAATTATCGCACTGCACAAGTGTGGGGTCTGGCTTCACAGACGCTGTTGTGTTGTGTTCCTAGCAGAGCTGGTGCCTCAGAAGATGAACCAGAATGCAGATTTGTGATCTTGCTCTGCCTCAGTGTCCCCATCCTTTAAATAAAGACCTTTTCAGAGAGGGTCATGAGGAATAATTTATTAGTGGACAGAAATACAGACTGTTAGTAGCTTTAGGCTGGTTTTGCTCACATTGGATGGGCTTTGTATTTCACTGACGTGTTACGGGGTCATAAAAGAAAGAATAAATCTTGTTTACTTGTTTACATCCCGTGGGAATCTTGTGCTGCGCTGGGTTTCAGGCTTGTTCCCAGCGAGGCTGGGATGTGCTGGGGTCCCCGTCAGGCAGCTGCTCCACTTGGGGGCAGAACGTGGGAGCCGCTGCTCAAGGGGCACCGAGGACTGTGAGGGGAGGTGGGGAGAGAAGGGAAAACTGGAGAGGGTAGCTCAGCTGGGAAGGACACAGCGGGCCGGACAGCACTGGGTGGTGGGGGAGATGCAGCGTCACCTCGGCTGTTGCTTCGTGCCCTCACGGGTTTGGGGGGATATTTAGGACCCCCCCCAGCCTCATCGGCTGTTTGGGTTTGTGAGGCGGAGCTTTGCTGTCTGCCAAAAGTTGTCTTTCAGGCAAGGCTTGCGAGTTGCAAACCTCTTGATGGTAATTTCTGGGGTGGCCGTTTTGGTGTGTGAGCGGGAGCAGGTTCCCTGCCGTTCCCCGCAGCCCGTTCCCTGCAGCCCGGGCCCTGCCGTTCCCTGCAGCCCGGGCCCTGCCGTTCCCCGCAGCCCGTTCCCCGCAGCCCGGGCCCTGCCGTTCCCCGCAGCCCGTTCCCTGCAGCCCGGGCCCTGCCGTTCCCTGCAGCCCAGGCCCTGCCGTTCCCCGCAGCCCGTTCCCTGCAGCCCGGGCCCTGCTGTTCCCTGCAGCCCATTCCCTGCAGCCCGGGCCCTGCCGTTCCCCGCAGCCCGTTCCCTGCAGCCCGGGCCCTGCCGTTCCCCGCAGCCCGTTCCCTGCAGCCCGGGCCCTGCCGTTCCCTGCAGCGCTGCAGGTTCTGCATCCCGGCCGATGCTGCGCGCTGCAGCCCGACCTGCTGGGCACAGGGGATCACTGCAGCACATCCGCCCCTGCACAACAGCTTCCCGCTTTCTAGTTGCTTTTTAACATAAGTGGCATTTTTAGTGGACCATTAATTTGCTTTACTACATGCAATTAGCAAAAACTGGATACTGAGTGAACAAAATTAGGCTTGGACTGGATTCACTTGTCAGCCAGCCAAGAACTGTTTGGGTCGACGTTTCTAAAACAATGATAAATCGTCTCCTCCTGTGTACGAGGAGCTCCCTCACTTTGCTTTTGGCCCCGTTGCCGTCAGGCAGACCCGTCCCGCTGGGGAAGGCGGCAGAGCCAGAGACGGGTCCTGCTCTCACCGCGGCCTCGCCTGCCTCGGGAGCCGGGAACACAGTTATCTTGCTTCCGTGCATCATCTCCACGTCCAAGAAAACATTTATTAAGCGGGATAAACACTTTGAGATCTGTAGATAAGAATTTTCTCTTGTAGTTTGTTAATAACACCAGTACTGTTGGTAAAACCTGGGGAGGGGAGGACGGACATGTGTGCGTATCATACTGATGTGCAGTAGAAAACATGGGATTTTGAGGCAAATATATTGTTATTACCCAGGCATGAGCACTCCAGGAAAGTCAATAGTCTGTACAAAGAAGCTGCAGAAAATCTGCATCCACCAAAACCTCAGCTATTCACATATTAATCACAGGGGCTAACCACACAAATCCAAATGGGCGCTTAGGAGCCCATGAAGCCTTTAAGGCATTCAAAAAAGAAACATCATACATTTTCTAGCACATAAATGTGTTAAAAAAGGTATATAATTTATAATAGCAATGTTGACAGAGCTTTAACTACATTACTAAAGCTAAACTATAATATATTTACATGCGAGCAGTACTTACTGTGTGGGTACGTCTCTGTTGATGTGTTTCCATGTGATTCTCCATAATTTCAGGCAGTGATTGTAGTGAGGGATATTAAACCATAGTATTGATAATACTTTTACAGCTCTGCTTTGGGAAATGCATTACTGCTAAATTAGTCCCTGAAAATCGAGAGATATTAACACTGTCGAGCATGAAGGCAGATGGGATTTGGATCAGAGACCTTTATTTGTAGTATGATTCTGAGGAGTCATTACTTTAAAGCAGGAACTTTGTTTCCTTGACTATTAACTCGAGTTGGGGATTTTACTTCCGCCTTGGCATGAATGAGCTTATCATAAAAGCATAAATGGAACTCGCTTGCTATTGATTTTTCTTATGCTCTAAAAAGATGCTTAATGAAACTCTGGGTACCCAGATAAAGACCTTCACTGAATGCAAACGAAGCTTAATTGCAGTTCCCTTAACAAGCTACTGGAGATGATTTTTTTTTCTACTGCGAAGCCCTTTCACCTATTTCGATTGTTTCTCTTCCTGTGTGTGCCAGGATGCATTAATTCACCTTTTTTTTTTTTTTTCCCTTCCCCCCACCATAACTGTAGGTTAAAGAAAGGAAAACTTCTTTGCCGGTTTGCACAATATCTGTGTTAATTACACAGAAAGCTCCTATTTCTGCTGCTGCGTGAGGAACTTTCTGCAGAGAATGTCAGACAGCTGAATAGATGGCATCACTTCATTGTTCTCCCTGTGCTGCAGCTGTGGTGAGGCAAGCAAGGCGTATTTAGCACCCACGGGGCAGCCAGACAGAGCCCGGGGAGCCCTTGATGAGCTGGGAGCCCAAGACACCTCGTGCTCTTCCCCTTAGAGTCCATCTTTCTGTTGTTCGTGCTCCAAAGAGTGATAAGTTAGGGAATTTTGCTGAGGGTTTGTGTAGGAAGATAGAGCAGCTTTGCGTCAGGTGCAGAGTAATTATTTGCTGGGGTTCTGTGCTATTTGGTTTTTATTCCCTGTGTTTTCATTAAAAGCTAATGAGTTTTTTCTTCATTCAGAACAATAGCCTGGCCCCTGACAAGTTGGTGGGTATTTTTTCTGCTTGGACTCAACTGGCTGTTGCTGCTCCATAAACTTTATGGAGAAGTGGATTAAAGCACGAGAAGTTCTCGTAATGCAAATCCAAATGGAAAGGTGGTAGGATTTGGTTTAAGTAGCTATGTCTGCAGAGCTTTTGTTGATCTTTTTTGTTAGTGGAACTATAAGCAGTATTTGAAAATATTCCTAATACTAAACTGGACAACAAGACAGCAAGAACCAGCGCAGTCATGGTGACAACCCCCTGTATGAGATTTCACACCTGGGAATTATTCTGCCAAAACACAGACCCGTGGCTCGATTCTCCCCCGTGGCTGATGTGTGAAACCAGCTTCTGCTAGTAAAGCCAGTGACTTTTTCTTGCAAGTAACTTTCCTGATAGGGCCCTTGTTTTTGTTCCAAACGGTTTAGTGCAGCCGTGGCCCCCAGCACTGCCTCCTGCGATCAGAAACAGTTTGCTCGTTACTGCAATAATCCTGCACCTGTATCTCGTTATGTGGGACCACCTGTTACCTTGGTGTTCGTCTGAAAAGGCAGGTTTAATATGGTGCAGTTTGAGTGGAAGAAAACATTCTTTTTAAAGGGGTGAACGGGCTTATGGAGACTGTCTTATAACGCTGGCATCCTCGCATGGCTGCACAGTCCGGCCCGTGCCGCCGCAGCGGCTCCTCGGCAGGATCAACACTGCGTTTTCCTACGACACTGAGCTGGTGCCATTTGGTAGCAGCTTTTTGTGAAGGCTTTTTAGGGCTTTTCTTTATTGGAGGGTCTCAAAGTGCTACAGTAAAACAGGGAAGAAACATCCCCTTGTCACAGGCAGCGGAGCAGAGCACTGAGATGACTTCTCCAAGGTCGGGCAGGCAGCGCTGTGCTCGTGGATGTGCCGCTCTCGGGGATGTGCCGCGCTCATGGATGTGCTCCGCTGCCCCGGTTCTGGCCGCTGGAGTGCAGGGTTTCACTCTCTGCTTTTTAACCCCTAATTGCCTTTTTTCTTTTTTCCTTGTGGAGATGCATGAATGAATTTCAGTTTGCTGTAGCATAGAGGAATGTGCTTTGCTTACTCTGCGTGAGTGGGAAGCAGCCCGAGGGTGAGGACACGCGGTACCAGCTCTGCCAGTGGCTGATCCCGCAGGAGGGATCAGATCCTGCCCTTGCTTCTTGGCATGGGAGATTAGTAATTGCTGATGCTAAATGATGCACCTCCCATAAGGAGAAAAAGTTGAATATAAACCACGTCCAAAATATTGTGTCATGTCTTTCTGCAGCTGGAGACTTAATGGCGTCTCCGCTGTGTTTCTGGGTGGGAGGATGAGTGTGAAACCCTCGGTTCCAGGCCATGCTGCCCTTTCAGCAGTGCTTGATTTCAACTCCGGGGCACAGTTCTTCTGTTTGCTGAGATAAACCTTGGTTTTAGTGTTTGAACACAATTAACGTCAGCTGAAAACTCACCTTTCTTGCTGTTTGTTGTGCGTTGAATGAGTAAGCAGCTGTCTTTACCTCTGTTATCAGCAGTCTCCGGTGTGTGTGTTTTCAGGAAATGGAAGGTAAAAGCTTGAAAGGCCACTTTTTCGCTTTGTTTGAGTAGTATTTTCCTCTACAGGTAGGCTAGCTGCACTCCATTTATATTAAAGTTTGGTATTAACATCTGTCACTGTAGTATCTAAGTGCCTTCTGCATAAAATCCAATATCAGCAGCAAATTCCCTTGCAAAATGTCTGCCTACAGAAAACCTCAACGCAGCATCAAGTATGGGGAGGTAATAGCTCCTGCTATCGCTTTGTTAATTTGTATGTGACTGCCTGTCATAAGGAGTCATTTTTTTGCCCTTACCACTCTTCAATTAAGGATCTCAAAGCTCTTTCCTAAAACACAGGAAGAGTCTTCACCCTAGTGAAGCAGGTAACTTAGTGTTCCATTCGACAGATGGAGGATTTCTGCAGAGGTCATGCACTGATGGCAAGAACAAGGAATTGACAGAGTTTTGGTGGTTTGGCCCCACCACTGGTATTTCCAGCCTCGTCCGGTGTGAGGTCTCTGCACACCCAGCAGGGGTGTTCTTGCAGCAGGAATGTGCCGCCTTGGCCCCGAGTGATGAATCTGGCCTTAAACCCACAAGAGTGGGTTTGGGTTTTGTAGAGAACTTCAGGGGAAGGTGGGACCCAGGAGGAACCAGGTCTCGCGGTGTAGGCAGTAAGATCTCGGTTTGGAGATGTGAGCTCTTCACTAAGATCTGGCTCTTTTCTTTCCAGGGGAGGATCAGCACGATGCTGGCGTGGGACAGGACAGTTCTGATGAGAACCAGAGCTGGAGCGTGGCACCTTCCATGGCATCTGAGGCGTCGCTTCCCTCAGACTTCCAGGATGATGGTAAGTCACTGCTTTGTGGAGCCCTTGAGTGAAGAAGGCAGAAAGGCAAGCGTGAGCTAGTACGACTTGTTGTCTTTCATCCATCTCATAACACTGCAAGTCTGTTTTTGTTTTTTGTTGACTGGTAGCTGTTTTGTCAGTGACTAGAAAATGTTACAGTGATCCTAAATTTAATTTAGTATTGCTCAAGTTAAATGTATTTGTTGGTCATCTTGGGACAAACTGGAGTTGGTTGGTGCTGAGCAGTGGATGGGACCTGGCTCTGAGGCCAAGGGCTCTTTCCAAAGTGTCAAATGTCAGACGGGGGTTTTCTGGGCTAAGGGTTTCTGTGATGCTCACGTCCGCTTGTCGGTGGTGGTTTAGAACTGATGGATTTGCAATATGCTGTTGCAGTTGAACCTACAGAGCTCAGATGGTTCTGATCTTCTCAGGGGTTATCTCTGGGCCCTAGCGAAGGCTTGACTGCTTTGGTCTCAGATTCTCGATCTCTCGCTTCCCACAGATCTTGTTTCCTCCTCCTCTTTTGCTTCACTTGCACTTTCCCCCATGCTTTCTTACCCCCCTTGCCCTTCCTTTTTCATTTTCTCTGCTTCCATCCCTCCTCTTCTCCACCTTTCTCTGCTCAGTGTGCTCTTTCATGTCTACTCCCACTCTTGCTAGGAATCAGTAGTCATCAGTCAAGAATACAAAGAAACAAGGATTTATTTGGGACGAGGCCATAAGAGCTGATGGGCATCACAGTTACCAGGCATATCTGCTGTATGTGTTGATTCGTGCTATAAAATAAATGGCTTCATTTAGACTGATTAGAGACAAGGTTGGTCTGATAGATAGCTAGTAATTGCAGCATGGGAAGAGGTGTGGAGTTTGGGTCTGGTTGTTTTAAATAATCTGCGTGCTCAGATATGATGCACTTATGCAGAGTGCGGATGGAGAACGTGTGACAAGGATAATGGATGTTGGCCTAAATGGGACATGAAAGGCTGCTGAAGACCTTGCGCTTGGCCTCGCCAGGCGAGCAACGTCTTTATGAAGTCTAGGGTTTCTCCTGGCGTGTTTATTAAGCTTGTCTGAGGAGGTATTTGCTTTGCTAACTTTGAGTGGTGGTTTTTGGCAGCTCTTCGGGGCAGAGTTTGACAGAACGCTCACAAGGTATGCAAACACTTGGCACCACTGGAAGTTTTCAGATGCAGACGAAATGCCAGGCTGAATGGAAGGACGCCCAAGTGGCTGAATGGCGAGGAGACTGATAATATAGAAAAATTACATACTACGAAAAGGAGGGAAAAAAGCTGGCCTTGAGAGCAGTTACATTAAAGTGAGGTGTTAGTTCTTGGAAGCTGGTAAGAGTGCTGAATTAACAGCAAGTCATGGACTTTGTGTGTGTTCGTTCTGGCTGGAAGCTGGGTGATGTTGGCTGATTGGATGCAAGCTGTTGGTAGTCTGAAACAGGAATACTAGAGGGGAAAAAAGGAAAAGAGATTAAATCGCTACTTTCAAGAAGCAAATTAAGCTAAATTTTGAACAGACTTTTCCTGGCTTGCCCTGACTTCTCGTGGGAATTGGAGAAGCTTCCGAGCTGTCTCTGGAGGGAGCGCGAGGGCCGGGGCGGGTTGGGATGACTCTACTCAATGAGGCATGGCCTGCGCTGGAGGATCGTCCCTAATGAGTGATTAAGGAGCTAATGTTTGTACAGTGTGGGGAGGCTGGGAAGCACTGGGGAAGTGCTAAGCACTCTTATAATGATAAGTATTTCTTAGGAGACACTTCCCACGTAATGTGCTCTGCTCGGAACACTTGAAGACTTTTCAAAAATGTTTTGTCTTTTAAACTGGTAGATCAGTTAATTTGCTGGTGTTTGTTCATTTAGCGTTACTGAAGCACAAGGTAGATGCCACAGTGTCCTGAGGGGTAGGAGCTGCGTACCTTTAGTATTTTGCACTTCCAGATATTGCTTGATCAGTGGGGTTTTCCTGCAGCTCCTCAGCCACAAGCATCTGATCTGTGGGGAGCGATGCTGAGCTGGGAGCCAGAGGAGCCACTTGGCGTCACGGCGAGATCATGGCTGTGTCACGACAACACGAGGGACGATATATTCTATTTGTATTACACAGGTGTCCGTCAGCACAGGGAAGGTGACGGGGATGTACTTTATGGGTTCTGTTAGGCATGGGCCCCGGGGTAAGAAATCTCGCCTCTGACCTCCAGGGTTTTTCCATCATGTCAACAGAGAACTTTGGCCAAACATACTTAGAGCTTGGGCAGTTCTGTGGGTGGGTTGTTTTTGGGGTTTTTTTATGTAAGTTTCGAGTAACTTAAATCCTTCAGCAAAAATTCGCTTTGCTTTATAAAAATGTGCTAAAAATGGCTTTTCTCTTAAAAGGTGTGGAGGGTGGCAGATAAAGTGGTACCTCACTGTGCCCCAGTGGCTTGGGGACAGGGGGACAGACACAATGCAACACGACACTGAGGGCTGGGGGGGTTAGAGACTGTAAAGAGGTGGCTGGTCTGTAATGCAGCTCCGGGTACTTGAACCCATTTGCAGCCTGGACAGGGGGTGCCTGGTGCCGGGATGGGGGGGGTGCCAGGATGGGGTCCCAGGGGTCCTGGCATGGGGTCCCAGGAGTTTCAGGGTGGAGTCGCAGGGGGTTTCGGGATGGGGTCCCAGGGGTTTCGGGATGGGGTCCCAGGGGGTTTCGGGATGGGGTCTCAGGGGTGCCAGGATGGGGTGCCAGGGGTTTCAGGATGGGGTGCCGGGATGGGGTCCCAGGGGTGCCGGGATGGGGTCCCAGGGGTTTCAGGATGGGGTGTCGGGTTGGGGTCCCAGGGGTGCCGGTTGCCGGGGCTGCGGGAGCGGCGGCGACAGCGGAGTTCTGCAGCGCCCCCGTGTGGCGCAGGGGGAGCTGGAACCCGCGTTACTTTTGATTTAAAACCACAACGAACAAACAAAACAACACGGCCCCTCCCCAAACCTCCAAAACAGGTGTTTTCAGAAATTTCTTCTTCCTGCTCTGCCCACTGCGGGAGCCCTGACAGCTCGGCGTGGGTTTGAATGAAGCCCCTGTGTCAATTCAGTAACACCAAACCTCTGCTTTTTCGGGCCCAAAGCGGCAATGGTGGTTTTCTCCCCGCGCCGGCCTGGCGGCTGCTGCGTGGGCTGACCTGCGCTGGCAGGCTCCGGAGCGGGGCAGCGTGGCCCATGGCCCTCAGCCTGGGCTGTGGCCCAAAGGAGCCACTTGCCCAAATGCTGCTGAATTTCAGGTGTAAAAACAAAGTGCGTGAAATAAAATGCAGACTAAGAACCTGTTTCAGAAATGCTGAGTATCGGCAATGGTCTGTATAGATCAAACCCTGAATGCCCACAGATGCCTTGTATGCTGGAGTTGAAAGCTTTACGTTTTTCTTTTCAAAAACCATTAGAAGCAATTATCTCTGTCTCCCTGATGTCCAGAAATATCTTTTGTTGGTTTTGACGAGGTTATTATAAACTTGCTGTTCGCGTACTTTCAGCCTCCCGAAGCAGTGCAGGAAGCGCTGGGGGACGGGTCGGTGAGGGTGCGATTGCTGCTGAAGGTTTCTCCTGGACCGTTCCCTTTCTGATCTCGGGCATCGTCCCACCGAGCCCGGGGAGCGAGAGGTTAAAACACGGGGCAGTTATTTCTCCGGAATCCTTCCCCTGCCCTGGAGCGGGTCTGACCAGCTCAGTGTGAGTTTCGCCAAGGGAAGGAGAACAGGCACTAATCCATGTGTAAGAAAACAACATGTTTTCTAAAAAAATATCTACTCATACTGTGTGACGGTTTGTAAAGAAATCAGAATCCCTTAAAGCCGCAGAGCTCATGTTCTTTGATTTATCGTTTTCTGAATGGAAATGCACCATAACATTAGTGCTTTCAAGCGCAGTGTGATAATGTCTCTGGCATTGTGCAAATAAGTTCCTGGAACGGTGCTCTGGCTGGTCAAAAGGTTTGGCTATATTTTATACAGAGCAACTCCGTTCACCTCTATATTAAGCATTATTTGTTCGGGGTGGAGAGGAGGAGGGTGGGTTGCTTGCTGGCTGCCAGAAATAGATGCATAAATTACATAGGAGAGCTCAGAGCTTTGTGGAGAACAAGCAGCGGTGAGAGTCATGCTACCACGATTTTCAGCTTTCATTTAAAACAAACAAACGGAAAAAAGCCCAACCCAAAGTGGCTTCGTGTTCTCATTTGGGATTTTACAGCTGCAGCAGATTGTAGCACGAGTGATCGCTGCAGGAATCCTGCGTGAGTGCGCCCGCAGGTCCCACCAGCCGGGCACGGGGAGCGGCAGATGCTGGTGCGGGGGCGGCCGCCCCGGTTCTGTGGGTTCTGTGGGTTCTGTGGGTGCCAGTTCAGGCCCAAAGTCCCGTTTCCTCAAGCGGAGACGTTTGGGAGCTGGTCTGAGAGGCCGTTGTGGTGCTCAGGGTGTTGGGGGGAGTGGGTGGCTGCAAGTGCCCTCTGTGTCATCTGGTGTCCCCCCGCACCCCATAAAAGCAGTTTTTCTATATAAAGAGTTGAATGTAACACATCGGTGCTGACTGACGGGACTGGAGGGTGGGTCCCTGGGATGCTCAGCCCAGATCTCTTGGGAACATGCTGTTTGGTGGTTCCTTAGCACTTTTTTGGGACACAATCCTGACACAAACCAGATCGGGCCCCAAAATGTTGTGGTCCAGCCTATCCCTTAAGCTCCCACATCAAAACGGGATGCGGTTTCATGGTGGTTATTTGCAATCGAGGACCGTCAACCTCAGGATTCAAGCGTTGGCTTTAAAAGCATGAGTTACTTTTACACGAGATGATGTGCTTGTGATTTGGGCCTTGGGTGTTCCATGCCTCAGTTTGTGGTTTGGAAGGGGATTTCTGCCCAACCATTGGGGTGTTTGTTTGTTTTTTAAGCTGAGATTCTCAAGTAATTCCTTGATCGCAAGAGCTCTTAAGAAAAGCAAAGATGTTATGAAACATGTGGTGTAAAATCTCAGCAGTTTGGTGGGCCTGTGGGGCCCCAGACAGGAGTTATAGCTCAAGTCGTTTAGAAGTCGGTGAAATGCCAACAACTTATTAATGTGGCTTTTCTAAAGTAAAAATCCTGCCTTCTTCGCTGATTCCCTACAGGGAAAAAGCATAATTAAAGTTTCTTTGTATTGCTTTATAAGTGCAGGATCAGATGAACAGATTTATTTTCTGTACCTAGAGGACAGTCTTTAACGACAAGGTGTTATCTGGATTTTTTTAGTAAACGGTTCAACAACAGCAAGTGTGCATGGAAACAGGGGGCATTGGCTGATGCTCGCAGCTCAGAGTTAGTTGTAGTGGAGGACGTCCTGAGCCTGTCGAGGATTTTGGTGTGCGGGGTCTGGGTGCTCGGGGGCTCGGTGTGCGGGGTCTGGGTGCGCGGGGGCTCGGTGTGTGGGGTCAATGCTGTGGGTGCCTGGTCCTGGGTGGGTGGCAGCTGTCAGAGCCGGGATGGAGCTTCCTCTCGTGGCAAATCACATGTTCCTCATGTCAAACGCACGTGAATGATCGATGTGCAAGTGACGGTGGTGCTGAGGGCTGGGATAACTCATGCACCCGCCTCCTAAAGGCCTTTTTATTCATGCATATGTAAATCCGAGGCATAAACGCTTTGTGTCTCTATGTTCTCCCCAGCAGAGGGATCAATATGCAGGAAATGTAAGTTAACACAGCGTCAGGGCGGAACTTCATTACAGCGTCTCTTCTGCCCTTTTTTAAAAGAAAGTGATTCTGGTTTCCTGAATTAACAGGCACTGGAGTCTTGTCACTGCCCTGCGAGGGGTTTTCTGTGCCGGAGGGGTGCTGGGTTGGGATGGGCTCGGTGCCCTGTGGCCGTGCAGGAGCAGCCTCAGGACCTCCCAAGGACCTCACCGTGGCCTGGGCAACCGTGTCGTGCCCTTGCAGAGCTGCTGGGGTGGAGTGCTGGGCACCGGCAGCGATGGGGCGACTGCCCGTCTGGAACTGACAGCCCGTCACCAAATACCTGAATAGGAGGATAGAAAATTTGGTGCAAGACAGGAGATGCTCTAGGTTATGCAATTGAAGCCTATGGGGGTTATAGCAAAGATCTGGAGTTGGGTTTTTTAGTATTAGGTTTTTAGCGTACTGAAGGAGGCTCTTCCTCTGCTCAAACAACAAGACGACTTGTCTGAAACCAGGGTCAACTCCTCCTCATTCCTCTGTGGGACACATTTGTGTGACAGCTCGAGGACAAGAGGGAAACCAAACAGGTGCTTTCCTGTGTTCCCGGCACACGTGCACAGAGCCCCAGGACCCTTCTCCCGTGGGGGAGACGCAAGATCTGCTCCGAACGGAGCTGCCTCGTCCCCAGACACCGGTACCGTCTGCTCCATGGACCCGCTTCTGGGGACAACCAGGATTTTACCTGGGTCTTGCAGGATCAATCTCAAAACACTAACAAGTCCTGAAAGACAAAATTCCCAGCCAAGAGAAATGGTCTAGACAGCAATAAAAGTCCCTGCTATATATGAGTTAGCACATACTAAACTGCTACTGACTTCATTCTGACTTAAGCCTGTGCTTAAATGTGCGGTTCAGTGTGAGCCACAGGGAATACATTAAATTATTGCCCAGGTTATGTAGTGCTGAAAATCGCTATGTGCAAAAACAAAGCCACTGTCCTGAAGAATTTAATTTAAAGACTGGTTATAATAAATTCTAAAGTGAAATGTGTGAAAGGACAACTGGAGGGAAGAAAAAGCTTTTTTTTTTTTCCCTTTTAATTTATTTCATTTCTCCTTTAAATGTAAAGAGTCAAATATTACTTCATTCAGCAAGCTTCTCCCTAGAGCTGTTGTACCTGCCGGTGGGTTTACTCGAGCAAAGAGGCTCCGTCGGATGTTCTGTCATTGTCATTTTGCACGAAGGCACTTTGGTGTGTGTGCACACGTGTGTTTTAAAGAGTAGCTTTGTTTAAGGCTTACAGTGATGAACTACTTCTTAAAACAAGTTAAACTTTTATTGTTTAACCCTCGGAGAGATGTGGCAGTTGAAAGCGATTGGGTGTCCAGATTGATTTTTGGTTTTGCCGTGCGGCTCGTACCTGCGCGGCGGGGGCAGCGCCGGGGGCACCGAGCGAACGCGGGGACTTGTGCTAATCCAGTGTCACGGGAAGAGCAGCCGAAACAATCGGCATCATCCTTCACCCTGATAATGCCTTCTCGCCAACTAATAGCTCCTTGTTCATCAAGGAAACGAATGTGTGTGGAGGTGACACGCTCTTCACCCACCGCTCTTTGTTCGAGGGTCCTCCAGACTGATTGTATCAGCTCCAGCACTGACAAATATCCCCCCAAACTTTAACACTATGTAAAATTGAGTTATAGGGTTTTAAGGTTAGACTCTTCTGGCTGAAGGTTGATTGTCTCCGAGAGATAAAGGAATCAGTACTCAACAATAACAAAATCTTTGCCATAGGATAATGCCTGTTATTGAGCTCACAGCTCTCTTTATTTGGTTACAAAGCTTCACCCCTATTTTTTTCCCTGCACTCACGGGTTGAAGTGGGAGCTGCTGTTTGAAATTGCTGCTGTTCCTCTCTCCACCCTCAGCCTGCGCTTGAACAAACGCTCTGGCAGACAGATCGATGTCCCATCACCCAGGGCCATGTCTCTGCAGCTTTTAACTGAGTTGCCCTCGCAGCGGCACCTTCCCAGCGCGGAGCAGAGTGAAGATGCTGCTGGAGAAACCCAAAAGGCTTACTAGGCAAATCAAAGAATAAGAGACCATTTTCATAGGTTTACAATAAGATTCATCCACTGGAGTGGCGGAAATCACTCCCCTTGAGCTGGGGCCGGTGTGGAGTGCGAGTGGCCTGAGCCAGGCCCAGTGAGGAGCCGGTGGCGTCGGTGACAGTCACAGCTCGGTGCCTCGGAGCCCCAAACACTGTGTGCAGATTCTCTGGCCAAATGACTATTTTTGCATTTAGTCATGAGACTCAGCCATCTGCTCTAAGTGGAAACGGTCTGGCACCACTCTGCAGAGGATCAAAGCATTAACA